>NC_138176.1:12936299-13536299 GCF_964165515.1 Mesoplodon bidens
CATCACCTGGGAATGCCTTCTGAATGCTGATTATCAGGCCCACCCAGCCTTGCTGATTTAATTTCTGTATTTAATAAGGTCCCCGGCGATGACTCTGCACGTTCAGGTTTGAGAAGCACTGATTTGGAGCTCACCAGGAGGACTTCAAATGACCTAACAGGCCCGGGGCTTGGAGTGGGCCATGTGGAGAGCCCAGGGGACTCTCTGAGGAGGGGCAAGCTGGGTTGGATCTTGCTGAAAGCTATGTTAGATGGAGCAAAGTGCTCAGGAGAGAAATAAAGCAGGAGGGAGTTTGGAGACGGCTGGGGGCAGTGGTGCAGGGGGACTTTGGGGCAGGTGGTCAGAGGTGTCACCAAGGTGACATCTGCAGGAAGACCTAAAGGAGCTGAAGGAGCCTGGGGGATCCGGAGAAGCCACGCCGCTCTTTCAGGGCAGGCTCTGTTCTGAGTTCTTTGCTGTGTTAGCTCATTTAACCCTGACACACCCACCCTCTGGTGGGTTTGGCCACACTGAATTCAGAGCCAGGAGAGACTTGAGCGGTTCTGGCCCCCCCACGGAGCGCGAGGAGTCTCTGGTGCAGATGGAAACAGCCATCTCCACGCCCTCCTGGTTCTCTCTGTGATGCTTCCCAGCCATCACCTACGTTGTCAGGGCATCTGCCTGACACCCAGTCCTAGAAAGTCTAGCTTTCTTCCTGAAGCCGGAGACCCTTACACTTCACCTAAGAGGGTGGCTGAAAATGCAGTTGGTTGGCCTGGGTGGAGGGGCCAGTAGCAGGACAGCTAAAGCCTCCTGCACAGCCCCTCCTTTCATGAGCCGTGGCCAGGAGGGTGACCCGCTCAGGGTACCTTAGAGACCGGTCGGGGTGGGTGAGGCATGCTGATCCCTGGTCCCACAGCCAGAGCCTAAACCATCCAGGGATTCTGGCCAATTGGAGCCCAGAGAGAGCACAGCGGTCCTCTGTCTGGGGATTTGTGATGCCAGGTCACAGGAGTGGCTGAGGAAGAGCAAAGGCAAATGGAGCTGGGGACTCAGGATTGGGGGACCAGGTCCTAGTTCCAGCCAATGCCACTGACTAGCTGTGTGACCCTGGGCAAGTCACTACCTCTCTGGGCCTCAGATTGCTTATATGTAAGATGGAGAGAATAAAGAGAGTACCTACCTATAGGGTTGTTTGGCGCATAAATGGTATCAGCTGTCAATCATAAAATCAGTAGGAATGCATTTTGTCTGTATCATCTCGCTCTTATTACCTCTCTGACTTCCTCTATGTTTGGCTCAGCAGTTCGGTTCAGGGACTATTTCCTGCCTGTGGAGGAGTCAGGGTTGCATGAGGAATAGCTCACCCAAGTTTGAGGAGTTTGTAGTCGCCTTCGGGGCCAGGAGGAGGTTACTAGTCTCTGCAATTTACAAAGCTCCCAAGTGCCTGCCTGGCCAGACATTTCCATTGGCTGCCCCTGGTGGTGTTTGGAAATGGATGGCAGGTGTTGGGGGTCTTTTGAGAAGCACCTTGTCAAGCCCAGAATGGACTCTTTACTTCCTTCCCACCTTCCACTTTGGGGCTACGTCAGCATGTGCAGTCGATGATCAGTGAGAACTGACCCCTGGACACAGTCCCAAACGGCTTTAAATACATTCAGGATGTCATCTTAGACCTGAGCTTGGACCTGGGGATGGTTCAGAGCCTCTTCCACCTGTCGGGGGTTTCTCAGGCCTCCATGGTCCAAGTGATACAGGCAAAGTTCAGACCCCTCCTTGTGGTGCCCTTGGCCTTCCAGGACCTGGGCCGGCCTGGCCCTCAGACCTCCCTGTCCTGGCTTCAGGGGCCCTCCCTTCCCCCAGCTCACTGCAGCAGCCCCCGAGGCCAGAGTGTACTGTCTGTGTCTCCAAACATTTGGGAGAGCTGGTCTTCCTGCTCAGCAAGCCAGCTCCACTCCCTTGCCCTCCTGGCCGACTACTACTGAGTCCACCGTGGGGCCCATGACTCTCAGGCACTTCTTCCTGCCCTAGTGGGCATCTGCCATCAACTTACTGCCCTCCTCTGAGAGGCTGTGGGCTCCTTGCTGGTTCAGCATCCCTTCCTTCCAGAATACACACGATATCCTCCTTCTCCAAAAGCCAAAGGGCCCTCTCCAATTGTTTTCTAGAATTAAGTCTTTCTCGTTACAGTTTCTGCTTCTGCTTTCCACCTAAATGTCAAGGAGTTCTCATTTCCACCAGTGAATGGGGAGGAGAGAGGAAATAAAATCTGGTGTTTGTTTTGCACGACTAGCACAAAGCCAAGCTTTATCAGGCCAACCATATCAAAATGAAAAGATCTGGCTGAAATGCTTTCTCTTTCTGCCCTTTCCCTTCTCCCCTCCCCATCCTCCCAGGGCTGTTCCACCCCAGACTGAGTGAATCAGAATTTCTGGGGACGGGGTGGGACCAGGCCTAGGTGTTTTTGTTTTTTTTTAAGGTGTCCCAGGTGATTCTAATGGCAGCCAGGGCTGAGAACCACTGCTTCAGGGTAAATGTTGTCATTAGGACTAGAAATCCCAAAGGCCAGAGACATGGAAGGGAAACAGCAGTAGCTATAGTGCTATTACTGGAACATGGCATGTCTCCTTTTCCTTTTTCTTATTGTCCTTCACAGTGGCTCCTATTTCAAGCCCTAACCTCAGAGGCACAAGATGGCTGCAGCAACTCCAGGCTTCACACTCCCTCAGCTTCAAATCCTCAGGAGAAAATGTTCCACTCATGGCTTACTGCATCTCATTGGTGCTTACCCTCTCTCTTCCTGGTTGGCTTGCCTCTGGTTGTTTTCATTCTACAAATAAGCTTTCTCCAGCAGGTGGACCAGTGCAATTTCAGTTTTGGGTGTGTGTGTGGATATTTATAATGGGGAACCTGTGAGGGGCTGTGGGAGCACAGAGTGAGGTTACCCGCTGGGAGAGGGGTCAGTATTGTGATAGTTAAGGGGTGGCCTAGGGAGTGTTCCCAGCAGAGGAACTGGAATGATGTGTATTAAGAAATATAGTCTTCGGGCTATTCCTGGCACCTCCTAAAACCCTTGGAATTTCTTAAGTGGTAAGAGGATAAAGGTGTCTCTTGTTATTTATAACACGCCCCTTTCAACCACAGCTGAGTTTAAGTTAATGAGGGGCCTTTAGGAAAGCCCCTAAGGATGGGGGGGCCTGGTTGCCAGGGGAACCAACCAGCGGGTTGGTTGATCAGAGGGTTGGAATTGAGTCCCTCCATCACCCCACACCTCCTTCTCCTGGGAGAGAAGGGGGGCTGGAGTTTGAATCAGTTAACCAGTGGCCAGTGACTTAATCAGTCGTGCCTATGTAATGAAGCCTCCATAAAACTCCTAAATGACAGGGTTCCGAGAACTTCAAGGTTGGTGAACAAGAACACAGCACATGCCAGAGGGTGGCGCACCCCAGACTCCCCTGGGACAGAAGCTCCTGGGTCAGGACCCTTCTGGACCTCACCCTGTGAATCTCTTTATCTGGCTGTTCACTTGTATCCTTTGTAATAAACCAAGAGTCTGGCAAGTAAACTGTTTTCCTGAGTTCCGTGAGCCACTCTAGCGTGGGAACCTCCTATTTACAGCTGGTCTGTTAGAAGCACATGTGACACCCTGGACTTCCAAGTGGTTTCTGAAGTGGGAGCAGTCCTATGGGACTGAGCCCTTAACCTGTGGGATCTGAGGCCACGTCCAGGTAGACAGTGTCAGAACTGAGTTAAATTGAAGGACACCCAGCTGGTGTTGCAGGATCGCTTGGAGTGGGAAACCACCCCCGACATTGTCAGAAGTGTCCCCAAGCGTCCTTTGAGTAGAGGAGTGAGAGTAGGCAGAACACAGGGGTGTTTCCTTTGCAGAAGGCAATACATGTACGTGACTTAGAAAGGTGAACGGTTTTAAACGTTAAACAGTGCCCTATGAGGCTTCTACTGTAAAAACTGCAAAACTCTGTTCCCCAGCCCCCATCCTGCTGCTCAGTGGGAACAGTTTTTCTGTTCTTCTAGAAGTGTCTTCTGGTTTCTACTTCCATATTTCATTGTTCATGCTGTTCTTTCTTGATTTTTCCATTTTACATACTGATGACTTCCTACTCTGGAAGATGGGGTTTTAGCATTCTTACACCTCCCCTGCCCTGGTGGGCTGAATACTGCACCCTGCCCCCAAATGTCCCTGCCCTAACCCCCCAAACCTGTGAATGTTACCTTATATGGCAAAAGAGACTTAGCAGATGTGATTAAAGTTAAGAACCTTGAAATGAGGAGATTATCCTGGATTATCTAGATGGGCTCGATCCAATCACGAGTCCTTAAAAGTGAAAGGCAGGGCTTCCCTGGTGGCGCAGTGGTTGAGAATCTGCCTGCCGATGCAGGGGACACGGGTTCGTGCCCTGGTCTGGGAAGATCCCACATGGAGCCTGTGCTCCACAACGGGAGAGGCCACAACAGTGAGAGGCCCGCGTACCGCAAAAAAAAAAAAAAAAAAAAAAAGTGAAAGGCAGTAGAGCAGGTCAGAGATGTGACAAGGGAAGATAAGGCAGGAGAAGGTGGAAGCCCCGTTGCTGGCTGTGAAGGTGGACGAAGGGGACCACGGGTCAGGGAATGTGGGTGCCTCTAGAAGACAACGAGCCCTCCGCTGACGGCCAGCAAGGAAATGGGAACTTCAGTCCTCCCCACGGCAGGAAACCGAATTCTGCCAACAACCTCACTGGGCAAGACGATGGATTCTCCCTGGAGTCCCCGGAAGGCATGCAGCTTTGCCCACACCTTGACTTTCGCCCAGCGAGACCCACATCTGACTTAGGACCCACGAGTGTTAAGATAATAAATTTCTGGGGAATACCCTGGTTAGGGCTCTGCGCTTTTACTGCTGAGGGTGCAGATTCAGTCCCTGGTCGGGGAACTAAGATCCCACAAGCTGCTCAGCGTGGCCAAAAAAAAAAGGTAATAAATTTGTTGCCTCAAGCCACCAACTTTGTTCAGCAAATAGCAGCAATAGAAAACACACCTCTCACTCTGACACACATACTTCCTCATGCCCTTTCCTTCTGATATATTAATAACTATAATTCAAATTTCAGTGTTTATATAAGATGAAACATTGTTCCCAGCCAATCCATGTAGTGTACTAGAATTACATTTGTCTCTCTTTTTTGTTTTTCCTGGATTTAATAATTGCCTTTTTTGTTTAATTTCCTGTATATTTATGAATTCAGACCTAAATATTTGGTAACACTATCCTTCAGGTGCTTAGTTGCGAAAAACAGATCGCACTCTAGCTAGAAAAATTTGTTACAGGATGCCCACTGGCTCCAGAATCTCCAGGGTCAGGCCTGGAGACATCACACCAGGGACAGTGCTCAGACCACAGGGCTGGAGGTCAGAGATGCCAGTCTTCCCCTGCTGTCCCTGAAGGTTAGATGCCTTCCCCTCTACTTGCTCTTGAAAAGCAGGTGTCTGTCATTGACATCTGCTTCTTACATTGTTTTCCCCAGAAAAGAAATCTCAGGTGGATCCACTGATTGGCAAGGCTGAGGTCCCATGTCTACACCCTAGCTGCAAGGGAGGCTGGGAAAGCTCCAAGTTCAGCTGGGTTAGCTGCTTCTAGATCTGCTGCATCCCGGAATCTCCCCACAACCTCTTTCTGGATATTTTCCTTGCCTTTCTTCTGTGCTGGGCCATCTCCAGTTGGATGCTTTGATTGAATGAGTGGGCTTGTCAACTGCAGACTTCACTTTTTCAGTGTTTTTCATTTCAGTGGTTTTCAACTTTTGCTGCATATTAGAATCACCTGGGGAGCATTTACAACTAGCCTGCCTGACCCCTCCCTAACTAATTAAATTAATTTCTGGAGGGTGGGGCTCTGGGATTGGTGTGTTTAAGGCTCCCCAGGTAATTCTAATTGCAGGTAATCTTGAGAACCCTGCTGTAGGGTGATTTCATTCAGCTGTCTTGAGAAGCAGTAATAGAAATGTAAGTAGATTCTGTAAGCTTGTGATCATGCATGTCAAACACTGTATACTATGTCCCCCTCTACAACAGAAATGGCGGGAAATAATATAGAGTAGGTGCAGGAAGTTGTGTTTTCTCTGACAGAAGTTAATTCTAAATTAAGTATCCCTGAAAGAAAGGCAGGGAAAACATTTTTGCCTATCATTTGTCCTTGGGGGACACAAAACAACCGTGTCAGCACCCGGTGCTCTTTTCTCTTGAGTTGGTCAGACTCCCCCATGAAGAATTTTTCATTCTCCTGCCCTTTTTTTGCCAGCATCCTGAGATCTGAGTCGGGAAAGAAGAAGGTGGATCTCGATGTCTGATATGTAAGCTTGGATTTAATTTCCTGTTTGAGGCACGGGTCCTCTCTCCCCAGAGGTCCTTGGTGTCTCCCAGGGTAGAGATCCTGTTTTACTTTCTGCAGAGAATCAGCTTTGTCTTCCACTGGGGCAGACGGGGCATTTGGTCAACTACGAGGAGTGGGAGAGGTGGTCAGCGTCTACCTGCTCCTTAGCTAGACGCTCAGCTAATCATCTTCTCAACCCCACTTCCACCCCTACTGCCCCTGCTGCCCGGGGCTGCTGCTGCCTGGGAGGGGCTCTTCCGTGTAAATCAGGCTGAGTCCCGGTGCTCTATTTGACCCTCTCGGTTCTTCTCTCTCAGTTACCGCTTATCCATCTGCTTCCCATCTTCCAAAATTTTGTTCCTGTGCGCTTATTCCTTTAAAGACTCCCTTTACTACAGTTTTAATGGGGTGGTGGGGGAGGAATCACAGGTGAATGTGTCCCATTTATCATCTTTCATCAGACGTTTTCACCATCACAATAAGAATTTACTGTATCACTTTGTGTGGACAGGGGAGTTATTTTAACTTTAGGGAATGGCTAGTTTAATTATTGCAACGTTAACTGTTCAGGTGTAATTTATTTTCCATGAGGCACAGATTTCACTGTGAACAAAATGACCTTCTGGGGTGATGGGCTGTGTGAGAGGAAAGGCTCTGTGTTGAACACTGATGGGACAAACTTAAATTTTTTTTTTTCGTTGCTCTGGTTCTTCTTTGCTGTGCGTGGCTTTCTCTAGTTGTGGCGAGTGGGGGCTACTCTTCATTGCGGTGTGCGGGCTTCTCATTGCGGTGGCTTCTCTCGTTTCAGAGCTCAGGCTCTAGGCACATGGGCTTCAGTAGTTGTGGCACGTAGGCTCAGTAGTTGTGGCTCGTGGGCTCTAGAGTTCAGGCTCAGTAGTTATGGCACATAGGCTTAGTTGCTGCATGGCATGTGGGAACTTCCCGGACCAGGGCTCGAACCCGTGTCCCCTGCATTGGCAAGTGGATTCTTAACCACTGTGCCACCAGGGAAGCCCCAAACTTTTTTTTTTTTAAGAGACAACTTGGTTCCTGTTTTGCACAGAAACGTGGTGGAATGTACCACAGATGCCGCTGAGTGCGAGCTCGGGGATTTATGCCATACTTCTGGCTTCGTGTGGGTTTCCATTCACGATTGCTGCTGGAATGTGCTCTATGGACTTTCTTTCCCCAGAGCTAGACTTGTGCATTTGACTTTGTTTGGATAGCAACATTTCTGCCTTTGTTGCCAAATGCCAGGATTTGTAAAGTTGAACTCTGAGCTGTAAACTGAAATAAAAGGAGTCAGAGTGCCTGGGTGTTGGATTTCCAGGGAGTTGTCTTGAAAGAGGGATCCATGTCGTTCTATTTTTGACCGAGTAGTTCAGGCAGGAGTTGGAGGTGAGCGGAGGGGTGAGGGGGTCCTTGGGAGAACTGTGGTCTGTGTGGCTCCTGTCTGCTAGCTGGGGAGGAGGGTAGGCACAGCTGTGGCCACGTTGAGGACCAGGTTACTTGAATAAGACCCCAGACAGCAGGTGGGGAAGGAGGCGTCTGGAAATTCGGACTCTCGGCTGCAGGCAGGTTGCCAGCCCCAGTGAACTTTTGACGAACCATTTCAATGTTTTATCCTCCCTAAGGTGGAGGCAGCTCTGGGGAGTAGAAAGAGGCCATATTACAAGGAAGGAACCCAGACCCTGCTAGTTAAGAGAGGCCCCCCGCCTCCCACTAACTCTCTACAGGAGTTGGCAGACTTTTCCTGTACAGGGCCAGATAGCAAACATCTTAGGCTTGTGGGCTGTTTGGTCTCTGTTGTATATTCTTTTTCTTTTCGTTTTTTGCATCTCTTCAAAAATGTCAAACCGTTCTTAGCTTGCTGGCTTACAAAGAGGTGGAGGGCAGGATTTGGCCCATGGACTGTAGTTTGCAAAGCCCTGAATCACATCACTCTGTTTACTTCTCTCATAAAACCTCCCACAATTTGACTTATTTTGTTTATTTTCTTTTTCCTCTGCTAGTATATGAACTCCACAAGGGCCAAGGCTGTGGCTACTTTATTCTCTGCTCTGTCTTTAAGTCCTAGGGCAGAGCCTGGCACAGAGGGGGTACTCCAATGTTGGTTGAATGATTAAATGCACTATGAGTTCTGATTTAATCTCTGGTAACTCATCTGTAAAACAAGGATGAGACCTAGCTGGTCTCTGAGGGACCTTCCAGAGTTCAAGTTCTGAGATTCTCATTCACCGGTGAGCGGAGGGGTTAGGGGTCCTTGGGAGAACTGCGGTCTGTGTGGCTCCTGTGTGCTAGCGGGGGAGGAGGGCAGTGTGGGGCTGGGTTCACATAGCTGTGTGGATTCTCCAGCCATCTCAGCCTTCTCCTGCGTGCAGGGTAGACGTAAAGCAGTTCGGTCCTAGGAGCTGAGGGCTGACTCTTGCCTCTCACCTGCATCCTTCCGCAGCATTGGATCCCTTCTGCCTATGCTCAAAGCCGGATTTTTCTCTGAAAATGATTCTGATCCTATCAGTCCTCTGCTGATAGTTTGCTGCTCTAGCCCTTGTCTAACAGGCATGATAGTCAAATTATGTAACAACTGGTACAAGCACAAGCGCTAACCAATCAGGGCAGATGCTGGATGCAAACAATTGGAGCTGCCATGGCAACGAGCACAGCTATTCTCTCTGCCTACTTCCTCAGCCCCCCCCACCCCATGATTCTCCACCTGGGCATGAGCATTCCCTGCTGCCCTTCTTTGTTCATGCTTTTTCTTGCACTTGGAATGAACTTCCTGAGCTTTTCTTTCGCCTGGCAAACTCCTATGCGTCCTTTATGACCCAACTTGCCTCTCACCTCCTCTGTCCCCAGGCATACTTAATTGCGCCCTTTTCTGCATTCCTGTAGCCCTTCTATGGCATTTTTATTGTCATTGACTTGGGTGTGTCTCCCCTCTGGACTCAGTTCTCAATGCCTGGCTCCTAAAAGCCTCAGAAAATGTTTACAGAATGAAAGGGATTGAAATCAGAAGAATGAAACTCACATGGCAGATTTCAGACCATGAATCCTGTCCTGGGTTTGGACACTTGGCTTCATTGCTGTTGCCAGTGGGCATTTTTGTGAGGCTCTTGCACGTTTAGAGAGTTGGATGGCAGCACTGGGCAGCTGACCCTTTAAGAACTGGCACTGTCCTAATGGTGCCAGGCCACTGCAGGAGGCGGGCCATCTGCAGGGGGTGGAGTTGTGAGGCTGAGGGCGTGGGTAAGGCCTCTTAGCAGTTGTCCTCTCACCTCTCTGTGCCCTGGTTCTCTCACTTATCCTCTGAAGGGATCACTAGATGTCCTCTGAGGTCCCTTCCGGAGGTAAAGTGTCAGGGGTTCCATGAAGAAGTGTTGGGTTATCAAATTGGATCCTTTTTTTTTTTTTCCGGTATGCGGGCCTCTCACTGTTGTGGCCTCTCCCGTTGCGGAGCACAGGCTCCGGACGCGCAGGCCCAGCGGCCATGGCTCACGGGCCCAGTCGCTCCACGGCATGTGGGATCTTCCTGGACCGGGGCACGAACCCGTATCCCCTGCATCGGCAGGCGGACTCTCAACCACTGCGCCACCAGGGAAGCCCTGGATCCTTTTTTTAAAAAAATTATTTTTATTTATTTTTGGCTGTGTTGGGTCTTCGTTGCTGCACACAGGCTTTCTCTAGTTGCGGCGAGCGGGGCTACTCTTCATTGCAGTGCATCCATTTCTCATTGTAGTGTCTTTTCTTGTTGCAGAGCACAGGCTCTAGGTGCGCGGGCTTCAGTAGTTGCAGCACACGGGCTCAGTAGTTGTGGCTCGTGGGCTGTAGAGCGCAGGCTCAGTAGTTGTGGCTCACGAGCTCTAGAGCACAGGCTCAGTGGTTGTGGCGTGCGAGCTCAGTAGTTGTGGCTCGCAGGCTCTCGAGCGCAGGCTCAGTAGTTGTGGTACACAGGCTTAGTTGCTTCGTGGCATGTGGGATCTTCCTGGGCCTGGGCTCGAACCTGTGTCCCCTGCATTGGCAGGTGGACTCTTAACCACTGCACCAGCAAGGAAGTCCCCAAATCAGATCCTTTATCAAATACAACCTATTCTTTAAATGCCTCCACCTCTGGGAAGTTTCCCAGGCGCCAAGTCAGGATCCTTCTACCGTGCAATGTGTGCACAGTGCTGCTGTAATCCTAGATCAAGGCTGTCTGTACAACACCTAAAGGTACCTGATGCCTTCTGCCGCTCAGCCTTCCCACACTCGGTGCCCATTTCATGGTGAGGCTCAGAGAGACCAAGGGAGCAGTAGAGGTTGTGCTCTGCAGCCCACCCCTGAGGTCACTTACAGACAGTTCCTGCACACTGGCGACCTCCTGCCTCTCTCCTGGTCTGGACGTTAGGAAGCCTTGGTTCTCTCCCCAGCACTGGCCTCTACTGCCGGTGGGGCCCTGGACAGGTGTCCTTTCTCTTTCAGTTTTCTCATCTGCAAAGCCAGGAGTTGGGTAGTGACATCATGTCCCTTTTGGCTCAGATGGCCCAGCTTTGCTGTCACCCAGGGTCCCTCTGCTCACATCACAGTGCAGTCCAGTGGCTGAAGCTCAGAGCACCCAAGTCCTCATCCATCATGAGCTCATTACTCTGGCGATCCTGCAGTGTGGGTGTGACGGGCTCCTCACTCACTGGGGGAGACACAACAAGGACCTTTGACCTTCTCTGAGGCCCTCTGGTTAGACAGCGGGAACCAGGGTCAGAGCCTCTGACAGTAAACCTCTTAGAGATTTCACCGAGCCTGTCCCCTCTCGGGGACCAAAGCATATTACAACCTGACTTGCATGAGTTTTCTGGTGCTGCTGTACAAACCGCCATGAACTTAGTGGTTTAAAACAACACAGATTTGTTTTGTAACAGTTTTGTAGGTCAGAAGTTTGACACGAGTCTCACTGGGCTGAAATCAAGGTGTCGGCAGCCCTGCTTTGCTTCTGGAGGCCCTAGGGGAGCAGCTGTTCCTTTGCCTTTCCAGCTTCTAGAGGTGGCTTGTGACCCCTTCCTCCAGCTGCAAAGCCAGTGGCTTGAATCTCTCTCTCTCTCACACTTGGTACCTCTTTTGCCACTTCATCCTTTATCACATCTGACCCACTCTGCCTCCTCTTCCACTTTTTAAAGGACTCGTGATTAGATTGGGCCCATCTGGACAGTGTTCCCATCTAAAGGTCCTTAACCTTATTCACCTGTGTAAATCCTGTGGCCGTTTAAGGTAGCATATTCTCAGGTTCTGGGGATGAGGGCGTAGACATCTTTGTGAGGGTCATCATTCTGCCCAGCACTCCACCCCACTCTGAAGCTTGGGGCTTGAGTCATGGCAGTTTTCCTGTGCTGGAGAGGCACCTCTTCCTGGGATCCCTCCCTGACTGCACCAGGCAGAGGTGGCCACTCTGTCTCTACACTCCCACAGCCCCAGGTGTTCTCTGTCATACTCGTGTGGCAGTGCTCATTCATGCTCATTCTCCCTCGCTGACTGAGAGTGTGTGGGCAGGGACCTGACCTTCTCTCTGGATCCCTGGTGCCTGGGGTGGCGAGCAAGCACATAGGGCTGGCCTGGGGAGCAACATCACATGCTGCTGGGCGGGATGGAAAGCTTCCCCAGGGGTCCGACAGGAGCAGGCAGTGCTGCCCTAAGCGTACTTCCACTGACCCTTTTCTTCAGTCCTGGGACACCTTGGCGGCAGGTGAAGCATGGATCATAATCCCCGTTGTACAGGGGCTCTGACAGGTTCAGTGACTGCCCGGGCTCCCAGGGGAAGTGACAGGGCTGAATTCTGACTTGGTCCTCCTCGCCTTTTCTCATTCTCTTGCCTTCATCTCACTCAATTATTCTATATTCCGCAAACCACCTGTTATGGGTTGAATTGTGGTCCCCACAGGCTTAGACGTTCAGGTCCTAATTGCCAGTGTCTCACAACATGACCTTATTTGGGAATAGGATCATTGCAGATGTCATGAGTTAAGATGAGGTCATACCGGGGTAGGGTGGGCCTCTAATCTAGTGTGACTGGGGTCCTTATAAAAGGGGGAACTTTGGAAGAAGACCCACGCACACATGCACACACACACACACGGAGAAGGCCATGTGAAGATGAAGGCAGAGGTTGGGATGACGCTTCTACAAGCCAAGGAAAGCCAAAGATGGCCAGCAAGCCACCAGCAGTCAGGAGGGAGGCCTGGAGCAGATTCTGTCTCACATTTGTCTAGAAGGAACCAAACCTCCTGACACCTTGGTCTCGGACTTCTAGCCCTCAGAACTATGAGTTAATTCTGTTGCTTAAGCCACCCAGTGTGCAGTTCTTTGTTTTGGCAGCCCCAGGAATCTATGACACTGCCCACAGACCAGTCCTCAGAGGTGTTATGAAGCCTGGCTGAGCTGGCCCCTCCTGGGCCTCCAGCCTCCTCTCCTGCCCCCTCCCTCCCCTCCGTGAGCGCCAGCCACACCGGCCTTCCATGTATTCGTTTCTTAACAGCTTTATTGGGGTATCATGGACGTACAATAGGCTGTACGTAAAGTGTGCAATTTGACAAGTTTTGACATACGTATATTCCTGTGCAACTGTCGCCACTATTAGGATAATGAACAGATCAGTCGCCCTTGGCAGTCTCTCTGCCTGGCCTCACCTCCCAGCCCAGGCAACGACTGTCACTGTAGATTAGTTTGCATTTTCTAGAATTTTACATAAAGGGAATCTTGCACTTAGTGTTCTTTTTGTTTTGCACACTGGGCTTTTTCCAGTTTTTTAGAACTCCTAACGCCCTCCTTCCATGTGGTCTGAACTTCCTCTTCCTGTCCCCCCACCCCCCCGTTAACATCCCTCAACTCTCATCAGTTCCTCAGAGCGGCCTTCCCGGAGCCTCCCGGACCAGGAGGGCTCCCCATTTAACACACTTTGCTAGCCCTGCATCCGCCCTTGGACACAGCACAGGACCGTTTTACATCATCTGTGTGATTGATTCATGCCTGTCTCACCCACCAGTCTCTACAAGGGGCAGGCCTGGGATGGATTCTGCTCACCTTTATCCCTGGCGCCTACTAGTAGGTGATGGCACAGAGGGGGCACCAGAGGGACAGGTGCACACCTGCGATGGGAGTAGCAAAAGCACCGGGCTCAGGAGCTGGGTCTCTACGGTCAGCTTGCCAGTGATCTCGGGCAAGAGCATCAAGCCTGCCTTCCTCCGGCTCCAATTTCCCATCTTTTTTTTTTTGGCCGTGCTGTGCGGCTTGTGGGATCTTAGTTCCCCGACCAGGGATTGAACCCAGGCCCTTGGCAGTGAGAGCGCGTAGTCCTAACCACTGGACTGTCAGGGAATTCCCTCCAATTTCCCATCTTTAAAATGGGCGCAATGACAGTACCCACCTCCTGCGTTGTCATGAGGTCTGAAGGGTGTGATGCATGGAAGGAATTTCCAAAAGCACCTGACACATAGTTAGCCCTCAGTAGTGATGGTCAGACATTTTGCGGGCTGCCAAGGAATATGACAGTTCTGTGGCTCCCAGCTGAACTTCTCTTCTTCCAGATGGTGGGTCTGCAAGGCTAGTTCTCCTGCCCACCCCCAACCTCTCTTGCTAACAAGCCCCCTAGTTACAAGCCTCTCATTGGATCAGCAGTGCTGGAGAATGAACCGAGTGGGGATAAATCACTGGTGCGAGCCTTGTTCCAGTCTGGTGTTGGGATTTCATTGGCTGCTGACAGTGCTATGCTCTACTCAAGTCCTCTTCCTGGGGACTCAGGATGGATTTATTCAGCACAGATGTTTATGTGGCGGACGTTGAGTAATGGCCCTGTGGGGCCCATTGGAAGGTAGAGCCAGTGGGTGGGCAGGCGATGTGCAGCTGTGGCTGTGAATTTCCCACCAACCCAACATCAGAAAGCTCTGGAACTCCTCAGTCTTCAAGAGCAGCCCCCGTGGGGTGTCTCCTGGCCTCCACCGGACCTGGCTTAGCGTAAGAACAGGTTGGGACAGGCTCTTGAGTGAGCTGATCTGTCTAGGCTGCTGTGGCCATGCCCAGCTGAAGGAGCCCTGAAGACAGGGGCAGGGTAGCATCAGGCTCTGTGGAACCGGGGGAGATGCTGGGCCAGGCCTGGGTGAGGTCTGGGCTCAGGGCACAACTCCAGAAATTACAGTCCACGTGAATGGCAGCCCCTGGGGTTGTGCAGTATGTAACCTGCGTGGCTATACATGGCTACCCTGTCCGGGGTCCTGGTTTGTGGATTAGCGTTTCAAGGTAAGTGCTCAGACCCTTGGGAACATTGAGGAAGGCAGTGAGGAGTGACGGGAAAAGCTGGCAATCTGTGGGCAGAGCAGATGGCACAGAGTCAGCTCTCCACTATAGCTTAGGACCTCAGGCAAAGCACCCTCAGAGCCTCTGTTGTTGCATCGTTAACACAGGGATCATCTGACATGCTTCACTCACTGCACAGGGTTATTGAGGATTATGTGAGCTGGGGCGTGCGGAATCTTTGTAAGCTGCTGAGTAGAAGGGGCAAGTTATAGCTTAGTTTTTTGTACCCTGGAGCGCACGCCAAGTGCGGGTTATGGGTCTTCCACGTTATAGCTGTCCCTGGGAGGGGTACTGGGGCGGTCACTGCTTCTGTGTGAGGTTTTGGTTTTCTGGGTCTTCCCGGGGACTGGAGCCAGCATGAGAGACTCAGCTGTACATGGGTGGATGTTGAGGGGTTATGGGGGACCCCCAGAGGAGCCGCAGAGCAGATCCTTACATACAGCCCCCTGTCCCCAGGGACTGCGCAGCTGAAGGCAGCCAGGGGAAAGCTGACTGCGTGGGCTCGGAGCAGCCGGGGCTTGGGATTCCATCCGGCATGTGTTTCCTGAGGCCCAGGCAGCGCGCTGCTCAGTGTCCCCACGTGTTATCACCGCACGCTGGCAGCAGGCCACAGTACTTAGTGTGTCCAGGGTGGTGTGTTCCTGTCTCCTGTGGTCTCGGGTGGAGGTTAAGAGAGTGGGCTCTGGGAGGAGCCAGCGTGTGGTTTGAATCCCTACTCCATCGCTTACAGTTCTGTGGTCTTGGGCGAATTGCTTTACTTCCTTGGGCCTCAGTTTCTCCACCTGTATAGTGGGGATAGTAATAGAACCTCCCTCCTGGAGTCGGCCGTGAGAACTCAGTGATCTCAGAGCTTCATACAGACCAAGCACTCAGGGGAGGCAAGAGAGAAGAAGCACCAACGGAAATAACCTGCCTGGGGATGGGCGCTAATGGTTTGGTGAAGCCGAGGCCCTGTTATCCACGGGGCTCACCCATTCCTGATCTCGGAGAACTGGGTGCAGCTCCTTGCTTATCTGGGGCTGCCTGTGTGGAGGCATGCTCTCGCCCCTCACGCCTGGGGTGGAGAGCAGGAGTTCTCTTGTCTGCTCTCTGCCCCAGGAACTGCTAGGATATTGTTCGGAGAGAAAAGTTGCAGCAATAAAAGTCCCTAGAACAAAACCCAGTAAATCTCAAAGACTCACGTAAATGAGGTGGTCCCATAATACTGATGTGCCTTCACAGACCCCAGGACAGACACACACAAAGAAAGTCCCAGATGCACAGGTCACCTCCACAGCATCTCCCACTGCATTCCTGGTGGTTCCACGTTTTTCTTCTGAAATCTCAAGGCAGCACCATGGAGGAGAAAGGTGGCGTTTCTGTGCAGTGTCACCAGCTGGTCCTGGGGCTCCAGGTTGTTTGGAGGAGTTGCAGGGCAGTGATGTCTCTAAGTCACTTCTGTCTCCCAGGATGAATCGTGTGGCTTGAGGCTGCACCTGGACTCCTGACAGACGAGAGTGGGGTCCAGCCAGCCATCAACATTCTGGAACCTTCCCCCGCTGCCCAGGGCGGTTCGTTCATTGAGTGGGGGGGGCCTCTGGCCTGGCCAGGAGGCACCTTTCTTAATAGGAACCTGGAAGCTCATGGCAAAGGGTCAGACACAGGCTGAGCTGGGTCTCTGTGTGGGGAAGGAGATTAGAGGCCCAGCCCTTGGAGTCTTATGTTTGAGGATTTCCTTCCTGGGATCAAAGAGTCTGAGTAGATTATTTTAATTAATAATAATAACCCAAAGAAAGATCACTTATTTAGCGCTCACTCTGTCAGACAACAAGCTGGAGGTGCCTCCTATGCGACCTGGTTGTTCCTGGGCCCCGCGTGGCCCGGTCTCTGTGGGGAGCTGCTTTCAGAGAATATTGTGTGGCCCCTCGGAGGTGATTAGAGGTGGTTTACTTGCTGACTCGTCTCTTGAGGAATATCAAAGGCAGGAAAGAAGCTTCTCCGCACGGAGAGTGGATTTCTTTAGAAACACTTTTCTCCACACTTCTCTCCAGTGCCTTTCATGTGGTTCTGTCCCCAGAACTCGGCCTCACACTCCATTCTCCACACCAGAGCCTCCTCCCTGAGAACCTGCACACTGCTGCTTTCCCCTCCACCCTCCCACTTAAATACATGCAGGTTCCCTTTCTGCCGTGGTGTCCTTCTCAATATAGTGTGCTGTTTCGGCATCACAAAAAGCCCATGAACCAAGCTAGTGAAGAGAGAATTCTTTGGGAGAATAAGGTGTGGAGAGTGATAACTGCGTATATGTATAATTTAATACCTTTTTATTTTCACATATATTATTCCTAATAACCTTCACATCACAAGTCAGTGTGGTCAACATTGGTGTCCCCATTTTACAGATGAGGAAACTGAGGCACAGGGAGGCTAGGGAATCAGACACAGGTGTTTCTGAGTCCAGAGCCCAGACCCTGAGTGGAACAAAGGGACAGCTTTGCCTAAAAGTGCGTGCTTGGCATATTTCCTTTTGTCCACCTTTTTTCTTTAAAGGGCCACCTCTTCCAAGAAGCTTCCAGTCTTCAGATTTGCAGGGCTGCACTGTCCACAAATACTCTCGTTTATTCCTCATTGATTTGCACTCTGTTCTGTGCTGCCTGGGTGGAGTGGGCGGCACTAAGTGAGGGAGCAAGATGTCCTCGGGTTCCCTGGTTTGTATGCTGTGTTAGTCAGCTCCGGCTGCCACAAGAGAACACCACAGACTGGGGGACTTCAACATCAGAGGTTTATTTTCTCAGTTTTTCTGGAAGCTGGAAGTCTGAGATTGAGGTGCGGACAGTCTGCGAGACCCCAGGAAAACTTGCCCATCCTCACCTTCTGGTGAGGCCTCTCTTCCTGGCTTGTAGGCAGACACCTTCTTGCTGTGTCCTTATGTGGGCTTCCCTCTGTAGGTTTGCAGAGAGAGGGAGGGAGGGAAGGAGAGAGAAGGGGAGGAGAGGAGAGATGGGGAGGGATGGGGAGGAAAGTGGGTAGAGAGAGCAGTGGTGTCTCTTCCTCTTCTTATAAGGACACTAGTCCTATTAGATTAGGGCCCCACCCACGTGATCTCATTTAACTTTAATTATCTCCTGAAAGACCGTGTGTCCAAACACGGTCACATTGAGGGTTAGGGCTTTGACATGTGAATTTGGGTGGGGTGGGGGCTCATAATTCAGTCCATAGCATATGCCCAGCCAAGGGTGGTGGGTCCTAAAGGGACTGTGATGGGACAAGGCAAAAAGGAAGGAGGAGACCCTTCCAGACCATCAGAAAAGGAAAAGTCTAGGGCAGGTGCTGCTCAGTTGGCTCAGAAAATGCTGGAGAGAATAGGGGGTTTCGGAGGCCATGGGGCATCCCGTGTGGTGGTGCTTGGACCTTTACTAGGCGTGTGGCCTTGTACTTGTGACTCAACCCCTCGGAGCCTCTATTTCATCATCTGGAGAATGGGAATAATAGTAGTATCTGCTTCATTAAGTGGCGTTGAGGATAAATTAGGGGATTTATCTAAAGGGCTTGGCCCTGTCCCTGGCACATTGTGAGACAGGGGAGTGGCAGTGACGGTGTTGGGCCCCTTGAGTTCCAGGGTGGGGCGTGAGTTGGGGTGGCAGGCGTCACTCACATAGGAGTTAATCTCAGCGATCCATTAGAGAAGAGCTGCTGGGCTAGGCCAGGTGTGCGGGCAGGGCCTGGGTGAGGGGGCCCTGAGGCAGACAGGAGGGGCCAGATGTGACTCGTCCTAGGGCCCCTCAAGGTTGAGGAGAGGCAGGGTATGGTAGGCAAACGAGGCCGGAGTGCAGTGAGACGTTCCGTTACTGAATGGGACAAATGCCAGCGACAGGAACAAGCCCGGTTGGGGCGTCAGAGGCCAGAGTGAGGGGCCTGGGGACCTAGTCCTCAAGTCCTTCACAGGACACGTCTCACCTTTCAGCTCAGCGTCCCCTCCCTTCCCTTCTGACAGGCGAGGCATGACGCCAAAACGTGGTGCTACTAAATGTAGCTGGTGGCATTCATGAGTCAGCAAGCTGTTTTATTTCATCAACTGAGATTAAACCTTTTCTTCTTTGGCAAAGCACAAAGTTTCTTCCGTATGATTCATTGTGATCAGGGTCATTTTAAAGGATGGCTGCTCAGAAGCGGGAGCACCAGAGCATTCTGTAACTCAGAACAATGCATGCTGTCTCCCCGTGGTGGCTGGCGCTTACCTGAAAGCCACTGGTGACTGAGTCTGAAAGGCAGAGGGGACACCGAGGTCCCGGGTCAAGGAGCTGTAGCTCTGCATCAGATGGCATTTCTCACCCAGAGTGGCAGAGAATTAGTTCCGGGAGCCTGTGTTAAAGGACTGGGGCACTAGCCTGGGGTGGCTGAATGTCCACCTGAGACGTTCTCTAGGAAGATTTCCATGCATCTTTGTGGGAAGCGATGCAGGTGCAGGCAGCCCCCGCTCCAGATCTGAGTCACCTGCATCCCTTTCACATTCTCAAGGCTCTGGGAGAGATGACCACATGTCACAGCCTCCTCTGCCTACTCCCAGTGCACGGTGACACCCCCATGGTTGCGTGGGGTGGATTCCATGGCCACCTCCCACCATCTTGCCCCACCCACACCTGGCCAGGTAAGAGGCAGGCGTGGTGCTTTTCCATCGTGGGGAGAGGATAAACAAGCTCTGGGTTTACCCTGGTGCTCTGTGTGTGTGTGTGTGTGTTTCTATTTAGGACTGGGAAAAACTCAAAGTGAACTTTCTTGGAATCTCAGTGGAATTTCTTGGCAAAGCCTTATCTTGGGAAGGAGGAGGCAACCTGGATGTTTGCCGTCAGTGGCAGGAAGGTGGGTTTTCCTGGGGTCTCGCTGGCTTGAAGACATTCTTCTTCTCCTTTGTGGGAGCCTCACGCCCGCCTTTGTGCTCTGGTGGACCCTGTCTGCAGGGCTGAGTAGCTTTGTGCTTTGTCAGCTGCTGGGCTGACTCCTGCTAGCTGATGACAGCGCTGAGCGGGTGCTTCCTCTGTCCAGGTCAACTGCTTGCTACTCGGTAGCTCATTTCTCTCACAACAGCCCTCTGTGGAAGGTACTGTTCCTTTCTGCACATTCCAGATGTGGAAGCTGAGGCCCAGAGAGGTTGTTTAACTTGCCCAGGGTCACACAGCTAGAAACAGACTCAGGACTCAAATCTAGACTTTCCAACTTGATGGTTCTGTGGGCCAGAGAGTTTGCTTGGCTCTAGCTAGCTTTAGCCTCTTGCTGGCCCTCCCCTCCCGCCTAAGTTCCCCCAAAGGCCCTTGCTGTCTTCTGGTCTCTAACCCCCTACATATGCGCTTCCTTGGGCTGGAACGCCCTTCTACTTGGCCAACTCCCACTTGTTCTCAGGACCTGGCTCAGTGACCATTTCCTCCAGGAAGCTCTCCCTGACTGCTCCCCACATCCAGGCTGGATGCCTCTCTGTGTGGTCCCATGGCACCCTGGGCTTCCTTGCAGCAGATGTTGACCACCCACTGGTATAAGTGGGGCTCTACTTGTCCATCTCCTCCACCAATGCAACCGTCTTCAGGGTAGGGCCTGCTCACTAGATGTTTTTTTGTCTTTTTGCGGTACGCGGGCCTCTCACTGTTGTGGTCTCTCCCGTTGCGGAGCACAGGCTCCGGACGCGCAGGCCCAGCGGCCATGGCTCACGGGCCCAGCTGTTCCGCGGCATGTGGGATCTTCCCGGACCGGGGCACGAACCCGTGTCCCCTGCATCGGCAGGAGGACTCTCAACCACTGCGCCACCAGGGAAGCCCTGCTCACTAGATGTTTGATGAAAGAATGAATGTTAACTCGAGTCTCTTGCTGTAGTGTCTGGACAGCGCTGCCGCCTGGTTGCTGGGTTTCCATCCCTCCTTGCCTCCCTGTGCCTCAATTTCTTATATGGAGGATGGAGGGACTCACAGGGTAAACGAGTGAGCCCACGGGAAGGGCTCAGAACAGCCCTGGCCACCCTCAAGCTGGCCTTATTCTCTCCGGGAAGGCTCTGCCCGGGGCTGACCTACTTCTCCCTCGGGCGCTACTCCCCCACCCCCACCCCCCGTGAATGACTCAGCATTTGGAAATCCTGCTTCTTTTTTAAGGAGTCAGATCCTTCCCCCATCAAACTAAAGCTATTAGGTGAGGTTAAATGCCAGCTGACGGGTGGGGTGGGATGGCCAGCAAGAAAACTGTCCAGATAAAAACAAGAGACCTGTTGCCATGGAGGACAGAAAATAAAATGTGTGTGTGAACGTGGGGGGACGGGGAGGGGCTGAGGCAGGAGACGCAGGAACTGGGATAAGAAATGAGACTGGAGGTGGTGCTCGTGGCTACAGGCCTGTAGATGCCACAGCCTACAGACCTTGAGCCCTGAAGCCCCCCTAGACCGTCCCCCAGGGAGGAAATGTGTCACCTAGCGGGGCTGTGACTCCTGGGGGAGGGTCCTTTTCTCCTTCAGCCCGTATTCTCTCTTGCAGTCCTTTCCAAACTCCACTCTGTACAAGAGTCCCCCCAGCGGCTCCAAGAAGAGGGTTCTGTAGCGCAGTGCCCGAGGCTGGACCGCGGATCTGTGCCGTCTCTGAATTGGGGCCGAATTGCACATGCCTTGCGATGAATCTTGGATTCTTTTTTTTTTTTACTAATTGGAGCGGGGACGAATCATAGATTTCCGATTTTATGTAAAATTCTGCTCAGCGCATTAAAGCCATCCCTTTTCCAAAACAAAAAACAAAAAAACCGAGGGCAAGACTACTCCTGTGTCCCCGCCTGGGCGTTCACAAAGCACGTTCACACGCAAAGGGCCTCGTGCAGTCCCGCAATCAAGAAGTCCTTGGAACTTTGTGTAGGCCAGTGTTTCCCTGACTACTTGACCAGGGAACCCTTTTCACAGCACATTTTCACGTTACCCCCGTCAACTTCCTGTAGTTCCAGGAACCCTTTCCCCTAAAAGGGACTGGCACACTGTTCACACCATTGAGACTGAATTGACTTTTCTTTTGAAACTTAAAATGAAAAACCAGATAAAATCTGTATTAGTTTCCTAGGGCTGCTGTAACAAGGTACCATAAACAGTGTGATTTAAAACAACAGACAGCTTCTGTCTCAGAGTTCTGAAGGCTGGAAGCCTGCAATCAAGGTGTTGGCAGGCCGTGCTCCCTTTGACGCCTGTAGGGAAGGATCCCTCCTCGTCTCTGGTAGCTTCTGATGGATGCTGGTTTGTGACAACATCACGCCAGTCTCTGCCTCCGTCTTCACGTGACCACCTTACCTCTGTGTGCTGTCCCTGTGTCTCTTCTCTTCTGATAAAACTGCGAGTTGTATTGGATTAGAATCCCATCCTAGCTCCATATGACCTCATCTTAACTAATCACATCTGCAATGACCCTGTTTTCACATAAGTTCACATTTTGAGGTAGCAGGGGTTAAGACTTCAATACTTTTTTTTTTTTTTTTTTTTTTTTTGCGGTACGCGGGCCTCTCACCGCTGTGGCCTCTCCCGTTGCGGAGCACAGGCTCCGGACGCGCAGGCCCAGCGGCCATGTCTCACGGGCCCAGCCGCTCCGCGGCACGTGGGATCTTCCCGGACCGGGGCACGAACCCGTGTCCCCTGCATTGGCAGGCGGACTCTCAACCACTGTGCCACCAGGGAAGCCCAAGACTTCAATACATTTTTGTGGTGGACACTGTTCAACCCATAACAAAGCCCTTCCATGGCAGATGGTTCTGAGCTGGGAGTTCACTGTAACCATTCGGAAAGGTGCTTTCTCCACCTTCCGAGATCACGCAATGATGTTATGTGCAGAGTTAGTGTGGCTGGAGGGGTTACTGCCTGCCAGTAACAGGGACTGGCACAGTCCGGTTGACACAGCTGGTCAGTGGTGAACTGGAGTCTGAAGCGGGCTCTGTGTTTCTGCACTACCCTGGTTCTTACGCTCTGTGCTGTGCAGCTTCTGGTGGAAATGAGTAGTTGGCTTCAGATCAAGTCCCCGTGTCTCCCAGATGCTTTTTCCACTTGCTTAATTTTTTTTTTGGCCTTCATATATTTATTGGCCATTTAGATTTGACCTGTAGTGAATTTATGTCAAATTTATGTCCATATCCTTTGCCCACTTTTCTATTGTCTTCCTATTTTGTGAGAACTCTTTATATAGGACAGATATTGACACTTTCTCTGTCAAATGTAAATATTTTCTGTAAATAGTTGTCTGTTTGCTTAATTTACTATATCTCTTGCCATCCAAGAATTTAATATTTCTTGGCTAAGGTATGTCTTTTTTTTCTTTTATACACTTTGAATTTCTTAGCTCCATTAAAATAGATTCCCCAATACCTACTTTGTATTTTCTTGTCTCCTAAATTATATGATTTTTCTTGTTTTTCTTTTTGCGGGTAACATTTATTCCAACGAGAACTTATTTTTGCCAATAGAACTTATAGTTTGAGGTAGGGATCCGACACTATTTTCATCCAGAAGGATATCCACTTGGGCTAGCATCGTTTGTTAAACAAACTGTTTTCTCCAGTTGAATTACATTCACTTGTTTTTCTCCAGGGAGGATAAGGCTGGGAAGGTGTCTTTGAGGACGTGGGGTTTTGGGAGCTGCAGGAATGTTGGGGTGAGGTGCTCTGGTGAGGGAGGGGCCTGTGGAAGAAGGGAAGGGAGTTGGGGACAGAAGGGTTCGACAGAGGAGAAGAAGTTACGGGGTCAGAGAGCCAGGCAACGCCAGGTTAACTCCTGTTCCATGGGGCACCCCTGGAGGAACCAGAGCTTCCTGCTGGGGTGGGGCCAGCGCTGCTGGGACAGGGATACCTGTATGGACAGAGAGTGCCCTTATTCACAGGGTGTGGTCCCAAGGGTGTGGAGGTCTGGGGTGTTGATGAGAAGGCAGAGCACAAGGCCTGGGACTTGGGGAGGGGGGATTCCCCAGAGGATGGAAAGCTGGGCAGGAGCCCAGGAGCCCGGTTTCCTGGATGCTGTGCCCGCCCACCTCCCGGGCACTCACCTTTCCAAGCGTGCCAATGGGTTCTTCCTGGAAGCACCTGCTACTCTGCCTGGACGTGTGCTCACCCTGTGCGTGGGGTCGTCTGGAAACGCTAATTGGTTAACTAATGTCTTCAGGGGCAGCCCTCAATGCGGGATGGGTGACCTTTGGTGTATAAACCCCCAGCTCGCTTGGCCCTTAGGTGGGCAACTCTGAGCCGTGGTCTGCACCCTCTCCTAGAGGTCCCCAGAAGGACTGAACCCCAGTTGTTCGTGGCGATGACCTTCTTGTGAACATATCCTTCCCTCTCTTCTTTTCCCGCTCCCCTACCTGTGCTTCCTGGGACCACCTTGATCAACTCCTGGCACCTGCATCCTTATCTCAGGGGCTGCTTCTGGGGAAACCTAAACTCCTGGGTTAGGTCAGCGCCCCAGAGGGCTGGTTGGAGCCATTCCATCCCGCCTGCTTCAGGCAGGTCCCAGGGTTTGGGGGAGGAGAGTGTGAACCTCTGGAGAAGGGAGGAGAGACTTGCAGAGTTTGCCACCTGGGAAGGCTCAGCATTGGAGGTTGTGAGCAACAGAAACTCAGCTCTAACTAGTTTAACCCAAAAGGGGGAAATACTGACTTACGGAACTGAAAAATTCTGATGATGGCGCTAGCCTGCAGCATGGCTGGGCCCAGAGGCTCAAACCAAGTCAGCAGTTCCCTCTCCATTGCTCACCTGCTTCCCCTGTGGTTGGTTTCATTCTGGAAGGGGGGCAGCTTTCCATGTGGTGCCCCCTACCCCAACCTCAGGTTTATATTCCACTAGCTTAGCAACCCCATTGGAAAGAGTCTGCCTCTCTTCTAGTAATTTTAGGAAACATCCCACCCCCGACTCTCACTCAGTAAAGCTCGGGTGAAGGACCAAAGTCTGAACCAATCCTTGCAGCCAGGTAGAGGGTGTGAGCTGACTGGCCAGGTCTGGTCCTGGGCCACCCACCCTGGGGGATGGGCTCAGTCTCATAAGATTGGAGGCCTTGTCTCTCCCTACAAAGATGGGCTCTGTCCCCTGTGGAAGAAGTGACAGGAGAGTGAAATCCACAGATGAGGATGGGCAGGTTGGGTCGGCGCGGGACAAAGGAGAACAGAACAGCCGGGAGAGGAAGGCAAAGAGCCACTGGGCAGAGGGACAGGAGGCAATTTCAGTGACTTTATTGTGGAGCCCAGGCTGTCAGGTGCCTGCCCTGAAGCCCTGTTATGAGAAGGCAAAGATTGAAAAAAAGTAAGTTCAAGTTTTTTGGAGGGGGGTTTATTTTAAAACTTTTTATTTTGAAATGTTTTTCGATTTACCCAAGGTTTGCAAAGATAATACAACTTTCCTGTGTGCCCCCATCCAGTTTCATGTTAACACCTTACATACCTACGGTGCGGTGCATTTACCAAAACTAAGAAATTATCATGGCTGCATCACTATTAACGAAAGTACAGACTTTATTCGGATTTCCCCAGTTTTCCCTACTGATGTCCGTTTTCTGTTCTAGGATCCAGTCTAGGATCCTACATTGCTTTTAGTCATCGTGTGTCCTTATCTTATTTATAGTCATCGTGTGTCTCCTCCAATGTGTGACAGTTTTTGCCCTCTTTCTCTGCCTTTCATTACCTGGACATTTTTGTAGAGAGGCTGTCAGATGGTTCGTAGAATGTTCGTCAGCATGGGTATAACTGACGTTTTCTCCCGAGGAGACTGAGCTTGTGGATCTGGGGATGAAGACCGCAGAGGTGAAGTCTTCTCAATGCATCGTATCCAAGGGCTCAGGATACCAACGTGACTTCTCACTGCTGCTGTTAAGCAGGTGGTCACTGGGTCTAGGTGCTGCCTGCCAGGTCTCTCTAGTTAGTATTTCCCCCTTTCCACACTCTATTTGGGGTGCAGGGCTTTGGATGAGTTTTGTCCTGGGAATGGGGAGCAGATGCCCTCTCTTGCTCCCTGGGTTCTCCCTCCTCCCCAGCCAGGCGTCCATGTACACCTGCTGGAGTGGACGCTGGTGCCATGTTCTCTGTCACTCTCCAGAAAGGCCAGCGGTGGCTTCTCCTTAAGGGTTCTGAATCTCAAGGCCGTCCTGTCTGCTGGGTCACAGAACCATTGTGTTTCTCATGCAGCCGGTTTGGGGCTCTAGTTGTGCCTATCTGGATTCTAATTGGGAAACTTGGGCAAAAGCCAGATGTGGTGCTGCCCCAGCTTCCTGGAGAAACCCGGTGTTTTCTCCACGACAAAGATGGTTTAGTCTAGGGAAGTAAGGAGAGTTTGCTCGCAGAAGCGGGAGTAACTGAATTATCTAGGAGGCCAGCGGCGCCTCTCACCTGCTGGGAGGAGATGGATGTCTCTACTGAAAAGAAGGAGGTGGGGCGTGCTCCAGGTGACCTGAGCGGAGGGCTCACAGAGCCGGGGAGGACACCAGTCCTGGCCCGAGACATTGGTGACAGCCCGTTTGCCAGGGTCTCTGCTGACCTGTGGCTGCTCTCTGGAAGTGAAACATTCTGCAGATTTACTCATTTGGGTCCTGTTGGCAGTTATGTTCTGAAAGATAATCAGTTGTCAGAGCAACTAAGACCCTGTGCTTTAAAAGGAAGCTGAGGACTTCCCTGGTGGCGCAGTGGTTAAGTGACCAATGCGGGGGACATGGGTTCTAGCCCTGGTCCTGGAAGATCCTACATGCTGTGGAGCAACTAAGCCCGTGCACCACAACTACTGAGCCTGTGCTCTAGAGCCCATGCGCCACAACTACTGAAGCCCACGCGCCTAGAGCCCGTGCTCCGCAACAAGAGAAGCCCGCGCACCGCAACGAAGAGTAGCCCCCTGCTCACCACAACTAGAGAAAGCCCGTGAGCAACAACAAAGAACCAACACAGCCCCAAACAAACAAACAAACAAACAAATAAAAGGAAGCTGAGCCTGTAAAAATAAGTGTGGTTGGTGACCCAGAAAAATCGGAAGTTTGTACAATTCCTGTGCATGTATGGAATTCGGGCACTTTAGCTCCTACTGGCATTGAGGGGCAGGCTGGGAAGACATTGGGTTTGGATTTGGTGTCAGCTCCGTGAGGTGCAGGCCTCGGCTTCACCCTTTATTAGCGTGGAGTGACCTCAGGCAAGTGACCTGGCCTCCCGAGCCTAGTGTCTCCTCTGAGAAATGGGGATAATAATAGTGCAGCCATCTTGTCTTGCAGCTCAGGGGCTGTTTGGATTTGAGGTTATTAGGCAGGCAGGAAATTAAAAATATATATATGCATGAGGGATATTTTCTATTTGGTCCAAGAAGGAGAAACACGATTTGGGCATTGTGTGCCTGAGGCTGAGAGGGGCACTGGGGAGGGAGGACCCTGTCTGCCGTCCCACCCTCACCTCCAAGGACTGGCTCTGAGTCCCTAGAAGCAGGAAACAGAAGTGGCTGCTTTGGGGAAACTTTGCAAGGTGTGAGGCTCAAGTAGGGCTGCTTGGGGCCCTGGGGACAATGTGGGACCCTAACCAGGAGGGCCCCTGAGCTGTTTGAGCCTGGATCCTGCCAGGGCGGAGGAAACATGGCTGGCCAGCACCTAGAGGGTTTTGTGCTCTGGGAAATGGTGTCTGAACACCAGTGCAAGGGCAGGGTGGGACGTGTCCCCTGAGGGGCTTGTGGACAGCAGTGAAGAGGCCAGAGTAGGGGAAGGTGAGTAGAGAGTGTGCCTGAGCTCACGGGAGCCCCAGGAACACCTGGGAACAAGGTTCAAAGAGGCCGAGATCCTGAGGGTGGTGGCCTCGAGCTGGTGAGATGCAGGCTCAGTGGTCATGGAGGTCCCCAGATGGTAACACCTGCAGGAGTGGCCAGGGACACTGGGTCACTGTAATACCTACCTCCTAAGGCTGGGGGTCAGGTGAGAGCACTGGGGGGGCAGGCATTGTGACAACTCAAAGTGCTCTGACAAGCTCTGGTGCGCCCTACCCAGCCACCTCGTCAGCGCTCTGAGCCTCAGTTTTCACATGTGCAAAATGGGGATGATGAGAAGGCTCTCCTTCCCCTAGAGTTGTTACGAGGATGGAGTGACATAAATATGACTTCGCTGAATAACATGCACAAAGTCACACAGCTGAGAGCATCAGTGTCAGATTCTGTTTGACCCTGTCATAATCAGCATCGTATCCCTGCATAGCCAACGCTCAGCAGATGTGGGTGAAGGAATAAGTGAATGCTGTTCCCATATTCCACAGTGTTCCATTAGAGCTCAAAGTGCTATTTGCAGAAGTCCTGTTATGAACAAACCCCACAGAAACAAGTAGAACCTGAGCTCCGAGCAAAGAAGTTCACAGAGGGCTGGTCTGCAAGCTATTGCGTGTTGCTTTCTTTCATCCTCGTGATGATCCTATGAAGTGGGTCCTAGGACTAGAACCCAATTCCCACTGAATATAATTCCCGTGTTGTAGCAAAGGGAACCAAGTCTTGGAGAGGCCAGGTGATTTGCCCAAGGTCCTAAGGAGGTAAGAGGCAAAGCCAGGACTTGAACCCGGTGGCTTACTCCAGAGCCCAAATGCTCCAGCCCTTCATTTTGCAGTTGATGATGGCAGAGAACTTGGTCCCAGGTATCCAGTGGGCAGACCACCCCCGGTCCCCATCTCTGGTTAACCAACCCAGGCTCCCACCGTACCACTAAGGAGCAGTTTCCAGGTGGTTGCTGCCAGGAAACAAGACCCCAGGCCTCCTCCAGGAATTACATTAGGGGCTTAAGAGGCAGAGAGTGTTTCAGAATAGCTATTGGAGCCGACAATTACTATGTTTTTGGTTCGATGGGTAAAATTTCCCTCTCGCTTCTTACTCCCCTGCTAAAGGACCCAATTGAATAAGTAAGAGAAACAGCAGCATGTGTTATTTGAAAACTGTTTAGTGCAATTACCTCTGCAGACTTTACTGAATTTGAAAATGATAGATGGCAAATCTTAATTTCCCAAACTCTCCACTCCGGCAAGCAGTTTGTTAAAGATTAGCAGTGCGGCTAATCACCGGTGCATAATGCCCACGAATACACGTTTTTCCTTTTTATGTAACACATTATGCTAATCACCCTGTATTCCATTTTTCAATAAAAGGTCAGCAGAACACTGTTTGTTCAGAATGTGCAATTTAAACTTCATGTCTGTCATTAGAGATAATCTAGGTTTGCTGTATCAAGTGGGGTTGTCATAGAAACCAGACCCGCCAGCTTTGTTTATGGCCTTTGGAGAATAAACACTTTGCATTTATTTCTCTGGAAAGGAAAAAAAAAAACCACATCAGAAATCATCGAACAATTAAGTAAGGTTTGAAACAGAGCGGTAATAGCCCAGAAGAGAGAGCTATGTCATTCATCAAAAATCAGTAACTGTCACGCAGTTGGTATACCGGGGCGTTCAAGCAGGTGACTGACGGAAGCGGTCAAATATTTCCCCTAGGAAGAACAAGTGAGGGAGGGCGGATGTGTTATTATGTCGAGTAGAGAATTAATTTAAATGTGCTAATGGGCTTTATCCAAGCTAATAGACCCCTGAAAAATATTTTGTATAAATTGCATCAAGTGCCTGATTAGGCTTTTTTTTTTTTTTTTTTTTTTTTTGCGGTACGCGGGCCTCTCACTGTTGTGGCCTCTCCCGTTGCAGAGCACAGGCTCCAGACGCGCAGGCTCAGCGGCCATGGCTCACGGGCCCAGCCGCTCCGCGGCATGTGGGATCTTCGCGGACTGGGGCACGATCCCATGTCCCCTGCATCGGCAGGCAGACTCTCAACCACTGCGCCACCAGGGAAGCCCGATTAGGCCTTTTTTTATGCCATATATTTGGATATTCATTTGTGAACCTCAAATAGCTGCGATGATTCCATAGTATGGTTTTTCTGATCTTCCTCCTGTCATTTATAAGGACCCTCCCTGGAAGCAGTTCAGAGATCCTAGACTTCAGCATTTTAAGATCCTGCTTGAGTAGCTTCACCATGTTTATCAAATCGAAATGCAGGATGATGCCCAGTTAAATTTGAATAGTTTTTTAAGCATAAGTATGTCACAAATATTGCACGGGGTATACTTATGCTGAAATTACTCATTGTTTATATGAAATGCAGATTTAACTGGGTGTCCTATATGAAATCTGTCTTCCTGTGTCTGAAGGGTCCAAGGGGGTGAGGAGGTCACTCTCTGAGCTCCTCTGCCAGCCTCAGTCAGGCCTGTGCTGCTTTTAATAGGGGAATGAGAAGCGTGTGCATGGGATGCGGGTGCATGACTAATCCTGTTAGTGTGATTGTGGCTCTAATTTGCCTGAGGCACCAAGCAAAGTCAAGTGCAAACAAGTCAACCACTTGGAAATGACCAAACAGCGCTCAGCCCAGCCACCTCATAGGGGGAAAGCTTCCGGGGGTTTTCCCACCGAAAGAGGGTTGTTAGACCTCCTTTCCTGGGCTGGGAGCTAACTGCCCCCAGTTGTTTCCTGTGGTGTGTGATGCTCAATTTGGGGCTGAAAGGGTGGGGTTCTGTGAACTGTGGCCCTGGCCATGGGCAACTTCATTGTTTGTAACCTCCACCCATGTGACACAATTCACAGAAATCTGGTAACTGGCAGAAGGTGCATTCACTAGGCTACTGTATTGGATTCAGGTTGATGGAGTGAAGTACCCAACACACATTCAGTTCAACACGTGGGAGTTCAATATCTGCTGCCCTGGCTCAGGCACCCAAGGGGACCCAAAGCCAGATGACGGCGAGTCCTCCAGGGATGCCTCAGCCAGCAGGGAGAGAGTCAAGCATAGATGTCACTCGAGAAACAGCAGATGGTCCAAGTGCCAGAGCAGAGGCAGAAACAAAGTGCCATGAGAATGTGTGGGAAGAGATGGATGTCACCCCAGGAGTCTGGGGAGCCTTCTTGGAGGACGGGGATTCACAGGTGGTCTTTGAGGTGACTGTGTATTAAATCAGATTAGTTAACGCTAAAAGTATGTGTCTTACAAGGACACTCTCACTGGATGTGGGGGCCACCCCAATTCAGCACGATCTCATCTCCATCCTCAATTACCTCTGTAAAGACCCTACTTCTAGATAAGGTCACATTCTGAGTTTCCAGGTAGACATGAATTTTTGGAGGAGACTATTCAACCAACTACAGTTGCCAATGATGGATTCTTACAGATTTCACAAAATGTAGAGATTCTGCCTTCTCTTGAACAGTCAGATCTGGCCCTGGTGGGCCTCCAGTAGACCGGGTCAGAGGGGCAGCTGGCCTTTCCCCCGGCCTTTCCCTCTCCAGGCACCAGGTGCCCTGCTCAGTTCTTCACCGGCCCAAGCCCTGCTTTAGTTCAGGTAGAGCTGTCACGGGGCCTCTGGGAGGCTGGAGTCTGCTTCCTGCTCTCCCATCTCCTTCCAAACACGTCCTTCATGACATACACTCATTTATTCTGTGCATGAGTTGCTGGTTAATAGTATCTACTTCCAGAGTCAGAAATATTTGATTCCAATTAGGGACACCAAGTTGAAACCCATGCAGTGTCAAAAATGCAGGTCAGGTGATAATTGAGAGCCCTGGGACATACGACACGGAGGGAGGGTGTAGGCTCCCGGACCAGGCAAGCCATGCAGCTCCTGCTCTGATCCCTGTGTGGTCTTGGGAAAGTAACTCAGTCTTAGCTAGCCTCAGTTTCACACCTGTGAAATGGGTATAATAACAGTTCCCTTCAATGTTGTTAGAACTTGAAATACTGTGTGTAAAGTGCCCAGCAGAGTCCTGGCATGTAGTAGAGGCTTAATAAGTGTCTGGTGAATAAATGATGTGTGAGCTAGTTGTCTGAACTTTGAATCACTTACTGCTAAAACAGGATAAATGGTTCAGATGCAAATAATAGTGTCCAAAACACACTGATGAAATCAGAAAAGAAGGTGATAGAATGTTCCAAGAAAGATTCTCCTTGGCCCTGCAATGCAATAAACTATGCATTTTTTTCAGTCAAAAGGGAATTCACTCCAAGATCAGTAAGTAGTCATTCCAGAAGCAGTAATAATGACAAACCTCAGTGGTTATCCCAACAGATGCAAAGTTTACATAATTAGGGAGCAAAGTTAGATATTTTTCCAGCATCTAGGATAGCATTTCCAATTGTGTGTGTTCTAAAAAAGTTAATAGGTGTTCTGTGAAAAAAAATGCATTCCTGCTTAAACAATTTGGGAAAATCCTCAAGTATAAGAGTTTTCTTTACTGCAGGAATTTTCAGAGGCTTTAATCTGTTAATATGGAGTATGAATTTCCTAAATTAGGATAGAACATGGAGTATTTCCCAAATATATTTGGGCAGAGAAAAACCACCTTCCCCCATACCTTTTTTTGGAACTAGCGCTGCATGGAGCACAGCACTGGGAAGACATACCACGATTTCTGATGAATACTGTCTCCCCACCAAATGCTAGATATTCTTGTAGGTTTCAGGAGGGCTCCAATCCTTGATAGAACTGGCTGGCTGCACAGCCCTGTGATTTCGGTTATTAAATGAAAGGCTGATCAAAGAGCTATGGAAGGAAAGACACTGGGCATTGAGCCTGTCTGAACGATGTCACCTTTAAGGCAACTGGTGAGAGATTCCTGTAGGCTGCCTACAGACTGACCGAATAGGAAGGATTGGGGAAAGCCAGGACAAGGGTCCAGCTGCACCACGTGGGCTCCCATCTGTCTCAGCTTCCAGGTCCTCCAGGGACAAATCTCATTTTCAGAGGAGCTTCCAGCTCAAGTGCTGGGACACAGATAGGGCTTCCTGGGGCCTGGGGTCAGAGGTTGCCTGTTTCTGAAGCTATCACCTTTAGGCTCCTTATTTCTCTGCCACCAAACCCCACCAGCTGACTCTGCCCAGTAACCCCCTTCCCACCAAGACTCGAGGATGCAGGCAAAACTCATCAGCCTTACAATTTAAGCCCTAGATTCTACCTCTAAGTCATTCTTTTTTTTTTTAAAAATAAGCTCTCTTTTTTTAATTAATTAATTTATATATTTTTATTTTTGGCTGCGTTGGGTCTTCGTTGTTGCACACGGGCTTTCTCTAGTTGTGGCGAGTGGGGGCTACTCTTTGTTGCAGTGCATGGGCTTCTCATTGTGGTGGCTTCTCTTGTCATGGAGCACGGGCTCTAGGCACGCGGGCTTCAGTAGTTGCAGTGCGTGGGCTTAGTAGCTGAGGCTTGCAGCCTCTAGAGCGCAGGCTCAGTAGTTGTGGCGCATGGGCTTAGCCGCTCTGCAGCATGTGGGATCTTCCCAGACCAGGGATCGAACCCATGTCCCCTGCATTGGCAGGTGGATTCTTAACTGCTGCGCCACCAGGGAAGTCCTAACTCATTATTTACAACTCCTCTGCTCATATCTCTTGACAGTTCAGTCACATGACTCTCCTAGCTGCAAGGGAGACAAGGAAATGAGTCTTTGACCTGGGTGCCCTTGGGTCCACCTGAAAATCAGGGCTCTCTTAAAAAAAAAAAAAGAAGGGGATACTGGGAGGATACTGGGAGGTAACTAGCAGTCTGCTACAACATCCCTAACTTTGGCCAAGACATTCTTTTTGTTTGTTTTATTTTATTTACTTTTAAAAAACGTAAATAGTCACAGGTAGACTATTTTTCTTTTTAAATATTTACTTATTTACTTATTTGGCTGTCCCGGGTCTTCACTGCAGCAGGCGGGATCTTTAGTTGTGGCATGCAGACTCTTAGTTGCGACATGCAGGATCTAGTTCTCTGACCAGGGATCAAACCTGGGCTCCCTGCATTGCGAGTGCAAAGTCTTAACCACTGGACCACCAGGGAAGTCCCTATTTTATTATTTTTTTAAATTAATTTTTTTATCAGAGTATAATTGATTTACAACGTTGTGTTAGTTTCTGCTGTACAGCAAAGTGAGTCAGTTATACATATACACATATCCACTCTTTTTTAGATTCTGTTCCCATATAGGTCATTACAGAGTATTGAATAGAGTTCCCTGTGCTGTACAGTAGGTTTTTTTTTTTTAGAAAGCACTTTTTAATTATTTATTTATTAAATATTTATTTATTTGGTTGTGTGGTGTCTTAGTTGCAGCAGGTGGGCTCCTTAGTTGTGGCATGCAAACTCTTAGTTGCGGCATGCATGTGGCATCTAGTTCCCCAACCAGGGATTGAACCCAGGCCACCTGCATTGGGATTGTGGAGTCTTAACCACTGCACCACCAGAGAAGTCCCCAGTAGGTTCTTATTAGTTATCTATTTTATATATAGTAGTGTGTATATGTCAATCCCAATCCCAATATATCCCTCCCCCTTTCCCACTTCATAAGCATAAGTTTGATTTCTACATCTGACTCAATTTCTGTCTTGTAAATAGGTTCATTTGTACCATTTTTTTAGATTCCACATATAAGCAATATCATATGATATTTGTCTTTCTCCGTCTTACTTACTTCACATAGTATGACAATCTCTAGGTCCATCCATGTCGCTGCAAATGGCATTGTTTCATTCTTTTTTTATGGCTGAGTAATATTCCATTGTATATATGCACCACATCTTTTTTATCCATTCCTCTGTTGATGGTCATTTAGGTTGCTTCTATGTCCTGGCTATTGTAAATAGTGCTGCAGTGAACACTGGGGTGCATGTATCTTTTCGAATTATGGTTTTCTCCAGATATATGCCCATGAGTGGGATTGCTGGATCATACGGTGGCTCTATTTTTAGTTTTTTAAGGAATCTCCATACTGTTCTCCATAGTGGCTGTATCAATTTACATTCCCACCAACAGTGTGGGAGGGTTCCCTTTTCTCCACACCCTCTCCAGCATTTACTGTTTGTAGATTTTCTGATGATGCCCATTCTAACTGGTGTGAGGTGATACCTCATTGCAGTTTTGATTTGCATTTCTCTAATAATTAGTGACATTGGGCAGCTTTTCATGTGCTCTTGGCCATCTGTATGTCTTTTTTGGAGAAATGTCTATTTAGATCTTTCACCCATTTTTTGATGGGTGTTTTATTTATTTTTTATTAAAATGTTCATACATGTTCACTGATGAAAATCTGAAAAATGTTGGCAATATTCAAAAAAAAGAGCTATCTATGACCACTAATCATGCTTCCTAGAGATAACTATTATTAACACTGTATATAAATGTTCCCTCCCCCTCCTGCCCAATTTTGAGGTCATATCTTAAATTTGATATTATATCCTGCTTTTTCACCATATTTTTGCATGTCATTGAAAACCCTTCACAAGTATTTTTAACAATGACAATCATATGGCTGTAATTATATGTACCATGATTTACTTAGTCATTCCTCTAATGGTTATTGAAATTGTTAGCAATTTTTCATTATTAACAGTAAAGAACATTTCCTGGGTTTTGACCTCATTGTGGATTATTTCCTCAGGGTTGATTCCTAGAAGTGAAATTACTGGTTCACATGGGCTGACCTTTGAAAGTTTCTTGATATACAATGCCAAATTGCTTTCTTGAAAGCTGATTCACCTCACTTCCTCCAGGATTGAGAAGAAATATAGGTTTTTAAAAATCATGTTGGCCTGACTTTCGTGAGGGTGGTGGTCAACTGACTGTGGGAACATCCTCCTCTGTGCCCTGTTACCTAACTGTCATCCTGTCACACAGCTGATGTCTTCGTGCTGTAGAAAGGATGGGGGTCATGGACACTGTAGCTCACAGATGGGCAGCCTCCAGGATTTCATTAATGTTCCAGAGAGACCTTTGGCCACAGCCCTGTGCCTCATGTGTTGGATGAGGCAGACCATCTCATCAATACTGTCATTTCCACCCTTCTCAATGTCTTTCTGTTTCTCTGTGTCCCTAGCTGGTTCTTTGAGAGCAAGATGACCACTGCAGTCCAGCCTGTCCATTCTGAAGGGTCAGTTTCACTGATGTGCTTAGCTCCTTCCATAACCAGTTGCCTTGGTGATGTTCTCACCAACTCTTTAGGAGGTGGACTTGAGGCCAATCTTCAGGGCCGTAACAGACACAGGGTCAGTTCCCCAACCAGGGCAGCAGCATCTGCTGTCAAATAAACCTGGATATGAGACAACCAAAGAAAGCTGAAGCTTTGCCTTCTGCAAGCCTGAAGAGGAGAGCTCTCTGACTTTTCTTTTCAAAAAAGAAAAAATTAAAAAGACCTTTCTATTTTAGAGCAGTGTAATATTAGTAGCAAAATTGCAAAGATAGTATAGAGAGTACCCATATACCCACACCCAGTTTCCCCTATTATTAACATCTTACATTAGCATGGTACATTTGTCACAATGCATGAACAGTTATTGACACATTATCACTAAGTAAAGTCCATACTTTATTCAGATTTCCTAAGTTTTTACCAAGTGTCCTTTTTCTGTTCCAGAACCCCATATAGGATGCTGCGTTATATTAGTTACCATATCTCCTTAAGCTTCTCCACACTGTGATAGTTTCTCACACTTCCCTTGTTTTTGATGACTTTGACAGCTTTGAAGAGTACTGGTCAGATATTTTGCAGAATGTCCCTCAGTTGGGATTTGTCGGTTCCACCCTCACCTCCCTTGGCTTTTTTTTTTTTTTAACATCTTTATTGGAATAAAACTGCTTTACAATGGTGTGTTAGTTTCTGCTTTATAACAAAGTGAATCAGCTATACATACACATATACCCCCATATCTCCTCCCTCTTGCGTCTCCCTCCCACCCTCCCTATCCCACCCCTCTAGGTGGTCACAAACGCACCGAGCTGATCTCCTCTCCTTTGGCTTTTGGTAGGAGGACCACGGAGGTAAATTGCCATTCTCATCGTATCAAGGGTGTATGCTCTCAGCATGGTAGCACTGTTGGTGTTGACCTTGATCAACTGGCCTAGGTAGTGTTTGTCAGGTTTCTTCCCTGTAAAGTGACTTGTTCCTCCTTTTATTACTGTGCCCTTTGGATGAAAGTTACTATGTGCAGCCCGTGCTTACGGACTGGGGAGTTATGCTCCACCTCCCTGAAAGCAAAGTATTTACATAGTTATTTAGAATTCTTTTGCACGGAAGATTTGTCTATTCTTCCCCAATACACATTTGTTTATGTATTCATTCATTTATTTATATCAGTGTGGATTCATGGCTTCCTTTTGCGCAAATTATACATATATATTTTTATAACAGCTTTATTGACATGCACCACACAATTAACCCATTTAAAGTATACAATTCAATGTTTCTTTTAGTATACCCAGAGTTGTTGGAATCAGGGCAGACATGGAATCACTTCCCCATCCAGGGCAGCAGCTGCTGTCAAATAAACCTGGACATGAGACAACCAAAGACAGTTGAGGCAACCATAGCCACAATCAACGTTAGAATATTTTGTCAGTGCAAAAAGAGATCCCGTAACCGTTAGCAGTCTTTCTCTACTTCCTCCTAATCCCCCTAACTTTGGGCAACCACTAATCTACTTTCTGTCTCCATAGATTTGCTTATTCTGGACATTTCATATTAATGGAATCATAAAATATGTGGTCTTTTGTGACAAGCTTCTTTCACTTAGCATGTTTTCAAGTTTCATCCGTATTGTAGCTTGTATCAGTACTTCATTTCTCTTTATTGCCAATTGTATTCCATTGTATGGCTATACCACATTTTATTTATCAATTCATCAGTTGATGGATATTGGTAGTATTGTTATTTTTTGGTCATTGTGAATAATGCTGCTATAAGCACTCATGTACAAGTTTTTGCATAGGTATAGGTTTTTAATTTCTCTTCAGTGCATAACTAGGAGTGGAATTGCTGAGAAGTGGATGTGAAGTGGTTCTCATTGTGGTTTTGATTTGCATTTCCCTGATGGCTAATGATGTTGAGCATCTTAATGTGCTTACTGACCGTTTGTATACCTTTGGAGAAATGTCTATTCTGATCCTTTGCCCAGGTTGATAATTGGGTCAATTGTCATTTAAAAATTTTTTTTTATTTTTTTGACCACATCGCATGGCATGTGGGATCTTAGTTCCCCTACCAGGGATCTAACCTGTGCTCCCTGCACTGGAAGTGTGGAGTCTTAACCACTGGACCGCCAGGGAAGTCCCAATTGTCATTTTATTATTGAGTTGTATAAGCTCTTTATATATTCTAGATACAAGTCACTTATCATATATATGATCTTCAAATATTTTTCCCATTCTGTGGATTGTCTTTTCATTTTCTTGATTTATGCTTTGAAGCACAACATTTTTTACTTTGATGAAGTATAATTTATCTTTTTTTCCCTTTTGTTGCTTGTGCTTTTGGTGTCATACTTAAGAAACTGTTGCCTAGTCCAAGGTGATGAAAACTTATGCCTATATTTTCATCTAAGAGTTTTAGTTTTAGCTTTTATGTTTAAGTCTTTGATCCATTTTGAGTTAATTTTCAGATATGATATTTTTTTGGCCACATCGTGCAGCCTGTGGGAATCTTAGTTCCCCAACCAGGGATTGAACCCTGGGCCCCTGGCAGTGGATGCTTGGAGTCCTAAGCCCTGGACCATCAGAGAATTCCCACAAATTATACTTTTATTAAAACATTCTTTCATACTAAATAAGTAAAAGGTAGCATATAAACTGATGTAAATTTGGTATTTTTTAATTGTCATTCACATGTTATAATATCCAAAATGGTTTTCTTTGATATGAATTGAGAATGTGAGGTGTCACTGTGATTATGAATATCTGTATATTTATACCTTGATACCAGCTGGGAAAGCACACAAAAAGAGTGTGTAACAACGTTTATGTATCCTTATGGTTTACTTGTTTCATTCAACATGATGAAGCACAAAAGTCAGAATGCATCTCCTGTGGCAAGATTTTTTTTTTAAATGATGCAGCCACTTTATTTTATTTTTTAAAAATATTTATTTATTTATTTATTTGGCTGGAACGGGTCTTTGTTGCAGCATGCGGGATCTTCGTTGAGTCATGCGGGATCTTTTGTTGTGGCACGCGGCCTTCTTTCTAGTTGTGGCGCGTGGGTTTTCTCTCTCTAGTTGTGGTACACGGGCTCCAGAGCATGCGGGCTCAGTAGTTGCGGTGCGAGGGCTTAGTTGCCCTGCGGCATGTGGGATCTTAGTTCCCCGACCAGGGATCGAACCTGCGTCTCCTACGTTGGAAGGTGAATTCTTAACCACTGGACCACCAGGGTAGTTCCTGTGGCAAGATTCTTACCTACAGAATTATGGAGCCAACAAAGCTGAACTGGTCCCTTATGTCCTGAGAATACATTACATGGCCTCTATTGTCTGAGTATAAAAGGCTAAACTGGAAAAAGTTGGAACTTTACCAAAATTGGATTTCCCCTAACACAGAGTATAGCCTTGAGTCATCCTGCTTGCTGCATCACTGGATAAAAAACCTTGGTGAAGCAATATGCCCTGGAAATTGTTGAGCTGCTTTGTGCCTTGGAGGAAAATTTAAAAACTAAAACAATGCCTCTGTCAAATGTTCTCATTCATTCCAGAATTATTAAAATCTGTTCCAATGTTTTGAAGCAGACTGTGCAGAAATTGCCCTTTTCTTTCATTGTGCATCGGGATGACAGTATTGATATCCCTTAGTGGAGCCAACTCCTGATTTTCATCTGTTATCTGCACAAGGACAACATCAAACAAAGATTACTATATTCTGAACCTGTTTGGAAAGTTCAAAGACCTCCTGTGGTTGTTAAAATTTTAATTAAAAATTTAATTTTGACAGCTACTATGGAGAACAGTATGGAGATTCCTTAAAAAACTAAAAATAGAATTATCGTATGACCCAGCAATCCCACTAGTGGGCATATACCCTGAGAAAACCATAATTCAAAAAGATACATGTACCACAATGTTCACTGCAGCACTATTTACAATAGCCAGGACATGGAAGCAACCTAAATGTCCACTGACAGACGAATGGATGAAGAAAATGTGGCACATATATACAATGGAATATTACTCAGCCATAAAGAGGAATGAAACTGAGTTATGTGTAGTGAGGTGGATGTATCTAGAGTCTATCATACAGAGTGAAATAAGTCAGAAAAAGAAAAACATACCGTATGCTAACACGTATATATGGAATCTAGAAAAATGGCTCTGATGAACCTAGTGGCAGGACAGGAATAAAGACGCAGACATACAGAGCAGACTTGAGGACACAGGGGACGAAGGGGAAGCTGGGACAAAGTGAGAGAGTAGCACTGACATGTACACACCACCAAATGTAAAATAGGTAGCTAGTGGGAAGCAGCCGCATAGCACAGGGAGATCAGCTCAGTGCTTTGTGACGACCTAGAGGGGTGGGATAGAGAGGGTAGGAGGGAGGGTCAAGAAGGAGGGGAGGGCTTCCCTGGTGGCGCAGTGGTTGAAAGTCTGCCTGCCGATGCAGGGGACACGGGATCGTGCTCCGGTCCGGGAAGATCCCACATGCTGCGGAGCGGCTGGGCCCATGAGCCATGGCCGCTGAGCCTGCGCGTCCGGAGCCTGTGCTCCGCAACGGGAGAGGCCACAACAGTGAGAGGCCCGCATAACGAAAAAAAAAGGAGGGGATATGGGGATATATGTATGCATATAGCTGATTCACTTTGCTGTACAGCAGAAACTAACACAACACTGTAAAGCAATTATACTCCAATAAAGGTATATAAAAAATTTAATTTTGAGATGAATGTAGATTCACATGCAGTTTTAAGAATTAATACAGAGTGATCTCTTCTATGCTTTATATAGTTTCCCCCAATGGTAACATCTTGCAAGACTATAGTACAGTGTCACCACCAGAATATTAACATTTATATGGGCAAGATACTGAATATTTCTGTCACCATAAGGATCCCTCTTTCTTGCCCTATTATAGTTACATCCACTTCCCTCCTAACCCCATCCATTGCTGGACCCCAAGCAACCATTAACCTGTTCTACATTTTTATATTTTTGTCATTTTAAGAATGTTATATAAATGGAACCATTATAGTATGTAACCTTTTAGAATTGGATTTCTTTTTTTTTCACTCGGAATAATTCTCTGAAGAGTCATTCATTCATGTTGTTTATATTAATAGTTTGTTTCATCTTTTAAAATCTTTTTAAAAAATTAATTAATTAATTAATTAATTAATTTGGCTGCATCGGGTCTTAGTTGCAGCACATGGGATCTTCGTTGTGACATGCAGGATCTTTCGTTGTGGCGTGCGGGCTCTTCTTTATGGAGTATGGGCTTCTCTCTAGTTGTGTTGCGTGGGCGCCAGAGCGTGTAGGCTTAGTTGCCCCGCAGCATGTGGGATCTTAGTTCCCCGACCAGGGATTGAAGACATGTCCCCTGCATTCAAAGATGGATTTTTAACCACTGGACCACCAGGGAAGTCCCTGTTCCATTTTATTAAGTAATATTCCATACTACGTACCATAGTTTGTTTAACCATACATCCATCAGAGGACATCTGGGTTGTTTCCACTTTTGGCAGTTATGAATAGAGCTGCTGTAAACACTCATGTACAGGTGTAAGTGTTGACATAAGCCTTCATTTCTGTGGGGTAAATGCCCAGTAGTACAATTGTTCAGTCATATGGTAGTTGCATGTTTAGTTTTTAAAGAAACTGTAATATGTTTTCTGGAGTGACGCTACCATTGTACATTCCCACCAGCAACATATGTAAGTGATCTAACATCTCTGCATCCTTGCCAGCATTTGGTGGTGTTATTATTTTTTGTTAGTCATTTGATAGGTTTGTAGTGATGCCTCATTGTTGTTTTAATTCCATTTTGACTAATGATGTTGACATCTTTTCATGTGCTTGTTTGCCATTGTATACTCTCTTTGATGAAATGTCTGTTTGTGCCTTTTGCCCATTTAAAAATTAGATTATCTTTTTTACCCTTGGTTCTTTATGTATTCTCAATACTAGTCCTTTGTTGGATATGTATTTTGCAAATATTTCCTCTATGTACCTTGTGTTTTTATCTTCTTAACAGGGTCTTTTATGGAACAAAAGTTTTTAATTTTGATGAACTCAAATTTGTCAATTTTTTCTTTTATGGAACATGTTTTCGGTATAAAATCTAAGAGTGGTTTGCCTAGCCCTAGATCCCGAAGATTTTTTCCTATGTTTTTCCCTAAAAGTTTTACAATTTTATGTTTTATACTTAAGTCCATGATCCATTTTGAGTTAATTTTTATATCAATATAAGGTATGAGACTTAACACTTTTTTTTTGGCCTACAGGTGTACAATTGTCCTAGCATTGTTTAAAAGGCTACCTTAAAAAAATAATAAAAGGCTATCTTCCCTTCATCAAAATGCTTTTGAAGCTTTGTCAAAAATCAGTTGGACATATTTGTGTGGGTGTGTTTCTGGGTTTTCTTTTTTTTTTTACCTTTTTTTTTTTTTTTTTTTTTTTTTGCAGTACGTGGTCCTCTCACTGTTGTGGCCTCTGCCGTTGCGGAGCACAGGCTCCAGACGCACAGGCTCAGCAGTCATGGCTCACGGGCCCAGCTGCTCCGCGGCATGTGGGATCTTCCTGGACTGGGGCACGAACCCGTGTCCCCTGCATCAGCAGGCGGACTCTCAACCACTGCGCCACCAGGTAAGCCCCTCTCTGGCTGCTTTTAACGTGTTTTCTTTATCTTTAATTTTTAGAATTTTTGTTATGATGTGCCTTTATGTGGATTTCTTTGGGTTTATCCTATTTGGGATTTACTCATCTTCTCAAGTTTGGTAGGTTTACATCTCATGCTAAATTTGGGAAATTTTCAGTCATTATTCCTTTGAGTACCTTTTCAATCCCAGTCTATTTCTCCTTTCCTCTAGGACACTGATGACATGAATGTTAGATCTTTTATTATAGTACCATAGGTCCCTGAGGCTCTGTTCCTCTTTTTTTTTTTTTGTCTATTTTCTTTCTTTAGTTCAGATTGGGTAATTATTATTGTTTTGTCATCCAGTTCACCAATTCTTTGTTCTGTTTCCCATTTGGCTATTGAGCCCACTGACTGAACTTTTATTTCCGTTATTGTGTTTTTCAGCTCCACACTTTCTGGTTCTACTTTATATGTTCTATTTCTTCACTGAAGTTTTCTATCTTTTCATTTGCTTCGGATGCATTTGTAATTGCTTGTTGAAACATTTTTATCATGGCTGCTTTTCAGTCTTTGTCACATAATTCTAACATTCCTGTCCTCTTGGTGTTGGCATCTATTGATTGTCTTTTTTCACTTAGTTTGAACTCATCATGGGTCTTCATATGATGAGTGATTTTTTTTTTTTTTTTTTTTTTTTTTTGTTACGCGGGCCTCTCACTGCTGTGGCCTCTCCCCTTGCGGAGCACAGGCTCCGGACGCACAGGCCCAGCGGCCATGGCTCACGGGCCCAGCCGCTCCACGGCATGTGGGATCTTCCCGGACCGGGGCACGAACCCGTATCCCCTGCATCGGCAGGCGGACTCTCAACCACTGCGCCACCAGGGAAGCCCGATGAGTGATTTTTGACAGAAACCCAGGCATTTTCATATTATGTTATAAGACTCTGTATCTTATTTAATCCTTTTGTTTTAGCTGGATTTCTCTGACACCATTTCAGTAGGGGACGTTGTAGTGCTGCCTTGTTGCTGCCAGGTGGAGGTGGAAGTCCAGGCTTCCTACTTGACATTTGTTGACATCTGATGTGGGGGGCACCTGGTTCCTGCTGGTTAGGAGTTCTGGCTCCCCTTGTGGTCTTCACTGATACTGCAGAGGTGGGGGCTCATTGCCACTGTGCAGGGGTGGGATAAAAGCCCTGGCTCCCTACTTGATCTTCTCTGATACCATCTGGGTAGGGGTGTTGGGGCACCTGTTACATCCTTGAGAGGGTGGAAATCTAGGCTTCTCACTTGGCCCTTTCTGGATGGGTAGAGATGGAACCACAGTTTCACCTGTGGTGTTTGACTGGAGTGGAGTGGTTATTGGCTAGAAGTTCTCTTTCCTGGCCCTTTGGCTAGAGAGAGCAGGCTTTTGTTAGCGCTTTTTTTTTTGGTCCTTGTGTATTGGCCTTCTGGGTTGTTGGCTTCTTCCATTCTATGTGGGGGGATATATGAAGCAAAGAGAAAACTCAGGGAACTCACAATGTCACTTCTTGGACACCAAGGTCCCTAGCTGGTCTACCTTCTTCCCTTCAGTCTACTTATGTGTGTTTTATATATAATGTTTAGGGCTTTTAGTTATACATAGTGGAAAAAATAGGGAAAAGTGTGTCTATTCCATCTTCCTAGAAGTAGAAGCATCTTCTGGACTCATGGGTAATTATTTTATACTTAGGTTCTAATCCACTACTACTTTGCTTCTTTTTCTGCTCAAAATTTTCCAGCTACAGTCACTGGTTGTGTTTTTTCTTTTGTATCAGCATCCAGCTGAGCTGCTTCAATGGCCAGGGAAGGAAGAAACCCTACAGAATGGTCTCTGTTTCAGTTTGGAAGGAGAGGCTTGGCTTCCTTCAAGTCCTTCTTTCATCCAACAGCTTGAGTAGAGGTCTAACTTGAAGCCATTTCTGTGGGTCCCCCAGTAGCTGCCCGACATAAATTGGAGGTGAGTTGATTAACTGATTGCAGGGCAGGGGCTCCAGACCCCAGCTTCTTCTCCCCAGAGCCTTGACCCTGTCCATTTGATTGTGACAGTTCTTCCTCCCACCTTAGCTTGGGAGGAAATGGGATGCAACCAAAGGGATCTCGTATCTGGGGTGATAGCAAGTAAACATGAAAAATGTTCTGGGAAACACAAAAAGACAGTGATCAGAAAGGCTTTTTCTTTCAACCTAAATCATGATGTTTTGGGCGTCGGCTAGAGTTTCCCAAGTTATTTATAACTGTCCAGCCCTGTTAGGGGATATATGTTTTATCTAAATATAAGTAATCTTTCCTAATCAAATGATAAATGTGTGTGTCCCACATGGAAGGCCCCTAGTTAGCCATCTTGTTATGAGTTGAGGTGAATAATGGAAATATTACTGATATGACACTGGATCAGATGCTTCGAGATCCTCAGTGTTTGGATATTAGGGCTCTTAGAGTTTTTTGGTGGAAGACCCTTCGTGGTAGCAGAGGTAGCCCTCATAAGCCAAATCCTCTTAGAATAATGCTCAAGGTACTTCTATTCCTGGCAGGTAATGATTGTGTGTGTAGGAGGTTAGGTTGTGTCCCTTTGGAGTTTATGTTGTGAACAGTCAGCATCTGGCTCTTTATCTCCAATCCTTCTTGGGGGATCCCAATGGGGCATCTCAGTTCCAGACTTAGTGGGTGTCTAGTACTCATTTCCTCTTCACACACAGGGAAATTCACAGAGCGTTAGAGCTGGCAGGAACCTAATTACTGCTTCACTACAGCAACGCTGATTGCTGTTTAGAAACATCTGGAAAAATAAAAAACACTAATGCCCGGGCCCTACCTCTAGAGAGCCTGATTTTTCACACCAGCATGATAAAGTACGTAGTGTTATTATCCCCATTTAACAGATAGAGACCCTGAGGCCTGGATTAAGTTTCTCTCACATCTGATAGTTGACCAGTTTGGAGCAGGATTTGAATGCAGGTGGTCTGAGTCTGGAGTCCCCGATCTTAATCAACATACAGCCAAGAGGTGGGCCTTCATACATGTTGATTTTCTTCTACACCAATGAATGTTAGAATCACCTGGGGAGATTTTTACAAACATGGACACCTGTACCCTACTCCCTGATTCTAGTTTAATTGGGCGGGTGTGAGGTCAGTGCATTGATAGGCTTTTAAATATCTCCAGGTGATTTGAATGGGCATCGGGGTCAAGAACCGCTGTTCAAGTATGGACTACTCCCCAACGTCTAGAAACAGACTCCAACGCCCAGAGGCGGAAGTGAGCCGGAGGTTGTGCCAGGACTCAGATGCTGCCCAGTTTTCTACACACAAGGGGCATCTGGCTGAATAAGGCCCTCGATCTTTTCAGTTATTTATTTTTGGGGTTTACATTGTTTTAAAACTATTTTTAAACTGGTTGAGAACATCAAGAGATTGGGAAATTTCACATAGATGCCCAGATTTCAGAATTCACTAGAAATATCAGAGTATCTGGTGACACTTGGCTGGAGCTGAGCGGGGTTGTCCTCTCCAGTTGGACACGTCCCCACTGCCTTCCTGGCATTCCCATCGCTGGCCTTCAAGCGCACTGGAGTTTACAACCGTTCTACTCCTCCCATGGTGTCCTTCATCATAAAGATTTGTGTAGTTATTTTAGTTGCTCTTCTAGATTACAAGCACCTTAAGATTTTCAACCTGGAGCAACTCTGCCCCCAAGGGACATTTGGAATATCTGGAGATCTGTTTGGTTGTCACATTGGGAGTGGGGGACAGTTCTACTAGTTTCTAGTGGGTAGAGGTCAGAAATACTGCTGTATATCCTACAATGCACACGACAGGCCCACTATCCAGCTCTGAAGATCGGTAGTGCTGAGGTTGAGAAACTCTGCTTTAAAGTATTATCTGTGCTTCTTGCTCATCTCTGAACAGCCAGGCCCAGGGCCTGGCTGATAGCATAGAGTAGACGGTCAATTAAGTGTCAGCTAGTGGGGGCTTCCCTGGTGGCGCAGTGGTTGAGAATCTGCCTGCCAATGCAGGGGACACGGGTTCGAGCCCTGGTCTGGGAAGATCCCACATGCTGCGGAGCAACTGGGCCCGAGAGCCACAACTACTGAGCCTGCGCGTCTGGAGCCTGTGCTCCACAACAAGAGAGGCTGTGATAGTGAGAGACCCGCGCACCACTCGCTGCAACTAGAGAAAGCCCTCGCACAGAAACGAAGACCCAACACAGCCACAAATAAATAAATAAATAAATAAATAAATAAATACATTAAAAAAAAGTATATGCTTAAATGTCAGCTACTGGACTGTGCCGGCTCCTCCCCTGCTTCCGCTGGGTTTTGGCCTGATGCATCGTTACTTTGCTCCGTGTGCACCATATGGCCCCTTGATAAATGAGTGAGTCAATACCAAAACCTGCCATATGTGAAATAAATGATCTTATGAATGAAATCCAGAGCAGGGACACAATGATTTCTGAAGACAGAGACTAATTAAACACAAGATTGCAGCAAGCGCATTTGCAGGGAGAAATGAAGGCGTTCTGCGGAGGGAAAGCTCCTTGCTCATTCCTAGAGAAGAGGAATAGGGACGAAGTCTTAATCATGCTTTTACTGATCAAAGGTGTCCTTAAGATCAATCCTTTCGTTACCTGGGTGAAGAATGAAACTGACCCAGTGGGACTTTCAGGCGGCATAAATTAATTATAAATTGCTGCGAACAAGCTGGGATCTAGCTCCCATGCCTTTGCAGGAAAGGGTCAGAGAAATTCAGTTAAGGCTCTGAGGGAGCTCATATTAAATAACCCAAGCTGGGGCATGTTGAGGCTCATGTCACCCCCTTGGTGACCACTTGGACATGGGGACCATCCTGGACTTAACCTGGCTACCACTGTGTCTGGCCTTGCAGCTCTGTCTAGGATGAGGTGACAAATTTACAGTTACCAACCATCTAGGTTTGTCTGGGACTGTCCCAGTTTTAGCATGAAAGCTCTGTGTCCTGGGAAATCCCTCCCCAGGATGTGAAGTCCTGAATTTCAGTGATGAGGGTAGAAGTTATAGGAAAAGCACAAAAGCCCCAAATAACACTGTTTTAGTGTCAAATGGATTTGGAATAGGTCACTTGCCTTTTGTAGTTGCTGTGGCTATTTTGCCCCTGACTGGGATGTTGGCAACCCTGGGTAGCCTTTTGAAGCTGCCCTTTGCTCACCCTTGCTCTGTATCTGGCCTGAGATGAGTGACAAAAGTGTAGCCTCTGGTCAGGCGTCTGGGTGCATTTTCCACGTGAGCTCATCGTAGCTATGTGGGCTTCGGAAAGCTAACCTCTCCAGGACTTGTTTTCCCATCTATTCCATAGGGATAATAAGAGCACCCTTCCTAGAGATCTGTATTGAGTATCAATTGAGACAATGCCCTAAAATGCCTACGGAAGGGCTTTGTTCAGAGTAAGTGAGCATTAAATGTTAACTGGCATTAATAACATAATTATACTGCAATAATTATTGTTATTGCTATTATTATTACTGGTACTGTTGGTATAAAGTGCTGAATGCATGTGATTGGGCAAGGTGGAGCAGCCCAGGTCTTTGCCCTGAACATCTTTTCCACAAGCACTAGCTCTTCTATGAATGCACAGGATCGATGGGGGCTTCTTTTGTATGTGGCAGGGAGACATAGGGTGGTTGCCTTGAACCCTGCTCTCTGGGAGGCCCGACCTCTAGTCACCTGGGCAGGAACTTGAGGGTGAAGGTGGGAAATAGGGAGACCAGCTGGGGCCCCCAAAGACCCAAGTTTAGGGACTTCCCTAGTGGTCCAGTGAGTAAGACTCTGTGCTCCCAATGCAGGGGGCCCTAGTTCAATCCGTTGTCAGGGAACTAGATCCAGCATGCCTGCTGCAATGAAGAAGTCCTCATGCCACAGTGAAGATCCTGAGTACCGCAACTAACACCTGGCACAGCCAAAATAAAATAAATAAATATTTAAAAAAAAAAAAAGACCCAAGTTTAGAAGGGCAATGAACTGGCTCATCCTTCTCCCTAGTGGGCTCCCTTTATGAGTTGTGATTTTCATGTCATATACTCTGTGAAACTATCACCAAAATCAAGAACATGAACATATCCATCATGCCCCAAAGTTTGTAATCTCTCACTCCCTAATCTAAGGCCACAAAGATTTTCTCCCAGAAAATCCATTCTTTTCATCCAGAAGTTTATTGCTTTAGCTTTTACATTTAAATCTATGATCCATTTTGAATTGAAATGCAAGTTGTGGATCAAGGTTCATGTTTTTGCAATGGACATCCAACTGTTCCAGCACCATTTGCTGATAGGACTATCCTCTGTCTACTGCACTGCCTTGCACCATTGACAAAACTTGGTTGTCCGTATATATACATGTAGTCTTTTTCTTAACTCTTTATTTTGTTCCATTGATCTCTTTGTCTCATTTGACACCAGTACAACACTATCTGGATTACTGTAGCTTTACAATAGGTCTCCAACATTGTTCCTCTTTTTCAAAGTACCCTCCAATATAATAGAAGTGATGAGTGTGGATATCCTTGCCTTGTTCCTGATCTTAGGGGGAAAGGTAACAGTTTTATTTTTGTTTTGTTTTTTTAAAATCAAGTATGATGTTGGCTGTAGGCTTTTAGTAGATACCCTTTATGAGGTTGAGGAAGTTCCCTCCATTCTTACTTTTCTGAGAGTTTTTATGAGAATGGATGTTGAATTTTGTCAAATGCCTTTTCTGAGTCAGTTGAGATAATTGTATCCTTTTTCCTTTTTAAATTTATTACTTTGTGAATTATACTGATTGATTTTTGAATGTTAAACCAACTTGTATTTCTAGGATAAATCTCATGATGTATGCCATTTTTATATATTGTTGGATTTGATTTGATAAAATTATGTTTAGAATTTTTGCATCTAAGTTCATGAGTGATATTGGTCTGAAGTTTATTTTCCTGTGATATCTGTCAGGCTGTGGTTTAAGGGTAATGCTGGCCTCTCAGAATGAGTTGGGAAGTATTGTCTCCTCTTTTCTGAAAGAGTTTTTCTAGAATTATTTATTTCTTAAATGTTTGGTAGAATTCACCAGTGAAATCATCTGGGCCAGGAGTTTTCTCTGTGGGAAAATTTTAAACTATAAATTCAATTTCTTTAGTAAATAAAGAGATATTCCAGGTAGTAAATACTCTTCAGTGAGTTTTGGTAGTTTGTTTTTCAAGGAATTTTTCCATTTTATTTAAGTTGTCAAATTTATTGGTATAAAGTTGATTGTAATATCTCCTTTATTATAATTTTATTATCTGTAGAATCTATAATGATATTCTCATTCCAGATGTTGATAATTTGTATCTGCTCTCCTTTTTTTTCCTGATCAGCCTGGCTCAGACTTATTAATTTCATTAATGTTCTTTAAGAGTCAGCTTTGGGTTTCATTGATTTTCTCTGTTGTTTTTCTGTTTTCTCTTTCATTGATTTCTGATCTTCCTGATTTTCTTTCTTCTACTTACTTTATGTTTAATTTGCCCTTCTTTATCTAGTTTCTTAAGGTAGAAGTTGGGGCCATTGATTTAAGACCTTTCTTCTTTTTTCATATAGCTGTTTAGTGATATAAATTCCCCCCTACGTACTGCTTTAATGGCATCTAACAATTTTTACATACTGTATTTCATTTTAATTCATTTCAGAATACTCATGACTCATGAAAACTGAGTTAATAAACTTGTTTTTTTTAAATTTTTATTGGAGTATGGTTGTTGCGTTAGTTTCGATCTTGTTTTGTTACAAGCCTCCAACTTTGTGATAATTAGTTATACAACAATAGAAGAAAACCAGTTCACAGGGTATAGAGTTCTCAGTTACAGAGCTTTCTCTCGGTACTGTAACGATGTAATCCCACTCTCTGCTTGCTTGCATTGTTCCTGAGGAGAAATCTAATGTCATCTCTCTCTTTTTTTTCTATGTATGCAATGTGACTTTTTATAAAGTCTGGCTGCTTTTAAGATTTTTTTCTTTGTAATTGATTTTCAACAACTTGACTGCAATGGGTCTTGGGATCATTTTCTTCAGATGTCTTGTCTTCTGTTGTGTTGAGATTCTTGGATCTGTGGGTTTATAGTTTTCATTAAATTTAGAAAAATTTCAGCCATGATTTCTTCAAAAAATTTTTTTCTGTGTCCTTGCCCTCCATTCTCTTCTTTGGGCACTCAGTATCACATATATTAGGTTCCTCAAAGTTGTTCCACAGCTGATTGCTGCTTTGTTCATTTTTTTCTCTCTATTTTTCATTTTGGAGAGATTTTATTGTTATGTCTTCAAGTTTACAAGTCTTCTTCTGTGATGTTTAGTTTGCCATTAATCCCATTAAATGTATTTTTAATCTCAGCTGTTATAATTTTAATCTCTTGATTTGGTTCCTTTTTTAAAAATATCTTCCATGTCTCTATTTAATTTTTCAAACATATGAGATACAGTTTAATACTCTTTTCATGTTCTTGTCTGATAGTTCTAATATCTGTGTCAGTTCTGGGTAAGTTTCAACTGATTGATTTTTTTTCCTCATCATGGCTATTATTTTTCTGCTTCTTTGCAAGCCTGGTGATTTTTCACTGGATTCCAAACATTTGACTTTTACCCTTTGTGTGCTGAATGTCTTTGTTTTTCTTTCGATATTATTGAGCATTGTCCTGGGATGTACTTAACATTACTTGGAAACATTTGATCCTTTTGAGTCTTGCTTTTACAATTTGTTAGGCAGGACCAGAGTTGTGTTTTGCTTGGGTTAATTATTCCCACCTACTGAAGCAAGGCTCTTGCCCTGTGAATTATGAGATTTTCCGGTCTGATGGGACAGGCACCATTTCTGGTCCTGTTGAGTGCTGTGTATTGTTCCCTCTTATCCTTTGGGGTTACTCAGTCTCCGGTCTTGGGTAGTTTTCTCACACACTGTGCTGCTCAGGACTCTGCTCTGTGCTCCTAGGGGACCCTATGCAGGTCTCTGGAGTTTCCTCTCTGTGGAGCTGTCTCCTCTCTGGTACTTTGTTCTGAGAACCCTAGCTGCTCTGTCGTCTCCTTAACTCAGGGCTTCTCCTGGGTGCTGCCCAGATTCTCTCTCTTAGTGCGGCATCCTGGAAGCTCTCCCAAGGCAGCAACCAGGCCCCTGTGGGCTGATCTGCTCTATTTCCTGACCCTCTGGGGCCACTGTCTTTCATTGTCTAACGATCAGTCTCTTGAAAACTGTTGTTTCAAACATTTTTGTCCACTTTTTTAGTTGTTTCAGGCAAGAGGGTAAATCTATCTCCATTTTTCCACTTTGGCTGGAAATGGAAGTCCAAACCTTCTGTGTTCTGTGGTCAGATTCCACTTCCATTCTGGTTTAAATTCACTCTTGTGATTGCAAGGATCAGACATTTTGCTACCTTCCTCTTCTTATCTAATCTGCTTTCCCACAGTGTTTTGATGACCTCTGTGCTTTCCCCTGAATTCTGTGACTTAATACATTCTATTTTTACTCACTAATCTTGATTGACTTTCATACCCTAATACAATAACTTTCTCTTCTGACCGGTACTATCTGACATACATACAATGCATTTCTTCTTCACCCTCCCATCCATCAGCCAAAGAATGGCAGTACTGCCCTCCTGCAGCAGACTGAATTGTGTTCCCCTAAAATCATATGTTGAAACCCTAGCCCCCCGTGTGATGGTATTTGGAGGTGGGGTCTTTGGGAGGTAACTAAGTTTAGATGAGGTCACAAGAGTGGGACCCCATGATGGGATTAGTGCCTTATAAGAAGAGCTCTCTCTCTCCACCTGCACACACTGAGGAAAGGCTGTATGAAGACATATTGAGAAGGTGGCTGTCTGCAAGCCAGCAAGAGCCTTCACTAGAGACCAAACCCTGCTGGACCTTGATCTTATACTTCCCAGCCTCCAGAACTGTGAGAACATTTTTCTGCTGTTTAAGCCACCCAGTCTATGGTATTTTGTTACAGCAACCTAAGTAGACTAACAGACCTGCCATCTTTCTGTGAACATTTGCTCTGTCTGTCTTCTTACTTAGGCTGCTACCTTGATTTTTTTTCTCCCCTCCAAGTAGTTCTATAACCTGTACTCTAGTGTATTTTTTCCTCTCCTTCTCTTTTTAACCCCTGCACTGTCACAGGTCGAGCCCTCCTCATCCTGGTCTATAGGAACCTTTTTCCTTCTAGGCCCTGTATTCTACACACGATGCCATGGTGTTTCTATAAAACACAGTTCCCATCATGGCCTACCTCCTCTCATGCACCTTCAGTGGCTATCATCATCGTCAAAAATGGTGTTCAGAGTTTTTGAGTTCCTTCCTCCGCGATGCCTTTTTCAATACATTGGATGTATTTTCTCCTCTGTGCCCCCATAGGGGTTCGTTTTCTCCTCCAGTCATTGTACATATCATTTTCTTCCTTGTAGTGAGCTGTGAACAGCTGTCTCCTTACTAGCCTGCAGACTCCGTGATGGTGCACCAGGATCAGAGCACCTCACAGAGTGTTGCATGTATTAGTTGCTCACCAATTGCCTGCATCAACATTTCCCAATTTCTTATAATGGTCTGAATTTTAAAGTGACATTAAAAATTATTTTTTAGAAAAGAATAGAAAACCACCATAATAATCCTACCCTAGTACAACTCATCTTGTGTTTGCACTTCACCCCCCTGTCTTTGTATCTGCATTTTCAGAGCTATATTCATAATGAACATATTCAAACATCAAAGTTCTTTTTTCTTCAGTGTACCACCTTGCACATTTCCTCCTGTATTTAGTGTTAAATTTTAAGTAACTCTAACATCCCGCTATGTAGAAGTACCGTAACTTACTAGGTTCTAGAGGACTTATTGGATTCAAATCTGTGGAAATGTGACCCAGTGTCAGGTTTCCCCTTGTTCAGGGAAGCGGACTCTGTTTTGGCTTCAGTTATGTTCCTCCAATTAATATAACTTAGCCCCTTTGCTGGTTTCCATGAGAAATAAAGCAGACCAAGCAGTTTGGGGCCATTTTAATTGAAGATCTATGGGCCCTGTCAGGGATCACATTGCACAGCGCAGAGCCCTTTGCTTGGAAAATCCTGGTTAACCGTAATCTCTCCTCTACAGAGAACCCCCAGTCCAACCCCTGCTCTGCCCACTCCCCTGTTGCTGGACCCGGTGTCCAGCCTTCCTTCTCAGTTTCCCTGGAAGTTCAACTTTCTCATCCTTGTGTTATTCAGAGCAAGTCACTGCCCCAACAACCTCTGCCAGTAAAACAGGGTCCTCCAGTTATGGGATGCACCCTCCTGGGCAGATGCAAAGCATAGGGTGTTATAAATAACATCCCATGAGCCACTCCACCTCCACCCCTGGCTCTATAAGGGACGGAAAGAAGAAGAAAGTGGTGAGCATAGCACGGGGCTGGCTCTGTGTTCCCACCTCTCTTGGAGTGAAGCTTAGTCTGGGTTTCTCTGGGATGCCCTTTCTGTGAGCACCAGGAGCCACCCAACCCCAGATCTGTCAAGGTGGTGTGCTGACTCCTCTTTGAAGGTGTTGACAGGGCCTGGCTTTTGGCATATGGGAAGGGGAAGTGTGGGCACGTGGGTGGAGGTGGTGCCCTTGGAAGTTAATTAGGTCATGAGAGTGGACCCTCATGAACGGGATTAGTGCCCTTATAAGAGACCCCAGAGGCTCCCTTGCTCCTTCCACCATGTAAGGTGACAGTGAGAAAATGGTCATTTATGAACCAGGAAGCAGGCTGTCATCTAGAGCCTTGACATGGAACTTTGCAGCCACCAGAACTGTGAGAAATTTCTGTTGTTTATAAGCCCCCCAACTTATGGTGTAGCCCGAATGGACCAAGATAGTGTGTGGGTGAGAACAGAAAGCACTGTACTGAGCGTCAGCTGACCCTAATTCTGAGTAAATCCTCTTCCCTATCTGGGCATCACTTTATCTTTCAGTTTATGGGGTTTGACTAAATGGTCTCAAAGGTCCCTTCCAGTTTGAATAGTCCATGATCCTCTGAGTTTTTTCACGATAACTGAGTTCCAGGGAAGGAAATCAGTGAAGTCAATGGTAGAAGCTTTCGTTTTTGATTTGTTGTTGCCTGCCTATTTCCCTAAAAGGATCTGAGGGGATGAGTAATCTTTAGATATTTTCACATTATATATATGCACATCTTTACCTATGGGAAAGTGGCAGTTCTTTTAAAAGTATCAACTTGTTAGCACCATAGAAAAGCCAGGGAAATTCCCTTCTGTCACTGCTGTTCCCTACTGCAGAACAGTTCTGGTTTGGGGATCAGAATATCTTGTGCCTTTAAGCTGGATAAAACATGTAAAGAAAACAACACTTAGGGGCATGGTGCAACACGTGCCCTGAATGATCTCTCAGAGAAATTTAATTTTGTTTCCAGTTATTTGGGGTTATAGATAGGATTATATCTCTGAGGCAGAGAAAGTCATTAATCAAGAAAGAGGCCTCTTAATCCTTCTCCTGATTTTAATGAGACACTGTGAAATGCCTTTCGCTGGCAAATGGCAAGTATCAGCTGGGTGTGATTAGCAGACTTCTGTGGCAGGTTTGCTGTGGTACTGCGTACCCAGTTATTCACCAGCCTAATCTCGCCTGACTGTCACGGGGGTGGAAATGGGCAAAGATGGCTTTATGGCCTCCCTTAAATGGAAGGCTGACAAGTGAGGACCTGGCAATGGCATATGGGATAGTCCTTAGACATCAGCCCGCAAATATTAGAGTGGTGCCTAAGCAGAATTTCCAAAGTATATATATATATATATTTTTTTTTTTGGTACGCGGGCCTCTCACTGTTGTGGCCTCTCCCGTTGCAGAGCACAGGCTCTGGACGCGCAGGCTCAGCGGCTATGGCTCACGGGCCAAGCCTCTCCGCGGCATGTGGGATCTTCCCGGACCAGGGCACGAACCCGCGTCCCCTGCATCGGCAGGCAGACTCTCAACCACTGTGCCACCAGGGAAGCCCCCAAAGTATATTTTATGTACCAGAAACAGAGCTTCACTATTAGCATTTGGGGGCATCCTCCTTTGTTGAGGTCAGGACTTCAAACCTAGCAGAGAGGTGAGAACCAGAGTCTCCCCACGTCCCTCCTCCCTCTTTCCGTGTGCCCGTAGCTGTGCTAGTCACTGGGGAGACGGCAGTGTATAAGTGCCTGTGTGCAAGAAGCCCAAAGAATAGGAGTGACAGATGTGTTATGGCAGCATAACAACAACCTCAAGATCTCAGTGCAAGAATAAGTGCTTATTGAGCTCAGGCATCTGTGAGTTGGCTGGAGGTTAGCTGATCTAGGCTGGGCACAGCTGGAGTGGTCTTTTGTTCTCCTCCTAGGACCAGCAGCTTAGCCAGGGCTTGTCCTCCTCATGATGTGTGAGCAGTTCATCAGAGCAAGCAGAAACACGCCAGGCTTCTTAAGGCCTAATCTTGCACTGGGCACACTGTCACTTTGTCTCATTCTATTGGTCAAAGCAAGTCACATGACTCAGCTTTGAAAAATCTTTGGGGGGGAATGTGCTTTGCTTTGATGGGGAGAATCTCAAAGTCATGTGACAAAGGGTGTCAACACAGGGAGGGGTAAAGAATGGGGGCAATAACACAGTCTATCATGATCACATGTTAACCAGTTAGAGTGATAAAGCCTTTGTATTAGCACACTTTCTGTTGCTGGTATCAGAAACACTCCTCACACAAGCCCAAGCTCACATAGCTGGGGAGCCCAGGAGTTGTCTGATTGCTCATGGCTGGGTCTGGAGGCTTGGATGGTGTTGTCAGCACTCTGTCTCTCTTTTGTTCTCTTGGCCCAGGTTCTGGGTATGTTGGCTTCGTCCTGCAGGTGGCTTCTTTTTTTATTTTTTTAATAAATTTATTTATTTTTTAATTTATTTTTGACAACGTTGGGTCTTCATTGTTGTGTGCAGGCTTTCTCTAGTTGCAGAGAGTGGGGGCTACTCTTTGTTGCGGTGTGTGTGCTTCTCGTTGCAGTGGCTTCTCTTGTTGCAGAGCACGGTCTCTAGGCATGCAGGCTTCAGTAGTTGTGGTACAAGGGCTCAGTAGTTGTGGCTCATGGGCTCTAGAGCACAGCCTCAGTAGCTGTGGTGCACGGGCTTAGCTGCTCCATGGCATGTGGGATCTTCCTGGCCCAGGGCTTGAACCTGTGTCCCCTGCATTGGCAGGCAGATTCTTAATCACTGTGCCACCAGGGAAGTCCCTGCAGGTGGCTTCTTTAATGCAGTGAGATAAGATGGCTCCAGCAGTTCCAGGCTTTCTCAGTCTTTATTGCTGCCATTGGAGGAAAAGAGATCCCCTTGACACCTAGTGAGCATACACCAAAGTCTTAGAGAAGGCTCTTATTGGCCATGTGCTCATTTCTGATCCAATCATGCTACCAAGAGAGATGGAGAATTCTGATTGGCTAGTCTGTGTCACATGTCCAGCCCCATGTTAAAGGGGCTGAAGGACCTGTGATAGGCAAGACAGGCACAAATCAAGTGGGGAAAGGCAGTTCTCCCAAAGGAACAGCAGAGTGTTTTCACCAGATAGGAGAGGAAGGGGTGCTGGGCACAAGGAAGCACTAGAGGTCACTTCAGTACAGGGTCCAGTGGGGGTAGAAAAGAAGGAGTGGGATGACCCTACTATTTGCCTGTCTATGGCAGACACATCCCATTGCCTTTGGTGGTGTTTGGTAACAACACAAGGGTCAATGATGTGTTTGGGGCAATAGGTCATCACCAAGTAAGGGTGCTGGTGTGGCAGGAAAGAGACAGGGTTTATGACCCAGCTCCTCACCCAGTTAGGGTTAATGATGGACTGAGCCAGCCAGGTCAAAACAGATGCCAGGCGGGGTCACTAGATGATCTGTAAGGCCCACTCCTGCTCCTGTGCTTTGTGACTCTGACATTGACCTTGATCATAGGATGACCTAGAATGTCTCAAGGGTGCTTTCCCACCTCAACAGTGTGGATAGAGGATCAGGCAGGGGGGCAGCCAATGCTCATGATGCTACTTGATTGGTGCCTGTTCTGACGCAGATTTTGGCTTTCCGAGGAGGCAGTGGGGTTTGGTGGGGACCATAGGATGCAGACGCTTTAACTCCAAGTTTCACTGTACATCACTTCTGTATGCCTGGCACGGGGCAGGGGGTTGGCATTACAAATGCACGAGACAACCATCGTCCCTTCTTTCAGAAGAAAGTCCAGGGTTTCAGTCTTGGGCAAGTCACTTAGCCTCTTTGCATCTCAGTTTCCTCATCTATAAAATGGGGGTGATATCTACCCTGCTTTCATCACAGGGTTTTAGGGTCAGTTTATAGAAAATCAAATGTGTGGCAGTATTCTGTAAAGGCATCATACGCCTGTGACGGATTATATTAAGACAGGATCATTATCTAGTTCAGACCCAACGATTCCACCTGTTCTTTTTTTTTTTTTAATAAGTTCAGTGAGGTTTTTTTTTAGTTAATTTATTTTTATTTATTATTTTTTTGGCTGCGTTGGGTCGTCGTTGCTGTGCTCAGGCTTTCTCTAGTTGCGGTGAGCGGGGGCTACTCTTTGTTGCAGTGCGCAGGCTCCTCATTGCAGTGGCTTCTCTTATTGTGGAGCACGGGCTCCAGGTGAGTGGGCTTCAGTAGTTGCAGCATGCAGACTCAGTAGTTGTGGCACATGGGCCCTAGAGTGTGTGGGCTCAAGGTCTCGTGGGCTTCAGTAGTTGTGGCACATGGGCTTAGTTGCTCTGCAGCGTGTGGATCTTCCTGGACCAGGGATTGAACCCGTGTCCCCTACATTGGCAGGTGGATTCTTAACCACTGCGCCACCAGGGAAGTCCTCCACTTGTTCTTTAGTGACACTCAGGATTCCCAGAATGTACCAACCAAATGACTGACATGGGGAAACCAGGGTACAGAGAAGCAGCATGACATAGGCAGGCCACATGGTGTATCTGAGAGAGGATTCATGATCTCAGATCTCTGCTCCTTATCTAGAGCCCCTTTAGTGGAAACCTTTGGTTTGAAAGTAACCTTAGGCCCCTGAGTGGCATTATCAGGCATTCCTGGCATCATGTGGGCATCGGGGGGTGTGGTATGAAGGAAGAGAGGCTGTGATATGATGATGATTCTCTCCTACGGCCTGCCTGCCCTCAGCCTCACCCACCTCTTGTCTTGCATGGCATTTCCTTTTCCTCTCATTCTGCCTTTTCTTAAAGGTCTGGCCCTTTAAATAGCACCTCTGCCCCACGGGAGGGGCAAGACACAAGCTTGGCTGCCTGGAGGCACCTTGGCCAGACTGAGTCTATCAGAGCCTTTCTTGTCCTTGAACTCTATCCCTGCTAGGGGTGGGGAAGGAGGAGGCTTCAGCCAGCAGTCTGTGGCCCTGCGGGGAAGGGCTGGGGGCAGGACAAGGGTGTTCTGGGGTTGGGATAGAAGGAGCCACGTGATGTAGAACCTGCATTCCACTTGCTTCCATGAGGGACTTGGAGGGGTGACAGTAAAAACACATATGTGAGTACACAGGGACACATAAATTAAAGATGGAAAGAAAACTATACAGATAAGGAGAGACTGTAAGTGGGAACAAGAAATTAAGTAATGACCTGTGATTGAGGTCTAAATTTGGCCCTGAACTTCCTGGCAGACAAGGCAAAAAGAGAAATATGACGGGTTTCTTAGTATCTTGAAAGAAATGAAGCGTTCAGAGAAGGCAAATTTTTTGCCCCCTGGCACAAATTTCTAGGAGAAATTTATCACCCGGGTCCTTATATAAAGGACACTGGGAAACAGAAATTCCACACACAGGGGAAAGTACCCAGGGTCTTGCTTTCACGAGCAGACACCTCGTGACTAGACACATCGTGGACTTTGTTGTTTTAGTGCCTGTGTTTCCTACTAGACTGTGGGCTCTGTGTAGACAGGAATCTGGTTTGTCTGGTGGATGGCTGGGCCTCTGCATGACAGATGTCTCTAAATGTGTTAGAAGAATTTAATAAGTATATTTTAGGAGAAAAACAGGTATTTTGTGGGTAGTTAGAAGGACAGCTAAGCCTGACCTGTGTTGTCAGTTGATGGGGAGAGGTTTCCCGGATAAAGAGGCATCTTATGGAGACTTGAAGGACTCCTAGGAATTAGGGAAAGGACAGGGGCTGAAAGTTGTTCAGGAGGAGAGACTAGCAAATGTGAGCCGGCAAGAGAGAGGGAGAGGGGGAGGGAGGGGGAGGGGGAGGGGGAACCATGTGGTGTAAGAAGCAGAACATGGGCTCAGCTAGGAGGCAACGTGGATGTGGGGAGGGGAGAGGTGGAGACACAAGCGGACAGGAAGTGGAGTTTGCCTGAAAGGCAGTGTGGGTAGGGGGGGCAGGAGGGCCTCTGAAGGGTCGGACGTGATCGCTGGGCAATGTGTCCCAGGGATCGGGCTCTGGCGTCTCCAGGCTCAGAACGAGAGGATCGGGCCGGCAGGCTCCCAGGATCGAGACTTCCGGTGAGAGCCTCAGGTGCACGTTCCTGCCAGACGGCCAGCTCTGCGAGGGCAGGCCAGCCGGCTGTCTTGTCACCCCCGAACCCCTTCAGCTTGTGCTGCAGTTTGCAAGAGAGCCCGGGAGTACTCCATTCCCTACCCAAGGTCTGAGCCAACTGAGCAAGAACTCAGAGGAACCAGCAGACGGAAGGCAGAATATTCTCTCCATTCCTGTACAGAGGTGGTGTTTGCAAATGCGGCTGGGACGAACTTCCCAGAGACAGCTGGTGTGGGCCTCCAGGAGCAGGCGCAGGTCCCTATACACTTTCTCGTGGGGGGAATGGAGCAGACATCCAAAGGAGGGGCTGGCCTGTGCGTGCCTGTCTCTCTCTCCAAACTCCCCATCAGATCAAGCCTCTCCTCCCTGGGGATGACTGAGGAGGCCAGGAGGGTTTGCTCACAGAGCACCTTCCACAGGGAAGGAGACATCAGAAGCCAGGAGAAAAGCATCCCCCTGACACCTACCGTGGTCCCTGGCGTGTAGTAGGCACTCAATAAATTCTTACTGAATGATCGGATAGGTATATAGTATGCATTGCAGATTGAAGAAAACCTTGTTCTTTACCTACCTGATTATCGGAAGGTGGTCTTGCCCTCTGTGTTTAAAACCACTGCCACCACTGCCAGACCAGTGCTGGCTTTCCATTCTTTGCCTCAGCAAGGCCATCTGCCCGCCACCCCCTGCCTCTGGGGCTCTTTGACCTCTGGTCGTTAGGCCCTCTGGGTTCCACTGCCCAGCCTGACTCCTTGGAGTTGGTGGGTGCCAGTGCCTGCACTGCTGTCCTTCTGTACAGCTGTTGGCCTGCAGTGACCCAGGAGTCACCTGCGATGTCATCCCATAGGTGAGTGTATGCTGCCAGCTGTCAAAACTGGCCATTGGGATCCATGTGGGCCTGACAGGAGGGGGAAAAGGGCAGCCCAGGTTTGGGTGACTGGCAAATATCCCATGGCTAGTGAATTTGCAGAAGGAGGGAGTGGACTTATCACTATTCATGTCCTAGAATTAATCCCTGAACTGAACTCAAAGTTTCTCTCTTACCAATCTCCCCCAGATAGGAAGTTGAGAAAAGAGAATAGAGAAAAACCATAAATCAGTAATTGAGGACTAAACCCCTGTGGGGTGGGAGAGGGTTCAAGCTCTTGTGTCTTAGGGGACCTCCGTTTGTGGGACCAGGGACTCAGGAGGCCAGAGGGGGAAGCTTCCTTCCGGAATCAATGACCTGGCTCTTCCCTCTTGGGGAAGGATAGGGCAACTCCAGTTACATGGGTTCTGATGCCAAATTTCCTGTTGATTGGCCAGAGGGAGAGGAGAGGGGATGAGTATGAGGGAAATTCTTTCGAGTTCTTTTCTCTCCCCACAGGATTATATAATGTGAGTATATTAGTTTCCTGTTGCTGCTGTAATGAATTACCACAAACTTAGAGACTTAACACAACACAAATTTATTCTCTTGCAATCCTGGAGGTCAGAAGTACTATAGTCAAGGTGTTGGCAGGGCTGCATTCCTTCTGGAGGCTGTAGGGGAGAATTCATTTCTTTGCTGTTTCTAGCTCCGAGAGGCTGCCTGCGTTTTTCCTTGGCTCATGGCCCCGTCCTCCATCTTCAAAGTCAGCAGCGTAGCAGCTTCAAACCTCTCTCTCAGCTTCCGTCCTCACGTCGCCTTCTCTTTTCTCACCCTCCTGCTTCCTTCTTATCAGGATCCTTGTGACTGGGCCACCTGGATAAATCTTTCCAGCTCAAGATCCTTAACTTAATCACAGCTGCAGAGTCCCCCCTTTTTTTTTTTTTCCGGTATGTGGGCCTCTCACTGCTGTGGCCTCTCCCGTTGCGGAGCACAGGCTCCGGACGCGCAGGCTCAGCGGCCATGGCTCACGGGCCCAGCCGCTCCGCGGCATGTGGGATCCTCCCGGACCGGGACACGAACCTGTGTCCCCTGCATCGGCAGGCGGACTCTCAACCACTGCGCCACCAGGGAAGCCCATGCAGAGTCCCTTTTGCTGGGTAAGTAACATATTCACAGGTTCTGGGAGTAGGACATGGACATCTCTAGGCGGGGGCTGCATTATTCGGCTCAGCGCTCTCCAGGTGAGTGATGCACAGCGTCCTGGCACTCTGTGGATTATGGGGTGGGGAGGAGGAGCCAGCCCTGAAGCCCGCCCACCTCCAATCGTGAGAAACTGTATTTTTGTCTCTGGTATCTATCTGGGTTCCATGAAAGGTTTCATTTGAAGAAGAAGTTTGAAAACCGCAGATGTGGTCCAGTCCCTTTAGAATGAGGCCCAGAGAGGGAAGGTAATTCACCCAACAATGAACAGCTAAAAATGGCAGATCCAGCGCTAAACTCTGGTCTCCTGACTCCCAGTCAAGTGCTCTTTTTACCAGCCCCTCTCAGGGATAAAAGACCAACCAAATTAAGAAGGGGTGCATATATGTGTGTGTCTTGGTTTATCGGCACAGCGATCCTGAGTGAAAAGCAGGAGGACGTTTTTTTGCCCCAGTTTCTCGTGAGGAAGGCCCTGTCTGGTGAGACCAGGTGGGGTTCCTGGAGTGTCACCTGGCTGAGGCCTTCAGACAGGTCCCCGTTCCCCATACGTGGCCTCTCCCTCCTAGTCCCTCCTGTCCCCGATCCGCCTCCAGCTAATTGAAATTGGTGGCGAGTCAGGCACTCAGCCGCATTCCTGCTCTGGGGCTTCTGGGCCGCAGATTGTCGTTAAATTAACTGTGAAGATTTTCTGTGCTGGCTGGGAGGCAGTGATGCAGGGGACACGGCGGGCCTTGGGAGCTATCACCTGCTCCTCTGGCCCAGCTCAGAGCAGCTGCCTTCCGCGCCTGGAGATGCGATAATTTAATCGGAGGCACTGCCTCGTCCAGCCTGCGCTGGGCACAGACACACCGTCCAACCTCCCAGCAGCCAGACGGATTTGCGAAATGGAGCAATTAAATCTAAAGCGAGCTGTCTGAACCGATTTTCCCCCTTCATCTTCAGCCAGTTCTGCAAACCCTCCTCCTGGCATTATCTTCATTAGGGGCCGAGACAGCCTGGATGGGACTCAGATGGCTGGTTCTAACCTGTGTGCTCTGTGCCCTGAAATGCCAGCTTCTGCTACGCCCCCCACCTGCCTGCATTGCTTGGATGTCCCTCTCCTGGCCTCCCCAACGTCAAAAGCTCTAGGGCACGCCCTGTGATTTCAGGGGCCAGCGGCCACATGCAGCCGCATAGCTGTGCTGGGCCCGACTCTGGGCCGCCTTTATTTCCAGCCCAATGTCAATGGCCTCTGCTGGAGTTATGCAGGCAGCGCCCCCATTCAGGGCTCCCCTCAGGCCAGAAAGGAAGGATTGTTGATGTGGTTGGTGCTTCTGTTCCAGCTCCTTTGTGTCTGATGCTTAGGGGTGATGCAGGGAAGGAGAAAGGACTTCTCCCTCCACCAGATGAGGAAGCTCCATTCATTAGTGTTCTGATAAATGGACACTGGGTTGGTGCTCCTCTCATCGAGGCCTGTAGCATTTGTCTGGGTTAAAAGCCCAGGGGCAGAAAGAACAGGGAAAAGACAGGAGTCTGGAAGAGGCTCTGGCGCCATTCTGATGTAGCTTCTTAGAACGAGCAAATGTCAGTACTCAAGATGGGGAAACTGAGGCTCAAAGGGGGCCGGGGAGGGCTCACAAGCATACAGCAGAGGGAGGTGGATCAGAACTAGACACTTTCTTGCTCCACGAGCCCTTGGGCACATAGCTCTCAGGCTCAAGCACAGTACCTGGCACACAGTGGGTGCTTAATAACTGTTTGTTGGTTGACTGAATCAATGGGAGCAACAGTGACGTGTCTGAAAAGAAATGGTCACCAGCCCTCAGCCCTTCCAAGTCAGGGCCATGTTATCTTCATCTCCCTATTCCCAGAGCCCAGAACAGGCCTGGTATGCAGTAGGTGCTCAGTAAAGATGTATTAAATAAGTCAATGTAATCGGGGGCAGTGTGGCTGGTCTTGAAACAAAGAGTCCACCCCTCCCACATTTATTAGTCATTTGGGGAAATTAAAGGGAGCCATCCTTACCAGGACTTCTGGTACAGCTGAGGGAAGTTCTGGGAGTGAGGAACATACTTCAGCACTGGGTAGGGTGTCAGCAAACTCAGTTTCAGTCCCTGTTGTGTGTTGTTGCTTGAGTCCGTTCTATTCTCTGGGCCTTGGTTTCCCCTTTGGTAAAAGGATGGGATTGGGTCAGGTGTCCCCATGGCCCCATCCAGCTCCAACATCTTGAGAAAACTTAGGGGACTCTAGTGAATCCCAGGGGCCTGGGGGCATGGGGATGGGGTGCTGACTTCTCACCCTGATGGTCTGGGGAGGGTGGAGAGCATCCAGTCTCTTCCCAAAGACTTCCAGGCAAGAGTCCGGAGTGGCCTGGGTCTCAGGAATAGGAATCTGGAAGGAAAGTGGAGGTCAGGTCTTGTCTTCTGGGTAGCTCAGGACCGACACCCCAGCTGCCCATGGAAGGAGGGCCTCTGTGTGGGAGCAGGACCAAGTCATCAACTGGACCTTGATGACCCCGAGGCTACTGACTTTCTCACTCTACTCGGGGCATGTTGCTGACCACATGGCAAAGTCGTCATTTCAAATGCCACTATTTTTGGTCCTACAGCAGGGGGCACACCTAGGGGAGGGGCTGGGCCCTAGAGGACATTAATGGGCTGATTGGTGTCCACCATGGCCCTTAGAAGGAATTCAGGGTTGGAATTTCAGGGTTAACCCCAAACTTCTCTGTAACAGCTGAGGGAGGGCAGGTAGTCGCAGTGGTGACCTAAAGACTTGTCCCTGGAATCTCTGAGTGACTCAGACGATCTGCCTCTTATACGTTGAACCAGGTCACATGCAATGACCCTTATATCTTCCCCAGCAATCTTAGGCTCAGTTTTTCTCCTTTAACTCATGCTTGGGCCATACTTCAACTTTTGCTATGTTGCCCCTCATCTGGGCTATCTCAATAGTATTATCTCAATAGCTGCAAATGCTGAAGTTTAATTATTATAGTACATGCACACACAGAAATATATGTCTATATACATATATCTGCAAAAGAATACACAGTTCTCAGGGCACATGTGAGTATCTGGAGCCACACAGCCAGTTCTTTGGAGAAGCTCAGGTTATCTTCAGTGAGGTTGCCCCTGCCGTCCATCACGTTCTCTGTCTCTGTGAACAGCAAGCAGGACAATTCACCGAGAAACCCAGAGTCCTCCGTCACTTATCTGCACACGTGATTCACCACCAAGTCCTATTGATTCAGTTGCCCACGTGGCTCCAGGATTCCTCCCAACATCTTTTTTTTTTTTTTTGCAGTACGTGGGCCTCTCACTGTTGTGGCCTCTCCCGTTGCGGAGCACAGGCTCCGGACGCGCGGGCTCAGCGACCATGGCTCACGGGCCCAGCTGCTCTGCGGCATGTGGGACCTTCCCGGACCGGGGCATGAACCTGCGTCCCCTGCATCGGCAGGTGGACTCTCAACCACTGCGCCACCAGGGAAGCCCCCTCCCAACATCTCTTGATCAGGGACACAGCTGCCTACTTGTGGGCCATTGACCTCCGCCCTCTGCTTCGGCTGCATCTCTGACTGCTCCCCTCTGGTCTCTGTGGCTCAGCCATTGCAAGGCCTCCTGGTTCCCTGAATATGTCAGGCTCCTTCCTGTGTCTGCATTCCTCTGCTTGGAGCTGAGTATTTCTCTAACCAAACTGAATTATTTTTACTGATTCCTCTGGATTCAGCCCAGACGTCCCTTCCTCCTCGCTGTCGTCCACATTCCCCATGTTGCTACGTAGTCTTCATTATAATCCGGTCCACACCTGCATAGGAGTCTATCAGCTGGCATCCCCACACTTCACCATCACATATTATTGGGCATAAAATGTGTTTCTTCTGTTCCCCCAATATACATGATGCTGCATAGAGTTTCCTTGATCTTTGGGAGGCAGGGTCGAGTTGTAATTAGGACTGTCTCTAGGTTTGGATCCTGGCTGTGTTACTACACAAAAAGTTGTCAAGGATTTCCCTGGTGGCGCAGTGGTTAAGAATCCACCTGGCAATGCAGGGGATACTGCCAATGTCTGGGAAGATCCCACATGCTGCAGAGCAACTAAGCCTGTGTGCCACAACTACTGAGCCTGTGCTCTAGAGTGTGTGAGCCACAACTACTGAGCCCGCGCATCACAACTACTGAAGCCTGCTCACCCTAGAGCCTGCGTGCTGCAACGACTGAGCCTGCATGCAGCAACTACTGAAGCCCGCGCGCCTAGAGCCTGTGCTCCGCAACAAGAGAAGCCACTGCAATGAGAAGCCCGTGTACCACAAGGAAGAGTAGACCCTGCTCGCCGCAACTAGAGAAAGCCCGCGCCCAGCAACGAAGACCCAACGCAGCCAAAAAAAAAGTTGTCAAACTCTGTGTCTCAATTTTGTCATCTGTAAACGGGCATAAAAATGGTATCCATCTCATAGGCTTATGAGAATTAAATGAGAAAACACATATAGAAAGTGTTTAGAATAGTGTCTGGCATTCTAGAGTAAGTGCTCACTTATTATAACCTATTGTTTTCCTTCTTATTGTGTCTTTGAATTCAGTCCTGACAGATATATTCCCACAGTAATATTACTGGATCAAAGGTGAGAAGGTTCTTATGGCTCTGGAAATGTTCTGACAAATTGCTTTTGAAAAGACTGTGCCTCTTTCACCCCCATCAGCCATGCCCGAGCAACAGCTGGTGGCTTTGTCCTGTCTTCCTGCATAGTATATGCCATAATTCAAAGTGCCGATCTTAGAAGATGAAAATCATGATGGACTCCATCTCTGGGCTTTGGGACCCTCCCCCTACTCACTGCCATTCAGCTCAATCCTCCACTCCCAGCCTAGAGGGCTCCCTCTTGCCTTGAGTGTGCCCTGTCCTGCTTGGTACTGCATTCTTCTGTAATTGTTTGGCACCATGATGATTTACTGAGATATTAACTTCCATATTGTTCTTACTGTGATGACTATCTTTCTGTCCCCATTTCAAGATGGCAGCCAAGCTTGTTCCCTCCCACTCCTGGGTTTCATGTTGCAAGGTCCTGTGGGACCCACAGGCAGGCTGGTGGTGGGGAGGGCAGGGGCGAGGAGATGACGTGGGGCACGAACCCGACCCCTGGGGCTGCCTGTCAGGATTCAAGCTCCAGCAGCTGAAGCACTGGGAGATGGGACCAGACGGCAGGTGGTGTTGTGGAGTCAGGGAGAGCCGCCTCAGGGACCTGGGAAGGCAGGGGCTTTATCTGTTTCATTCCTTGTTGGATTCTGAGTACGTAGCACAGTCGTAAGTGTTTAAAAATACTTTTCGAGGGACTTCCCTGGTGGTGCAGTGGTTAAGAATCCTCCTGCCAATGCAGGGGACATGGGTTCGAGCCCTGGTCCCGGAAGATCCCACATGCCGCGGAGCAACGAAGCCCGTGCGCCACAACTACTGAGCCTGTGTGCCACAAAACTACTGAAGCCCACGCGCCGCATCGAAGAGTAGCCCCTGCTCGCCCCAACTAGAGAAAGCCCATACCCAGCAACTAAGACCCAATGCAGCCAAAAATAAATAAATAAATAATTTTTAAAAATTACTTTTCGAATGAGTGAATGGATGGATCTGTGTTGAGGGCAGGACCTCTGTGGGTGGCTATGAGCTTGAAGCCAGGGTTCTGGTCAATGGCCCTGGGTTCAGGGTGGGGCTTGCTTTGGAGGGAGTGGAGGAACTGGGCTCCAGAGTAGGGGTCAGAGTAGACACCCAAGCCTAGGAGTTCCTACAGTCATGGGAAGAGGAGAAGAGGGGATGGTGGAACTTGGGACCCAGGCGTGGTACTGGTCTGGCCCTTGGCAGGCTTGCTGGTGGTCATTCTAGGCCGTGCTGGAGTCGCCCCCAGTCATGGTCATTGTATTCCAGCCTTGACCCTTGGTATGGGTGGTACCAGCATGACCAGAGAAGGCAAAGGCCCCAAGGGCGTCAGTCAGGACCAGTAACTGTGGTGGACACGACTGTTGCCCCCACAAGCTTGGCTGTGTAAGAAGTGCCCCAACACCTCTTTAAAACCATGTACTTTGACTCTAAGCCCCTCGTCCTGCTGGGCTGGTGAGGACTTCTGACCCGATTGGGGCTCCTTCCCCTGGTCTGTGGCGTGTGCAGGTCCCAGGGGTCTCGTGCTGAGCAAAGCCTCCTGCAGCCTTTACTGCTGCCCACACTTGGCCTTGGGGGTCCGGGTGCCTCAACCAGCCCCAGCCGGTCCTTCGGTGGTCCTCACCGTCACTTCCCCCAGAGGTCCTCCGGGCTGCTTTGGGGCTGCATCCAGAACCTGCAGACCTCCATCTCCCTGCCTGCCCCCCCAGGCAGCTCCCCTCCCCCAGTTTCCTGCCCGTCCTGTTCTCCCCTCTTCAGAGACTCAGCTTCTTCTCCCCACCTCCTGGATCATCTAGTAGCAGCCGCTCGATGAGCTGGGCTCTCGTGGAAGCCCAGAGGTTTTCTGCAAGCAACCTTTATTGCAGGCCCTGGGTACACGGGCTGCCTTTGAGCCAAGGGGGGTCCTCGGGCCCTGGCTACCTTCTTGCGGGGGTGGGTGGGGACAGGTAAGAAAAATACAGCAAGAACAAAATGCAGATTAAGATCTCAGCAAATTACCTTGTCATCCCAGCATCGGCCATTCTGGAGATATGTACGAGTTTCAGAAATTTGTGCCAGTTGATGGATAATTCAGTGCCCCCCGTCCCTCCAAAATCTCCTGACTTTATAGAAAAAGGGAGCCTTCTGTGTGTTTTTTTGGTTTGTTTTGGTGAGCAGAAGACGTGAGAGAGTCTGAAGCACTGTTTACGGAGGCTGAATTCAGCTCGTGCTGCCCAGAACTGTCCTGGAGACTGCGGGTTGGTTAAAAGGTTTATAATTAAGTTAATATTGCATCGTCATTTCAGGTTCCCAAACTGGGAGATCTTTAACCCCTCTCCCCTCAAAAAACCCCTCAAATCCACCACTAAATTACAGTCAGCACTGATTTAAAAGAACAGCATGAAATCATTCATCAGGCAACAGGCCCAACAAATCTGAGTTGTTTATTCCTAGGTCATTTAATAGCTAATTACATGCTGCATAATGTAAAAATGCAGCAGGGCTCCATTAAGAATAAGTCCATCGTTGCAAGGCACGTTACAGAAATTCAAGTTTGGCATTTCCCCGCTTTCAGTGACTGCGGACTGAGGCTTTTGGCAAGTGAGAGACCCGGAAATAGAATCACTGTTTTTATAACAATCCTGTTACCTTTAATGACCATTTTCTCCCCTTAAGTGCAGCAAAGTATGGAAATATTGCCGTGCTCTTTGGTGCAGTTTTCCTACTGTGATTTTTTTTCTTTTTTTTTGTTAAAAGCCCCAAGAGAATGCATTTCTCTACCTCCTTATTTGCTTCTGTCAAAAGAGAGCAAAATTCATGAAAAAACTCAACCGTCAATCCCCAACAAGTGTGCAATTATTTCAGGCTGGTGTTTTAAGCAAAAATGGTTTTCATGGCAGAAACTTGCTTCTATTTTCTGAACAGGGGATTCAGGCCGGGGAGTATGTTTTTGCTTCCAGCTGTTTCACTTTCTCTGGGCATCTCCCAGCAACACCCGTTCTAACACACAGAGGTGAATTTCCACTCGCAGGGCCCCGACGTTAGGCTGAATTAAATGCCAGTTTTGGTGCCCTTTTGGGTATCGCTTGGTGGGGTGGGAGCCCCAAGTAATTCCTCTTCCTGCTCCCAGAGCCCATCATTCCAGGTTGTTACACTGGGGGCTGGGCAGCAAATGACAGAAGGACTTGGAAGGGAGGAGAAAATAGATGATCCTGTCCCCACCATAATACAGGGAAGAAAGATATATAAAGGGAAGTAAGTGGTAATGTTCTTGAAAGATAAACAATTGACTGCCTGTCACCAATAACTGATGACAGAGATACTGAAGAATGTGGCCATGATAAAAAATACATATGAAAGTGTACACACACCATATTCTCCTGACATATCGTTGCTTTCCTCTTTGCAAGAATCTTTGCAGGATCAAATTAGAAGCACTATTTGCTGAAAGGCAATATTCTCCTCTCCAGGCTTGTGAAAGCAGAGCTCCCTGTCTCCCGAGGAGCCTTCGTTTGACTTTCATCTTGATATTGAATTTAAGCGTCGTATTTTATGATAAATGCATGCAGCCCCTGGCCCACCTGGTAATAAATACTGCCCCATACAGTGGAAGTTTCATTCACCAGAAGGGCAAGGAGCAGGCTCGTCTGATTATTTGAACTACAGTATTAATTCACTAAAATCTTTCTCTGGTTTGAACAGCCCTGGGTGGGAGTCTTCCTAAAGTGCATTTGCTTGCTTTGCTGTCTTGCTCTGTGTTAGGAATACCATCGTGAACAGAATTGAATTCCTGGGGAAAGAGGGCTTCCTGTGGTTCTGCATGGCTTAGAGGGCAATGCTAAGACCGGCAGGTGGGAGCTAACATCAGTTCCCTGGGGGGCAGGCAAACTTCCTACCCCAGAGAGCTCTCTGAGAATAGAAATATTGGGCTGCCTTAGGAGGTAGGTAATGAGTCCCCGATTACTGGGGGAAACTGTTGGTGGAGCTGTATAAACTCTTGGAAGGGCTGCTTACCAATGGCATCACTGAATCACGCAACGTTGAAATTTGGTGACACCATGACCCACCCATAGCCTGTCATCCTTACCTTGTTAGAGCCGGAAGAACCAGCTTCCAACGGTCAGCACCCGAGGGCATTTTTGTGGCATTGAAATCAGTTTGCTTGCCCATTGTGCTTTTGCTGGAAATGCTGGGGAATTCATGCCCCCTACCCCTGTGGCCCTCAACCAGTGACTGGTGGGTATAAATATCCCGGCTCCCTCACCCTTCTAACTCTGGGGTTTGTGTCTATACTGGCTCCCAGAGTTTCCCCAGGGGGATTATGTCTCAGTCGCCTGCAGTGGCAGCCGTCTTGATAAAGCAACATTTATGGGTTAGGATTAGGGTTAGGGTTAGGGATGAGTTCCCTTCTCGGCCTCACATCCCTCCTCTTCTACTCATCTGTCCTTTACTCCCCCAAACACTATACATCCTTATCACAAGGTCTACGCCTGGGGGAGCCCCAAGGAAAAGATAACGACTGTCTTTTCCAGACAACATAAGGGCCCATGGTCTGACAATGGGGCATCTTTGAAATTGGGTCTGGTGAACATGGTCCAGAACAAACAAACAGACACCACACTGTGAGGGGCTTTCTCAGCCCTGATGAGAAGAGAAGTAATTCTCTGATGTCCCATGCCTGCCGTCCTCACACCCTTTGCCTTTGCAGCAGGGCCCTCACGGCCCGCCATCTGCCCGGCTACCCGCTGCCATCCCGCCTGTGTTCCAGGACACTGTGCCCTGGCTTTGTTTTCTCAGGACCCGTCGCCACCGTGTACCCGCATTGCTTCAGAAATGAGGAACCCACACTTGGCACCACAGTCCTTCCGGGTGCCCTGGGCCCACTTCCTGCTCCTGGGACATTCCTGAGAACGGCTCCCTGCCCACTCAGGCTTCCTCTTGCCTATTCCTGAGACAGCCGTTATTCTGGCCATCGTCTCTTTAGCTGCCAGGCTCTGATACTGAGGAGACTGCAAGGCCAAAGGAGCACCATTCTGAATATTGACTTTTTAAAAAAAATTGTAGATTTTAAAAAAAATGTCATGAAGAACCTAGGGGTAAAACAGGAATAAAGACACAGACCTACTTGAGAATGGACTTGAGGATATGGGGAGGGGGAAGGGTAAGCTGTGAAAAAGCGAGAGAGGGGCATGGACATATATACACTACCAAACGTAAGGTAGATAGCTAGTGGGAAGCAGCCGCATAGCACAGGGAGATCAGATCGGTGCTTTGTGACCGCCTGGAGGGGTGGGATAGGGAGGGTGGGAGGGAGGGAGACGCAAGAGGGAGGGGATATGGGAACAGATGTATAAGTATAACTGATTCACTTTGTTATAAAGCAGAAACTAACACACCATTGTAAAGTAATTATACTCCAATAAAGTTGTAAAAATAATTGTAGATTTAGGGACAGAAGCATCAGGAAAATGGGCTAAATACATCCTGGCCTCAGCTGGATGTGAATGCATTTAGAACCCTCCCCCCTCCCTCCCTCCCCCTCCCTCCTTCCTTCCTTCCTTCCTTCCTTCCTTCCTTCCCCCCTTCTTTCTTTTTTCTTCTTCATTTAGATTTCATTGTGTTTGTTTCCTTACCTTAAAAGAATTCTGCTTAACTGAAGCTCCTCAGAGCTGAGCATGCATGAGTTCCCAAGTTCTAGCTTTGAGAATGTTTCTGTGTTTCTGAGTGTCATAGGCAATGCCTGTCTCTGGGTGTTTTCATAGCATGAACAGCCCTGAGGCAAGCTTCTTCTTCAAGGACTGGGGAAGAAATACTTGACTCAAACACAGTAAGTCAACTGTAAATGCCATGCTAAGTTGCAGGTAGCTCTGTGGGCCTCGTCCCTAAAATGTGTGGGTGACACATTTCTGGCTGCTTCTGCCTTCTCTCCGTGGTACCCAAAGTGTGCCCCCCTCCACTTCTGGTGCATCAGAATTGGAGGACCTAGACTGTTGGTCTCATGATTTACAGCCCTTTAAGTGATGTTAAACGCTCCGCCTCATTCTAGCCTGGAAGAGGTCTGATTTTCCTGGCTAACTAGTTAGTCTCTTCGATAGTATTTGCCTTGTCTATACCAGAGAGTCTTTTTTTTGGGGGGGGGGGTGCTGTGTTGGATCTTTGTTGCTGCACGCGGGCTTTCTCTAGTTGTGGCGAGCAGGGCTACTCTTTGTTGTGGTGCACGGGCTTCTCATTGCGGTGGCTTCTCCTGTTGCAGAGCAGGGGCTCTAGGTGTGCGGGCTTCAGTAGTTGCAGCACGCGGGCTCAGTAGTTGTGGCCCACGGGCTCTAGAGCACAGGCTCGGTAGTTGTGGCGCATGGGCTTAGTTGCTCCACAGCATGTAGGATCTTCCCAGACCAGGGATCGAACCCATGTCTCCTGCATTGGCAGGAGCGCCAGCGGGGAAGTCCCTACCCTAGAGAGTCTTATCCAAGGCATGGACCTCAGCATATCAACACAGTTCCGGTGAGGAAGGACCCCTTCATTTCTGTTAGTGTGGATGGGTTTTTCTTTGCTTCCCTTCATCTGCTAGAAGGTGCCCAGTAGGCTGGTTACTTTAAACTTGTAAAAACAGCATAGCATTAAAATAGACACTAAAGAACATTAAAAAAAAATTCTCTTAATCTTCTCCCTTCCCAAGGCAACACTTTTTATTGTTGCGCGTTGTGATGTCAGGCTGACCCCATGTCCAACATGGCTTTTTCTCTTCACATTCTATCAGAAATGTTTTTCCATGTTTCTACGGAGACTTCACAGTGATTCCTTTAATGGCTGCAAAATCTGTGTGCTGGTTTCCTGAACTGCTCCTTTGCTCTTGGTAATCGAGGGGCTTTCCAATCTTGGGCTCCTGCAGTGAACATCTTCACAAAGAAGACTTTTTGTTTTCATTTAATTACTCCCTTAGCATGTAGTCCACAAGAGGAATTACTGGGCCAAAGCGTGGAGCTGCTCCTCTGGCTTTTTTTTTTTTTTTTTTTTTTTTTTGCGGTACGCGGGCCTCTCCTGTTGCAGAGCACAGGCTCCGGACGCGCAGGCTCAGCGGCCATGGCTCACACCGGCCCAGCTGCTCCGTGGCATGTGGGATCTTCGCGGACCGGGGCACGAACCTGCGTCCCCTGCATCGGCAGGCGGACTCTCAACCACTGCGCCACCAGGGAAGCCCCTCCTCTGACTTTTGATAAACATTTTGACATTGCTTTCCAGAAAGGGAATCAATGTACTCTGCCATCCCTGGGGGCTCCATGCAGCCTGTTAGAGCCGCATGTGCAGAAACCAGTCTATAAGGATTCCTAGCTCTCTCTTCTGTTCAGAGCCTCAAAAATCATCCCCATCCTCCTGGGGAAGTGTTGGAAATGACATCTTCAACCAAAAAAAAACCTACACGAAAAAGACAAACAAAAAAACCCAACTCTGGCATCACACACTACGTAACGAAGACGTAAGTGCCCCTGAGGGTTAATGATGGTGGTCAAAACACACACTTGAGGGCTTCCCTGTTGGCGCAGTGGTTGAGAGTCCGCCTGCCGATGCAGGGGACACAGGTTTATGCCCCGGTCCGGGAAGATCCCACTCCCGCAGAGTGGCTGGGCCTGTGAGCCATGGCCGCTGAGCCTGCGCGTCCGGAGCCTGTGCTCTGCAACAGGAGAGGCCACAACAGTGAGAGGCCCACGTACCGCAAAAAAAAAAAGCCACACACACACACACACACACACACACATACTTGGGTGCTAGGCAATGGCTTTCCCTCTCACATTATTTTCTTAATTCTTCTAGCAACTCTCCAAGGTGGGTATTTATTATCCCCATATAAAGATGAGCAAACTGAGGCTCCGAGAGATGAAATAACTTGCTTCAGGTAATGACTAGTGTCAGAGCCAGGATTGAATTTTCATCTACCTTGCTTTATAGGAACAAAAATTGTGATGCCAGGGTACTTAAATGTGTATTTGAAGGACACATCATGAAGATCAACATCAGCTCCAGTGCATCTTTGAGAAAAAGACTGTGCCTGTGGGGATGAGACAGTCTGAGGGTCAGCCTGAAGCCGATTCAGTCTAGACTCATAAGCCCGGGTGAAAAAAACTCACAGGCACAATGACACAGGGTATGGCTGATCAGGGAAGCCTAACATCAGCTAATAATCTGCAAGTGCTGTAGCCTAAGTGAGCCCCTAATTGGGGAAGTCAAAATAGTTTGGGGAGTCAAGGAAGGCTTCCTGGAGGAGGTGTGGTTTGAGCTGCAATTCAAGGGATAACAGAATCTAGAAGAAGAGTATGGTGGGAGAGGTGGGGAGACCATTCTAGCAAGGAAGTAGTGTGTGCAAAGGCCCTGTGGCTGGAGAGAACTAGGCACTTCTGAGAAACTGAGAGAAGGCTCATGTGGCTGCAGTGCAGAGCAGGCAGCCTCGTGTCTTCTTACCTCGTTGTACCAGCTTCCATGGGTCGACAGAGCAGGGGCCACAGGTGTGCTCCCCTTCTGCAAGGGGCTCTGGATGGTGATGGGAGCACAGGCTAAGGGTAGGTCATTAGGAAGCATGGTAGACAGGGTACATTAGCTTCTCTAAACTTGTGTCCGCCTCATTCCAGTTCGGGAGGTTGGAAAGTTGAACCCCACATTCTCCAGACTCCCTGACAGCTCCCATTCTGGATGTGAATCAGGTCCTGTCAATTAGACGCAGGCATGAATGATTTGGACAGGGGAACTGTGGCAGAAGCCTTCTCCTGCCCCGCTTAGGCTGTTTTCTGATGCTAAACAAGGTCATGGAAGTGTGAGGATTTCTTCAGCCATGCTGCAAAGCCCATTCCATAGCTTCCCGGCTGTGGAGAGAGTCGTGGTGGCAACAGCAGTAGTGGGGGTGGCCTCAGAGGGCAAAGGTCCCCTGGTGGGTCAGTTCTATTTGTCTGGGAGTCAGTCCTGGAGGCCAGCCTAGAAAGCCTCCTCTAGCCCTTCCAGGAAATGTGTCTAATTCCTGGTCTTGAATCCCTTCCTGTTAAGATGCTCTAGGGCACACTGTTGATGCCCCCCCGCACCGACCACCTGGGTTCACCTGTGCTGCAGTTCCCAGCTTACCTCCTGAGTGCCTGCATCAAACTTGTTCTCTGATTGAGGGCTTTTTCCAGCACCTGGAATTCACTCTGCTAAGTACAGGGGCAATCCAGGGGGTGAAGGTGTGAATGTCCTGGGGCTACTTTCAGCCACTGGGGCATGGGATTTGGTGAGTGTCCCACTTTCTGCCCCTATGGGAAAATTCTAGGACATGGTCCACATGATTTCTCAGAGGGTCTTCAGTGAGACTGAGCCCCAGTTACCCACAGCAGTAACCCACTCATGACTGAACTTCTTCCGCTATCCTGTTACACTTTCCCCACTTCCTTACTTGCATTTCCTGGGATCACCTCTCGAATAAACCACCTGCACCTCAACGCTTGCCTCAGGGTCTGCTTTGGGGGGAGCTCAAGGAAAGACAATCAAATGCCTATAGAAGTTTCTATTTGTGTGTGTGTTCCAAATCTGGCTGGGACAGAGAGGCACAAAAGACTGATTTACGGACACAAGAATGGATACTTTTTAACTAATTCAAACATACTCCAAGCAGTCACGTCACTGTGCTTTGAATTTATATCCCCAGGCTTTTAGCCTTTTAGTTACAAGATTGGTTTCCCAACACATTAAAATAAATTGCTGAAGTTGTATCTTTGTCAGTCCATCCATCCATCCATCCATCCACCCTTTCATCTATCCAGCCAGCAGTCATTTATCAGACCTCTGCTTGGGCCCAGTGTTGTGCTAGAGGCTGAGGATACAGAAACTAATTAGGCTTCCTGCCTGTCAGTTACTCACTGTGATGATCCTACAGCAAATGTGGTTCCGCCATCTTCAGTGGCACCGGATTTCTGCACATAATGCATTTAGCATGGCCGTATAAACTCAACACTTAGGCCAACTAGTGGTCTTCTCATATAAACATACTAATCACAACATTTCCATCTATCCTGAAAAGTGTCTCCGACATTCAAACCGTGGCTCTGTTTTATTAAAATGCCCTGTATTAAGACACTGCTTCTAAGGAACTAAATTTAGTTTAAGAAACTGCTCTCAGTTTTGAAGTCATTAAACGTAGCCTTTTGTGTGTGTGTGCATATGACAGAGAAAAATTACAGGCAGCCGTGTCTATATTGAAAATCCTGCATTAGATTGCCATCAGATGCTAATAATACATCATAATTATCCTTATAGGGTTAAGCTTTTCTCTTTTCTCTTCTACCTGCCTTGCCGAGATAACCTCTAAGGATGTCCTGGAAGACGGTGGGGCTGAAATTCAAAAGCTTTGACGACAGCTGAGCTCTCCACGCAATTCATTATGTTGGAAAGATGGGGAGGAGAGGGTTGTCTGCAAAGATAATGACTGTGCAATTTCCAGTCCATTCGCCTTGCAGCCAGATCTTGGAGGCAGCCCATGGACGAGTTTCATCAAGCAGACCCTGCTGATCTCTCATCCCTCTGGGAAAGGGGCGTGTACTGGGAAAGAGGTTGTGTCTGGCTCAAGCAGGAGCAGGCTGAAACCCTGGTAGGATGGGCCAATTTGTTGGGGGAATGGGATAGGGAAGGAAAGCGGGGCTCATCTCCAGAGTGCTTGGTTCTAGGGATCTTAGGTGTGGTTCTGGCTGACATCAGTGTCAAAGGGTCTCACTCCAGATGGTGGGCTGGGAACAGGAGATTGACTCCCAGCCTAGGCAATAGTTCTGTGCTTTCTCTGTATCCCCAGCTTTGAGCCCAGAGCCAGGCAAAGCAGGAGCTCAATAAACATTTGTTGTTTCACTGAGAAAGCACTGGTATACGATAACATGCAGCAAGGAAATCAGTCAAGCATAGTTCCCATGGGAAATAAAGTCTTGTTCTTCTCCAGTACCTGCCTATGGAATGAGATTCTTGGTAGGAAAATCCTAGCCCGCGTGTTGGACTGTGTATGGAGAAGATTTCCTGTGTTTGTGGCAGACATCCCCAGCAAGCACTGCCCAAGAAGGACAGAAGACTTCCAAGGACGGGGGATGCTACTGTTGCTGCATCTCTCATAATAGGCTAAAACCGGTGAAATCCTGTGTGGTCCCCAAAGGAAGCCAAACCAAGCTTTAAACACAAAGGGGGTGTTTCCTCTCACTGGAAGGCGGCAGGTGTCACACATGCCATGTCTGCCGGGCAGGTTTTCATTCACACTTTCAAGGCTGTTTCATTTTCCTTCCCAGCCCTGCTACCCTCCTTCCTTTGTCTCCCTTTCATTTGTCACCAGTGTGCCCTTGGCAGGTTCTCAAGGTTATGGCCAGTGTGGGAAGAGTGGCCTTGCCTGATTACAGTAGGGAAAAGAGAACACTGAAAAACTACAGAAAGCAGCATGACAGCAAAAATTAGAAGAATTATTAAATTATTATAAACATTTGAAATCTTCCTTGAGCCCCTCTCCCTCAAAAAAAGAATCATTTATTTGCTTTATTGGCCAATGACAGAGGCCATTATCTGTCCTGCTAAATCAAGGCTCTGCTTTCTTCTACAGTAAGAAGAAAAGCAATTTTCATTAAGCACAAAGCTGCTTGGAATAACGACTGCCTTTCCTGGTCTTCCTTATAGCTAAGTGTGGCCATGTGACTAAATTCTAGTCATTTAGATCCAAGCAGAAGTGATGTGTTTGACTTCCTTTTTTTCCCTTTTCTTTCATTATTAAGAAAAGGAAGTATAATTCACATACGGATCTTAGCTATACTGTTCAATGAAATTTGACAAATGTATACATACACTTCAATCAAGATAAAGAACATTTCTAATACCCGTGAAAGTTCCCTACATCCAATCAATTAATCCTCTCTGCCTGCTTCGGTCTGGACAGCCCCCACCCTGGGCTAACCATTGTTCTGATTTCTAACACGTAGGTTAGTTTTATCTGTGCTTGAACTTCAACTGTACAGTATGTACCCTTTGTTATCTGGCTACTTTCACTCAGTACAATGTCTGTGAGATTCATCCTTGTTGTTCTTTGTATCAATTGTTCATGCCTTTTTTTACTGCTGAGCAGTGTTCTCTTGTACAGATGTGTCACATTTTACTTATCCATTCATTCGCTGATGGACATTTGGGAGGTTTCTGGTTTTGGACCATAAGATTAAGGCTGCTGTGAACATTCTTGTATAAATCTTTTTGTGGACATGTTTTCATTTGTTTTAGGAATAGGATTGCTGGATCAGTGGGGAGGGGTATGTTTAACTTCATAAGAAATTGGCAAAGAGTTTTCCAAAGTATCTGTTCTACTTTACACTTCTGCCAGCAATGTATGAGAGTTCCAGTTCCTTCATGTTCTCACCAACATTTGGTATTATCAGTCTTTTTCATTTTAGCCATTCTGATGGGTGTAATTTGGTATCTTATTGTAGTCTTCATTTGCATTTCCCTGTTGACTGATGAAGTTGAGCACATTTTTACATGCTTACTGTCTATTCATATGTTTTCTTTTGTGAGATGTCTAAGTGTTTGCCCATTTTTAAATTGAGCTGCTTTTTTTTTTTTTTACCGGTAGGCGGGCCTCTCACTGTTGTGGCCTCTCCGGTTGCGGAGCACAGGCTCTGGACGTGCAGGCTCCAGACGTGCAGGCTCAGCGGCCATGGCTCACGGGCCCAGTCGCTCCGCGGCATGTGGGATCTTCCCGAACCGGGGCACGAGTCCCCTGCATCGGCAGGCGGACTCTCAACCACTGCGCCACCAGGGAAGCCCTGAGCTGCTTTTTTTTAAAAAAAAAAACAAACCCTAATTTATTGAGGTATATAATTTACATGCACTAAGATGCATCCATTTCTGTGTAGAAATCAAAAGTTTTCACAAATGTTTGTACTTGTATAACCACCATGACAAGCATGATGTAGAATATTTCATCATATCACCAAGTTCTCTAAATGCCTCTTTGCAGCCAATCTTCCTTCTCCCTTCCCACTGCTAGCCTTGGGCAGCCACTGATGTGCTTTTGCCATTATAGATTAGTTTTGCCCTTTGTAAAATTTCAGATGAATGGAATCATACAGTATGTATTCTTTTGTGTCTGACATTTTTGCTCAGCATATTGTTTTTGAGTTTTATCCATTTAATTGAACGTATCAATGTATTTTTCTTTTTATAGCTAGGCAACATTCTGTTGTATGGACAGTCCACCATTTGTTTATACATTCACTAGTTGATGGATAGTACATCAACTAGTGGGTTGGTTCCCAGTTTGGGGCTATTTTGGTAAAAGTTCTATGAACATTTTTGTATCAGACTTCATGTGGGTATATGTTTTCATTTCTCTTGCATAAAAACCTAGGACTTGGGCTTCCCTGGTGGCGCAGTGGTTGAGAGTCCGCCTGCCGATGCAGGGGACATGGGTTCGTGCCCCGGTCCGGGAAGATCCCACATGCCACGGAGCGGCTGGGCCCGTGAGCCATGGCCGCTGAGCCTGCGCGTCCGGAGCCTGTGCTCCGCAAAGGGAGAGGCTGCAGCAGTGAGAGGCCCGCGTACCGCAAAAACAAAAAACAAAAAACCTAGGACTTGAATCACTAGGTTGTATGCCTAACTTTATAAGAACCTACCATATTTTTTTCCAAAGTGATTATATCATTTTACATTCCCTCAGGTATGTGAGTTCTGTTGCTTTGTATTCTTGTCAATGCTTGGTGTTGTCAATCATTTTAATTTTAGCCATTTCAGTGTGAGTGTAGTGGCATCTAATTGTAGCTTTAATTTATATTTTCCTGTGACTAATAATGTTGAGCACATTTCCATGTGTTTGTTTGCCATCCATATATCTTATTTTGTGAAATATTTGTTCAAATCTTTGCCCCCCCCCCCTTATTGGGTTTTCTTACTACTATTGAGTTGTAAGGGTTATTTATGTATTCTGGATACAAGTCCTTTATCAGATACATATTTTGCATGCATTTTCTTCAGTCAGTGGCTTGCTTAACAGTATTTTTCAAAAGAGCGGAAGTTTTAAATTTTGATGAAATGGAAATGATGAATATCCCTTTTAATGGTTTACACTTTTTGTGTGCTCTTTAATAACTTTCTCTACCTCACATTTGTGAAGCTATTTTCAAATGATTTCTCCTAGAAGTTTTATAATGTTAGCTTTTATGTTAGGGTCTGTGACCCATCTCAAATTGATTTTTGCATATGGGATGAAGTAGGGGTTGAGGTTCATTTTTTTTTCCCCACGTGTATGTCCAGTTGTACCAGCATAATTTGTTAAAAGGTCTCTCCCCGCATACACACACGGAACTGCCTTAGTGTCTTGTCAAAAATAAGTTGGCAGTATATATTTGGATCTAGTTCTGGAACTTCTGTTCCATTCATATTTTTGCCTTTATGCGAATCCTACACTAACTTGATTGTTGTGATTTTATAGTAAGTTCTGGCACAAGTAGTATGAGTTTTCCAAATTTTTTTTCCCAAAGTTGTGTTGGCAAGTTTAGGTCCTTTGCACTTACTTCTATATAAATTTTAGAGCAGTTTTTCAATTTCTACAAAAGTGGGATTGTTTTGAATCTGGGAAGAATCTATATCCTAACAATATCAAGTCTTTATAATCCATGAACATGGTATGTCATTCCAATTTTTAGGTCTTCTTTAATTTTTCTCAGCAATGTTTGTAATTTTCAATGTAGAAGTTTTGCGTGTCTTTTGTTAACTTTGCCCCTAAGTAATTTTAAAATGCTGTTGTAGGTGTTATTCTTTTAAAATTTTCATTTAACAATTATTTGCTACAAGTATATAGAAATTCAACTGATTTTCATACATTGTCCTTGTATCCTATGATATTGCTAAATCTACTATTGTTCATATATTATATTTTCTATTTCATTGATTTCTACTCTTTATTATTTTCTTCCTTCTACTAATTTTGTGTTTTTTACTCTAATATATAGCTTCTTATGGTGGAGGTGTAGATTAGTGAATTAAATCTTTCTTCTCCAATATAAGCACTTAAGGATATAAATTTCCCTGTAAGTACTCCTTCAGCCACATCCATAAATTTTGATAAATTGTGTTTTCATTATCATTCAGTTGGCAGGTGAGAATTCTGCCACTGAATTATCCATGTCATTTACATTAAATTGGAAATATTTTCTAATTTCTCTTGTGAATTCTTCATAATCCATGGATTGCTTAGAAGAGTGTTACTTAATTTCCAAATATTTAGATATTTTCTAGATCTTTAAATTATTGACTTCTAATTTAACTACTTTTGGTAGAGAATCATACTCTGAATTATTTTAATCATTTAAATTTTTTGAGACTTGTATTATGGTTCAGTATATTTTATAAATGTCAATTAGGTCAATTTGGTTGATAGTGTTATTCAGATCTTCTATATTCCTACCAGTATCAATACTTTGTCTACTTCTTCTATGAATTCCTGAGAAGGTAATGCTAAAATGTACTTTTATGGTTATGGATTTTTCTATTTCTCCCTTTTCTGATTTTTGCCACATGCATTTTGAAATTATGTTATTAGGTACATATGCATTGAAGATTGTTTTGTGTTTTTAATGAACTGACCCTTTTATCATTATGAATTCTCTCTTTATCTCTCTGGTAATTTTTTGAATCATAAAGTCTACTTTGCCTAATAACAGGATATCCACCTCAGCTTCTTATGATTAATTCTTTCATGGTCTATTTTCTCCATCCTTTCATATTTAATCTTTGTAGTTAAAGTGTGTCTCTTTTAGGCAGCAAATAGTTTGGTCTTGCTTTTGTATCTAGTCTGACAATCTCTAGTTTTTAATAGGAGTGTTTAGTCCATTTACAAGTGATGTAATTATTGATATGGTTGTATTTTATCTTCCTGTTATTTTTTTCTTTTTTCTTTTTTCCCTGTTTTCTTTTGGATTAAGCAGGTACTTATTTCATATTTTACCTTATATCTCCTGTTGGATTTTCAGCTGTCACTCTTTATACTTTTGCAATGGTTTCTCTAGGGATTAAATATATATCCTTAATTTATCATAGCCTACCTTGAATTCATGAATAATGTAAGAACCTTTATTCCTCTCCCATCTTATGTGCTATTGTTGTCATATTTTACTTTTACATACACTATAAATCCTACAATGTATTGTTATAATTTTTTTACAACGTACTGTTATGATTTTTCAGCTCTCAAATTTCTATTTGGTTCTTGTTTCAATTCTAATTTTTTCTTTTTATCTTGAAATAACCCATATATTCAGCCGTTATATTAATCTCTTCCTATAACTTATTTAACATATTTTTAACAGTTGGTTTAAATTTCTTGTCTGTTAATCCAACAGCTAGTGTTTGTCTGTGGATCTGTTTCTGTTGACTATGATTTTCCTGAGTTTTGGTTACATGTTCCTGCTTCTTTGCATGTTTCATAATTTTTTTTTTGGTTTGGAGACTAAAGTATACTAAAATAAAGTATGATTTGGAGGGTAAAGTATACTAAAATAAAGTATAATATTTTGTTTTGTTTGTTTTCCAGAACATGCAAACCTACTCCTCTGTCTTGCAGATAGGGTGAGAGGCTCTCTCAGTCAGATTCCTCCTTGAGTCTGGTTGGGCCGCAGCCTTCATTAGATTGAGAGTTTACCTGTTAAAAGTCCATTTGTCTTCCAGCTTTTCCATCTGGTCAGTGTTTGAATTGGGAGGAGGTTGGATTAGAGTTTCAGATATTTTTGGTTCACTGTGCATTCAACTCCTCAGGGCCCCCAGATCCAATCACCATGATCATCATGAAGCTGAGTGGGACTAAGTGATTTGTCTCTGCTTACCTGCCCTGTCTTCAGGACTCCTTCCTTTCTTGGCAACTTTTTTTTTTTTTTTTTTTTTTTTTTTTTTGCCATACGTGGGCTTCTCACTGTTGTGGCCTCTCCCGTTGCGGAGCACAGGCTCCGGACACGCAGGCTCAGTGGCCATGGCTCATGGGCCCAGCCACTCCGCGGCATGTGGGATCTTCCCAGACCGGGGCATGAACCCGTGTCCCCTGCATCGGCAGGCGGACTCTCAACCACTGCGCCACCAGGGAAAGCCTCTTGGCAACATTTTTGACAGGGCAGCATTGTTGGGTTGAGTAATTTATTTTTGCATTTGGGGTTCTTTCAGATTCCACATCATCCTGCCAGCCCACACAGTCTGTGGCAACTCTGTACTTTGTAAGTTTGGCTGAACTGGAACTATGTTTCCAAGAATTTCCTTCCTTGTGCATCTAGGTTAGTTTAGGCCATAAGAGACATTTTGCGCAAGGCTTGGCAGATAGAAATGAAGCTGCAGGTACATTGTTGGACATTCTGAAGGTTAGCAAGAGCGCCGGGAACGCTTGCCTCAATGGCCAGCTCTCTAGCTCCCATGAGATCCCCTTCTTCTTCTCTGAGTTGTAGGTCAGCTGCACGTGCACCTCTGAGGTGAAGGCTGTTAGCTTTTCCCATAAATCATCCAGAGCATTCAGTTTGGAAAGTGTGAGCGACAGCTGTGGATTCCAGTTTGTCCTCATAAGTTCCAGTTCATCCTTGTGATTCCAATTTGTGCTTTCCTTTGTCCACATTCAATTTTCCTTTCTGGCTGCCAGTCTGGCTGACCTCTAGTGATTTCAAGCTTAATACTAGTTACAGAGGCAACAGCCTGTGCGGACTGACCCACCAGTGCCTCATACTGTGTAAGGTCAAACTCAGGAAATTAATCCTTGATTCTGTACCCTGCTTCTCTGATAGTAGTAGTTCTGTTTCTCTGATCGACACTGACTGCTACACACTCATCTAAGGCTAGGTTGGTTCCTCCTCATTTGTGGACAGTCTCTCCCCTCAGGTGATGCCACATGCATTCTAGACTGGTTCCCCATCCCTTCTCAGGTAGGGCAGCCACTGTGGCCCTCTACTTGCCTATGAAATGCTCATTTCTTTTCGGAATTCAGTTCATCGAGGCTTCCTTCTACACTTTGCTCTTTGCTAGACCCATAGAGAAGTAGGATTTTAATTTTTGTCCAGATTTTTCTCATTGTTACCACAGGATCAAAAGTCTTTTACATTCTTCTACATCCTAAATATCAGCAAAACTCTGGAAAATGTCCTTAAAGGGTGGGTGTGGGCCCTTCTCATCCTCTTTCCTCCTTTCTGGGCTGGGAACACACATGACTGGTGCTACATCAGCTGTCTTAGTCCTGGCAACAGAGAGCACTTCTAGTTCTGGCACAGGGCAGAATGGCAGGAATAAGGGTATTGTTATACAAACCCTGGACTGCTGACTTCCAGAATCTTGATATGGGAAACTAAGACCTTGAGTGCTTAAGCCATGGATACTTTTCATTTTCTGATTCATGCAGCCAAACTTATTTCCAGAGCATAGAACCAGCTTCTGGGATTTTGTGGGGCTACTCAGGGTAGGTAGTGAAGGGGAGAATGATGGAAGGTGGAGGCAAGCCAGAAGGCTCTACAAAGACAGGGTAGCTGGGGAGGGGACAGGATGTAACTAGTCTAAGGCCAGGGTGGCTGAGGTGGAAGGGGGGCTACGAGGTATGCTGGGAGGTTTGCAGGGAGAAAATGTATATTATTTTTAAGCAGCCTTGGTTTGTGTTGTGTGATGTAGCTTCCCTTTTGATAGTTCCCCAAGAGGCCTTCTGTAATGGACCTACGTTTCTTTCCAAAGCTGTTAAGGAGTTGGGTCTAGATTTCTTTAGGTGCAGCCCGGTGCTGAGATGGGCCCAGTTTTATTTAGGTTCCAGAAAATAATTTGAAGGGAGCCCTAGGACTGAAGATGATTTGGTTACTGAGGGTCCCCTGGGGAGGGATAGTTTAACAGCGTCACGGCCACAGAATGTCCAATCTGGAAGGGTCTTGGGCAGCCATCCACCTACACCCCCCTGTTGCAGATGGAGGCAGTATCTGCCTTGATTGAGACTTGCTCTCACTGCCCATTTTCTCCTTTGGACCAGGTTGTTTCATGACTGGACTTCCCGTCTCAGCTTCTACTAGGAACTCATCCCCTCTCAGCCTAGCTAGGAGTCAACAATCAACAAACTCAACTTTATCTGTACCTCTATTTCCCAAATGGGAATTCAGCCTTGTGAACTTGACACACATGATTTTTATCATTTCTAAGATCTTCATTGAATGACTGGAATGGAAGGGAACTCCCTTGGCCAACCCAGAGGAGGAAACTGTGGCCCATGGAGGGGAAGTGACTCATCCGAGGGCATATAGCCAGTGGGACCTGGGCTGGCATTAGAACTTAACAGCTCATAGCTCATGATCCATAGCACTTTCCACACCCTCAACGCAAGGTGATATGGAGCGAGGGAAACAACATTAGAAGCCAGTTAGGCTGACTTTTTATCCTGGCTTCCCTCTGAATTATTGTTGACCTTCTTTCCATCCCTTTGGAGGCTTTCCTCTCCTTCGTGGCAGCAGAGAGATGGAAGGCAGTTGCAGCAGCGGATTCACCCTGACCACAAAAACAAATTCCACCATCTCCCAGTCCTTTCCTATACTGATGGTCCCAGGTAGAACAGGTGAGGCAACATGAATTCATAAGAATGCTTTATTTAACTCAGTGGTTCTCAATGGAAGGGGGAGATTTTACATCCACACCCCTTCCCCTCCACTTGCCCTGGAATGTTTGCCAGTGCCTGGAGACAATTTTGGTTGTCACAAGGGGGTTTGGGATGGAACTGGAGAATGCTACTGGCATCTAGTGGATAGAGGCCAAGGATGCTGCTAAACATCCTACAATGTACAAGACAGCCCCCCCACCCCCATGACAAAGGATTATCCAGGCTGACTTGGTAATACCCTGATAACCTAACCATGAAAGCAGTAGGAGCTGTATCAGGTCTGTGGCACCAAAGAGGCACCAAGCACACAGGCTCAGTACAAGCCCTTTCAGTTACAGCTTAGGTCCATCTCTGATCTCATCCTTCATCCACATCCTAATCATTTCCCCAATGTCCCCCATTCGCAAGTGTGGAACTATAAAGACTAGAACTTCCCGAACTGTAATGTGCATGTGAATCATCTGGCGATCTTGTTAACTTGCAGATTCTGGTTTGGCGAGTCTGGGATGGGGTCTGAGATGCCGCATTTCTAACGTCTTGGGTGATGCCAAGGCTGCTGGTCCCCAGACGAGATTTGAGTAGCAGTAAGACCACGTGTTGCTCTTCCCCTAATGACTGTTTACTTCTTGCATGTGGCTTTCCTTATTGTATCACTAACATGCTGGGGGCAGCATGTTTTGTCACTGGGATACCCTGGAGAGGGGCGGCCAAGTTCAATCTCAGCTGGACCCTCTGCTCTACTGGCTGTATTCCAACTTGGCTCACCTCCACTCGAGGTTGTAAGAATGTAAACAAAAAGCCCAGGAGATTTGATGGAGTAATGCCAGCCAGTTCCTCCGAGTTATTCTGTCAGCTTTCCCCAGTAACCCCTCTGAATGGACTCATGTAACATATTTCATTTCCATTAACTAAGTCTAATAAATTTCCCTCCTAAAATAAAACATTAAAAAATATATTTATTTAATTTGGCTGCGCCGGGTCTCAGCTGTAGCACGTGGGATCTTCGTTGGGGCATGTTAGTTGCAGCATGCGGACCTCTCAGTTGCAGCATGTGGACCTCTTAGTTGTGGCATGCACGTGGGATTTAGTTCCCTGGCCAGGGATCAAACGCGGGCCCCCTGCATTGGGAGCGTGGAGTACTGCCCACTGGACCACCAAGGAAGTCCTAAAATAAAACATTTTAATTTTGATGAATAGTACTCAATTCTCCCACCAAATATCAATATCTTTAAAATTTCCTATATCTCTATAAAAAGAAGTCGACTGCTGCACCCTTAGCTCATGATCAATATTCTCTGTTAACCAACATCAGCAAGTTACTCAACCATCTGAGCTTCACTTTTCTCACATGGAAAATGGAGCTATTAATTCCTACTTTGCAGTGTGATAGGCATTACGTACAATCATGCTATCTTTCTCTTACTAGCTGATCTGGCTTAATCAGATGTGGTAAGATGACAGACGTGGAAACAATTGCCTCGAAAGAAGAGTTTATTACGCACGGTTCCCCAAAGAAGGGGGCACACAGTGCCCTGCAGGGCCACATGGGGAAGCACCTGGGTGGGCCAGGAGTGAAGGAGTGAAAGGAGAGCATGGTCCGAGCCTTTACTGAGGTTTCCATGGGAAGGAATGCATGGGCAGGGTAGGCAAGTTTGAGCAAGTTTAGGATTGTACAGTTTGAATAACGTCAGTGGGCTCTGGGCAATAAGGGTGGTCTCTATATGTCTGGCACCTGGCCTGGTGGTGATTTAGGGCAGGGGAAATATTAACATGGTATTAGAAAGCTAGATAAAGGAGGAGGTGGATTTATGGGCTTTGGATTGTTTGGTTTGCATAGGAATAGCATACGGAAGGCAAGTTGTTTGCTGTCTTTAGGAATTCGTCAGCCCTGGGAGGGTCAGTCTCTCCAAGATCAGCAAGGCCCCAAGATGTCAAAGCATTATAAAATACAGAAAATAAAAAATTAAATAAAAAACTTGGTTAATACATGATGTCAAGCATGGCTTTGGTCATTAACAACCCCTCCCTTACAGACTGCTCACCACCTCAAGTGAAGAGACAACTTATGTAAATGCGGTGGCTTCCAACCAGATGGCTGCCCCTATGTCCCTCCTCTGGAGGACTTCTCCTGCTACCTCTTCTTTGTAGGGAGTCAGTGACAGTGCTGCTTCCAATTCACAGAATTTCCAAATGGCTGTGTAATCATAGACCCATGTAAGCATGAGCCCTGGTGTTCACAGGAAGAGGAGAAAAATCCCAGCTCCTTACCCCTGTGAAGCCAAAAGACTGCTTCTGCATTTCCTTTTCATGCTGGTAGAATAAAGCTAATTTTGACTTCCCAGCAGCTCTGACTCCAAGTGAATAACTAGAAGCAGCAAGCAACAGGATTGGGACCTGCTGGTGCAGTTAGAAATAAACAGCATGTGCATGGATTCCAGAGGAAAGCTGCTCTTTGTGGGGGAGGAGAGAGGGGTGGTGGGTACTGGGAACAGACGAATCTTCATCCTGCCTTAGCACTAGGGCTGCTTCTCAGAAAGATAGCTCACAGCACTATAGAACTGCCTTCCTTGTGAAGTTTAAAAAGCTCAAGAGAAGCGATGTCAACAAACAGCCATTTGAGGACAGCAGGGGTGTATGGGGGCTGGTGAAGCAGGTGTCATTATTACCTTGGAGCTCAATGGGACACTTGGGCTGCTGGGCTCCCTGTTGCTGGGCTGCCTCAGGGGAGAGGGGGCCTGCACCCAGTAGGGTGCTTTTGATTGCAATGAACAGATGAACCAACTTAACGTAGCTTCCAGGGTCGTCTGACATTGCACTTCAGAAGGTCATCACGGATGCTTGGTCCTTTCTACCTCTCTCTTCCGCCATCCAGTGTCAGTTTTGTTCTAGGGCTGGTTCTCTTCTTTGTAGGATCGCTGCCAGCAGCAAGCTGGGCTATCTTCTTCCCCATTTATTTTAGGAAGAGAGAGAAGCTTCCTAGTCTTGTTCTTAAAAGTAAGGAAGCATAAGACATGAAGCCCTAGCAGACTTCTTATCGTGTCTCATTGGCTAGAACTGTTCCCCAGGCCAAGGGGAATGGCATGTGCTGATCAGCTTAGGCCTGAGCTCTTGCTCCAGCTGCTGAAGAAGGGAGATGGGATTTCGTTTTCGCTGGGTTTGCATTGACTAAATGGGGCCCACCTGGGGGCAGCGTCAGTCCCTGAAACGGAACTGTGGCCACACAGTGGGGGAGGGGTATGGGTATTGGGGAGTCAACCACCACGTCGACTGTAGCATCTTATCACTGGAGACAGGAGACGTGGGCTCAACCACTTGCTAGCTGTGTGATTTTGGGCAAGTGGCTTAACCTCTCTGAGCCTGTTTTTCACTTTTTTTTTTTTTTTTGGCAGGCGGACTCTCAACCACTGCGCCACCAGGGAAGCCCCACGTTTTTTTTTAATGGAAGAAAAATATGTTTTACTTAATTTTCAGACCGTGAGGGTCAATGAGGTATTGGGTGTAAAAGCCCTTTTAAGGTGCACATGTGAGGAATCAGGAACATCTGTCTCTTGACCAGCTCCTTCCAGATAAATTAAGCAGACCAATCCCTGTCTACTAAGAGATGATGGTTCAAGATAGTGCAGAAGGAGAGAGCAGAGGGGTTTACAGATGAGAATGAGTTAAGGGCAAAATACGAAGACTGGAGAAGTGAAAAGAGTCCAAAAAAGTGGCACCGTGTCCTTCTTTGTACCACTGCTGCTGATGTGAACTTTGATCACTTGGTCCGGGTGGTGTCCGCGAGACTTCTCCAATTTCATAGTTAATATTTTCCCCTTTGTAAGTAATTAGCATTTTGTGCGGAAGTCTTTGAGACTTTGTAAATATTTTGTTTATTCTCAAATTTTTATCCACAAGTTTTAGCATCCGCTAATGATTCTTGCCTGAATTATTATTATTAATTATTACTATGATGCTTGCCAAATTGAGATTGTCTAACTGTATCATTCCTTATTTTATTAGCCTCTGTCCCAGCTTAAATCTAAGAGCCTGAGTCTCATCCTTGGTCTTAAATGGGGCATTTTTAGTTTTCAGTGGAACTAAACTCCTAACCACCTCTGCCTCCTTCTAGACCTGCAGCCAAATAGCTCCAACCTTCAGTTCATTTAATGTTTTATTTTCTTGAGTTTTGGTCCTTGGAGATATTTATTTTGTTTTTAATGAGGGTGTGTCTTTTTAATTTTCTTTTTTAATATTTCATTTGTTATTGCTTTGAATTTGGGATTGGGGCATGATGCTCAATACAGGTACTTGAATGACATTTTGTCTGGATTCCATAAAAAAAATGGAGGTGGTGGTTGCTCAGAGGGATGTCAACAAAAAATTATGTCCTACTTTAGCCATATATGCCAGGGTGGCAATAGAGGAATGACAAACAGACCACTGGGCAGTGATTCAAGAATCCTTGGACTTATTTCCTGCAATATCCTCTATCTGCTAACTTGCTGTGTGGCGTTGGACAAATGACTTAGGCTCTCTGGGCCTCAGTGCCCTCCACTGAAAAATAGTGCTGTTAGACTACTTAACCTACAAGGTCCTTGTCAGCTCTAGAGTTCCAGGAGTCTACAAGGGATAGTTTAAAACAATGCTCTCTGTTACAGTTGGAAGGACTGTTGAGAGTATTTGTTCAGTTCAGGCAAATGGTAAATGTGTCAGCCACTCTAATGAAATGAGTACATTTTTGCTCTAAATGTCATGGATGTTTATTATCAGATTAAACTACAGCAGACCTAATTTTAGCTCTTACAATTCAAGAGGAGCAATGAATATTAAATGTTAGGCATAATTAAAGATGCAGATGTAGTTATATTGAATTATAAACCTCATTAAGTGCAACGTCCCAGGAAGGCCCCTGAGACCAGCTACAAAGGACTTCTAGTCGCAACACTGCAGTTAATAAAATATTGTAAAGTAGATCTCACTCCAAAAATATTACGACTTGGATGCAAGGAGTTTTTAAAAGCATGGTTGGAGTTGGTTTCATGGGTAATTTCTTTGCAGATGGTTGGAAGGGAAAACTTTTCCTCGGCATCTCCACAGAAAGCCTCATTGGGGCGTGGTGCTCCCCCCTCCAACGTGGATTCTAGTCTCCTGGGTCAGCAAGAAGGGCAACTTCAAGGTCAGTCAGAGTCAGTAGTAAGTGCAGTTGGTTCAGAGGGCAGAGGTTTACTACGGACTAGAAAGCCATGTTTTTATATATATAGAGAGAGAAACATTCTCTTGGTGACATTTTCTTTTCTGTCTGTAAGGATAATACATTATCATTTTACGAATTCATACAATACAGAATAGGATAAAGAAGTAAAAAAATCCAACTACTTCAAGATAATCACTGTTTATATATATATATATATATATATATATATATATTTTTTTTTTTTTTTTTTTTTTTTTTTTTTTTTTGCTGTACGCGGGCCTCCCAATGTTGTGGCCTCTCCCGCTGCGGAGCGCAGGCTCCAGACGCGCAGGCCCAGCAGCCATGGCTCACAGGCCCAGCCGCTCCGCGGCACGCGGGATCCTCCCGGACCGGGGCACGAACCCGTGTCCCCTGCATCGGCAGGCGGACTCTCAACTACTGCGCCACCAGGGAAGCCCCCACTGTTAATATTTTGATGCATGGATCTCTCCCTCCATCCCTCCCTCCTTCTCTCTCATATTCAACAAAAACAATAGATCCTACCTTAAAACCTGTTTTTCCATCTACTCTTTCATTTAACATGAAGTAGACATCTTTCCATGTCAATAAATATTGATATATATTACCTTTTCTAATGGCTAATGATATTCCATTGTATGGATTTAATTTTTGAAAACCAATCCACCATTACTGAGCACTTAGATCTTTCCAAAAGAAGTTTTCTGTTTTTTAACTATTGTAAATAACACTGTAAGGGACATCCTTATTCATGCATCTTTGCATCTTTATTGGATTACCTCCTTAGGATAATTTCTTTAAAAAGGATTAGGCAGGGTCATTTATCTAGTTGCATAATAATGCTGTGCAATGAACGACCTCAAACTTAGTAGCTTAAAACAATAAGCATTTATCTTGCTCTTGAGTCTGGGGGTTGGCAATTTAGGTGGTGCTTGACTGGGCTGTTCTGGGCTTGGCTGGTCTCACTCACAGGTCTGTGGTCAGCTGCAGGTTGGGTGGCCTCAGCTGGTCTTGGCTGGGACAGTTCGGGTGACTCAGCTTTGCTCTGTGGCCCAGACATGTTCTCAGGGCAAAGGCAGAAGAAGAGGGAAAGCAGAAACAAGTAAGGGCTTTTTTTTTTTTTTTTTTTTTTTGCGGTACGCGGGCCTCTCACCGCTGTGGCCTCTCCCGTTGTGGAGCACAGGCTCCGGACGCGCAGGCCCAGCAGCCATGGCCCACGGGCCCAGCCGCTCCGCGGCACGCGGGACCCTCCCGGACCGGGGCACGAACCCGCGTCCCCTGCATCGGCAGGCGGACTCTCAACCACTGTGCCACCAGGGAAGCCCAAGTAAGGGCTTTTTTAAGTGTCCGCTTGAGACCAGTCCACTAACATCGCATTGGCCAAAGCAAGTCACATGGCTGAATGCAACCTTAAGAGGTAAAGATGGGAAGAACCACAAAGTCACGTTTCAGAAGGCTTGGATACAGGGTGGGGTGTTGATTTGGGGTCTCCCGCATTGGCAGTCAAAGCACATGCACATTTAACATTTTGATGCATACTTACGCACTGTCCAGCTGATGGGACCTGTTTACACTGCCGCCAATGATGATGAGCTACCCTTTGTGGAGTCTTCAGTTAATGGGCCCAACTTCTGCGTCCTGATGGGCATTCTCTGCTCAGGGAGACCCGTCTCTCTCCTCGCTGTCCCGTGAGCATCTCATGCTGATTTTTCTCCAGGCTCCTGCTGCTCTCTCCTATCTCAAATGTTCTTCCTCCCTCTATCCTACCCATGTCCCACCCACCATATATACAAATCCTGCACATTTATCAAGGCTCACCTCTATCAACTCTGCAACTCCCAGGGATGTTGCCTTCCTCTGAGCTGTTGTAGAGCAGGCAGGGTGACCAACTTGTTCCAGTCTGCCCAAGATTTTACTGGTTTTAAAAACATAAAGTCCTGCATCTCAGGAACTCCCTCAGTGCTGGGCAAACCCAGCCAGTTGGTCACCATAAGAGAGGGGGTTGGCAAACTTTCAAGGGTCAGACAGTGACTATTTTAGGCCACGTGATCTCTGTTTCAACTACTTGGCTTTGCCAATGCAGCATGAAAGCCACCATAGACAGTATGCCCCAAATGGGTGTGTCTGTGTTTCAGTAAAACTTTATTTACAAAAACAGGCAATGGACTGTTTGCTCCATGTGCCATAGTTTTCTGATACCTGCTTTAGGGCTTAACATTTGTTCTGCACAATTTAATCCTACATCATATTTTCTCTTACGTTGTGTCATGTGGATTTGTCTTGTCTCCTTGTTTGGAATGTAAGGGAAGTATAATATCTTGACAGCATGCTCTGTCACTTAACAGCTATGTGAACCTTTCTGGCCTCAGTTTCCTCATCTGTCAAATGGGATAATACATAATGGTATTGACCTCATAGGGATTTCTGAAGATTAAGTGAGTTAATCTTTGTACAGCCCCTGGTGCACCTGGCACATCGTGAGGACTCAGTAAATGTGAGCAGCTACCATCCCCACCACCACTACCATGATCAACACATGTGACTTCTGGAGGAGCTAGTACAGGTCTGGTTACAGAAGAGGCTCAATGAATAGAATCATGAAGATAGATGATGTTAAAGAGGGAAGGCTCTTCAAGAATGTCTCATTTAACACCCTCATTTTAGAGATGAGCATCGTGGAGTTACTCCTGTGCTAAGCACGGTGGGATGATATCCATCACAACCGACAGTGCACCCTGCCCCCAAGTGTTACCCACCTTCATCCCGTGGTTACCCATCAGCCCCTGCATGCCCAGAGGCCAAATTCCAGCTTCCATGTCATGGGCAGCCCACGGAGAAGGCCAGCTTTTGTCTTGTTTTCTGTCCCCTGGTCTTTTCCTTGGGATGGTGTTCCCTCACCTGAGCTGTGCAGGTGAGGCTCAGAAGAGGACCAACCTGAGGTTGTACCTGGGAGGTTGTAGCTGGACTCCAGCACAGGTGGAGTCAGGTGCTAGCAGTGTGTTGAAAGCGGTCAGAACTAAGGCCGTGGGTGCACAGGTGTGCTGGGCTTGCCTCAAGTTGGGGCCTGGCATGTGGTGTGCGGGCAGACACTTGGCTCGGGCAGGCCAGACAGGGCCCTGGACTGCACCGTGCCCTAATCTTAGGGTGGGAGGCGAGAAGGGGAGACCCCATGGGAGATGCTGGTCCAGTGACCCCTTTGGTCAAGTCTCTGCCACCTGGTTCTTCTTCAGGCGCATCTCATCGGGATACTTCTTCCATCCTGGTGCTGGTTCAGCTTTGATCTGGGAAAATAAAATGCCAGGCTGCTGGGTCCCCAGCTGCCATCTTCTGCAGCAAGAGTGAGACTTCATGATCCTGCTGGCTCACGCGCACTTCATTTCCCGGTAATTAAACAAGTGGAGATCAAAGCCGACAAATCTCCCCCATCTCTCAGCGCAGTAGATGAAAGGTAAATACTTCCAGCAACAGTTTTTTTTTTCCTCATTAAAAGTGAGATGTGAAATGTCTTTCCTTACTTTGAAGAATACTGATAAGTTCAAGGTCACTCCAGATAAGATATTTAGTTTGACTATCTTTATTATTCCACACCAATTGTTGGTCTGTAAAAAACTGGGTTAACTTGAGGGGATTGCAGAGGCTAAATCATAGCAAATAAGTCAGAAGACAAAGGAAAGTAAAGAATGATACCAAGATGGTAACTGGTCCGCACTGTGGAAACCTACACCTTGTGTATTATCTTCTCGTTGCGGGGCAGGTGCAAGGGCTTCTGAGGCCAGTATCTAAGATGGGTCCTGGAGTCCTACATATGGAATCGCAGGCAGATGGCCCGATGCTCTCTCGGCTGGGCTCCAGAAGAGACCATTGAGATCTGCTGTTTTCTTTGTAAACGAAAGAACCCATCCCTAAGGCCATGAATCTGGGGGAGCTGGTCATCCAACCTGCGTCAACAAACGCCTGCTGGGTGTCATCAGGCTCTTTTCAGTGCAAAAAACAGACCTCCCTTGAACAGGTAGCTACTGTAAAGACACCACAGGGACTCGGAATCAGAACAGGAATTCGAGTATGGCTCATGGAGCCCACAGAGCCTTGGGAAGGAAGAAGACAGCCTCTTTCTGCTCTCTTCCGACTGCCCTCCCTGGCTTATCCATCCTTGCAGCTTCCTCCGACTTCCACCTGCTCACCAGCTCGCAGGGCTGCTCTGAGTGCAGGTCTCCCCCCATGTCCCCTCTGTCTGTCTCTCACAGCTTACCTCTTCAGTCCCTCGTTCTCCGGTTCCAGACTCCAGAGAGAGGGAGGGAGAGAGAGATCTGACTGACCTGGGCTGTCCTGTGGAGTGAAGTCACAGGTTTCTGGCCAGGCTGGGGGTATTCCAGGCCATGCCCCCGTCCAGCTAGCTGTAAGGGTGGGGCCTTGTCCCCAGAGTCACACGGTAAAAAAATGCCAGCTGTGGGGCTTCCCTGGTGGCGTAGTGGTTGAGAATCTGCCTGCTAATGCAGGGGACACGGGTTCGAGCCCTGGACTGGGAAGATCCCACATGCCGCAGAGCAACTAGGCCCATGAGCCACAACTACTGAGCCTGCGCGTCTGGAGCCTGTGCTCCGCAACAAGAGAGGCCGCGATAGTGAGAGGCCTGCGCACCGCGATGAAGAGTGGCCCCTGCTTGTCACAACTAGAGAAAGCCCTCCCACAGAAATGAAGACCCAACACAGCCAAAAATAAATAAATAAATAAATAAATTAATTAATTAATTAATTAATGCCAAGCATTTGAAGCCTTTTTAAAAACAAAAAGCCAGCTGCCCCTCAGCAGCAGATGTGGGTGTGAGAGTCTCCTCATGAGGGACTCTGGTGGTGTGAGGCTGCGATGGGCGTTTTAAGGGGTGTCAGAGCGGGACCAAGAGGCTGATGGCTTGGGGTGGACTCTTGGCTGGCTTTTGATCAGCTGTTTTGTTGGTTTGTTTTTGAGATGTAATTCACATACCATAGTATTCACCGTTTTAAAGTGCACAATTCAGTGGTTTTCATTATATTTACAAGGTTGGGCGACCATCATCACTGTCTAATTCCAGAACATTTGCATCACTCTCTGCACTCAGGGATTTCTCCGGCGGTCCAGTGGTTCAGGTTCTGTGCTTCCAGGTGCCCGGACGAGGGACGGAGCTGGGAGACGGCGTCCGCCGCTGGCTCGCCTTGGCACCCGTCGCATCTGGGGCTTTCCGGAGCCGGCTGAGCCTGAGGAAAGGTGGTCAGGTCTCCGATGGACGACGGATGCGGTGGCTCAGTTCCGAGTCTGGTACCATGAGGTCAGTCCCCGTTCCCCTCAGCGGCGCCATTTTGCCCAAACCGGTGAAATGTCCTCGTCCCTTCTCCGTGTGTTCTCCCTCGTGATCCCCTTTCTCTCTGTCGGGACGCTCATTAGCAAGAACTCTGCTGCTCTGCTTGAGCATGATACTTTTGTTCCAGAGGATGATGATGATGATGACTAACAGGGCGTGGAGGAAGTGTAGAGAGGAGAAAGTCCGAACTTAAGAAATGGTGATGCTCGCACCCTTTCCTCCTTCCCTACCAGCACGTGGGAAAGCACCAGGGAAAGCCCGCATCCTCCCAACCCTGATGAAGCCTCCTGCATGGTCTGCGACCGTAGCTCAGATCCCCAGGCTCCGGGAGGCTCCTGGAGATGTGCTGCCCACCGAGCATAATCAAATTATGAATAAACATAATAAATATCAAAAAAAAAAAGGATTCTGTGCTTCCACTGCAGGGGGGCGGGTTCGAGGAACTAAGATCCCACGTGCCGTGCAGTGCTGACAAAAAGTTTTTTAAAAAAATAACTCAGCACTCAAAGCAGTCCCTTCCCGCTTCCCCTCCCCCAGCCCCAGGCAGCCACTGATTTACTTTCTGTCCCTATGGATTTGCCTTTTCTGGACGTTTCATGTAAATGGAGTCATACAATATGTAGCTTTTTGTGTTTGTCTTCTTTTACTTAGCATAATAATTTCAAGGTTCATGTATATTGTGTAGCACGAATCAGTGCTATGCCTGAATAATATTTAATTTACGGATATACCATATTTTATTTTTCCATTCATCAGTTGATGGACATTTGTGTTGTTTCTACTTTTTGGCTATTATGAATAATGCTGCTATGAATATTTGTGTACAGCTTTTCAGTGAACACATATTTTCATTTCTCTTGCATAGATATGTAGGAGTGGAATTGCTGAGTTATATGACACTTCTATATTTATCTTTTTTTTTTTTTTGGCCACACCACTTCCTAACCACTGGACCACCAGGGAATTCCCTATATTTATCTTTCTGAGGAACTGCCAGACTGTTTGCCAAAGTGTCTGCACCATTTTACATTCCCACCAGCAGCGTACGAGAGCTCCAACTTTTCCATATCCTCGCCAACACTTACTATCTGTCTTTCTGAGTATAGCCATGCTGTGGGTGTGAAGTGGTATTTCACTGTGTTTGTTTGTTTGTTTGTTTTTACGGTACGCGGGCCTCTCACTGTTGTGGCCTCTCCCGTTGCGGAGCACAGGCTCCGGACGCACAGGCTCAGCGGCCATGGCTCACGGGCCCAGCCGCTCTGCGGCATGTGGGATCCTCCCGGACCAGAGCACGAACCGGTGTCCCCTGCGTCGACAGGCGGACTCTCAACCACTGCGCCATCAGGGAAGCCCCACTGTGGTTTTGATTTGCATTTCCCCAGTGGCTAATGATTTGAGTATCTTTTCATGTACTTATTGGCCACTTGATACCTTCTTCGGAGAAATGTCTATTCAAATCTTTGCTCATTAAAAAAATTTGACTTGTCTTTCATTAATTTACTAGCTGTTTGACATTGGGCTCATTGCTCAATCTCTCTGGGACTAAATTTTCTCACCTTAACAGTGGGGGTACCTACCTCTCAAGGTCGTTGGGGGCATTACATGAAGTCACGCATGTCAGTGCCTTCCTTACACAGTGCCTGATCGATGGAAAAAACTCAACTTATTGCGCCACTGTGAAGACTAACTTAATTTCTCAGTAGCATAATCTCTCCTCCACAAAGGAAACTGTTTGGCGGGGAGGGAGAAGGGACTTATGGAGAACAATTTGATCAGTAGCAAAGAAGCTGTGTCTGGATGGAGAGCGAGGATTCTCATCCCCACCAAGGGACAGACCTCAGTTACAATAGAAGCTTAATGCCTTTTTTGCTCAATAGGGTTTCAGGCCAGGGCTGAGGACAATAGAAGAATTTGGGAAGTGACAAAAGGAGGTAAGCTGGGGGGGACATACGCAGACAACAGAGAATCTTTAAAGGTGGTTTTTATGGAGCTTCACCTGTGATGTATAAAATGTCTTCCTTATCTTCCCACCAAAGTGTTAGTAAAATCTACATCTCGCTAAGAGTTGTAGAATTGGATCTTTTTGAGAGAATGCTGTGAAATGCTTCTGGTTGGAGGGGGTGGGGAATGAATGGGGTCAGCCACACCTGGAGTTGCACTGTGATTAGTGGAAGATGTGAATCCAGGAAGTGCAGGGGGTCAGGTCCCTTCCTAGCTGCCCGCTACGGCTGTGTGACGGGGGGCAGGCTGGCCCCGTCAGCCTCCATGGTTCAAGGTGGGTATATTCAGGGCAGAGATCTCCTAGCCCTATTGGGTGTGGTGCTTCGGAGTCTGGCCCCCCACCGACTGAATGAGCATATGGGGGTTTTACTTCTCCTGCGCTGGCCGGTGTCACTTCCTCTTGGCTGGTGCATAAACCCACTCCAGGCTGGGTCTGCAGCTGGTGCAGTTCCTCTGACAGTGGCCGTCCCCCGGGGCCACAGAAGGGGATTCTCAGCCTTTCAGATTTCAGTAGGGAGAACTTGTTTTGGCTGGGCACTGCCTGCAAGATTCCTGTGGGCTACAACAATTGTCTCCTATCAACGGATGCTGAAGTTAAAAGTATCCCCATATCAAGAAAGTACTGCCTTGCTGGGGCATGGGCATTTCATGCCCTCAACGTGGGATTCCATGTCAACGCTAGGATCATCCCTCTGGGCATGTGTGATGGCTGGCATGTGTGCCAGTACCACCTGAAGAACTATTAGAGAACAAGCTCTCTTATAAAAACACCCAAGAGGACAATTTATTTGTCAGTCCACAAACACAGATTAAATAGCACCTGCTGTGTAACGTGCACTGAAGCAGGCACTGGGGGAAAGACAGAGGTGAATGAATGAGATCTGCCATTCCATCTAGTGGGAGGGATAGAGTTAGACCAGGAGGGAAACAACATGCAGAGTTCATGATAGGATGAAGTAAACGTCACAGTACAGTTCGAAGTAACCTGCTGTCGGTGGAGAGAGCACTTCATAGTAACTGGAGCACGAGGGAAGATGTGGTAAAGGGTGATGGGGCCTTGGAAGGGGGAGGATGCTCCTGGCTGAGGCACTGCCAGGAGCGACGTGCCGTGGGTAGATGGTGTGGGGTGTGAGCAGAGAAGGGTGGTTAAGTTCTGGTGGCTGAAGCACAGGAGGTGTGGACAGCTGACCGGGAGAGGAGGCTGAAGAGGTGAGCTGGGGCCAGGTGGTGGGAATCTTTGGTGTCAGGCCAAGAGGTTTAGACTTTATTCTGGAGGCAAAAAGGAGACCAAAGAGGACTTCAAACAGGGGCTGTAGCATGGTCCTGCCTGTTTTTAGGAAGAAAGTGAGACAGAAGAAAGACAGCTGGGAAAGGTGAGAGGCTCAGAAGATTAGTAAGATTAATCCGTCATTGTTAATTATATTTAGGAGTGAGAATTCCATTATGGATTTTTTTTAAACAACTAAGAGTCCTCATCAGATGCATCCTTATCTCAGACCCATATTGAAATATTTACAATGACTCTGTAATTGAACCCTGAATAATGCCACTGGAAGATCTCAGGGGCTGGGCTTCAGTGGGTGATGGTGGAGTAGGGATTATTGGGATGGTCCAAGGGAGATAGGAAGCCCTGGTCCAGGATAGGGCCAGGTGAGGATGGAGTGGAGGGTGGATGAAGGAGAGGATATGAAGTAAAGCTGATTAGACTCTGAGTCCCTTTGGGGCAGGGGCCAGGTCTTCTGTTTCCTGCACAAGGTCTGGGGCATAAAGAAGGGGCCTGCTCCATCCTCAGAGATCAACCATCCCCATCCCCAAGTCATCATTCTACCAGATGGTCCCTCTCTCTTCTTGGATCCACGGGAAGATAGAGCAGCTGGGCAGTTTGGAAATTCTGTAATCAGCTGGTCAGGACAGCGGGGAAACGTCATGACCATCAGCTGGCCTTGGTCATGGGCCTGTAATCTGGGCCCACTCTTGAGGCTTCAGCACCTTTGAGACACAGAGTGAGCACCTGCCTTACAGGACAGAGGCACAGGGGCTTTGAATGTCCCAAGTTTGAACAAATGGGAAGGGGAGAGGGAGGTCTGCTTTTCCTTCTTCTTCTTCTTTTGGGCCTTTCCTGGAGGTCTATGAGTTTGTTAAGGGCCCTGGTTCTCCTAGACCCACCCATAAAGGTCTGGGGTGGTGGATGACCCAGAACCTGTATTTTTAACAAGTGAGTCCGATGCCTTCCAAAGTTTGAGCACTACTGATATGGGAAGAATTTTCTAAGGAAAAGGAAAGGTCTGTGTATTTAAACCCAAATATACTAGGGTTTAAGTGACCTTGAATAGAAGAAGCCATTGAATTCTCTTTTCTTGTGGGAAACTGCCAAGAAATTTGAGTATTTAGAAAAAGCCCTTCCAGGTTTGTACAAGAAATTGTCACCTTTTTGTAAATAATATGCTGCCTGAATTTCTGTAGACCTTACCAGCCTGAGCATATGGAAGAGCCATGTTACAAGTAATAATCCCAACTAACCTGATTCTACCCCAGCTGTACACACAGCGTCTCTAGCATTTCCCATGAGGTAACTTAAACATGCTAAGGATCAAGTTGTCATCCACCAGGTGGCACCATGGGCTTCCCAAGGTTCCACTAGGCATTGGCCATCTTCCACCAGGCACCATCTCTTGGATACCCCAGAATTGGCATCATCACCCCCACTGAAGCCTGGGCTCTGAGGTTTTCCAGTAGCCAACACTATTCAGAGTTCAACTGCAGAGTCACATAAATATTTCAGTATGTGTCTGAGATAAGGATGCGTTGGATATTTCTAAAAAGACATACCCAAATAGAATTACCACCCCTAAAAGAAATTTGTAATGATTTCTTAATATCATCCAATACCAAGTCAGTGTTCAAATTTCCACTTGTCTCATAGATGTCAATTTTTTTTTTTTTTTTTTTTTTTGCGGTATGCGGGCCTCACACCATTGTGGCCTCTCCCGTTGCAGAGCACAGGCTCCGGACGCGCAGGCCCAGTGGCCATGGCTCACAGGCCCAGCCACTGCGCGGCATGTGGGATCCTCCCGGACCGGGGCACGAACCCGTATCCCCTGCATCGGCAGGCGGACTCTCAACCACTGCGCCACCAGGGAAGCCCAGATGTCAAATTTTTTAAACAGTTTGCTTATTTGAATCAGGATCTGCAAAATTTCGTACATCGTGACTAGTTCATTTGTTTCTAAATTTGTCGTTCTTTTATTCTACAGTCTCCCCCTCCATCTGTTTTTTTCCTTCTTGCAATTTAATCATACAAGAAACCAGGCTGTTTGTGGGGCTTCCCCAGTCTGGGTTTTGCTGATTGCAGCCCCTTGGTGTCCTTTAACATGCTCTTCTGCTGTATTTCCTATAAATTGGTAGTTGAATCCAGAAGCTTGATCAGATTCAAGTTCGTTTTTTTTTTAGTCATTACTACTTCATAGGTGGTGCTGTGTTCTTCTATCAGAAGGCAGTTAACGTCTGATTCTCTCTCTCTGTCTCTATCTCTGTCTCTGTAGCTATCTCTATCTCTCTGTGATATTAGCAGCCATTGAGGAGAAATGCTTAGGTCCATTAGTTTATTAGGGGCTGCAGAATGGGACATTCTAATTCTATCATTGTTCTTTATTTATTAGCTCATTTACTTCTACAATGAGAAATGTCCCTCTATCAACTCTTTGCTTCCTCAGTGGCACAGTCCTTCCTGGAAAGATAGGTTGAATGCTTGATTGCTTTAATTTTATCAGTTTTCAAAATAAGGAATGGGTCCTCTAGCATCCTCTAATGGTAACCAGTTAGGTTTAGCACCATTAATGATCCCATGGATTTAAGTATGTTTGGTGTGTTTCGATCCACGGCAGTTATTACCCTTAGGGATGCTCAGATTTTCTCAACTTGAGCCAGTGACCCTTGAGTCCTTTGTCATGACCCTTTGATGGCTTAGTCTCATCTTGTATATTTCCTGAGCCAGTTCTGGAACCAATCGTTTCTCCAAGTAGCCCTGGTTCCTTCCAGTAGGAAGTGGTATTTTAAAAGCGCTATCTGGGTGTGAGGGATGCTTATTTCTCTTGGGTTGGTGATTGTTTCTAGGCCTTTTCAGTGAATAAATCTCAGAACTAGTTCTTTTCTTTCGTTAAAGATAAAATGCGTCATGAATACTTACTGATACTTCCTATTCAAATTCAACTGCAGGATTTTTACCAGATTTCTTCTATCTTACACGTGTCTCCTTTCTTTCATGCCAAGAATACAAGAACGATAGAATTAGAAAATCACAAACTCACTCATTTTCTTCATCCCACATACACACAGGGAAGTCAAGTGACTTACACAGGTCACATGGGTATTAGGAGAGGGCAGCAGGCAGCGGTTCAGTCTGCCTGTGGCCTCAGAGCCTGAGTCTTAATGAGCACACAGTACGCTCCCTTTCTCTTACCACCTCTGCTCTCTGTAAAGTTCCGTCATGGATCCATGGGGCCGGCTGAGGGACCAACCAGTGCAAACAACAAATCCCTCACCGAAATCAGAGTCTCCCCTCCAACGAATCTGTTGACTGGGCCAAGAGCTTCCCCCTAGGCTCCCTTTCCCATGGAATGGGTTCTCTCAAGGTGCAGCTTGACCTTGATGCCAGTAAAGCTCTCATGAACACCATGCGGGTTTCCCAGACGTGGCCATGCAGCCTCTTCTCACTCAGATGAGAGTGGGACTCCACTTGCTTTTATATGGCCCCCTCCCACTTCTTTTTCCTGTTCAAGGCCAGGTCCACTTCCCCATCCTCAGTGAGTCTTGAGCTGAGAGGTTGCTTGGGTTTGATGTGAGGGCTGAGGCATGGTGTATTGCACGATTCTGAGGGCCCTGTCTCCGTGGCATAATGGAAAGAGCTCAGGATTCACTTTGCTGACTTGATTTCCAGCCCTCACTCTGCCTTGATAACCTCCCTGAGCCTCAGTTTTCTCCTCTGTAAAATGGGATTGTCACATGTGCAAGGTGGAGTGATGATAAAGCCTCCTCGCACGGCGGTTGTGAGGATTAAATGGGGGCATGTATAGGGATAGGGCTGTGAAATGAATCTGTTGACTAATGGTTTTCCTAAAGGTCCTCTGTACCCTGGGGTGTAAAGAAGGGGTGGCCAGGGAAGGGTTTGGGTCCCAAACATCATTTGTTGCCAGTGGCAGATCAGGACCAGAGCATCTGCTTGCCGAGCTGAGAGGGAATTTATTTTGGCTCTAGCTACCGGGGCAGCCCAGCCGCCTGTGTGGTCCCTGTGCACAGTGGGTATGCTGAGATAATAGCTCAAGTACTTTGTTAAAAGAGAAAAGCTCTCCACGTTTCCATTAACTGCCCACGTGGGGCAGCTTCAGCTCACTGCTCCAGGTTCCATTTACAGTCCAATTTCTCAGCTGTGATGGACAGAAATACCTGACTTGCTTCTGCTTCTCTCCACAAACCACACGCATCCACAAACAGCAGAGATTCATCAGCTCACCCCCCACTCATCCTTTCGTGTTCAAACCATTGCCTCCCCCTGATCTTTCTTCCCCTTGTCCTCTTCAAATGATAGAGCCATGCATGCATTTCACTTTGAATTTCAAATGTCCCAAGAAGTGTTTTCATCCACACTGGGGACTGATGAGTTAATTTCTTAGGAAATAAGCTGAGCACCCAGGAGCTGTTATAATTCCCTACCCCCAATGCCAACATCACAAAGAATAGCACAGCAGCACATAAATCTATTACTTGCATATGTTTACTTAATCACATTGGAATTCTCTTTGAACTTGACCCCAGGGGAGAGAGATCCCAGAACTGGCTGGCAGCTAAAATAATCCACTGAAAAAAAAGTTCAGTGTCACACTAGAACTTCAGGGGCTGTTTGTGAAAAGCATGGAACCAATGTGACTTCCACACTGTTTGATTCTGACAACAGGCTTACCCAGGGCTGGGGATGCCTCCCCACCTTAGGCTGGGGTTGCAAACTGACTGGGAGGATATGATTTTCTTTTAAAATAAATAGGTGCCCTTACCTTGAATTTCCAAATGGTAGGCAATTAATCTGATCTCTGGAAAGCACAACGGGCAGTGGGGCCCTGGGCTAGACTTGTTAAGGCAAGATGGCAGAGTGGTTAGTACTGACTATGCTTGGGGATCCAAGAGGTGCGTGCAGATCTGGGAATCAAAGAGGTCAGGCTGGGCAGGCCCAAGGACAAGCAAAGAGGAGCACGGGGCAGGGCAAGGGGTGAGGGAGTGAAGTGATGGGTCGGAGACCAAAACTGCCCACAGGGCCCGGATACCCCAGCTCATTGCTACGGAGGGTTGCTTGCCTGTATGTGGATGGATTAGTGCAGGCACAACTATGGCCAGTGCCGAATCTGACCTGATGCCTGTTTTTGTATGGCCTGTGAGCTAAGACTGGTTTTTATATTTTTAAATGGTTGGTATCGATGAAAAAATTAATCAGTAGTCAATCCAAGAAAGAAATGGAGAATTTTATTCGAGCCAACCTGAAGATTATAACCCGGGAGACAGCCTCTCAGAAAGCCCTGAGGACAGCTCTGCCCGGGAGAGGTCAAAGCACAGTTATATAATTTTTGAGACAAATGACATATTGACAGTTTATGCAACCCAGATCCGGAGGTACAAGAAGTAGTGGGTCATTGTGACCCCTCACAAGATTAAGAAGGAAGGTTATCTTCTAAGGAATTATGGGTCATCATGACCCTTTACAAGATTAAGAAGGAGTGTTATCTCCTAAGGAGGTCTGGATAATGCAGGTGCACAATATACGCTGAAGGGGAGGGAGGAGGCCCAAATGGGCAGAGAAAAATTTTATGGGTTTTTTTTGTCTTTCCATAAAATAGGAATTTTATTTCATCATTGGAAAAAAATCAAAAGGAGAAAAATATTTTGTGATGTAAAGTGTATGAAATTCAAATTTCAGTGTCTAGCAATAAAGTTTTATTAGAACACAGCTGCGCTTGCTCATTTACATAATGTCTAAGGCTGCTTTTGTGCTGCTGTGGCAGGGTCAAGCTGCTGCATCAGAGGCTGTGTGGACCACAGAGCCTGAGATATGCTTTTGCAGGAAAAGCTTGCCCACCTGTGGACTAGTTTAAGATGCACAGATGTGAAGCACAGGTTTGAGACAACTTGGGTTCTGGGTGGAATTAAGACCAAGTGAAATGAGCCATGAACTAGCTGGTCTTAGTGTGGTCCAGTTTCCTAATCTGTGAAATGGGTGTATTAACATTACTGGTCTCATAAGGTGGCTGCCCACTGAGAACCTGCTGAGGGACTCCTCATGTGTATTTCAAGATATTTACGTGGCTGGGAGGGGCCACATAAATTGGCTGGAAATCATTTGCAGACCTGGGTCATCACCTGAACCGCTTGCTGAGCTCTAAAAACAGGGAGCCCTGGGCCACCATTCCTTGGAGAGACTGATGCAGTAGGTCTGGGGTGGGACTGAGAGGCTGTGATGTCACCAAGCTGCCCCGGGTTGGGGAAGCGGTGCTCTGGCTATGCACCTTGAGCCACAGGTGAAGACACAGGTGTTTGATCAATCCTTCCAGGTCCATCTTCAATGACTCCTCTGCCTGCACCCTTTCTTCCTGAGATCTCGTGGCCCCATGTTTCTTCTTTTGTCCCCACACTGAGCTCAGGCTGTCCTGAGGCATCACAGTTTGTGGACGCCATTCTCTGCCCCTTTAGGCTGGGAGCTTGCTAAGGCCAGGCTCGGGGGAACACTTTTGTCTCCCCACTGAAGCCCTAGGCCAAGGCCACTCCTGGTTCCACACCCAGCGAGGAGTGGGCAGCTGTGCCACAGATGGGAGGTGTGGCTTTGACTTCTACTCGGGTCTTCCCTAGCTGGGGGCACTCGGGCCAACCATTTAACAGTGCCCCCCTTTCCCCCCATCCAAGGCCTCAATTTCCTCATCTATGATATGTGGCTGGTCCTCCTCATGGACTGTTGTAGGGCCCAGAGAGACAATAGTCATAAGAGCGCTCAGTAAAAGGAGAATACTTTGCAGGTGGAGATGCGGCACTTAGATGCTCAGTAATTGTGTTGCCGTTTGCCCAGAACCAGGGGGATGTGCATTCAGCCCATTCTCTGGACATTGTGTCTTACACATTCCAAGCTACCTCCCAAGGCTGTTGACTTCTCCTGCCAACATGGATTTTGGGTGTAGGGTGACCAGCACTGAAAGTCCTTTGTCCGGGGAAACCCCTCAATCCTAGGCAAACTGGACGCTTGGTCACTCTGGTTGGGCCTGACCTGGGAACTGAGCTTTTACTCACTGGCACAAGGTGATCAGCTGAGTGCAAAGGAAGGTCCTGGAAGGATGGTAAATTAGGGGTGTGGACTTTTGGCATCCTGTCAAGGCCCCTTTCCTCCTGGCCAGGACCCCCAACCCTGCTCCTAGGACCCGTCTCCTTCTGGCCTCTGCTGAGTTGACATGGAGCCCAGTCTAAGCCCATATTTAGAATTTGTCCACTTTTCTCCATCTCCCCCTCCTTCCCAAGCCTGAGCCACCACTATTTCTCACCTGGAGGCAGCTTCTGAACTTGTCCACCTGTTTCCACTCTGACCCTCATCAAACGTACCCTCCACAGTCTAGACGACCAATACACTGATTGCCTTAAAATGCCAGTATAATCATGTAGGCCTATGCCTACGTTTTTTTGTTTGTTTTTTTTGCGGTACGTGGGCCCCTCACTGTTGTGGCCTCCGGACCGGGGCACGAACCCGCATCCCCTGCATCGGCAGGCGGACTCTCAACCACTGCGCCACCAGGGAAGCCCTGCCTATGTTTTTTAATTGCCCTCAGTCCTCTTAGGATATAGACCAAACTCCTTACCTGACCTGCAGGGCTGGCCCCTGGTCCCTCCTCCTCTCCAGTCTTAGCTCTTGCCCCTCCCCACTGCTCACCTCCTTCCTGCTTTGGGGTCTGATTCTTGGAATGCTCTTTCTCCTGCTTAGCCTGGCCAACTCCACTCCTTTTCAGGCCCCAGCTCCAACGTCATTTCCTCACGGAAGCTTTCCTTAGCCTCCCTGGTTTTACCTGAACTTCTTCATAGCAGTTAACACAAATGTAATTCTGATTTGTGTGTGTGTGTGTGTGTAATTACTTGCTGTCTGTCCCCCCACAAGGCTGTAAACTTCATGAAGGTAGAAGCCACATTTTTCTTGTTCCCAGCTGCATTCCCAGCAGCTAGTACAGTGCCCAGGATATAATAGCTGCTCAATAAATATTCTTGAACAAATAAATGAATGAGTGTTGAACGGATTATCAGATGGATGAAGGTTGCAGGGGGTGGATGGTGGATAGATTATGATTGGATGGTGGATGGAAAGATAAATGGAATGAATGGGTAACTGGAAGAACAAGTGGTTAGATAGTGGATGGATGAGATGGATGGTTGGATGGATGTACAGTGGACAGGGGCCCCTGAGACCCTTGTTCTTGGGTGGCTCCCTGTCTCAGCCTCATTCCATCTGTGCTCTTGTTTTGTTCTCATCAACACTAATAGCTACCAGCATTCCTGGCAAAGGGGACTTAACTTTCTCCATCTCTTTGGGAAGATGTTTGCCTTCAAGGAAGCAGCAGAGTGGTTGGCAGGCCCCAGTGAAAATGAGGTCCAACGCTGTGACGTCATTTTCACCAAATCCTACTATCTGTTTGGATCACTTGGATGTCATCTGGGAATATGACCCTCAGTAGCTGCTGAGGTCCTGGGCTCTCCTCCCTGGGGATGGGCCCTCTTTGGTCAGATTCTGCAGTTGTGAGTGGCAGAAGCCAGCTGATGGTGCTGGTGCTTTGGTTCCAAACACCCTGAACCCTACTTATCCCTAAAACAGAGGTCAGCAAACCTTTTTTGTACAGGACCAAATAGTAAATGTTTAGGCCTTATAGACCATACGATCTTTGTTGCAACTGTTCAACTCTGCTTTTGGAGCATGAAAGTAGGCATAGAGCATATGTAAATAAATAAGCGTGACTGCATTCCAATAAAACTTTACAAAAGCAGGTAGGTTTGGCCCAGAGGATATGGTTTGCTGACTTCTGCCTTAGAGAAGTAGGTCTTAAAGTGTAGTCTTTGGACCAAAGCATTAGCATTACCTGGGAACGTGTTAGCAATGCAAGTTCTTGGGCCCTATTCTAGACCTATTGAATCAGAATAAATATTTTCTGTTTGCATCCCCACTTCCTTCTGGGACTCCAATTACATGTATGTTAGGTTGCTGGAAGTTGTTCCAGAGCTCACTGATACTCCTTTAGTTTTTTTTAAGATCTTTTTTCTCCTCTCTGTTTCGTTTTAGATAAGTTCTATTACTGTCTTCAAGTTCACTAATCTTTTCTTTCGTAATGTCTAATCTTCCACTAATCCCATTCAATATTGCTTTTTATCTGAGACACTGTAGTATTGAGATGAAGTTTGATTTTGGTCTTTTAAAAATATTCTCCATGGTTAGGGACTTCTGTGGTGGTCCAGTGGTAAAGAATCTGCCTTACAATGCAGGGGACATGGGTTTGATCCCTGGTCAGGGAACTAAGATCCCACATGCTGCGGGGCAACTAAGCCCGTGTACCACAACTACTGAGCTTGTGTGCCTCAGCTAGAGCCCTGGTGCCACAAACTACAGAGCGCACGTGCCCTGGAGCCTGTGTGCCACATCTAGAGAAGAGAAAACCCACACGCCACAACTAGAGAGAAACCCGCGTGCAGCAAATAAAAATCCCACATGCCTCAGCGAAGATCCTGTGTGCTGCAGCTAAGACCCTACGCAGCCAAATATAAATAAAATGCATAAATAAATAATAAATCTTTAAAAAAACTATTCTCCATGGTTTTATATAGCTTTTCAACATATGGAATACAATTATAATAATTGTTTTCATGTCTTTGTGTGCTAACTCTGACATCTGTGTCAATTCTGGGTTGATTTCAGTTGATTGCTTTTTGTTCCTCACTATAGTCATGTTTTTCTGCTTCATTGCATGTCTAGTAATCTTTGACTGGATGTCAGATATTGTGATTTTACCTTGTTGCGTGCTGGATATTTTTAAATTCTTGAGCTTTTTTCTGGGATGCAGTTAAATCATCTTTTGACTCTTTTGAGTCTTGCTTTAAGATTGGGTAAGCAGGACCAGAGCAGTGCTGTCTGGGGTTAATTATTCTCCACTACTGAGGCAAGACCTTTCTGAATACTCATTGTCCATGTTTTCCAGTCTGGCTGGTGGGAATAGGCACTGTTCCTGGCCCTCCTTTTGGAAGGCTCTTTCCATGACAGTGGGTGATTTCCTCACATGTGTGAGCTGATCAGTCTTGGCAAATACTCAAAGGCAATCCTTTGCAGGTCTCTGGAGATCTCTCTGTACAGCTCTTCTCTCCAGGACCCTGTCCTTCGACCTCTAGCTGCATGGATCTCCCCCAACTCTCAGCTCCATCTCTTCACCTCAGAGAGTCCACTGGGCTCCTCTTGGGTTTCCCTTTTCTGCACCACCTCTGGAAACTTTCTGAAGGCAGCAAGCTAGGGCAGTCATAGGTCTTATCTTGTTTATGTCCTGAGTCTCAGGATCACTGTCCATCATTACCTGATGTCCAATGGTATCAAAAATCCTTACTCCATCTTGGTCAAATGCACTTTTGTAAGCAGATGTATTGATCTCTGATATTCTGATTGCTCAAAAACAGTAATTCAGACTTTATAAATGTTAGGACATTTGATTCCTCAGAAACTCCAGTGAAGTACTGTAGTTATTTTCATTTTATAGCTGAGGAAACCGAGGCTCAGACAGGTGAAGTGACCATTTGCCTGACCCCCAAGCTCTCATATTTTTATTGCTTGACGCTGCTCCCCTTCCGCATCTGCCAGCCCCTGCTGGGATATCTTCTCTCGGAACCAAAGCACACCCTGGGAGTGCAGTGGACGGGGAGTGCAGTGGATGGGGTTAGATCCTCCCGATACTCAAAGTGTGGGCTGGGAGCCAGCGTCATCTGCATCCCCAGGAACTTGTTAGCGAGCAGAGGCTTCGCTCCTTCCATGCCGGCTGAATGAGAACCTGCACGTTAGCAAGATCTTAGGTGACTTTTTGCACGTGTCACAGTTTGAGACGCATTCAGTCAGAAACTGTTTCCTGTTCCTCATCTCCTGAGCCCAGTCCTGGCTCCCCGGGAGCAGGGAGCTGAGCTGGACTGGGAGGAGGCAGAGCCAGAAGCTGTGGGTCCCACACCCGGGGGAGCCTGTAGGGCCCCACCTCCCTTCCAATGGCAGTTTGTGTGCCTGGCCCAGCACATAGTGAGCAAGGCTGCCGGAGGAGCTGGTTGGACATGGCCTCTGCCCTCTGGGAGTTTGTTTAGAACACAGTTTTCCAGGAAATTGTGACTCACCTGCCTTCATCCACCTGCCAGGTGCTAGCCTGGCTGGAGGCCAGTGGGCTGAGCTCTGGGAGAAGCAGCCAGGAAGGCCTCCAGGGGAGGGGAACGGAGAGAAAGTGGATGGTGGTGGGGAGCAGCTGCTGGCTGTGGCGCCTTCCCTGCAGGCCTGGCCCGGGCTGCCCGGGGGCCACTGCCGTGTTGCCTGCCCCACTCCCTTGCCCCCCGCCTCGCCACAGCCAGAGGCAGGCCATAAAACAGCTGGACAGGGCTTCCCTGGTGGCGCAGTGGTTGAGAGTCCGCCTGCCGATGCAGGGGACGCGGGTTCGTGCCCCGGTCCGGGAAGATCCCACATACCGCGGAGCGGCTGGGCCCGTGAGCCATGGCCGCTGAGCCTGCGCGTCCGGAGCCTGTGCTTCGCAACGGGAGAGGCCACAGCAGTGAGAGGCCCGTGTACCAAAAAAAAAAAAAAAAAAACAGCCGGACAGGTCCCTCTGCACTTCCCTTCTGAGGCTTTGTCTCTGCATTTTGAGAATCTTTCTGAAAATGCCTCTGGATTCCTTCTCAGGACCGGACAAAACTGATGGTTCTACTGGACCAAAACCACCAGGGAGGAGAAGGCAGGGCTGTTAACGGACTGTTTGTTTCTTGTTTATTTCCTCTGAGACCCTTACCCCTTACCTTGCAATTCACATAAACTGCCCCCAGGAAGAGGGTGGTACCCGAAGGTCCAAAAAGCTGGGAGAGGCTTAACAGAGTTCTAGATCAGCCTCCTCTTCCCAGGTAAGCATGCTTATTCTCTAAAGAGGGGGCTCCAGGCACTGGTAGAATTTTTCTCCTAACCAGATACCGTGCAACCCCTCTCTAGGCATGGGGTTCCCAGGCTTCTCTAACCAGTACCCACACCTGCACAGTATTTATGAACCATACTGCAGCCAGGTGCCAGGGAAAGTGAACCAGCACAGCTGTGAAGTCAGAGAGCCCTGGCTTCGGGTCTGGCACACACTGTGACAAGCTGTATGGCTTTTGGCCAGCTTAGAAGCTTTGAGCCTCAAATTCTTCATCTAGACCATGGAGTGACAATCAGAGCCACCTGAAAGAGTTTCAGTAAAGTGAGTTCATGTATGGACCGGGCGTGATGGTTCATTTTAGGTGTCAACTTGACTGGGTCACAGGGCGCCCAGATTGTTTGGCTAAACATTTCTGGGTGTGTCTGTGAGTGTGCTTCCAGATGAGATTAGCATTTGCGTTGGTGGACTCCAATAGCTTAATCATCCAGGCTATAATAGCACCTGATTGAACGGTGAATTTATGCCTCATTTCTCTGGGGTTTTGCTCCAAATCCCTGCTTTTGTTGTCCAAATGCACCTCACTGTTAAGACAGCCCTGCATTTTAGGACAGTAACTGAAGCCACTTAGAAGTAACTGCACTGTGATATTTAGCCAATCGTTTTTTGTCTGATGGGTAAACTCACCTCAGTGCAGCTTTCATGTCAAAGAGAAGGGAACAGAGTGAGGGGTGTTCAGGGCGCCTGCTGGGCTCGCTTCATAAAAGGTGCCTTGTTATTTTGCATTCTGTCTCCAGTCGTGGTATTTCTGCTGGGCTAAGCTGTCACTGACGTGTCGCTGGTGGCAATAATAAAACTTGAGGAATGGGGGGAATATCCTAATTCAGCTAGAAGGCCCGGACTGAACAAGTGAGGCAGTTTTCCAGATGAAGGAAGATCCTGGCCCCAGTCTCATTTTCCCAAGCCTCATGCTAGGCAGGCTTCCTGCCCACCCACCTCTGCATCGTGTTTTCTTTTCCTTCTGCACAGCCCACTCCCAAGCAGAGAGCACCAGCTGCCCCCTTTTCTGGCCAGTTGGGTTCGCCTGCCGCTGGGGCTGAGATCTCCCAGCCGAGGTCCTGGAATCATAGCCTTCATAATTGCTGTTCCTTCAGCTGCAGACAGGCTTCCCCTGGGTATCTGCATGGCTGTCTCCTCACCATTCAGGCCTCAGTTAAAATGTCACCTCCTCAGGGAAGCCCTCCCTGACCACCTCTGTAAAGCAACCCCCACTCCCACCAGCAGTCTCATCCACTGTCAACCCTGTGAGTGAGCTGTCTTGGACACCCAGCTCAGCCAAGCTTCAGGTGGCCGCAGCTAGCTGATATCTGACTATAAGGACATGAAACACCAAGTGAGACCCGTCCAGCTGAGCCTTGTCAACTCACTGAACCATGAGAAATGCTGTCCCCTGTTGAAAGACCCTGAGTGTTAGCTAACTTTATCCTCATGACAACCCTGTGAGGAGGGACATTCTTATTCCCTTTATTTTTTTAACATCTTTATTGGAGTAGAATTGCTTTACAATGTTGTGTCAGTTTCTGCTGTTCAACAAAGTGAATCAACTATACGTATACATATATCCCCATATCCCCTCCCTTTTGAGCCTCCCTCCCACCCTCCCTATCCCACCCCTCTGGGTGGTCACAAAGCATCAAGCTGATCTCCCTGTGCTATGCGGCTGCTTCCCACTAGCTATTTTACGTTTGGTAGTGTATATATGTCCATGCCACCCTCTCACTTCGTCCCAGCTTCCCCTTCCCCCTCCCCGTGTCCTCAAGTCCATTCTCTACATCTGCATCTTTATTCCCGCCCTGCCTCTAGGTTCATCAGTACCGCTTTTTTAGATTCCATACATATGCGTTAACATACGGTATTTGTTTTTCTCTTTCTGACTTACTTCATTCTGTCCTATTCCCTTTAGAAAGAAGGAAAGGGAGCCACAGAGAGGCAATTGGATCCCCACAACTGTGCTACGAGGCGCGAAGATCCTCATTTTATAGAGGGGAACTGAGGTGCTGCAGAGTTAGGGAGTCTGCCCGGGGAGCCCCACTGGGGACTGTGGTGAGGCTGAGAGGTCTGAGGGGCTCGAGGCCTGAGCCTCCGCCCCCCACCCCCGCTGCGGCTCTGCCCTACCTGTCCCTCACGTGCGGCTCTTTTCCAGCCCTGCTTCCGCATTTCTCACCCAACACGCCCTTTCCAGGGAGCTCCTCCCTCCCCAAACAAGCACCAAGGGCTGACATTTTGTAAGCTGTGCTCGAAACAGTGCTGGGTGAAAATAAATTCCATGTGCAGCAGTGAGCTAAACAAACAAAAAACCAGCATAGAATATTTGCAGAAAATATAGGAGAATATTTTTGTCATCCTGGGGAGTGTGAGCCGTCCTCGCTGAGTCACAAAACCCAAATGCTACCAAGGAAAAGACTGACATACTTGACTACAGAAAACCAAAAAGTGTTCAGATTGACGAAGGCACAATAGAGTGAAGTGCAGACCAGAAAAAACTTTTTCTTCATATCTGACAAAGAATTAATATTCAAAATACACCATGAGAAAACGTCAAAGTGCCCAGCTTAAAAAATGGGCAAAGGGGACTTCCCTGGCGGTCCAGTGGTTAGGACTCTGCGCTTTCACTGCCAAGGGCCCAGGTTCCATCCCTGGTCAGGGAACTAAGATCCCACAGGCTGCACGGTGCGGCCAAAAAACAAACAAAAAAAACCAAAATGGGCAAAGGATCTGGCTAAGACAATTCACGGAAGACAACTGTGGTTAGCAGTCAACCTATAAAAATGGACTTGGCCATTTCCCTCATGGTCAGGGAAGGGCAAACTAAAACAAAGGCACTTCATTAAAAACAGATGGACAATTTTTTTTAAATTGATGCTATCAAGTGGTGTTGAGGCTTAGGAGAAAAGGCATTTTCAGCCCAGGCTGGTCTTTGTAATTGCATGTATGTATTCACAAAGTGCTTTGTACTTTTGAGGACGTGAAGCTTTCCCACTAACCTTCAGGAACCGTGCTGTTCCAGACGGGAGCCACTCACCACCTGTGGCTATTGAGCCCTTGAAGGGTGGCTAATCTCAACTGAAACGTGCTGTAAGCGCAAAACACATACCAATATTAATGACCTAGTATGGAAAAGATAATGTAAAACAGCTCATTAGACATAGGGCGCTCCTGACAGCAGCCCTCCTGGCCTGACTCTTGATGAGTCAGATGGACAGACTTCTGGGGCTTGGAAGGAGGCCACCTCACTGGTCAGTGGCCTCAGAGGGAGGGCTGCCAAGCAGAGCTGGATGAGGGTGAGGTCCAGGAAGCGAGTGCCCTGGCAGCCCAACTCCCACCCAAACCCCAAGGCCACGTGGGTCCCATTTACCTGAGCACATAGGGACAATGGGGCCTGAACCTCAGGAGAGCTAGAATGTTCTGAGCCAGTGAGAGGAGGGAGAGCAGGGCCAGTGTGCCTAGAACGTGCCGTGGTGCAGAGTCACCACGGCCAGATTTCTGCTCCCCCCTTTCACGGTAGCTGCCCCCTCATAAATAGGTGCTTCTTCTTCCAGTCTGACAAACTTTGAGTGAATCAAACCTTTGGGGCTACCCACTGCCAGTGCTGAGATGGCCATATTCCTCATTTCATGACTTAGAAATAGTACTCAACTCTGAGCAGAGACAAGCCTCCCCACACCCCACCCCTCCCGCCCTGCAATAAAAACCGCAGCCCAGACACATCACCTCAGGTGTTTTGTTTTCCCTCTCACATACAAGTCCAGAGGATGGTGTTTCAGGGCTGACGCGGGGCTCCACAGTGATCAGAGACCAGGGCTTCTGCTGTCTTTCTGCTCCACCCTTGTTAGTGAGTGGCTCTCACCCTCAAGTTTGCTTCTGCTCCAAAATGACTGTTGGAGCACCAGCCATCATGTCTATATTCCAGGCAGGGAAAAGAAGAGGGAAGAGCACAAATGTGCATCCCAGCTTTCTGTTCTCCTCAGCTGTCATACCCCGTAATCTCTGCTTATATTTCATTGACCAGAGTTTAGTCACTCGGGTGCAGGTGAGGCTGGGAAATGTAGTTTTCTAGCTGGACACATTGCCACTTTGAATTAAACAAGAGTTCTGTTTCTAAGGAAGAACAGGAGAATGAATACTGGTAGACAACTAGAAATTTCTGCCTCACTTAGCATGGCGGTCAAGGCCTTGAATGAACTTTCAGAACCAGTGAGCTCATTCTGCTTCTTCTGCACTGCGGGCCTGGCTCACGGTTGGGAGGGCACGGAAAGTCGGTCATTCAGTTCTTTTAGGCTTGTCCGCCTGACTTGGATAACCAGCACGTGACCAAGCCCGAACATGCTGCCTTCCCGCTCAGCTTTTCTGCCACTTCTGGGGTAGCATCTGGAGCCCCACGTGAAGGACAGAGTTGCTAAGGGCTCCTATTCTGTTCCCCAGCGAGTAGGGCAGTTTCCGTTCAGCTACCCTGGAGTCGCCCGCTGAGAAGACACTGCTGCTGTAGGGCCATGGGCTGGAGCCTACTCCGTGTTTGCACGTGTGCACACCCCCATGCACACGTTCCTCCAACCCTCTGTCTTCACAATCACTTACATTTCTCCTAGCTTTCTCTCTCTTGCTTCTACACGTACACCCCAAGGAAAGAAACCTCTTCTAGTGTTAATATCTTTCTACCTGGAGCAGGTTACAGGGCTCCCACATGTGAGGAGATCTTTGAAAGACTTGAGTGCAGTGGAGGGGTGATGGTGACGGCAGCCTGTGGTCCAAAGTCCCTCAGGTCCCCCATGGCAGGCTGCGGGTGCCTTTGTGATTCATCCTTTCAGCTGGGCAACCTCACAAATCAAATATCAGGTCTAACTGTTAAAGCTGTTTTCATGGCAGTGGTTTTCCATTCAATCCCCCAGAGCTAACAATATGGAATCAGTTTTCCTTAACAAATGACCTCCTTTAACTTCCTTAATTCATAATTAATTTGCTAGCATGTAGCAAGATAATTAACACTCCTGATTAGAGACAGGCAAAAGAAGGAACCTCTTTTTTTTCATGGCCGAGGCAAATATTGATGAAAATCCGAGCTGTTTTCTAATTTTCCTTCCAACTTAATTCACTGAAGGTGGTGGTTGGTGATTTGTGGGTTTTGTTTAAAAAATTAAAATGGAGGTGAGATGAAGGAGTCTTGCTACAGAGTACTTTATTACCAACTCATGTTCTGGATACTTTTGCTGTCTTTTCCTCAGATATAAAGACGTGAAACCAGAGAATCAAGGGGCAATTGAATATGTTTAATAGAGGCTTTAAATAACTGTAGAGACTTGCAGCTCATTAGGAGGGGAACTGAGGGGTGGGCTGGGGTGAGGAGAATGGAGAAGTCCTCCCAGAATGTAATACTAACCACCCAGATGGCGAGCAGCGTCTTCTGAGTGGTCTGGTCCATCTGGTTTACAAAGCCCTTTCACTCCCTTATCTCACTTGGTCCCCACACAGCTTTGGGATGGGGATGGTGGGGAGGGACCCACCGTGGGAGCCTCAGCATCTCTGATGTGTAAACGGGCCCAGAGATGTGAGGAGAGTTGAGAAAGTGGAGACAAACCAGGGACTGCACCCTCTGCAGGCTGGACCCTGCGTCTTCCTACCCTTTGTGAAGACGGATGCAAATGGCTGATTCCGGGCTTTCTGTGTCTCTCAGCTTCACCTGCGCATTATCAGTGAGGTAAGCCAGGGGTCAGGCCACAAGATTTAAGGTGCCTTCACTCTCGGGCCCCTGCACTCTGTGCCCGCGCTACCTCGCTTGTTGCACTCCAGCCCGGGCCCTGCGTCCAGGCCCTGTGCTACTTCTTCATGTTTCATGCACTATTTAATCCTCACGACCTGGTGACATGGGTGTTTTGGGTGTCTCCATTTTTACTGACGAGGATAATGGGGCTTAGAGAGGGAGTAACTTGTCCAAAGTCACGAGGCTGGAAAGGCAGAACTTGTTTGGAGTCCTGGCTGGCTGGCTCCAGGGCCTTTGCACTTGAGGCAGAATCCCCGATTTCCCAGGAGGAGAAATGCTTGGACCTGGACATCATCTACCCACAGGCTGCTTGCTTGGCCTGCCCTGGCTGGGGGTTCCTCGGAGAGGGGCCGGGGAAGGGAGAGAAAGCCCAGTGCAGGTGGGTCTTGGGAACGTGGCTGGGATGTGTGTGTGTGGAGTGGGGAGGGCGAGTGGCCACAGGAAGGAAGTGAGGAATCTTGCTCAGTCCTCTCAGGCGGGCAGACCCTGCTGATGAAAACAGGGCTGCTCTCACTTTGGCCTCTTGCAGCATCCCAATCTTAGACACAAAATTCCCTCAGGGCATTGGGCTCCTCTTCCAGGTCTCTGGAGATGGAGCTTTTCCCAGGGGATGGAGGATGGCGTGGGCATGCTCAGAGGGGCTGGGGTTTGGGGCTCAGGCTGTGGCCCTCCAACACGTGGGCAGCTTTCTGGGAGTCCTTCCAGGGTATCCCCTCACCCCCAGCCCAAGGAGCATAGCAAATGCTTGGGGGAAGGAAAGCTAGGGGCAGGAGGTAGGCCGTGCAGGGGTAGCAAGATCCCCCCCTGCCCCAGGGCCATGAGCAGCACTCTGAGGGCACCCTCCCAGACCTCTGTCCACAAGGGGGTGAGAACCAGAACAGTGGCTGATCCAAAAGACTGTGATCTATAATTTATCCCCAACTCCTTCCAGAAAAGACTGGCGGCTGCCTGCCAGGGGATTTGTAACGGAGGATTTTGCTTTGAGGAGGATTTTGCCAAGGGGATTTCAGGTGGTCCCTCGGGTTAGGTGCTACTGAATTAAGACCATCTGTGACGCGGATTTCTGTGTATTGACTTCTCTATGCTCACAGCACTGCTGCAGTCAGGATGATTATCTCCATGTGACAGATGGGGAAACTGAGACTCAGGGGGTGAAGTAACTTGCCCAAGGTCCCATACCTAGGGAAGGCAGGATTACAATTCAGGTCCATTTAACTTGGGCAGCATCGAGGACTCTTCCCTGGAAGCAGATGGTGATACCATTTAAAATCTGACTGAAATCTCTTTGGTGCCTACAGCCATTTGAGGCATGACCCAGGTTACCCAGATGGTTCTAGCCACCCACTGAGCACTGGCCTGTATTTCCCTGGGACCATTTCTACCCAAAACATGGGTGTTGGCTAGTCCTGAATGGACTGTCTTTTGTTATGCAGAATAGGAGGGAAGGGGGTGAGATGTGGCAATCTGTATACTTTGTACACACAGGCCCAGTCATAAGGAGACCCACTACCCACCTCTCCAATCAGAGTCAACGTGTAGATGGCGAGGTTCTTATGGACATGGCCCTGAAGTCAGATTGACTGGTTCCAGTGATGGCTCTGCCATCGGGAGATGTGTCTGCTTGGGCTGCCATTACAAAATACCACAGTCTGAGTGGCTTAAACAACAGACATTTATTCTCTCACAATTCTGGAGGCTGGATGTCCAAGGTCAAGCGTTAGCAGGATTGGTTTCTTCTGAAGCCCCTCTACGTGGCTTGCAGATGGCCGCCTTCTCCACATCCTCATGTGGTCTTTTCTGTGTGCGAATCCCTCCTGTCCCTTCCTCTTCTTATAAGGAAACCTATCCTATTGGATTAGGGCTCTACCCATATGACCTCATTTAACCTTGTTTTACCCCTATAAAGGTCCTATCTCCAAATACAGTCACATTGGGGGTAGGGCTTCAACATATGAATTTTGGAGAGATACAATTCCGTCCGTAATAGGTGAACATAGGCGTGTGCCTCCCTAAGCCTCAGTTTCCTCGTCTGTTACATGAGGTTAATAAAAGTAACTATTCCATAGAGTTTTTGAGGGAATTCAGTGAGGTATTACATGAGGACAATGATGGCATACAACAAGTACTCAGTGTGCTAGGTACCATCACCATCACTTTTATCATCCCCATCACCACTACATCATCTCCATCAGTCTAGACATCTGCTGGTTTCAAACCTCTGGGTCCTGCTTGTCATTTGTGGTTCAAGATTGCAGTTAGTGAGGATCAGAGCTGCAAGGATCTTGACCATTAACACCAAAGGCTGATTTTACAAATGAGGAAACTGAGGCCGAGCTAGTGGTCATCTGGAGTCAGAGTGCTGGTAACCTGTCCCCTGGCCTGGTGATCTTGAACCATTTCGGTGTCTAGGAGGGGCCAGGAGAAGGCTCCCTTCCCTGTTGGGACCACCCATGGAGTATTTGGACAATTCAATTAGTTTTATCCCCTTAATATTTTATGGACTGTTTCCTTCATGTCTTAATGGAGTGCCTGTCACATAGTGAATGAATAAAAGCCATTCATTACCAAGTCCCTGCACATGGGTCCTCAGCCCAGCCCCTCTCCATAAACCCAGAGTCCCAGCTCCTGGTGTGATGACACCAAACCCTTCCAAGGGCAGCCTAACATTTCCTTGCTTCATCCCACCCAGACATATGTGTCTCCCTGGGAATTTGGATGGCAGTATTAATAAGCCACCAGGCTTCAGTCAGAAGGGCATGGTGACTCACTTGTTTTGACAGTATAATATCTCTAGTTAAAAATAACGCAGAAGCTAAAAAACAAAAATCCCAACAATCCCTGGCAGTTCGGTTGGTTTCCAACCTCATGTCCACTCCCACCATCTTCCAACAGAAACCCAGCTGTGCTCAGGATGGGGTGCAGTGTACTCAGTGGGGGTCAGCCTGGAGCCCAGCTCTCGCCTGTTCACCAACGATTGCTTTAGGACTGGACATGTGACCCAGTTCTAGCCAATGGGACTTAAGGGAAGTCTCTTGAGGACTTGATTTGGTTGAGAAGCCTCCGCCCCCAGCTTCGGGTCTTGGGACGCAGTTGTTTGGGGAAGTGATGCCTGCAGCAGCTGCCTTGCAACCAGGCAGGCGAGGCCGACAACACAGACTCTCAGAGGATGTGACCTGGAGCCCAGACGTTATAGAGCTGTGAATCTACCCTGGAACCTCCTACCTCCAGGTTTCTCATTACATACTGTTTAGGCCTGGTTCACTCAGGTGCTACTTGCAGCCAAAGCCAGGCCAGCTGAGGCTGGGTTGATGGTGACGGCCTTGGCCAGGCGCAGGTGAGGGAAAGCGTGTGTTCCCACTCAGGGATGGAGGTGGTTGTGAGGACGCTGGATGCCGTTCTCAGTCTTGATACCTTACCTGGTGACTGGTGGTAAGGTGATGCTCCCACTTCCTGCCTCCCCGCCCCCCGCCCCCACCTTTGTGCACTGCACCACCAGGCACTGCCCTGAGAAATGAAGCGGGGTCGTTCTGATCCCAGCCTTGCTTGTGCTCCGTCCTCATCGGCCTCAGATCAGCTGCACTCTGCCTTCCCACGGCTGTTTCTCCACCAGCATCTCCACAGCTCGTCCTATTTCTGGACCTCAATTTTATATGCAGGTCCAATAAGCAGCTGCTGAAGACTACACATGTTCCAGGTCATAGACGCCCTATGCTGGGCCCCTCCTCGTCCAGTGAGTGTCTGATTTATGGGCACCTGAGCTGGGCGCGGCGATCACTGCATTTCACAGATGGGAAGCTGTGGCTGAGCGGCTGGCTCCCAGGTCCTGCGGCCAGGGCTCTGACCCAGGCTGTCCGGTGCCACCCCCAGGCCTCTTTCTGCTAGTTTTCCCCTGTAAGATGGGGTGGAGTGGGCAGTATAATCTAGAAGGCCAGGGTCCCAGCACGAGGCTAAGTAGATTCAGATGCGGCTGGGCTTGGGCACTGGAGCTACCAGAAGTGTGTTTGTCTGATGGACTAAGGAGTTTGCTGGGAGAGAAGTCACCTAAGGGAGAGGGAATCCAGAAGACAGTCTTAGCCCGGCACCGAGCATGGCACAGGGGAGGGGGGCTTCATGACCACAGCGGCCTGGGCACAGCTGGGGGCCTCGGCAGTCCCTCAGGTAGGGCAGCATCTCCAGTAAGGACCGGGAGGTGTTGGGACGGTCACGCTGCAGCTCGGGGGCCCCGTGGGACTAAGTGGGGCGCTGGCTGGGGAGAGAGGCCACAGCATGGCACAGGTGGCAGGCCAGGGCTGGGGAGGGAAGAGACCGACACACACACAGTCTGTCCCCAGCTAAGGTAGCCATGCACAGGGGCTGTGGAGCTTGGCTAGCCCCAGACCTTCATGGCTCTGCCTTGGAGGAAAGCTGTAGGTGGCCTCTCGTGCTGGATCCCTTGCCCAGGATCCCTTGTCCAGGGCTTGGCAAGTCTGGCCCACGGCCTGGTTTTGTATGGCTTGTGAACTACGAATCGTTTTTACATTTTTAAATGGTTACATTTTAAATATTTATGCAAGTACCTACACGGTATACTCAAATTTTGCCCCTTGGGTCGTAAAGCCTGTACTATTTACTACCTAGGCCTTTACAAAGTCTGTTGGCCCCTGGGGCGGTCGGTCTTTAGAGTCCAACCTTGGGGGCCACAGGTTGCTGGTGGAGACACCTGGCCTTGCCTGCGTCTTGGCCCTGGGGGTGTGGGATGCCGGACCTCCTTGGCCTCAGGCTCAGTGTACGCACATGCCATCCACGTTTTCTTAAGGCCCCACCCCCAAGCACAGAGGGGTAAGTCTGGGAGAGGGTACCAAGCCCCAAGAGCAAGCCCATGGCTCCAGCCTTCCCACCAAAGTCTTCCCAGAGCCATCGGTGCTTCTGGAGGCTGCACTTGCTGGGGGCAGGTGTGTTCCCGCCAACGGAGCAGCATCTTGCTGATAAAACCTGATGAGCTGCAGTTAACAACACGGCCCCGCCATGTGGCTTCCTCCCAGGGCTGCCCATCTGTTGGCCCTGGGGGACCACTCTTGGTGCAGCTGAATCCCCCCACCCCACATCATCATCGAATCAGGAGAGAGCCCAGGTCCCTGGAGCCAGGCCCAGCACACAGGCCAGCAAATCTCTGTGCTTAGCCTGTGCCAGCTCCTGGCCACCCTCCAGGCTCTCAATGACACCTGCAGATGGTGGCTAACGGAGGGTGAAAAGCTCCTGGGAAGGTCTGGGCATGGAGCAGTAGGGGGAGGCCAGCCAAAGGCACCCTGACCATGGCCGTGGGGAGGGCTCCAGGTGTGGCCTGCCTTTGCTCGGGCCAACCTGCTTTTATTCCTGACCCCTTGCCAGCCGTCCTTCTTCTCCTCTCCTTGTCACTAAACCCAGGGACCTGCCAGCTGGGCACTTATCCCTTGCAAAGGACAAGCAAAGGCAAGGTGTGGGTAGGTATGTGCAGTCCACAGGCCCAGGCCAGGGTGTTCCGGGAGGGAACTGCTCAGTGGCCTCGTACCTGCAGATGTCCTAGCAGCCCAGCCTTCCTTTCTTCCAGGAGTGAAGGCGTGGGACCATCACACAGATGGGAACTCAGGCTCATCCTGAGCCACAGGCTGGGCCGTTCAGGTGAAATGGTTTGACCTAACCCTTCAGGGCTGTGACCGACGTTCACTTCATCCTCTGATGGCGTCAAGCATCGTGCTAGAGAGGCCAGTTCACAAACACATCCAGTGCCCCCTGGGCCAGTGTCTTCTTCCTCCAGACCCACCCCCAGTCCCTTTGGGCTGGAGGACCAGATAGGTCAGGCCAGATGAGAGAACAGGGCTGGATAAGGGCAGATCCAGCTCTAGAGGATGGAAAAAAATATCATCATAAAAAAAAATCCAAGCCAACGCTAGGGTGCCTGTCTTCCTAGGGGGAGCGAGGGAAATCCTTCCCAGTTGCTTGAGGAAGCAGACGTGCATCTGTATCACGTGGGATGGGAGAAAGGCAGAGGTCGCCTGGACGGTGTACTGTTCCGAGGACATGCTGTGGTGGACACACAAAGGGGTTCTGGGGCTGTTTGGAGCTGGAGAAAGCTGGGCTCCTCTGCACTGTAAAGTGGCAGGGGGGGCTTTTTTGCAGTTGCAGGGGAGCCAGCCATGAGAGGAGCCTGAGCAGCCTGGAAGGTGCTGGCACCCAGGCTGGTGAAATAGCTATAGGGTCTATTTGAGAGCAAGCACATCCAAGATTTAATTTTAAACCTGTTTTGGGGATCCATCTGCCTTTCATGTTTCCAAGTCACCGGTGTGGACTGCCGCCCTCTCACGGCCTGGTGGCTCTGGGCCCTGTGGCTGGGGGGCCACACGGGCACAAAAACCAGCCACGGTACGTAGAGCAGAAAACAGGAATTCAGGGGAGGCAAGGATTAGAGCCGGGGTGACTATGGGGATGTAATGCTTTGTGGGGACCCAGGGCTGCGATGGGGGAGGGGATTTGAGGCAATGTGGTCTGGATTTTTTTTTTTTTTTTTTTTTTGCGGTACACGGGCCTCTCACTGTTGGGGCCTCTCCCGTTGCAGAGCACAGGCTCCGGACGCGCAGGCTCAGCGGCCATGGCTCACGGGCCCAGCTGCTCTGCGGCACGTGGGATCCTCCCGGACCGGGGCACGAACCCGTGTCCCCTGCATCGGCAGGCGGACTCTCAACCACTGTGCCACCAGGGAAGCCCATGTTGTCTGGATTTTAAGGGGCAGAGAGAGCCCAGGTGACAAGTGGATTGTATCCACTCTAGAAAAGTGGCTTGAGCCCCTTGAGCCCAAAGTGGGTGGATAGTGGCTTTGCTCTGCTGGACGCTGACCCGTTTTCCTGGCCAGTTTCCAGCCAGTCCCACTGTCTGCACAGCCCCGGCTTTTGAAGCCAAGAGATGAGTCTGCAGCCCAGGTCTCTGCCTGGTGAAGGAACGCTTTGAATGGGCACCAGCCATCCCTTCTGGGCATGGAGCAAGAGCTGGGACATTTGAGTGTTTCTTTTATTCTGCTTATTTTATCTCAGTGGATGGGGAGTGGATGGCAGGAACTAAAACCCAAAGAGTCTTATAGCTTCATGTGCAAAAGCAATGTGTTGTTGTATTAAGCCATGAAAGTTAGGGGTGTTTGTTATGCAGCCATAACTGACTGATACAGGGGTAGGAGGAGGGTACTACCACCTATTAAGCAGCCATTTCCCCAGATATTTCACTGGCATGAATGCATTCAATTCTGACAACAGAAAAGCAGGCACCACTGATAGCCCTGCTTTAGATGCAGACACCAAGAGACATAAGAAATAAGCGACCAAAGACCCACACATGTGGGTGACAGGGTCAGGACTGGAACCTAGGGCTGACCCAGAGCCTAAGCTTTTATCCATGGTGGTGCTTCCATGTTCTGGAATTCTTGCCCCAGCTCCATTGTGAGTGGACTGACCAGCCTGGGGCAAACCCTGCCCCCTCATCTATGGAAGAACAGACTCCCAGCCTTGACCTTGTACCAACCCCTTTCTCTTGTCACATAAGGCTGGCCCCTGTGGACCTACAAACTTAGGCCTTTTGAGGCTGGTGGAGCTGAAGACCTAACCATTCATGGGGGTTGGCTCCCCAGCAACAGGGCCAAGGGGGGGAAAGTCTGTGCTCTGGAGCCCAGAGCTTTTGGGGGATGGGTGATAAGAAATATTCATATCTTTTTCTGTTTTCAGCATTTACCACATACAAGCACTGCTCTAAGGGCTTTACAAGTGCTAGCTCATTGAATGGTCACAACAGCCCTATGAGGTAGATACTATTATCACCCTGTTGTACAGGTAGGGAAACTGAGGCACACAGAGATGACTGAATTTGCCCAAAGTTACACGGCTAGTGAGGGCTGGAACTGGGATTTGAACACTGGCAGACTGGCAGAAGAATCCCATGTGGCGGGACATTAAAACAGCTCCCTGAAGCCCGATGCTGCCATTTGTCAGGGTGGGTAGCTCTGCACCTATAGGAGGATGGGGGAGGGGGGCAGGAAGCAGGATGGGCGGAGCAGTGATGCGGGCTCACGAGCAAACCTCAGCCGATCTGCAGGGAGTTCTGAGTTGGGATGACGCTTGAGGGCTGTTCCAGTCTGAGGCGAGAGGGCCAGGCCTTTATGCCCCCACGTCCATCAGTCACTGGACGTGAACTGTATGGGGCAGGACGTGTCACCTTGGCTGAGGCGCTTGCTTCGGCTGCGCATCCTGGAGGGCGCTGCCAGCTGAGGGCTGTCATTTGTTCTGATTGCGTTTTTTAATTCTCAAGACGAGCATCAGAACCTCTCCCAGGGCTTCCCTGGTGGCGCAGTGGTGGAGAGTCCGCCTGCCGAGGCAGGGGACACGAGTTCGTGCCCCGGTCCGGGAGGATCCACATGCCGCGGAGCGGCTGGGCCCGTGAGCCATGGCCGCTGAGCCTGCGCGTCCGGAGCCTGTGCTCCGCAACGGGAGAGGCCACAACAGTGAGAGGCCCGCGTACCGCAAAAACAAACAAACAAACAAAAGAAACCTCTCCCACTGGGGGTTGGGGAAGGTCTCTGGGAGAAGGTGCTTTCTGAGGAGAGATGACAAGAAGGGTGGCAGGGCTGGAGCAGTGTGGAGGAGGGGCCGGCGGTGGCAGAAGTTGTAGCAGCGAGCAGATCACACAGAGCCTTGAATCCATGGATGTGGCTTTTCCCCCAAGTGAGAGGGGAAGCCCTTGGTGCGTTTTGAGCAGAGGAGGGCACAATGGACTTCAGATCAAGGGCTGGCCCTCACTGCCTCGTGGAGAACAGGCAGTGAGTGAGGGGCAAACAGGGAAACCGGCCAAGAGGCTACGGTCGCAGTAGGGAGGGTAGGATGGGTTGGGCGTGAGGTGTGAGAGAGAGAGGGGTGTGGAACCAAGATTTGGCCCGACTCACCGGAAGAATGGACTTGGCCCTTATGAGATGGGGGAGCCACAGAGAAGGGAGCCTGGGGTGGGGGCCCCTTACCTTCTCAGGACTCCATCCCTCCCTGTGGGCACTCTTTGGGGCTGTACTCAGCTGAACTCCCACCGCTGAGGCTCTGGAAGCCTCTCTGGAGCTCTGCAAGCTTCTGGAAGGTAGGGCTGTGTCTATGTTTCTCTTTGGAGTAACTGCTCGTGGAATGGGGGCATGGATGAAGGGATTCAGCAGAGTCCCATCATTCAGGTAAAAGTGATGCTTGTGGGGAGTGAATTCTCAGAGGGGCTGGTCTGACCAGATTCTATGCTGCCTTTTCTTTTCTCTTCACTCTATCATCACTTGATCCAAATCTCCTGGAGAAAGAAAACAGGGAGATGCGGGCTGCCACTACGAAGGGGAAATGGGGAGCTCTGGGCTTCTCCCCAGTCCCTGGGTTCACTCTGTGAACAGCCTGCCCCACACAATGAGGAGAAAGAGGTCTGAGTCATCCCTGGAGAGCAGATTCCCATCTGATCAGGCTCAGAGTCTCCACGGTGCCCGTTGCCATGGCAAACAGCCATTTACTGCGAGTCAAGCAGATCATTCCAGAACCCGTGCCCCACTGGTTACCCTGTGACCGAGCACAGTGAATAGGCTACGCTTTGAAGATGCCAAGTCCCTAACCCGCATCTGGGCTCAGTGTGTGACCTCCCCTTTGACGGGCACTGCTCCTGCTCCTGCTTTGTACCTGGACAAAGCTTTCGCTTCGCCTGCTGTTCTGGGGGAAGGAAGTGTGATGTTCAGTTGCTCACAGCCCCTCGGCCTTAGAAAAGAGCATTACTCTCTGTGCTGATGAGGCCGATTCCCTGGATCTGAGCTGTCACTGAAGGCCAGTCCTGAGCTGGTGTTCCTTCTGGGCCTTGCATGTCCCCACATCAGACACTCAAGGGCAACTCACTGGTCAATGACTAAGGTTGGATTATTGTTTTGTTGGGTCAACCAGAATGTCTCCCTTTCTTGGGCTCCTTGGTGGATAGAATGGGGTATAGTATCCCAAGGGTTCAGCACAGGGCCCCGCCCCAGGGAGGGGCAAAATGCATGCTTGCCCCTGTTTATTATCCTTATTCCCTTCCTCGCCTCCCCCTCCATCCCCTACACTCTCCTCTGCCCTTTCTTTCCCCGCAAAGTACTCCAGAAACTTGAAAGAGAGCCTAGAGGGTTTCCTGGAGGTGGTGTTCCTATAACCAAAGCTGGTTGTGTGTATTGTCCAATAAAATAATGGCCCCTATTTCTAGAGTGTCTACTGTATGCCATGCATGGGCTATATGCTTCTCACTTGATTCTTATGGCAACCTTTAAGGTTTTATTATCCTTATTTTTCAGCTGAGGAAATTCACATGAGACTCAGAGAAATTAACTAACTTACCCAAGATCGCATAGGTTATTTGGACCTGGGAAGTCTTATTCCAGAGCTTGGGCATTTACCCCACGTGCAGTCCTTTTTTGTTGTCATATTTGTGTTTGTATTTGCTTTGGGCCTCTTCCCAGCTCCCCTTCACACCCCTCTCCCTGGTTCCCCTGAGTAGCAGTGCCTGCCTTCCTCAGGGACACGGGGCACTTCCTGCCTCTGCTCCCTTTTGACTCCTCTCTGCCCTCAGTAAGGCAGTGGCCACTTGACCAGCCACTGGGCCACACCTTCCAGTCCACTGAATGCACATGGAAAGAGAAGGGAAAGAAAGGAAACAAGCCCAGGTGTGAGACCAACAGGCTCATGAGAAGGGAGAAGGCCCCAGGACCAAGGGGAATGGGGCAGGTGTGGTCCTGGCAAGGCCATCTGTCCAGGGTCCAATGTCAAGCTCTGGACAGTCTGGGACGCAAGCTCCAGCCTCTAGGGAAGGGCTGGAAAAACTCAAGCTCAGTGCTAGGTCCCCACCTCAGCAGACTAAGGGGAATTCGAGCTGGGCTTGAGGTCTGTAGGGCAACAGAGTGCTGGGTAGGGAAACTGAGTTAGGAATCTTGTCCTCCATGCTGGGTCAACTCATGGGTCCCCATGCAGGCTTCTGACTCCCCGGGTGACCTGGCTATACAAGCCTTAGGCCCATGGGCAATAGAATTTTACCCCAGCCCCAGGGGCTGGCATTACTCAGGCTGCCAAGACACTTGCTGCCCGTCAGAATGGTCTCAGACCTGGGTAGTGCTGAGTCTGCATCGGCATTCCAGCTTGGGGAGCAGGGAGGAAAAATTGTGAGAAGAGATGAAGCTGGCACCTCTCGGCACCCTACCTCTCCCACCACAGGATCCTGGCTACACAGAGCTCTCCCTCCCCAACATATTATCCAGAGCTCCCAGGCCCCCGGAAACTGCCATTCAAGAGCACGTAGGGATGGCTTCACCTCGGGCTTTGGAGATAAGAACCTGATAACTTGATTGCACGACTTCATACTAAAGTGTCAAGGACTACTTGTTTTTTTCAAAAAGGGTCTAAGAACCTCAAAGAAGCCCCTCCTTGGTGTGATGTGGGGCTGGGGGTGTTGATGAAGCTGGGGGATGCTATACACACCCTGATCACTTCCTGGACGCTTGTCCCGTAGTTCTGGCCTATTATGAATTCACACATTGTGACGTGGCTCTCGCAGACTGAGAGGCCGGCTACAGAAAAAGCCGCAGGGAGAGACGAGGGAGGCCACGCCTCAGAGGCTCTTTGCTGTCTGGCTCCCCTGGGTGACGTTCATTACCCCTAAACCCTCAGCGCTGGAAGTCAGCCACGCCGGCCTCTGCCTGCAGCTGTGGACGCCCGTCTGTGCTCCACCAGCTTCTTTCCACCTGATGACCGCTGCCGCCTGCACAGGAAGATGGATGGCTGCTGTCATCCAGGCAGGTGTGTGATGCAGAGGCACAGACCAGGGGTGACGAGGGGCAAAGGTGGCCAATGCAGACAGGCTGGAGCTCGTATGGGGCTCTTGGGAGGACGGACGCCCCAGCCCAGCCCAGCCCTCTCGTGGAATGCAGTTGCCACTCTGACCTCCTTGACTTTTCCTCGTTTCTGGGAGCCTCTCCCCTTGGGACCAGCAGGCTGGTGACGTGGGCACCACGGGCTGTCCTGTAGCTGCCCTGCTCCCCCACTCCCTGCCCCCTGTGGGTGGCTCCACAGTCTCTGGCGACCCGTGTGCTGGCTCTGCCTGCTGTCTTTAGCCTGATGCTATCAGTATGATTTCCACCCTGGTTGTTACCAGGGAGAAAGAGGAGGAGAAGGAAGGAGGGGTCATTGACTCCCAGGGGACACTCCCTCCCATCGAGCTGTGCAACTAGTGACCAACCACTTCAATTTGCCTGGGACCAAGGAGGTTCCCAGGAAGTGGGACTTTGAGTTTTAAAACTGAGAAGTCCCTGGCAAGCTGGGATGAGCTGGTCGCCCTGTGTGGAAAGCCGGGGGTGGGTGGCACTGGAAGCAGCGCCTCGTGGCTCTGGAAGAACAGCCTGTCTCTCCTGCTCCCCTCTGCCTCTCCAGGAATGCAGCTTTGTGGTCGCCTGGCTGTGTGAATCTGGCTGTGGCTGCTGGGGGCTGAAGTCTTCATTTGCCTCTGCACTCAGAGTCCCTGTGGTGAATGTGCCAAGAACTGGTGTGCTTGGAACCTTGGCAGTGCCCTGTGAATGAGATGGCCCCATGTCACTGGCACCATCCCATCCCCTGGATGGGGGGGGGGACCGGAGCCTGTCGCTGAGAGCTTAAGGTCCAAACCAGAGAAGCAGAGGCATTGTCAAGTCCAAGGGTGGGGTAGGAAGTGAAGAGGTCAAGGACTTCTAAGAGCATGAGACAAAGCCAGGTCAGGAGTTGAGAAGATCCAGAGGAAGACTGCTGAGTTGACGATGTGGACCATGAGAGAGAGGGTGGGCTTTGTTATGGGACAAGAATGGCCAGGCAGACAGCCCTGACCAGCCATCACAAGTCACCCCTTCACATGGTGGAACTTACGGAAGGCACACAGTCTAATAGACAATGGAGAATGTCGACTATGTGCCAGCCCTGTGCTTGACAATGCGTGGCATGCAGAAGTGAATTTCACGAACACAAGCTTCCTGAAGCAGAGGCTCTGCTCATCTTTTACATTCCTAACTCTCCGAGCACCAGATGATATTAGCTAACACTTATTTAGTACTTAATATGTGTTAGGCATTGTTCTAAGACATTTTAAAAACAGCTTTCGTGAGATATAATTCACATGCCGTACAATTCACCAATTTAAAGTAAACAACTCAGTGGCTTTTAGTATATTCACAGAGTTGTGCAACCGTTACCACAGTCAATTTTAAAACATTTTCATTTCCCCAAAAGGAAACCCTGCACCCACTAGCAGTCACTCCTCATCCCCCCCTCCCCCTGCCCAGGCAACTACTAATCTACTTTCTGTCTCTCTAGATTTCCCTGTTCTGGACGTTTCATACACATGGAATCATATAATACATGATCCTTCGTGACTGGCTTCTTTCACTTAGCATAATGTTCTCAAGGCTTATCCTTATTGTATTTGTCTGTACTTCATGCCTTTTTATTTCAGGATAATCTTCTGTTGTATAGATGTACCACATTTTATTTACCCATTCTTCAGACGGACATTTGGGTTGTTTCTACTTTTTGGCTGTTACGAACATCTGTGTACAAGTTTTGTGTGGATATATGTTCTCATTCCTTGTTCTCAGAAACTTATATATATACCATATGATCCTTAAAACCCTATGAGGTAGGTAATATTACTATCCCTAAGGCTCAGAGAAGTTAATTAACTTGCCCAAGGTCACACAGCTTGTAAGTGATGGAGCTGAGGCAGGAACCAGGCAGTCTGGCCCCAGAGTCTGTGCCCAGAACCACTCTGCTCTATTACCTGGAAGAATGCCTGGCACATCCAATAAGTATTTATGGAACGAGTGGCTGAATTAGACAGGGGCCCTGCTCTCCAGAGACTCATAATGTAGTTGCCTTCTTGCAGACAGCTTCTCTCTAATTAATCTCTGCAATACTCGCGGGGCTGGAAACAGGAAGAGGAGATGGTTGGCTGGAATCAGCTGTTAAAAAGCTGAATGTCGTTGACGCCGATTGCATAAAGGGACCCTTTCAGCCGCGCTGAGGCTGCAGGTTCCTAAGGGAGAGAAGAGCCAGCAGAAGGGCTGAAAGTTTTGAGAAGTTACAAAAAACTTCTGCTTCAGAGTGACAAACAGGAAATCTGCTTTTTCGGTTGTTTTTTCAAGGGAGTGATGTTGAAGTTCATTTGTGTGCCTGGTAACATCTCTGCCTGAGGTCCTGGACTGCCTGTTCCATGTTAACCTGTCACCGGATGACCAGGAGAGCTGATTCTGGGGTGGGTGGCTGAGCCGAATAGTCTAGAGCAGCAACTGGTAGGGAAGTGCAGAGGTTCAAAGCCAGAGAGGCGGAACTCCTCATCCTAGCTCCAGGTGAGCAGGGAGACAAAGACCCCAGCAGACCATGTTCCCCAGAGCCCAGTCCTGCTGCCCTGATGCATCCTCTGCAAAGCCCGCACTCCCTTTGTACCAGCACCCACTCCATAGGCACTCGGATGTTTCTGGGAGGTGACACTGACTTTTACGAATCAGGCAGTCATCAACATGAACCTTAAATAAGTTTTTTTGTTAATTGAAGTACAGTTGATTTACAATGTTGTGTTAGTTTCAGTGATTGAAAGTGATTGAGTTATATATATATATATATATACACACACATATATATATAAAATATTTATTCTTTTTCAGATTCTTTTCCATTATAGTTTATTACAAGGCATTGAGTTCCCTGTGCTATACAGTAGGTCCTTGTTGGTTATCTAGTTTATATACAGTAGTGTGTATCTGTTAATCCCAGACTCCTAATTTATCCTCCACCCCCCCACCCCCCTGCCACTTTCCCCTTTGGTAACCATAAGTTTGTTTTCTATGACTGTGAGTCTATTTCTGTTTTGTAAATAAGTTCATTTATCAACGTGAGTCTGAAACACAGCTCTGACCCTTTTACCCTGGACTCAAAAACCTTCACTGTCCACAGAATTAAGTACAAATCTCTACGCCTGACCCTCAGCACTCTCAGGGCCAGCCCCCGTCTCCACTGTCAGCTCTGACCTCTTGGCTCTCCTGCCCACCTTTCCCTCCACCCATACCCTCCACCCACCCCCTCCACCATAGCATTCTGGGTCCCAGCCTCTCTTCTCTCCCTGCACAAGCCCACTTTTCTTTTGCTTCCCAATCTTTGCTCAAGTTGTTTGTCTTGTCTGGAATGGCCCCTCTGGACTGTTCAATTCCCCATATCAATTCCCACCTCCTCCAGGAAGCTTTCCCAGTCCCTCTGGCCACAGAGAATCTCTCCCTTCCTCGGGGACCATGTTACTCCCACCTCTTTTTTTAAAAAATAAATTTATTTATTTATTTATTTATTTTTGGCTGCATTGGGTCTTCGTTGCTGCACACGGGCTTACTCTAGTTGCAGCGAGTGGGGCTACTCTTGGTTGTGGTGCGCGGGCTTCTCATTGCGGTGGCTTCTCTTATTGCGGAGCCCGGGCTCTAGGCATGTGAGCTTCAGTAGTTGTGGCACGCAGGCTCAGTATTTGTGGCTCATGGGCTCTAGGGCGCAGCCTCAGTAGTTGTGGCGCACAGGTTTAGTTGCTCCGCGGCATGTGGTATCTTCCCGGACCAGGGCTTGAACCCGTGTCCCCTGCATCGGCAGCGGATTCTTAACCACTGCACCACTAGGGAAGCCTACTCCCACCCCTTTTAGCACTTCCCCCTGGTATACAGTTGTGAGAATTATGTTTATCTTGTTCCTGGGGAGAAGAGACAAAATTGCACTTTGTGTCTGCTCTTTCCCCAGGCCTGGCATAGTGTAGGCACGTAGTAGGTGTTCAGTTTCTGGACTGAGCTGGCAGCCTCTAACCAAGAGTTTGTCTTCATGTGGCCTGAGTCCACAGACAACCAGGTGTCCTAATGCCCTTTGTGTCTCATTCTGACACAAAAACATATGCCCCCATGGGGAATGTGGTTTACTATAGACTCAATGGTAAAGGAAAAGAACATCATGAATGAAAATGCTATAAATATTTGATTGAAATTTTAAAATATTTTTTAACCTCTCAGAATCAGGGCCACTTCTAGCCAACATGGTGTCTTGTGCAAATCAGGAAAAAGGACTCCTTTTTTTCCTGGATAAATACAACCCTGCACCAGGGCACATAGCTGGATTTCAGTCCTCACTTACCCCTTGGCCAGGTGCCCTTGCACAGTGCACAACCTACCCAACCTCACAGTGCCATTTGGGATGAAATTACTACTTACACTGTGTAAGTCTTTTGCTCTGCTTCTATACAGTTACTTTCATACATATTTTTATATTTATGAAAGCAGAGGACTGCCTATATACAGTATTTCCTGTTCATTTACTCTTTAAGTTAGACAAGTTGTCCCATATTCAAGACATCCCTAGGAAAGTGGAGAAAGCTGGGCCGTGAAACTATGAAAATTGCCTGAAGGGTGGTGCTGTACTTCTAAGACCAGAGTTCATGTTCCCTTCCTTCAGCAATTCTCCTGCCCCTTTAGTGCAGGAGCCACCCTTCATCTTGTTTCCTCATTATCTGTATCATTTCTTCTTCCTTCTACTAGATTGTCAACTCTCCGAAGACAAGCGCCAGCAAACAGCACAGAGACCTGAGGGAGTTTGCTGGCTGTGCTTTGATAGAAAATGAGCAGAATTGCTGGAATCATTATTGTTATAATGCAGAAGAATTGATATATTTTCTTCAGGTACTTACGTCTCTGGACTCTCGTAGCCTTTTGGGCATAAGCAACCCTTGGCATACCGACTTGCTTCCATTTCTTCTTCCTCCCAGCAGCTGATGGGAAAAGCTTTGCTGACACCAACAGGGCTTGTGGATGATGGAAGGTTGGTAACTGTGAGATCTTCCTTAGGATTGAGTCATGCCCTCCCAAAAGGACTGCATTCAGGGACTGGTAGAGTCCAGCACTTTCTGTGAACGGGGGCTCTGTATGTTTTCTGTAGTTGTTTCCTTCCCAGTTGTGCAGAGGAGCCTGGGCTGAGCTTTGGGCTGAGCCAAAGGAGAGAAGAGTTCAGGTGTGGGAAGAAAGAAGTGGAACCCACCATGCCAGGCAGCCTTCTAGATCTCGCTGGGCTAGGAACATCCCCTCTCAGGCCTCATCTTCCTCTTCTCTAAAGCAAGCAGGAACTCAATGTCACGTACAGCCATGCTCGTCAAAGTGCGGTTCTGGGACCAGCAGCATCCGCCGTGCTTGTAAGAAATGCACACAAATCTCAGGCACAGCCCCAGAACTGCTGCATCAGAGCCTGTGTTTTGACAGGATCCCCAGGTGATTCGCTGTACGTCGAAGGTTGAGAAGAGCTATTCTGAAGCCCCTTCTGGCTATAAAGCTTTACGATTCTGTAGGAAGGTATCCAGTAACAACAGCCAAAACATATTGAGCCTTTACTCTGTGCCAGGGCCTCTCCCATGAGCTCTGCTCATTCCCGGCACAAGCCAGAGGCAGCGGCAATCAGGATACGTATTTTACAAGGAGAGGAAGCTAAGACGTGGCTCAGAAAAGCTGGGCTTCTTGGCTGAGGACACCTAGCTAACTGGGGACAGAAGTGAATCCAAAATCAGCTGGGCCTGACTTCACGCCTTGTGCAGCATTGTCTCAAGGGTCCAGGCAAAACTTCAGAGAGGAATTGATGTTCGAATTTTGCATTGCCAGATGCTGAGGAGTTTGCCAGGCAGTGAGTGGGAGAGAGATATTCCAGGGGAGAAAAAGAGCGAGGGCAGTGGCCCCAGGGCAGGAGAAAGTATGGCAAGTCCAGAGAGTGGCCTGAAGTTTTGTTCTAATAAAATGAATGATAATTTGGCATGAGCCGGTTTCTGCTGAGCACAGCATGGGATGAGGGGGAGATAATCAAATTACCCAAATTATCAGCAAGTTTAAATAAAATCTAACGACATTTTAATGTGCTTTCTGAAGGTGCCGTCTACTGCAGTGAGATGTACCATACTGAGCAGATGTATCACGTGCTTGTTGTGCTGGAGAAAGAGCGTGCTTGTGGATTGAATTTGCTTTTTATAATTTAGCTACCACTACTTTAAAAGGGTCAATTTCACCCCTGGGAGTCTCTCTTTGGAAGGAGGAACCATCACCAAAGAACCTTATGCGTGTTGAAATTCTTCCTGCACTTACCTGTCAGCCCCAGCTTCTGAAGTTGTCCTCAGGGGGTCCTCACATCAGTGGGCAAAGCAGCACAGACTCATGTGGTGAGGTCAGAAGTCCTTTTATAATATACTGTAGCCATGGTGACACCCCTTAAAGTCAAATTTCGGAGACATCTATTGGAGCAAACATTTTGTAAGCTCATCTTTAAAGATTTTGTGAGAGGCCTTGCCCAAGTGATGAATCACTTGATAAAAACATACGAAAGAAAGGAAAATCAACACATCCCTCTCTTTAACTTGGATTTTCCTTTTCTGAGGAAGCATCTGAATCAGGAAAGTTTGAGTTGTAAGGGACAGAAGCTGTGAGGAAACGAGGCCTAAATAACAAGTAGCCCAGAGTTAGGGCAGTGCCAAAGACTCACTATGGGATGGCTACTCAGTAACATCTGGGACACAGGCTTTTCCCAATCTGTCTTCTTCAAAATGTTGGTTTGTCCCGTTGTCAGCTCCCCTCATGGCCCCAAGATGGCGGCAGCAGTTCTAAGAGTCTAAGAGTTCTAAGAGTCTAGTGGCATAAAAAAAGGAGGCATCGGGCTTCCCTGCTGGCGCAGTGGTTGGGAGTCCGCCTGCCGATGCAGGGGACGCGGGTTCGTGCCCCGGTCCGGGAAGATCCTACGTGCCGCGGAGCGACTGGGCCCGTGAGCCATAGCCGCGGAGCCTGCGCGTCCGGAGCCTGTGCTCCACAACGGGAGAGGCCACAACAGTGAGAGGCCCGCGTACCGCAAAAAAAAAAAAAGAGGCATCATCTCATGAGTTTCTTATAAAGAGGAGAGAAGCCGTTTCAGAAAGCCCCTAGCAGCCTCTTCACATTGCCCATAATTGTGTTATATGCTCTCTCCTAAACCAATCGCCAGCAAACTACAATTGGCTTAGATGAATGGAGATTTGCCCCTTGAGGTTGAAGAGGATACCTTCTCTGAGCACTTATCTGGGCTGGACATAGGGTGAACTCCTGAAAATAAAATCAAGGCTCTACCAGCGGGAAAGAATGGCAGGGGACGTGGATTTGGGTAGACAACCATTAGAATTTGCCATTAATCATCATATATTCATGGTAATGAAAAATTTCTTGAAATTCTGAAATCAAAGGGTGGGACAGTCAACTGCTGGTACAGAAGTGCTGCATAACAAACAATCACAAAATTTCAGAGGAACTGAAAAGTAATTAACTCATTGGTCTGTGGATCAGCTGGTGGTTGTCTAATCTAGACTGTTTGGCTGGGGCGGCTCAGCCCCACCTGACTCTCATCCTCTTCCTGTGCCCAGCATGGTCTTCTTATGGAGGTGGCAGAGGGGCAGAGGCCCAAGCCCCAGAGACCAAGCCTGTTTCAAACCTCTGCTTGCATGGTATCTGCTAATATCCTACTGGCCAAAGCAGGTCACGTGACCAAATTCAACATCACGAGGCTCCACCCATTTAGTGGTGGGTGCTGCAGAGTTAAAAAGGGCTGAGGGCCTGGATGCAGAGAAGGGTGACGAGTTGATGCAGTCTACCACAAGGGGAAACAAAATGTTGTCAAAAAGAAAATTAAGGGCCACTTTAACAATACTCTTGTTTTTAAACTGCACTTTAAAGATACAAAGACTTTCTTTAGAATATAAAAGAACTTGGGGATATTCAGGTGAATATAAACATTAAAAATTTGTGTGTGTGGGCTTCCCTGGTGGCGCAGTGGTTGAGAGTCTGCCTGCCGATGCAGGTGACGAGGGTTCGTGTCCCGGTCCGGGAGGATCCCGTATGCCGCGGAGCGGCTGGGCCCGTGAGCCATGGCCACAGGGCCTGCGCGTCCGGAGCCTGTGCTCTGCAACGGGAGAGGCCACAACAGTGAGAGGCCCGCGTACCGCAAAAAAAAAAAAAAAAATGTGTGTGTGTGTATAGGTTGCAAAGGGTCTTAAAAAGCAGATTTTTCTAGCTCTGAATAACCCACTATGTGTGGTTATATTAACACCACATATCAAGGTATCAGTTTCCACAGAGCTAACTGTTCCCATCGGCCCCTCTCCCTCTTCTACAAAGCAATACCTGTGGTCTATACTGTGGAAATAAATGAAGACACCGCTTTAAATGAGAATAAACAAGCTGTTTATTTAGAGCAGAAACTCAAAGGCAAGTGGGGGAGAGGAAAGCTTTTCAAAGGCTGCAGGTGTGCCCTGATTGGAGGTTGTCGTCCTGAGGAAGCTGGAAGCAGGTAACTAGAAATAGGGCATTTTACGTGATTGGTCCTGAATTGGAAGCAGGGACAAAAAATTTGGGAAGCTGGGAGGCGTTGACCGAGTCCTGACCTTTCTGGCCGGATTGCTGCAGAGGCTGTGATTTGGATTTACCCGCAGGTTGCTGCAGAGGTTGTGGTCTGAGTTCTACGGCTACCTATGATCTGAACTTTGTCCATTTGTGTGTTCAGTCTCTCGGGACCCATCTGAGAAAGCCCCAACTCCTCGGCATGGCGTAAAGACCCCTTCACTCTCCAAACAACACTTCTGGCCCCCACTCCTGACATCAGTGGTGCCAGCAATCCCCCCACCCGTTTCTCTCCCAGACACAGACAGCTCCCACCTCAACAGCCCGGCCTCAGCGGGACGTGCGCTGCACGCTCCCAGAGCCCAACATGTCCTGCTCAGGTCGTGCCTTCCATTGCTTTACACCTGTCCATGGAGTCAGCTCAAGAGTCCCCACCCCTGTGCCTTCTCTCAAGTTTTTCTTCCACCTCAACTGGCTCTTCCCCATACAGAATTGCTGCTGCTTCTGTGTCCCCCAAATCATTTGCATAAATATTTATTAGGACAGGGATGGATCTCATTGTGCAGGAGGCATCTGTTACTGTTTGTCTCCTCCCCTAGGCCGTGAATACCTTGAAGGCAAGCCTTATGCTTTATTTTTGCCTACTATAGGAGAGTAGGCTTTTTGGAAGGAAGGAAGGAAGGAAGGGAGGAAGGAAGGAAGGAAGGGAAGGAAGGAAGGAGGGAAAGGAGGGAGGGAGGGAGGGAGGAAGGGAGGAAGGAAGAGAGGGAGGAGGGGAGGGAGGAAGGAAGGAAGGGAGGGAGGAAGGGAGGAAGGAAGGAAGGGAGGAGGGGAGGAAGGAAGGAAGAAGGGAGGGAGGAGGGGAGGGAGGAAGGAAGGAAGGGAGGGAGGGAGGGAGGAAGGAAGGGAGGGAGGAGGGGAGGGAGGAAGGAAGGAAGGGAGGGAGGAAGGGAGGAAGGAAGGGAGGGAGGAGGGGAGGGAGGAAGGAAGGGAGGGAGGAAGGAAGGGAGGGAGGGAAGGAAGGAAAGGAGGGAGGAAGGGAGGGAGGAAGGAAGGGAGGGAGGAGGGGAGGGAGGAAGGAAGGAAGGGAGGGAGGGAGGAAGGAAGGGAGGGAGGAGGGGAGGGAGGAAGGAAGGAAGGGAGGGAGGAAGGAAGGGAGGGAGGGAGGAGGGGAGGGAGGAAGGAAGGAAGGGAGGGAGGAAGGAAGGGAGGGAGGAAGGAAGGAAGGGAGGGAGGAGGGGAGGGAGGAAGGAAGGAAGGAAGGGAGGGACCAAAGGGAGAGAGGGAAGGTCATAGGTAGGGTTGACAGGTAAAATGCAGGATACTCAGGTGAATTTAAATTTCAGATAAACAATTTTTTAAAACGTAAGTATGTTCCAGATATTGCGTCTTAAGTAGATTTTTAAATAAGCATGAGAAACAAGTATACTAAAAATACTACAAAACTACTCATTGTCTATCCAAAATACAAATTCAGCTGGGTATCTTGCATTCTTACTTGCTAAATACAGCAACCTTGATCGTAGGGCAAACACCCAGTTGAACTTGAAAGCAGTTGGACTCTGAGGCCAAGATGCAATGTCGCCAGTCCACTCTTCCCTTCCCCGTTGGCCAGAGCTCTGCCCTGGGGCTGGCCAGGCTTTGTTGCTGTTGTGCCCAATAAAACCCCAATGATAAAACCCCAGTAGCTGTCTCCTTCCTTGGAAATCAGAAACCAGGCTGGTAGTTTCCGAGAGAATGCTTTGAAGAGTCCTAGAGGAGAAGAAATGTATAGAAGTGGTAGTGGAAAGACAGGAGGAAGGAGGAAGGAGCCTTAATGGCCCTTAAAGGGCAAGAAGTTGCATTTCTAAGCCTCAGGCATTTCCTTCACATGGGAAGACATGAGTTAATTATGAAGGACAGCCAGGAAGGGCTTCTTTGCCAGGGGAAGGGTTCTGTAGAGAAGCACTGTGTTCAGAGAAGCTCTGCGGGTCCGTGAGGGAGGGAGAGACAGAAGGTGGTCCATACTGTGCCCCGACTCCCCTTCTGGGCCCCACTGCATCCATTGAAATTGTGGGAAGGATATGTGCATTGGGTTGAATGGTGACCCTTAAAACCTGCAAATGGGACCTTATTTGGAAAGGGAGGCTTTGCAGATATAATTAAGGGTTCTGAGATGAGGAGGTCATCGTGAATTATCTGGGTAGGCCCTATATCCAATGACGAATGTCCTTGTAAAGGGCACACAGAGGAGAAGACAAACACACGGGGGAAAAGTCAATGTGAAGACATTGCGGGGTGATGCAAGCTAAGGAATGCTGATGACACTGGAAGCTGGAGGGGTCTAGGAAGGATTCTCCCTGGAGCCACCAGAGGGTGCAGGGCCCTGCTCACTCCTTGGTTTCAGATCCCCAGCCTCCAGAATTGTGAGAGAATAAATTTCTGTTCTTTTAAGCATTTTCAATCTTAGTATCGGACTTCCCTGGTGGCGCAGTGGTTAAGAATCTGCCTGCCAAAGCAGGGGACAAGGGTTTGATCCCTGGTCCACGAAGATCCCACATGCCGCGGAGCAACTAAACCCGTGCGCTACAACTACTGAGCCTGCGCTCTAGAGCCCGCGAGCCACAACTACTGAAGGCGGCTCGCCTAGAGCCCGTGCACCGCAACAAGAGAAGCCACCGCAAGGAGAAGCCCGTACACCGCAACGAAGAGTAGCCCCTGCTCGTCGCAACTAGAGAAAGCCCGCGCGCAGCAATAAAGACCCAATGCAGCCAAAAATAAATAAATAAATTTAAATCTTAGTATCAGGTGTGAAACCTCATATTCGTCTTTACAAAACAAATCATTGTTCTCCAAGTGGGGTGATCAAGACAATCGGGTTCTGGGGGAAAAGTGAAACTTTGGGGCCAAAAAAAAAAAAAATAACACAATTGTACTTTCCTAATCTTTTGAAGTTCAGATCAGCACTAGTAACTTCCTTCAGTGGGAATGTCAGAGGGTCCGATGTCACCCAGGGCACAGGTAGGCCTTTCAAGGGCTCCACAATGAGAGGCTGATGGAAGTAACCTCACATATGCATTACCTCCCAGGGGAATTTGAGGTAGTGTGCTCGACATGTGCTTGGGTAAGTGGATTTACAAATTATGCAATCTAGCTTTAGCTAAACTAATCCCTCTAAAATGGAAAGATGGTTTTAATAGATTATTGTAGAGAGACTGAGGATTGAAGACAATACTAATAGTGCAAGACCTGGTAAAAACCAAACACAGTAGCGGATGTGGTACTAGGAACTCTGTATTAGTACATCATGAGGTAAAAATGTGATTAGACAAGACGTCAGTCCCCTTGCCCCCCAATTTAAAATTATCAAGAACGTTATTTGAAAGATGGATTTACATGCAGTGTCATTAATGATGAAACTCACCCTTAGTGTATATTGTGCCTTGGAATATTAGTAATTAATAGTATAGAGTCATCAAAATTAACACTTAAAATATTACTTTTTACCTTTAACTCATCTGCTTAAATTTTCTATTTAATAGAGTGTGTATATAATGTATACGTAAGTAGGCATATATTAGAGATGCAAAATTTTAAAAAATTAGCGACTGCTATGGACTGAATTGCCCTAACCCCCATCATGACTGGATTTGGACTTAGGGCTTTTAGAAGGTAATCAAGGTTAAATGAGGTCATGAGGATGGAGTCCTAATCTAATAGATTGGTGGCCTTACAGGAAGAGGAGGAGAGAGCTCTCTTTCCATGCACACACACACAGAGGAAAGGCCATGTGAGCTCACATCGAGCAGGCGGTCATCTGCAAGCCGGGACGAGAGATCTCAGCAGAACCCAATCGTGATGGCACCCTGGTCTCAGACTTCCAGTCTCCAGAAGCGTGGGAAGAAAATTTGTGTTCTTTAAGCCCCTCACCCCACCCCCGTGTCTGTGGTATTTGTTACGGCAGCTGGAGTTGACTAATACAGGGATAAGTGATCATAGGCATGTGGGGATCACTGCAGTACATAATACGTGGTTGCCATGTATTCCTTCTCTGATTCTTTATCATCTAATTCTTTTTCCTCTGGAAAGTGGAAATGGCTCAGAGTAGTTGCCTGTAGCAGTGACAGCCCCCATTCGTTCATGCTTCCCTCATTCCATGCCCTTGGGTGGTCCCCTCCCATACAGACCCTGGCCTTGGCCTTGTGACTTGCTTTGGCCAATGGAACAATAGCTAATATGTCACAGGCAGAGGCTGGGAAAGTGCTAGTGAGTTGGAGCTTGCCTCCTCTCTTACTGTGGGGCCTTCTGGCACCTAGTGAACGAGCCCACCAATAGCCTCCCGGAGGCTCTGAGACCACGGGGAGAGCAGCTGCAGACGTCCCAGCTGAGGCCCAGGACCTGGGCGTGGAGCCAACTTGACCCACCCAGCTCTGGCCAGACTGGCCCAGACCAGAAGAACTGCCTGGGTATCCCACAGAGTCATGAGAAAGTAGAAATGTTTATTGCTGGAAGTCACCGAGTTTTGGAACGGTTTGTTACCCGGCGTAAGCTAAGTGATAGCTAGTGGGGTAGGTAGATCATTGGGCCTTTCACCCAGTTTAGATGCATTGCAGTCTAAAAACGGATGGTCACCAGATGAGATGACTTTCAACAGTCCTTCCAGCTTTGTTATTTGTCTTTGCGTTTCCCGAGTCTAGAACAGAGCCTCACACACATTAGATGCTCAGAAACATTTGTGGAGTGAAGAAGATGGGTCAAAGAAAACACACATTTCCTAAAAGTGGATTCTTTTACTTACTCCTCCCCACCCCCCAACTTGGGGTAGGTATTGTGATTACTATGTTCATTTTAAGATGGGGCAATCAAGGCTTAGGGAGGTTAGGGACGTTGCCCAAGACCAGGCACCTGGAAGCAGCTGAGGAGCATTCCCACAGGTCTGCTTTCATAGTACCCGCTTTGGCTGTATGCATTCCCTCCAATTCTGGACTGCCTATCTTTCTGGACTGCCTGAAATTCTAAGGAGGAATGCCAGAAAGGGAATTTTCAGAGTCCCTCTGTTGCTTAAGTTGTCCACAGCGCACACACCCAGCGCCTCCAGGCACATAGTGGTGGATGGGGTCTGATCACTTAGCTCTGAGAACCAGGTTTCTCATGATAATGACAGCTGTGGGCCTGGTGGGTCCTGCCTGATGGAAAAGAGGTCACCAATGGAGCCTGTTAGGAGTAAACGACACACAGCCCAGGAGCTGGCAGTTCCCAATGCCACTAACCGGGAGGGGATCCAGGGTGCTGCTCCAGCTTGGGCTCAATGAGAACTAATTGATGCCAGTTGCCGTCCCTGGGACCCAGGTGGTGCCCATTAGGCACAGGGACAAAGCCAGCTCAGTGGCGGGTCTGTGCCACATAGGGTGTGCAGCCAATAGCTTTCCCTGCTGGCAGTCTGTGTGAGCCCTCTGCCCAGCCTCCGTCTCTCCATCCTCAGATGGACAGAAAAAACACAGAATGGATTACCCTGATAGGAGCTGTGCACAAGCTACAGGGCGTATGGGGCTGGTCTTTGGTTTTGTTAATACTCCCCGTGAGGGGAGCAGGTGTGGAAGATTCCAGGCGAGGGCTATAATAGTAACTAGTGCGTGCGCTCAGAGCTTTACCTGAGGTTTGTCTTTTAGCCCTCAAAGGGGAGGATTTCCCACTTCCCAGGGCTCCCACACTCTGTTATTCTCCGTTACAGTAAACTGGTTACTGTGATTATTTTGTTTGCTTATTTATTTGCTTCCTTTATCATCCCTCCCTCACTGGACTTCAAGCCCCTTGTTTTTTTCTCCATGGTATCTCCAGCTTAATGTCATGCAGAAAGTGGATGTTCAATGAAAATTTGTTAGGTGAACTCTTCAAGACAGACTATTATTCTTATTGAATAGAACAGGGAACTAAAGTTCAGAAATGTTGGGTAACCTGCTCAAGGTTACACAGCTAGGGAAATCTTAGAAACCAAATTCTAACCTGGGTTTGGCTGACTTTGGAATCTGTGAGTTTATTCTAAAGCATGAGGCAGATACCACCCATGGCAGGAGAAATAACGTTAAGTAGTGCACAAATCTGTTTAAAGAATAGCAAATCATAATGCAAAAGTCATTTCCTTTGCATTTATCTTTTAATCCTGGTTATCTCAAGAAAATAATTTTTCCAATAAAGAGAGACTTCAAGTTTAGAGCCAGACTATCTGCATGAGTTTTGGCTGTAAGAGAAAGAAAGTTTGAAAAGATTGGTTGAATATAATAAGGTATATTTCTCTCTTATGTAAGTAGACCCAAATAGCCCAGAGTTGGAAAGGCAGTTCCATGATTGTGAAGAAGCCATACTCCTTCTACTCTGTGGCTCTGGCATCTTTATCATGTAGAGTCTACTTTACAGCCCAAGATAGTTGCTGTAGCTCCAGCCATCATGTCCATCAGGTCCACCTTCTAGCCATCAGGAAGTAGGGAAGATCCTGCTCCTTTCTTTAAGGGTCACTTCTTAAAAGTCAGTCTATATTCCTTCAGCCCATGGAGAACTAAAGAAGGAAGGAGGGGAGGGAGGAACCAATCATTTTATTCCTATGGCTCTGTTAGGAGCCTGTCTTTTACAAGGTTCATGAACTCATTGCACTTGGCAGGGCCTCCAAACCTGGAAGCTTTGATCAGGAGATCAAGAAGTGCTTGGTTGTTGGACAGGCTGTAAATTGGGACTTGTCCTGTGGCTCTGGGCCCAAGACTGATGAGGACACAGAGTCACTGTATTGGGCTGTGTGAGGGAGGGTCACAAGGGACAGCTTCCTTTCCTCCCCAAGGTGTGGTGGGGGAGGGTGTTTGCTCCTTTGTGTTTCTACCCTCATTGTGCAATCAAGCGTTGCAGAAGAATCCCTTATGGGGACTGGGGGGAGGCACTCCATCCCGATCAGATAGTGCTCAGTCCCTGGACGTGCCTATCTCCAGATCAGCCCCACTGAGCAGGGGAGAAGAGGGCTGGAGAGAAAGGGCAGGGCTAGGGCAGGTGCCTGTCTACCCATGTGTGCCCCGAACACCCACGTGTGTGAGTTTCTCAGGCATCCAGAGGACACAGTGGGAGGTGGCTGCCTCCAGACAAAAGGACGCCAGTAGCAAGAGGCTACGAGTATAACTGCCAGTGGGGGCAGCTTAGGTGTGGTGGAGTAGAACTGAATTACTCACTCGGAAACATCCAGGGGAACCCATGCCTGCAGCAACCCAAGGCACTGGTATCTAGAAGCTGCTCCCAGTGAGGGTCAGACCAGCGACACCTCCTAACCCAGAGAGGACTGCAAAGCGCCAGCTACACTAGGAGATGTGCCCCCAACCCCTTTCCCTTGAATCGCTGACTCCCAGCCCCCAACCCCTGACAACCTGAGGGAGGGGAGGGTTATCTCCAAGTCACACCAGGCTCCCCTTCACTCTCAGGTGTGTGGGGAGGAGGAGGTGGAAAGCAGACTGCCTGTCCCCTTTCAAGTCCCCAGAGCCCCAAGTCCAGTCGTGATGGGGAAGGGGTGACCTTGGAATCAGATAAGAGATTAGAGCTCTAAACCAGACTGGGCTGGGTTTTAATAAGGAAAGGGACCTGAAAACTGAGATCTGCCCCACACCTTGTTAAGGGATGGGAATGGGAGATTCAGTAGAGGCTGGTTCATTCTCTTCTTCACCATATGTGCTAGTCACCACCCCATGCCTCAAGGGGTCGGGAAGACAGATGATGAACAATAAACACACACTCCAGGTCGGGTAGTGAAAAGTGCTACAAAGGACGAGGAAGGGGATGGAGGGAGACAGCTACCCCTCCAAGGAAGGGATCTTGAGCAAGGGCTTGAATGAGGGAGGAGGAAGTCTTGTGGCTGCAGGGGGATGGCTACGTTAGGCCGAGATTGGCCTTTTCTCCGTACTTCATCGCCAGCCCGGTGGGGTCTCCCCTAGGGTGCTGAACCTGGCTGATTATTAGAATCTTAGATTCCTAAGCCCAACCCTGGGATTCTGATCCAGGTGCATGGGGGAGAGGGCAGGAACCTTTCCCAAAGCTCCTCATCTGATTCGGCTCATCTGAAGGTCTGAGGACCAGACTGATTCAGTGATCACATCTGCTACTCCCCATGCACTGCAAGGCCGAGAAGGGAGATGGAACCGTAGAAATTGAGAGCGCTTACTGTGTATCAGGAACGCTACTGAGCACTTTGCCTGCATTACCTTTTTTTTTTTTTTTTTTTTTTTTTTTTTTGCAGTACGCGGGCCTCTCACTGTTGTGGCCTCTCCCGTTGCGGAGCACAGGCTCCGGATGCACAGGCTCAGCGGCCATGGCGCACGGGCCCAGCCGCTCCGCGGCATGTGGGATCTTCCCAGACCGGGGCACGAACCCGTATCCCCTGCATCAGCAGGCGGACTCTCAACCACTGTGCCACCAGGGAAGCCCTGCATTACCTTTTAAAATATGTATATATATAAACTATTTGCAAGAACTCTGAGGTAGGTACAATTATTCTACCCATTTTGTAGATGAAAAAATTGAGGCCCTGAAATACTATATAATTTGCCTGAGATCACAAAACAACATGTGGGGGTGCCAGGTTCTGACCCAGGCATGAAACTCTGGCCCCATATTCTCCCTGAAGAGATGAGATAAACACTCACTAGAAAGGGAACCAGCCACACAAGGCGATAATTCTAGGTGAGAGATGGGGTGGGCCCTGTGGTACTTAAGATTTCAGAGGCAACGAAGAAGCCGGTGAGGTCTGGATATTCAGGAATTAGTTAAGATAATGCCAGCTGCTGGGACAGGTAAACCTAGAAACCTTAGTGGTTTAACACAATAGATGTTTATTTCTTGTTTACACCATGGTGTGTGGGTGTTCCTGGTCAGGCAGCCTTCATCGAGGGACCCAGATTCCTCCATCTTATGGTTCCTCCCTCCTGTACAACTTTGGAGTCCACTGAGTAGGCTGAGACTGGGGGGAAATACTCCTGCCCAGATGTGACAAAGATCCCTTCCTCCCACTTGCCATTGTAGAGACTAAGTTGTCAGTCACACAATCCCACCAAAATGCAAGAGGGCTGATGCTGTGGAAAACAATATGGTAGTTCCTCAAAAAGTAACAGAGTTACCACCTGACCCAGCAATTTCACTCCAAGGTGTATACCCAAAAGAATTGGCAATAGATGTTCAAACAAATTCTTGTACACGAATGTTCATTGCATCATTATTCACAATAGCCAAAAGGTGGAACAGCCCAAATGCCCATCAACCAATGAATGGATAAACAACTTGTGGTAGAAATAGTCACAGATGTAGAAAGCAAACTTATGGTTACCAGGGGATGGGGGGGAGGGATAAATTGGGAGACTGGGACTGACATATACACACTACTATATGTAAAATAGATAACTAATAAGAACCTGTTCTATAGCACAGGGAATTATACTCAATACTCTGTAATGGCCTATATGGGAAAAGAATCTAAAGAAAAAAAAAGAGTGGATATATGTATATATGTAACCGATTCACTTTGCTGTACACCTGAAACTAACACAACGTTGTTAAATCAACTACACTTCAATAAAAATTAAAAACAAGGGCTTCCCTGGTGGTGCAGTGGTTGAGAGTCCACCTGCCGATGCAGGGGACACAGGTTTGTGCCCCAGTCCAGGAAGATCCCACATGCTGCGGAGCGGCTGGGCCTGTGAGCCATGGCCACTGAGCTTGCGCGTCTGGAACCTGTGCTCCACAACAGGAGAGGCCACAAGAGTGAGAGGCCCACATACCGCACAAAAAAAAAAAAAAAATTAAAAACAAAACAAAAACAACAACAACAAAAAGCAACTTGTGGTACATCCAAACAATAGAATACTATTCAGTCATAAAAAGGAATGAAGTACTGACACAGGCTACAACACAGATGAACACGGAAAACATTATGCAAAGTGAAAGAAGCCCAACACAAAAGGCCACATATTGAATGATTCCTCTTATAAGAAATATCTAGAATAGGTAAATCCATAGAGACAGAAAGCAGATTGGTGGTTTCCAGGAGCTGGAAAGATGAAGGAATGGTGTGTAATTGTTTAATAGGTACAAGAGTTTTCTTTGGGGATGATGAAAATATTTTGGAACTTGATATAGAGGGTGGCTGCACAACGTTGTGAATGGACTAAATGCCATTGAATGGTACATTTTAAAACAGTTAATTCTATGTTATGTGAATTTCGTGTCAATCAAACAAAAAATGCAAGGGGCTGGGAAACGTCATCCCTGGCAGGGCAGCTGCTGCTCCCCAGTGACAACTCCACGGTCCAGGAGGGGGTCCCGTATCATTGGTGACCAGCTAAACATCTGTGTGCACTTTTCTTCCTCCTTCCCCCAGAACACACTCATCTCCTCCCCAAAGGAGATAATCCGAAGACCTCTCAGGTCATTGTACCCAGCTCAGAGCTGAGGATGTGCGGTCCTCCCTTGAGTTTGGATGTGGCTTCTCTCGCTTTGGTGACATATAAACTAAAAGGGCAAGTTATCTGAATCTCTCCACCTCCATACCCAATACACAGAGGTAGAGCAGAAGCAGCATGGCTGCAGCACCAACTTGTATTCAGAAACGGGAAGGCTGGCTTATGGAGCAGCTCCTGGCCCCTGGCCATTGTGAGCTCCCGCCGGGAAGGCACTGGGAAGGTGGGCCCATGGGTGGAGAAGCTCCTTCATGACGCCCTATTCTGATTACTGGGAGGAGCTCCCTGGTGCGTTGTTCTTCATGGTTGACTCCACCCTCTGGGAGATTTCTCCTTGATTATTATCTCCTGGGCCACATCTAAAGTGAATGTCGGGCCTCCCTCGTGGCTCCGTGGTTAATCCGCCTGCCAGTGCAGGGGACATGGGTTCGAGCCCTGGTCCGGGAAGATCCCACATGCCGCGGAGCAGCTAAGCCCACGCGCCGCAACTACTGAAGCCCTCACGCCTAGAGCCTGTGCTCCACGACAAGAGAAGCCACCACAATGAGAAGCCTGCCCAGCACAACAAAGAGTAGCCCCCACTCGCCGCAACCAGAGAAAGCCTGCGCACAGCAACAGACCCAACAGAGCCAAAAATAAATAAATAAAATAAATAAATTTTTTAAAAAATAAAGTGAATGTTGGGGGAGTTTGCCCTACTTAGAGGCTGTACAGCTTGCACAAGCCAACTTCCTGCCTGTGCAATCTTGGGGGCCTGAGGGTGGTTTAATGCTTGAACAGTCAAAATCTTTGCTAGTTTGGGCTAATCATTTCTTTGGCAATAAAATACCCTAAAAATTGTAGAAGGTTTCTAACTAGACCCACAAAAAAGGGCATCATCTGTGATTTTAGTTACATGATGCTCAAGAACAGGTAAAATGAATCGACGATGACACTTTGTGTTTGATTGGAATCCTACAAACAAGAAGACTCAGAGGGGCTAAGGGGCTCACCTAAAGTCACACAGCCAGTTTGAGCAGAGGCAGGATTAGAACCCAGGTTTCCAGATTTACAGCTCAGGGACCTTCCTTTCACACTTGGTTCTCATAGGAAATGAAGAGACAAAGCAGTTTCCAAATGCAGCTTTTTCTTTTGGTGCTTTTAATTAGCAAATATGAAATACACTGCCAATCTAATTTAATTATAATTAGTTAACCAGAAGGCTGATTATGTTGTAAATTTAGATTAAAGCGCTGCTGTTTTCAATTAGATTTGATTGTAAAGTGCTTTGACACTTTTCCCGGCCTCGAGGAAAGTTCATTGTATAATTTCCCACTTGTTCACTTGCATTTTACCCACAGGTCTAGGGTGGTGGTAATGGGACTAAATTCCCAGGGCGCCCCCAGCCTGGTGCAGATTTGGATCTGGTACCCCATCGATGACAAGGGCCACCAGATGTTACTGAGCTGTTGTAGCAGGGTGATTTCAGCTGCATGTAATAGAGGATCCAACCAAAAAAGGCTCGAACCTCAAGGGGACTTAAAGTCTCACGTGATAAGAAGTATGGAGGTAAGGCAGTTCCAGGGTTAGTTAATTTACTTTCGAAACACCCAGGCTCATTCCATCTTCCCGCTCTACTAATTTCAGCATGTTGGCTTCTAACCTCAAGTTTGTGGTTGTGTGACCGTTGCTGCATCTCCAAGCTTTCCCATGTCCCCAGAAGAGGACATGCCTTCCTTGCATCCCTTGAGTCTCCAGTAGATTAATCATGACTCCTTGGCAGGACTGCCACCCAGGCCCATTCCTAAGGCAACCACTGTTCCTAAGGAATCACCATGATTGGCTTGGGCAAGTCAAGACTCATTTTGTAGAGCCCATGGTTGCCTGATACCTGCCAGTCACTTAGTAGATCTGTGGGGAGAGGGAGCGGTTAGGCTACCAACTGTCCTTGCCTGGAGCCAGTGTGCCCACGCCCTAGGAAGATCTGGCTGGACCCAGCCTGGGTCTGCAATATTATGATCAAGGGAATCCAGCTTCAAATCATTGCTTCTTGACTTTCCATCCGTTGTCTGCTATCTCTGTTTTCCTGAGGGCTAAGCTTTAGTTTTGCTTATAGGTGGCATTAGCAATATAAGGCACAGCAAGGCAGGGAAAAAGGATGGAAAAGAGTGGTTAAAGAGGGACTTCCCTGGTGGCACAGTGGTTAAGAATCTGCCTGCCAATGCAGGGGACATGGTTTGGAGCCCTGGTCCAGGAATATCCCACATGTCGCGGAGCAACTAAGCCCGTGCGCCACAACTACTGGGCCTGCGCTCTACAGCCCTCAGGCCACAACGACTGAGCCCACGTGCTGCAACTACTGAAGCCCGCGTGCCTAGAGCCTGTGCTCCGCAACAAGAGAAGCCACCATAATGAGAAGCCCGCACACCGGGACAAAGAGCAACCCCCGTTTGACGCAATTAGAGAAAGCCCGCATGTACCAACGAAGACCCAATGCAGCCAAAAATAAATTTTTTTAAAAAAGAGTGGTTAAAGAGAGGACTGTTTAGAAGCTGACTGGAGGATGAGAGAGACGTGCGTATGGCTATGAGGGTGGCCAAGCTGCTCACGTTGCCTCTGGGGAATATCGAGAGCTCTGCCTTGGGAAGAGGGTATCAGAGAGAATGGGACTGGCCCTCAGCACATCAGGAAATGCTCCCTCTAAGGTGGTATTATCTTTCTGACCCAAACTCTAGTGTTCTGCCATACCAGGCTGCCTGTGTCTCCTGTCAAGCCTCCAGAATGATGCTTAAGCGATCACCTTGGAGACACTGCGCTCCAGGAGAGAGGTTTCCATTTTGAATCTCTGCTGACAGCCCAGGCAGCCTCCGCTTCCCTACAACACGTGTTCTTCAAGATGCTGGGACAACTGTATGCATGAAGTTGAACACTGGACCCACAAAGTTATAAAAGGCTGTTCCATTCTCAGAAAGCTAAAAATACCATAAAATCCTCAATCACAATTGTCCTTTTTAACACTCCTTGATGATATTCTGTTGCCTTTTGAATTTCATTTTATTCTTTTATTTTGCAATTAAACACGTAACTGGCTGAGGTCCAGTGACTGACCAGCAGAGATTAGACTTCCTGCAGTACTCCTGATCGTTTCCATCTATGTCTAAACAGGATTAACTTTACAGCTTTCTAAAAATCACTAGTATCAGTTCATCCAGTTTTCTATTTTTCACTCATTTTTACAAAACAATACAGCAAAAACATGCAATTCTCATAAATATATCTGTTGATAACATAAACATTATCTGTTGACCAGATAATGAAAGGGAGCTGCCCAAACTGACCAGTTGGCTGACAGGAGGCACAACTGTGCCAAACCTGGAAATGTTTGGGTTTAGAATATGAAAGGCAATTGGGGGTATAATGTATGAAAGTGCCAATTGTGTGCAAAACAGATGGAGTTGAGGCCCACTTATGTCTGTCCCTTCTTAAACATGACAAATGGATGTCAGCTGCTACCACATGATCAGTATGGCCTTTAAAAGGCTCTGGGCCCTGCCCAGGGCTAATCCATTGAGTACTGGCCCCAAGATCATGACGCATCTTGGTCCAACCACCTGGAATGCTGATGAGAATTGCTTGGATTGATTGGCCATGAAGAACCAGGTGTTTTGTGCTCCCCACTGCCAACCATGTTTATGCCCATGGCACCTGCTGGTGCTGGCTGATGGCGGAGGGCCAGTCCTGAATTTCAATCCCAGGAAGGCCCTTACTTCCAGGCCACAGCTGAACTATGTTAGGACCAGATGTTCCCTTCCCCTAAGGCTCCATCGGGATTGGATGCACTGGACCTTTCAATGCCATTTTATCACTCTATGTGCGAGCGATAACTTTTAATAAACTTCTAATTCTCATCTCCAAACTTCTCTGTAATCTTCTCCCCTGACACAATCCTTCACCCCTTTCCTCCTTCATAATCCCTTTCACTGTGCCTTCTAGAATACTTGTTCCATATCAGCATATTCTTTCATGTATTTTTCCTTCAAATATTCCCTCCACGTCATTGCCTTAACCCAGACTTAGCTCTCCCCTGAGCTCAGCTTCCCTGTGACCTCCCAAAGGGACACATTTCTTGTTGCCTGTGTTCCTCTGATGGGGACGTGGCGTTGGTGTCCTCCTTTTTCCATTCCATTCCTTCCCTTGCCCCTCGTGAGCTCCACTGAGGCTCACACCATTGGAGTTTTCTACCCCACCCCCTCATAGTGACCACCTCCTGGTCATTAGCACTCCCATCACTTTCGGTTCCAGATTTCCGTTATCTCCACATCAGCCTCTGCCATCAGTCCCATGAGGGAAACACCAGCACCTGTGCGAATGGCCCTTCCAGCCCTGTAGCTTTGTATGTCGCTGGCCTCCTCACCAGGCCCATTTCTAATATTTGCTGCAAGAGTACAGATGAAGGCTCATCTCTGTGTCCAAATATTGACATGTTATCCATCCAGCTAACAGAATGTTAAATAACACATATACTATCCCCTTTCCTTGACAAATATACCTTTATATGATGACAAGATTAAAAAATGTATAAAGTGATGGTAAAATTTCAAAGATGACCGAATTGAACTATTTGTGTATGCTGAGTGTTCTTTCTATGAGCTTGTTATTTGGATAAGTAATAAAATGAACTCATACAAAATTCATAAATTATATTTACTCCATGAAAGTTAATCTTCTTGCTTTCATTTAAGTAAATTATTAATTATGCTGTTATAATCAAGACTTCCACATAATTTGTGTTCTATTGACAGTAATGATGACTTAGACAAACTTCTGGGGGCATTGTGGTTCTTAGGGTGTTTTTCATTAATTTCAAAATGAAGAAACTATGTTTGGCTGAGGTTGGAACAACTGGAATTGTCAATTAAATTCTTAAAGCAATACTTAGATTGGAAATGAACTGTGAGTCTAACATATCATGTTCATATGATCATGATTTATCATGAGTTTAATTCATCATGTTTAATTTATAACATTTTGATAGGGTTACGTTGTATATCATTAATTATTTTACAGTAAATAGCACAAAATATTTGAATTTCATTATGAAAGTTTCTTTCACCAATATCATGAGCTTCACTCTCTCTTAAAAGCAAGATCAAGATTCATACATTATCTTTTTTTTTTTACCAGAACATCATGTAAGTTTATTTCAGATATAACAGCCATGTTAAAATCAACAAGTTTAAATCTTAACTGCACCAAGTAAACTCAGCTATTTAAGTATTTTTAAAGTTATTGCCTCCAAAAAACTGAGGGAGCTTTTTCTTTTCCACCCCATATGTCATGGTTTCCCAATAGTTCTTTCTTTGGAGGACTTTCAGTTGATGAGTAAACTACTTTGGGGATATTTCAGAATTCTTTCTGCAAATGAAAACTAATCTGGACAACTTATATATTGCATAGATTTCTCTGCAGATTCTTTTCTTTAGAACCTAAATGCAATTACCATACAATATAATTTTTACCTATTTGCCCCACAGAAAAAACCATCTGCCCTGAAAAATATGGTGGATATATCCTGTGATCTTACAGTTAATAGAATTGTTTTACCTCAATGATAATTTTTATCATATTTCAAAATAACCGACTCAACATGGGACATTATTTCAATCTTTACTGACTCACAGGCACATGAACTAGTGCCCAGCTTGTACGTCTTCTACATCCTCCTCCTCCATAAGTGGATGGAATTATTTCATGTAAGTTTGATATAGGACAATTCACCCTTTACAAACACTTACACGTTAGGTTAAAGTCAGTGACTAATGTGGAAAAAGAAACACTAAAATGACAGGGAGCCTACACACTCAATTCAAAATTTAATATTTTTTCCTCCATAAATAATATGTACTTAATTGTCATGAGGCAGCTATTCGGTTTTCATTTACCACATTTAGGGATATATTCATAGGACTGATTAGATAGTCCAGGTGAAATGGTTATAGAAATAGAGGCAGTACCATCTCACAAAAGTCATTTATATATCAAAATCTATTTTGATATGTGAAGTTTACAAAAAGGCTGAATTTTCAAACGAATTATGCCTTCTGTAACTCAAGCACTCTTCTCTTGGCAGGAGCAAGCTGAAGCTTACGCATGAAGGTAAAGGTGCTTAATGCTAAACTTTTCTTCTAAGCTTAGATTTGGACTGCTTAAGAAACTGATACCCAAGAAACCAGCATGGTCTTTCTACATTTTTACTATCTTAAGATTACAACCCTATAAACTCATTTATCAGCTATCTTCCTTTTCTATATTATTCTTGGCACTCAATTAAGACTGTTGAAGTCTATCGTACCTTGTATTTTTACATTCTCAAATAAGAACTTAAGATTATAAAATGAGCATAAACATTGTGTAAAGTAATTTTGCCATTCCACATATTTGAAGAGATGAAACTTTTATGCCAGAATTTACATAAGAGGATAAATATTATGAAGCAACCTTCCTTTTAAAGTCAAATGACAGAAAATTCAAACCCTGTGCATTGTTTTAAAGTCTAATAAAAACATTTCTTGGGGGCTTCCCTGGTGGCGCAGTGGTTGAGAGTCCGCCTGCTGATGCAGGGGACACAGATTCATGCCCCGGTCCGGAAGGATCCCACATGCCGTGGAGCAGCTGGGCCCGTGAGCCATGGCCGCTGAGCCTGCGCGTCTGGAGCCTGTGCTCCGCGACGGGAGAGGCCACAACAGTGAGAGGCCCGCGTACCGCAAAAAAACAAAAAAACAAACAAACAAAAAAACATTTCTCGGTCCACCAGTATTGGCAATGTAGAAAAATTTAAATATTGGAGATGGGATTATGGAGGAAAATATGAAAATTTCAGATGTCTTCTATCTTACAAAAAGTTATCGACCCGTCAAAGCCACTCCCTATGTGCCAGAAAACAATCTGGCATAAACCAGTCCTGTCACTAGAGGAGGTCACAGTGCCATTTGCATTATTAACACTCTAGACTTTTACTTTTTCCAAGAATAGAAGAAATATGTTTAATAATTCCCCCACCCCCAAATCCTTAAACTCAATATCACAAGCACAGAGTGTAAGCAAATCTGGGGTGTTCTTCAACAGATAAGCGATAGCACAGCTATGTTATTCTCAAAAATACTGTCTAGATATTCTTTCCTCTAACATCAAATGCTCAGTGGCCACACTTCTAACAGTCTGCATTAGCTGACATTAAATGCATTTGTTGTGCCACAAGTCCGTCTAAGCTTCCTTTTAGGTATTTTTTAATATATCCAAGAGACAGCACCTGCTTCAGGTTTATTTAGGGGCATTGACCTATTAGGACATCAACTCCATTTTTAAGGTTTGACTAACTGTTGTGGGTTTACTGAAGAAAAACGACAGGAGAAAAAATAGCAAATCACAACAAACCTCTTTAGGTCAGTTAAAGGCCTTATCTCTAGGTAGGATATTAAAAAAAATGAATCTCACCAGCCCACACTCTAAAAGTTAATGCCACTTCTAACAATCAACAGCAGGAAAAATAAGCCTGCTAACAACCACACCACTCATTAGCAAAAAGCAGCTCCACTCAAGTGCTGAGACCAAAGTATAATACTACCTACTCAAACTGTCCCACCTACCGTCAGCCACCAGCGAGGAGGGAAGAAATAACTGCTTAACAGAACAAAATAAGCTTAGTATTTCTTACGAGGATAACAATGGTCCAACTCCTGAGCTAAGACTCAGAGGACAATAGGTGGCATGAAGGCAATGTATAGGGATTAGTATCCCACAAAATCTTGAAAAACCCAAAGTACCGCAAACACACTAAACTTGTCTATGAGTTAGAGAACAGGATATTGCTGCTGCTTCTTCTTGTCCTTTGAAATATACAATATCTTGTAGGCTCTGCCCTTCAATGTGAAAGCAGGACATTAAAAAAAAATTGAAATTGATTCTCAAGTTTTGGGGACCATATATCTTAACTGTGAAACTAAACAGATCTATACCTTCTGCTTCCTACAATCAAACCACCTCACAAAAATAAGAAAACTAAAACAATCCAAACCCGATTAATAAGTCCTTAAAAGTTTAAAACTTTTAGAGGAAAGGGAAGGAAGTTTTGAAAGGAAGAAACACAAGACCAAGGAAGGGGGAAAGCTTTAAAAGAAAAAAAGCGGATGGGGGGGGAATCAGTGGGCCTCTCTTTTATTTGGTGACCAGCAAGTGCAAGCAAGTTCCTCTGTAATTTGTTCAGTTGTCTGTCTGTTGCACGTCTGCATTCTGGCCAGAAGGGACTTTGAGGTTTTCCTGCAGTACATGAGCATCAGCGAGCTCTATCGTCTTATAGTAGTTCTTCTTTGTCTCAATAATCTCAAAGCCAAGCTTTCTGTAGAAGTCAGCTGCAGACTCACCGCTGATCTGGACATGCAGATAGTTGTTGTCAAAAGTGCCACCTTGGGCTTCCCTGGTGGAGCAGTGGTTGAGAGTCCGCCTGCCGATGCAGAGGACACGGGTTCGTGCCCCGGTCCGGGAGGATCCCACGTGGCGCGGAGCGGCTGGGCCCATGAGCCATGGCCACTGAGTCTGCGCGTCCTGAGCCTGTGCTCCGTAATGGGAGAGGCCACAACAGTGAGAGGCCCGCGTACCGCAAAAGCAACAAAAAGAAGTGCCAGATGTTTAAGACATGATTTAACATTTTAGTTGCTACTCCTAGCCTTCCGTATGGTGCCAGACATCCTAGTGTCATGATGTAAAGTCTCTTCTGATTCTGTGAACGATCCACCCTACAGCACACTGCGCCTGCTGCAATATCATTGAAATAGGCAAGTTTTGCTAGCTCGCCAACCTCCAGCACATCCTTATAGAACTTGTCATTGTAGCTGGCTGCAAAGATGACCTGGTTTAATCTCTTCAGCTGTTGAATATTGTGTGGTGTCACATCTCCCAGCTCGATCCGGCCTTTCATCTTCCCCGCCAGCTGAGGCCGTTGTTACGCCCGATATCAACGCCGTTGTCGTCGCCGCTCTGAGCTCTCCGCGTCCTCAGCTCGGGCCACTCAACCCGGCAAGCCGGCCTCCTCGCCTAGGGCAGGGAGCTGAGCGGGTGACCGAGGCCGCGACAGTGGAGCGCGGCTCTGCGTCTCCGGAGGGGGCGGGGGTACCTCCCGCCGCCGCGCTGGTGCAGCCTCTGCGCCACACGTGCACACGGGGCACTCGCCTCCCTCCGGCCACGCCGCCGCGCTGTCCATACATTATCTCAAAGTATCTTCCTTTCAAATTCCCCAATGCTGAGATAGAATGAGAAAACTGACGATGGCAGCGTGTTATTTAATTTGTTAAAATCTTTCTTCAGATTGCATTTTGATCTATAATGGCCAAAAATAGTCTCCAAAAAACTAGTTTGGGGAAATTTCGTCCAAGGCTTTCTGCAGTCGTGCAAACATTTTTGTTTCCCTTAAATTTTTCTTTAAAAATAAAAATATTAATGCTTTAAAAAGTGAAATACACAAACAACTGTGTACGGTTTTCTTTCGTTAAGCAGCAGTTCACACCAAACACCTGCAGACAGTGCAAATGCAAATACACAAAAAAGTAATTTTATTTTCCACTAAAAACTACAGTTCACTCATACTTGAGGACCTTCTGTTGTTTCACTTAACTTTTCAAGTGTATGTCATCTATCTTGTCTCAACTAAATCAAATTGCTTTAACATAGGGAGTAGCTCCAAGACTATGAATTAGAACACGAAAATGGTCACTTGGCACAGCTGGGAGATGATACTTTGTTATGCAAGAATCTATCACATTAATGCCAAGCAGAAAGGATTTCAGGAGTTATAATTTGTCTTCTCTTTCAGTTAAGTGCTTCTGTTGCTCAGATCCTCCTTGCACTCTGATATGTCACTGTCTTGTGTGTAGGTGGTAGACACCACTCAGAAAACTTCATGGCGTCCAGAAGCTGTTGCTTGTTGTTTTGAGGATGTGGGATGGGGAGAAGCAATACTGACTTGCTAATTCAAACATTCTACCTTTTGGTTATCATCTATCCTGCTGGTTTCTTAAGGACAGACATCCTTGCAGTAGCTCTTCAACATCATGGAGACCTCTCATCCATAAACAACTCTCCCTTCTCTCTCTAGCCATCTGCCCCATCTGTCTTTATTTTCTTATCCAGCTTGAAGCCCATGGCTGATTCATCTTTTTCATAACTAATCCAACTCCCCTTCCATTGCACGCATCTGACAAAACCCCAGCTTTAGAGAAACATGATCATCTATATCAGAGCAGCTGCGTCATCCTTGAAACCTTTCTTTCTCTCACCTTCAAACTTTAACGCATCAAGTCCTGTCCATTCAAATGCCTAAAGAAGGACTTCCCTGGTGGTCCAGTGGTTAAGAATCTGCCTTCCAATGCAGGGGACATGGGTTTGATCCCTTCTCGGGGAACTGAGATCCCACATGTCACGGGGCAGGTAAGCCTGCTTACCACAACAAGAGAGAAGCCTGCGCACCGCAACGAAAGGTCCTGCCGCAACGAAAGGTCCCACATGCCTCAACTAAGACCCGATGCAGCCGAAAACAAATAAATAAATATTTTTTTAAATGCCCAAAGAAACCTGCAGTCCACCACATCTTTCTATGACCATTACCGTCCCCATAGTCCAAGCCACCATCATCTCTTTCCTGAAGTATTGCTTTAACTCCCTAATTGGTCTCTCTTTCCACTTTTTCCTTCCCTATAGGCCACTCCCCTCAGGGCAGTGAGATGCTCCTATAAAATGTAAGTTACATCTTACAGCACTTCCTTACCTCTTTTCCATTCAAACAGAAACACAGAATCCTCAACAGGACTTACAAGAGTACCCATAACGTGGCTATTTCCTACCTTTCCTCCATATGCCTTATCCTTTTCTCTCTCCTTCACGCCACGAGTCTCATTACCTTTCTTTCAGTTCCTAGATGATGTCAAACGCTTTCTGCCTGGAAAGTTCTCTCCCTAACTTGTTGACTAACTTCTACCCATCCTTTTATCTTGGCAGAAGTACACTTTTTTCAGGACGATTCTCCTTGATCACCCAAAGTAAAATAACTTTCTCTGTTATGCCATCTCATAGCACCTGGTATCAATATTTTCCTTTATTGTGCTTGTCAGGCTTTGGTTCCTGTGGTTAACTGTTAAATCTGGACACTTCAGAGCACTGGAAACTCCATGAGGGGCAGAAACCCTTTTTGTCTGTTTACTCTTGTAGCCCCAGCACAATGCCTGGACACAGAAATATCTGTGAATGACTGAGTGAAAGGAATAGGCCAGCAACAGGGTGCTGGTAGGGAAAGCTTTTATCCTACAGCCTCCTTCAGCCTGACATCCTTTCCTTCAGCTCCTAGATTCATCAGGTTTACAGAAAGAATCTGCATCATTATTTTTGTTCCCCTGCTAGGATGGAATTTGGATTCAGATGCTAAGATATAAAAGGAAGGAACAAAATCCAACATGGAAAGAAATATTGAATAAAGAATACTCCCCCGAGTGGCTACACATCTTCACTGTAAGCAGTAATCTCAGTGTGCAGCTATTGAGGCTTGAGTTATTTACATATCTCTAATCCTCTTACTTTCTAACTGAGATCATTCCAATAGCTTTGCCTTTAGACTTCCAATTGCCTTATGCATTCACAAGTCATTTCTTTGTCAAATGCTGTATTGTAATCTCCTAGGGAGATTATAAAAAAAGTATTCATTCTTCTTTATCCTAATATAGTTTATCTGTCTCCATCGAAGTTGTGTTTTAAATTTTTCTGTGCTAATGCCTTCATGAAATTAATAGTAAATTTAAAATGAAATAGAAATTAAAATAATTAAAATTAAAACATCATCTATAGGTCTGTATGTTGTCTACCACAGCTTGTCTGATTCAATGAGTTCAGACTTGACCACTTAGAGGAAGCATGTACGGTCTGTGGATTTTTTCATATAATTTCTCATCTCTTCTTTCCTCTTCCTGCTCACCTCTGAGCAATTTCATTTCTTTCTAACAATGCAAGAATTAGGATGAAAAGATGTTAAAATGGCAATAATAAGTTTGCTTTCTCTTAGGAAAAATGTATCTCTCATCATACAGATGATGTTTTAAGAGTTGACTAAAGAAAAAAGGACTATTGATATAAAATAAGATTTCAAGTAGATTTAAGGTACTCATGAATTTATTCATTCAAAAATGTTGAACAACTGTAATGAAATATTCTGTGGGAAAGGCGACATAAAGGTATTTAAAGCCATAATAAACAAAGACTAATTCTTAGTGACAAAATCTCTGTGCCACGACCTCCACCCCCATTTTAACTATTTTAGATAATTAGCTACATATTTATTTTGTAATTGTCTTTCTTGATTCTGATCAGAACATACACAATTTTGCATACATATATTTATTAGGGAGATATTTATGAGGGGGAGGGAGTCGAGTGGTTGGGATGAGGTAATGTAATGTATAGGCTTTGGGGCTTAGGTACTTGGGCCTATAATGGGCATTGCACCCATTTCAACCTCCCTACTTGACCCCAGATTTTATTCTTGCATCCCACTCTGAGTGGGCCTCATTTTCCAGGAATAAATCCATATCCTTTCCAGTAAATGGCTCTGGAATTCAGGCATAAATGCCATGTAGATTGGTTCAGGAATGAGTCAATGAGACATTGGAAAAGAAGTATGCTGAGGACTTCTGTGAAAGAACTTGCTTGCTCACAATAGATGTCTACCAGAAGTCATGGGTCCTCTTCTTCTGGACATTGTTGTCCAAATATGTTGGCAGCCTAAGGATGAAGCTGGCAAAAGAGGAGATCAGGTCAAATAACAAAGCAGAGAACAGAGCTGGAGACCTGACTGAACCACGCCTCACCGTTGCCCTTCTTAGACCTTATCAGTATGTTAGCCAAGGAACAGCCTTGACTTTTAAGCAATTTTTTACTTGAGACTTCTGTTTCTGGAAGCCAAAATAAATATTTTAATGTACAGAATCCCAATTTATACATTCTTAATATTGTTTTTATTTTTTAAACTTTAAGGTTAAGAATGTTCTTCTGATTATAAAAATAACACGGGCTCACTGTAGAGAACACAGAAAAGATCGAAAGATACAAAGAGGATAAAAACCATCTATAAGCCTATTAGCCCTAGATAATTGCTATTGATGTTTTGAATTAGTCTTCTCTTTACATAAACAAACTTACATATGTATTTTACATATATATGTATTCTGCTAAATATAGATTTTTTTACAATGGTGTGTTTAACCAATTACAGTTTAAATAAATGTCTTATATTGATTATTTCAGCAGTGCACATGTAGAGGGCTCCGTGTTCACCAGTATGCTGGGTAAAACCCCCTGGAGTAGGGCCTTACTAGATGGAAGTTATATTGCTGTGTTAGTACCAATCCCTTCAATTCTAAATGTCTTCTAGTTTCCATCATGATTTTCTGACCCATATGTTGACTGGAAGACTAGAAATATGGCGGCTTACTAGCTGTCTGTTGGTTATTGATTTCTAACTGAACTACACAGTGGGCAGAGAATGTGGTTGCTATGATACCAGTCCTTAGACATGTTGAGAAACTTGCTTTATGACCCAGTATGTTCAATTTTTGTAATGTTTCACATATTCTTGAAAGGAAAGTATATTCTGCAGTTGTTGAGTGGGATATTCTATATGTATTCATTAAATCAAGCTTGGTAATTGTGTTGCTCGAATCCTCTAGTCCCTTAAGGATTTTCTGGTCCCTTTGATCTGTGTGTTAGTTTCCTGTGGCTGCTGTTAACAAATTAGCACAAATGGGTGGCTTTAAACAACAGAAAGGTATTCTCTCCCAGTTCCAGAAACTAGAAGTCTGAAATCAAGGCACTGGCAGGGCTGCCTTCCCTCTGAAGGCTCCAGGGGAGAATTCATTCTTTGCCTCCTCTGGCTTCGGGTGGCTGTAGGCATGTGGTGTGGGAGTGTGGCTCCATCACTCCAACCTCTGCCTCCGTGGTCACACTGCCTTCTCCTCTTCTGTTTCTGTCTCAGATCTCCTCCTCCTTTCTCTAAAGAGGACACTTGCCACTGGTTTTATGTTCCACCTGGATAATCCAGGAAGCTCTCCTCATTGCAAGATCTTTAATTACATCTACAAAGACCTTATTTTCAAATAAAGTAACACATAGGTTCCAGGGATTAAGACACTGGAGATATCTTTTTGGCGAGCTACTATTCAACCCACTGCAACCCACTGTATCTCTGATACAGAGATATGTAAAAATCACCTACTCTGATGACAGAGTTCTCTTTCTTCATCTACTTCTGTCAACTTTTGCTTCATATATTTTGTGACCATATTATTAGAGACACATTTATGACTCTCATATCTTGTGTATTGAGTGTTATCTAGTCACACCCATGCACCCACCTCAGAAGTCTATTGATCACAAACTATCAGCGGTTGTTTGTCTGAAAAAGACTATAATTTGTCTTTCCTCTTACATTCTTTACTTGCAGGGCATAGACTTCTAAGGTTACCTTTTTTCCTCCTCAGCATTTCACTCAGGTGTCTTTTACTTGAAAAAAATTTATTTTCATATTCCCAAAATGTCCCAGGGCCAGAAAATTAATACGGTTTCAGGCCCAGAGAATCAAAACCGTGTGCTGATTCAAAAAATATATGCCATTAATTAATACGAGGGAGCATTGTCTGAAATTAAATCATTCTAAGTGATTGGTCAAAACATTTCAGGGGGCTTCCCTGGTGGCGCAGTGGTTGAGAATCCGCCTGCTGATGCAGGAAACACGGGTTCATGCCCCGGTCCAGGAAAATCCCACATGCCGCGGAGCGGCTGGGCCCGTGAGCCATGGCCGCTGAGCCTGTGCATCCGGAGCCTGTGCTCCGCAACGGGAGAGGCCACAGCAGTGAGAGGCCCACGTATCGCAAAACAAAAACAAAAACAAACAAAAAAAACATTTCATTTAGTGCAGAATATATTGGGAAAATATGTGTAGAGAAGATGAAAGAAATGTGGACACTGAAGTATATTAGAGACAATTTCTCAGTGACTGAAGTGATTCTTCACTTCACACTAATTGCGTATCTGTAGAAATAAAGATTCATTATTCTCGTATAATATACTGCTATTGCAGGGCTCCCCTGGTGGCGCAGTGGTTGAGAGTCCGCCTGCCGATGCAGGAGACACGGGTTCGTGCCCCGGTCCGGGAAGATCCCACATGCCGCGGAGTGGCTAGGCCCGTGAGCCATGGCCGCTGAGCCTGCGCGTCCTGAGCCTGTGCTCCGCAGCGGGAGAGGCCACAACAGTGAGAGGCCCGCGTACCGCCAAAAAAAAAAAAAAAAAAAAAAATATATATATATATATATATATATATATATATGTGTGTGTGTATATATATATATATATATATATACTGCTATTGCAGAGGAATCAAATAAATTATAATAGAGTTACATAATCTTTCTTCCTTGTCCCTCAAGACTCTCATACATAATCCCAAATTTGTGGTTAGACTTGTGAAACAGCATACGGAGAGTGGCATTTTTAAGTTTAAAATTTCTGGCCTGTGTACGGAGGAGTTAAGGAACTTTTAAAAAGTTATTGAATAGCTCAAACACATTTATTTTTTAAGCCACTCTGCTGTCTCGGTTGTCTTCCTCGATTTTGAGGGTTTGGGTCGTGTGGGCTGAGGCTCACGAGCAATCCTGCCAAGGGCCGCCCTGGGCACTCCCACCCGTTTATAATGGCGAAGCGGAGCTTCTACTGGCCCCCTAGCTCCGTGGTCAAGCAAAAGCTGGGGCTGCAAGGCCCGCTGCAGTGCGAAACCCTGTAAATCGGGCGAGCGGAAGAAAAACACCGGTGAGACGGGGAGCCTGGGGCACACCAACCCAGGACCAGGCTTTAAGCGCGTCTTAGTCTCCCGCTCATCTCCCCGTAGTCCTGGTAACCAAACTCTGAACGCGCGTGCGCAGCCAAACTCCTTTATCATGTGAGGCCGGGCCGGGGGCGGAGCCGACGAATGCTCCTCCGGACTGGTCGCCCAGTTCCTCTCCGCATGGGACCAGTCGAGGCGGGGCGAACCTCTGCTGTACTGCGTTGGGGTGGCTCACAGCTCCCGCCCCCTTTCGCTTAGCTTTCTCGCGGCTGGTTCCTCGCACCACGTGCCCTCCTGGACGCTCCCGCAGCTGCCCTTTCCAACTGCCTGTTGGAGGCTGCTGTAAAATGTCGTGAGGGGCGCTGCTGCTTTACGGCTGCCTCTCCCTGACTGGAGCCCGGGAGCGCCCACCGCCGTCAGCCCTGTCTCTACGAGTCGGCCGGGGGAGATTGAGAGGCCCGGTGCGCCGCTGCCCTCCCCGCCGCGCCCGTTCCGGCCCTCGGCGATGTGAGCTCGAGGAGGCTGCGGTGCCCCCCGGCCCGGGGTTGAGACGGGCGGCAGGTGCCTGTGAGGCGGGCGGGTGCTGGGGGCCTGCAGGATGGAGGAAAGCATGGAAGAGGAGGAGGGGGGCAGCTACGAGGCGATGATGGACGACCAGAACCACAACAACTGGGAGGCCGCCGTGGACGGCTTCCGGCAGCCCCCCCCACCCCCTCCGCCCCCCTCTTCGATCCCAGCCCCTGCCCGAGAGCCTCCGGGGGGTCAGCTGCTGGCGATGCCTGCGGTCTCCGTGGACAGGAAAGGCCCCAAGGAGGGGCTCCCGTTGGGGCCACCGCCGGAGCCGAATGGGGTGATCATGATGTTGAAGAGCTGCGACGCGGCTGCCGCCGTGGCCAAGGCGGCCCCCGCCGCCACCCCCAGCTCCAGCATCAACATCAACACCTCCACCTCCAAGTTCTGTGAGTCCAGCCTTTCGTCTGCAGCCTTGGCTTTTCTCCTCCCCACCCGGACGCCGAATCCTTCCCTCTCGGCCATCCCGCTTCCTTTGTTTCAGGCCTGGGTCTCTCCTCCCCTCCCCGCCTCCCCCCCCCCCCCCCCCGCCGCATCGTTTGGTGTCCGCGGCCGGCGCCGGAGCGGCCCTGGCTTCTTGTATTACCTGGCCTAAAAGAGCAGCCTGGTTACGCACACAGCCCCAAGTTCTCCTACAAACGCGAGCCGTATCACGACTGGCTATCTCTCAGCCATCAGGAAGCTCTTTTCTTCTCCGTTCCCCCTTAAGTTTCACCCTCAAACGTGAAGGGAAAATAAGGCTGTCCGAGTTTCGTTAGGGAGAGGCCTTCAGTTTTTTTTTTTTTTTTTTGCAACCAGGGGAAAGAGAAATCTGGCTCCTTGTGTTTCTGTGCTTTTAGCCAGTCTGCGTTAAACAAGTCAGGAATTAGAAAGTTGACCTATATCTACGCTTCGTTCTTTCCCTTCTCCAGTGCACGCCTTCTGCATCCCGATAGGGAAATGTATGAGTTTCTTCTTGAGTAACAGCGCAGTGGGAGCTGCGACATCCGTTTTGAAGCTAATAATGTACAAAATTACTTTTTCAAAGTCTGCACTCATAAGAATAAGCCATTCGGTATGTGTCCAAATCTAAGATTCTGTTCAATGTTGAACTTTTATGTTAGTGATCTGCCCTAACGCTCAACTGCAGGCAGAAAGATTTAAGACCCAAATCTGTTTTGTAACCGAAACTATCTCTAACCAGGGATGTATGCTTCCACAGCTAGGAAGAAAAGTGCGTTTGCTTTAAGTGGTGTTTTTGGGGGCTGTTGATGGTGGAAATTGACCATCACAGCGAGATTTTTCTCTCCTATTAATAACTGCAAGTTTTGAATGGCATCTGGTAAAGCAACTGGAGATTTCATTTCTAGTTGCTAATTTTATCAAGCTGTACCAGTAATTGTCCAATTAGCTGTGCAGAGAAAATATCTGCCTTGGTTCAGATGTATAGTCATAGCTTTACACATTTTTTTTTTTTTTTTTTGGAACAAGCACATAACCTTATTTATTTGCCTTCAAGATACTGCTTTAGTCAGAGACGTTCATATGTAGGTATGGTTGGTAAGATATGTCTACGATTTTTTCCGTATTATGTGTACATGAAAATAATGTTTATATTGTATAATTTGTGTGTTGAAGTCTATGCAGTGAAACCAGAGCTGGGACACAGTGGCAGGGTGACTTATCTAAATGCTGAAGGAAGCTTGCTTTAGTGTTTCAACCAAGTTCATTTTAAGAGTTCAGAAAAACAGCATACAGCTAAGAGCAAAAATTAGTGAAATTAGGAACAAAAGAAAGATTTGCCAATCCAAAAGATTGTTTTTTGAAATTAATAAGCTAAACGGACCTCCGATTTTTTAAACGCAAATACAATAAGTGATAAATGGGAAATAGGCACAAACATGAGGTGTTTAGAAGAAGAGTTTTATGAATTGCTATGGGTTTATAAATTTGAAAGCCTAGAGGAAATGTGTAAATTCTTAGAAAACTACAAACTATGAAAGTTGGTAACAGAAGAAGTAGATAGCTTGAGCTAATAAATATTTTTTTAAAATTTATTTTATTTATTTTTAGTTTTGGCTGCGTTGGGTCTTTGTTGCTGTGTGTGGGCTTTTCTCTATTTGCGGCGAGCGGGGGCTACTCTTCGTCGCGGTGTGCGGGCTTCTCATTGCGGTGGGTTCTCTTGTTAAAGAGCACAGGCTCTTGGCGCGCGGGCTTCAGTACTTGTGGCACACGGGCTCAGTAGTTGTGGCTTGCGGGCTCTAGAGCTCAGGCTCAGTTGTTGTGGCGCATGGGCTTAGTTGCTCCATGGCATGTGGGATCTTCCTGGACCAGGGTTCGAACCCGTGCCCCCTGCATTGGCAGGCGGATTCTTAGCCACTGCGCCACCAGGGAAGCCCGAGCTGACTAATAAATATCTAAAAACTGAAATAGTAAAACGTCCCCTTTCAAAAACTCTGGATGAAGATAATCTTATAATTGAGGTGCAGTGAGCTTTTAAATAACAATTCCTTTTTCAAAGTTGTTCTGGGAAGTAGGGAAAAGAGAGAGAGAGAGAGATGCCAAGCTCATTTTATGAAGTTAGTGAAATCTTGATTCTAAAACTAGGTAAAGTTAATATGAGAAAGTTATACATCTGTTTTCAGTTATTAGCATAAATGTAAAAATCTACACAAAATACTAGTTCTTCAAACCCAACAATGTGTTAAAAGAATCTTGATCCGTAGAGTTTGTTTTAGTAATGTAAGTGTGGTTCAACATCTATTTATCTGTTAATGTAATTTATCTTATTAATAGACTAAAGGAGAGTATGTGGGTTCATCATTCTCTCTACTTTTGTATATGTACTTGAAAATTCCCATATTAAAAAGTTTAAAAAAAAATAGACCAAAGGAGAGAAGTCATCATTATTTCGATACCATAAAATTATTTGATAAGATCCAGCACCCATATATGATAAAAACTCTTGGCAAGCTTGGAACGCAGGATAACTAAATGATGGTCATTACCAAAAACCTACAGCAAATAATAATACTTAACAGAGAAATTTCAGATACATTTACTTTAAGGTCAGTAACAAGGGACTTCCATGGTGGTCCAGTGGTTAAGACTAAGCGCTTCCACTGCAGTGGGCACGGGTTCAAACCCTGGTTGGGGAACTAATCCTGCATGTGGCATGGCAAAAAAAAAATAAAAAGATCAGTAACAAGATAAGGATGCTCTCTGTCATTGTTACTGTTTAACATGATAAGAAAGGTCCTGACGAACACTACAGGGGGAAAAAATTAAAAGTATAAGGATAAGAAGGGAAGCAATAAAACTCATTATTTGCAGTTAATATCACTTATCTAGAAGAACCATTAGAATCAAGAGAAGATATTAGAACTAGTAAGAGTTTAGCAGGGTTACTGGACTTAAGATCACCCTACAAAAGTTAGTAGCATTTACTACACTAGCAATAACCAATTAGTAAAGGTAATCAAAAGTAAATATTTATTGTAGGGCTTCCCTGATGGCACAGTGGTTAAGAATCCGCCTGCCAGTGCAGGGGACACGGGTCCGAGCCCTGGTCTGGGAAGATCCCACATGCTGTGGAGCAACTAAGCCCGTGCACCACAACTACTGAGCCTGCGCTCTAGAGCCCACAAGCCACAACTACTGAGCCCACGTGCTGCAACTACGAAGCCCGCACGCCTAGAGCCCGTGCTCCACAACAAAAGAACCCACCGCAATGAGAAGCCCGTGCACCGCAAGGAAGAGTAGCCCCCGCTCGCCACAGCTAGAGAAAGCCCCCGCACAACAACAAAGACCCAACACAGCCAAAAATAAATAAATAAAATAAATAAAAATTTTTAAAAGTAAATATTGTATACAATAATAGCAAGAAAACTATAGTCTCTAGGAATTACCCTAAGTACATAAGATCTTTAAGGAGAGAACTTTAATAAAGAGCTAGAAGAGGACCTAAATAAATGGGAAAACTTTCCATGCTCTTGGGATTAGATTACTTATTGTTGTAAGGAAGTCAGTTTTCTCCATTTTAATCTATAAATTTATAGATTTAATCTACTTATAAATTTAATCTATAATCTATTTATAATCTATATTTGTTATATTCTATTATATTCTATATTATAATCTATAATCTATTTATAAATTTAATCTATAATCTATAAATTTAATCAAAAATCTATAAATTTAATCTGTAATCTATAAATTTGATTAAATTGCCATCAAAATTCCAGTTGGTTTGTCTGACAAACTCAATAACCTGATCTAAAATTTATATGGCAGGTGGGATAAAGTCTGTGAATAGCTAAATCAGTCTTAAAGATTTGCTTTCGTGGGGGCTTGCCTTACCAGAGGTTAAGATACTGTTTCAAAACTATAGTAATAAAAACTAGTGTAAGTGCAAGAACCTAAAAAGTACACTGGGGGAACAAATTGGAGAGCAGAGACTTACCTATATGTTCAGGAACTTAAGATAAAGGTGGTATCATAAATCATCAGAGAAGGGAGTCATGTTGCTAGAAGAGTGGCTCACTTTATGGAGAAAAACCTAACACCACAGATGGGATGAATTAATTAAAGGGATGGATAATTAAAGGTCTAAATGTGAAAGGAAAAGTTATAAAATTAATGGAAGACAATGTTGAAGAAGCTCTTTCCCTAGGGAAAGCTTTATCTCCTAAAACTTATAAAGGTGAAAAAGTAATGATTTTGGGCTCCCCTGGTGGCGCAGTGGTTGAGAGTCCGCCTGCCGATGCAGGGGACACGGGTTCGTGCCCTGGTCCGGGAGGATCCCACGTGCCGCGGAGCGGCTGGGCCCATGAGCCATGGCCGCTGAGCCTGCGTGTCCGGAGCCTGTGCTCCGCAACGGGAGAGGCCACAACAGTGAGAGGCCCGCGTACCGCAAAAAAAAAAAAAAAAAGTAATGACTTTGATTATATAAAAATTAAAGGTTTTCATTCAGTGACAGACAGATGAAAGAATTAGGGAAGATATTTGCAGTGCCCAAAATTGCCAAGGGATTTAGCCTTGAATTTATTCAGCTTTTGTTTGTCCCCAAAAGCATTTTACCTTCATTTTCTAAGGATATTTTTGCTGGATATAGAATTCTAGATTGATAATCTTGTTTTGTTTTTGTTTTTCCTTTCAATACTTTAAAGATGTCTTTCCACTGTCTTCTGGCCTGCATTATTTCTTTTAATGAATGTCTGAATATTCTTATCTTTGTTCCTCTCTAGTAATGTGTCCTTTTTTTCTGGCTGCTTTTAAGATTTTCACTTTATCTTTCACTAAATCAAATTTAATTTGATTGTGATATTCCTTGTGGTAGAGTTTTCTTTAGGTTTATTCTTGTTAGTGTTCTTTGAGCTTCTTGGATTTGTGGGGTTCTAGAATTTGTCAAATCTGGAACATTATCATTCATTTTATATTTTTTCAGAATTACTGCCCCATGCCCCTCAGTTGCATATATGTTACGCCACTTGTTATTGTACACTAAATCACTGAGGCTCTGTTCATTATCTTTTTCAGCTTTTTCACCCCCCTCTGCTTCAGTTCAGATAGTTTCTATTGCTGTGTTGTCTCTGGTGTCTAATCTGTTGTTAATTCACTCTTTTTTTTTTTTTTTTTTTTTTCTTTTTGCGGTATGCGGGCCTCTCACTGTTGTGGCCTCTCCCGTTGCGGAGCACAGGCTCCGGACGCGCAGGCCCAGCAGCCATGGCTCACGGGCCCAGCCGCTCCGCGGCATATGGGATCCTCCCACACCGGGGCACGAACCCGTATCCCCTGCATCGGCAGGCGGACTCTCAACCACTGCGCCACCAGGGAGGCCCTGTTAATTCACTCTTAATCAACAAGAGTTCCAACTGTTTTTAACATAGACTGTCACTGAGTCCAGGTTTCAGTCAGTTAACTGAGCAAATTGTTATAACCATATCTAGTTTCTTGAGATACTGCAGTGAATAAAGAATCTTCAGTAAGTGTATTCCTTTAGATAACTTAAGTCTTACCTAAAGTTATGTTTCAGTCTTTAGAATTCTTAAAGTCTTCCAAAAGTCCACAGTGGTGTACCTCAGAGATATTATGGGTTCTGTTCTAGACCACCACAGTAAAGTGAATATCACAATAAAGTGAATCACACAAATTTTTTCATTTCCCAGTGCGTATAAAAGTTATGTTTACAGTATAGTGTAGTCTGTTAAGTGTGCAATAGAATTATGCCTAAAAAAAATTGAACATATCTTAATTGAAAAATACTTTATTGCTAAAAAATGCTAAATATCATCTGAGCCTTTAGCAAATCATAATCTTTTCGCTGGTAGAGGGTTTGAAATATTGCGAGAATTACCAAAATGTGACAGAGATGCAAAGTGAGCAAATGCTGTTGGAAAAATGGCACCGATAGACTTGCTAGACTCAGAGTTGCCACAAAACTTCAATTTGTAAAAAGCGCAGTATCTGCAAAGTACAACAAAATGAGGTATGCCTGTAGTTCTTTTGGAATGAAGGCTAGCTCCTGTTTGTTTAGATCTGGTGCTTCTTCCCCTGGGAAATTTGATTTATAATAGTTGGAGGGTTAGAGGCGGTGAGAGCTGCTTGGAGGTAAGGCATGAGGAGAATCTGCATTCCCTTGCAAGGCTCCAGGTAGTATTACAGCAGGGGAGCGGGGGCTTCAGTCAAGTAAAGATTAGCCTCATATTGGGTGGGAGGGATGCTTCTCAGGTAGGGAAGGCTCAGTGAGTTTTGTGAGGTCAGGGTTCTCAGATTGATCAAACTCCACCAAACTGACCCCATTTCAGGCCTCAGGGTCTTATCATTTCACAATCAGTGCCCTAACTTTTACTTAAGAGATCTGTCTAGGCTTTGAATTATTTTTATTTGGTAATTCTGTAACTTGCAGAATCACTCTGTTTGATTTTTGGCTATATCAACCCTGTGCCTGTAAGAATTAAGAGGTTCTTTTATGCATTCATGGATGTTCTTTGGTCCTCTGTTTATTGAGTTAATCATTTTCTTAAAGCTTTCACCTGTCCTCAGAATCAGCCCACTCCACAGTCCTTGTCTTTCTTATTTCCATCATAATGCACTTAGCAGTCTGCCGTGCTGTTTTCTTCAAGAAGAACTTTATTCCAGGTATCTACGGGTGATAAGTAATTCTTTGCTGCTACATGCCATGTACTATTAGTATTATGTTATCTAATGGTGGCAATGTCATCATTGCCTTTACATCCAACTAGATTGGAAAACCAAAGCCAGGTTCCTAGCTTTTAAGAGTCTGTGTCCTGTAACTACTCTGGTACCAAATAATTTATCAGTCAGTTCAGTGCAAGAAAGCACTCTAGGTATGTAAAGCAACAGGAGATTTAACAGCAGAAATTGGGTCCGTTGTAAATTGTTGGAAAGGTCAGAGGTAGGAAGTCAGTGAGGCTGCTCGCCTAAAGCTGCTTTCCAGAGGACAGGCTGCTGCTTCTGCTGCCACGACCGCCATTCTTACATCGTCACACTTGCCTCCCTCATCCTTGAAGCTGGTGACCAGACACTGGAACTTGGAGTTCGGCGGCCACAAATTCTGGCGTCTCCAACCTTACTTGCCAGAACCACCAGCAGCAATAATCTGCCCTTTGCCTCCCTTTGGCCTTCCAAATCTCATTCAGATGTGTCTCACGGATGGAATATAATTTGGGAAGTGTAATTATTTAGTTCAGTTTTTCATTGCACATTAGTCAGCTTGATAATTACCCCCAAATTTCAGGAGCTTATGGACCAACAAAGGCTTATTTCTTGCTCATGTTATGTTAGTGGCTGACAGTTGGTCGTGGCTTTTCACATGTCATCTCATTCTGAAGCGCAGCTCTTTTCTGGGTCCTGTCACTCTTGGCAGAGACAAAGAGAAGAGAGTGGACAAGCACACAATGGCTTTAAAAGCCTCTGCTCCGGTGTAGCATATGTCACTAAACAGGCTAGAATGGTTGCCTGTCGGAACGTGTTGGGGCAGGTGGGACTGGAGCGTGAGGATAAAAGGCACTGAACGGCTAGATGGAAGGAGGGAGGGGGTGGGTGGGGTCTTGCCTTGACTGATGGTACTGTGCCACGATCTCAGGGTAATTATGAATCCACTGCACCAAAAGCTTCTCCAGATGAATGAAAGCTTCACAGTATTTTTTAATTGAACTCAATGAAATTATTCTTTTCTTTAAATTCACGACTCAGAAGTATGTTAAAATTGACTTTTGAATTTAGTGAAAGTGTTAACTGATTTTAGTAAATCCAGAATAAAGTTGCTCTACTTGATCAGGTCCTATCTGCCAGTTTCCAGATTGGTTGATTCTTTTACAAGTGGATCAGTTAATGTATTCAGGCCTTAAAATATGCACTGTTTGCAGCATCCGTGGTGGTTATTTGGTATCTTCTTGCCTTCCAGCTTAGTGGAGTTGTGCCGCAGCAAGCATCACTATGGTATTGATCAATTGTCCAAATTTCAGGATCTCATTGGGGATCTTGTCTTGCCATTTTTTGACATGAATTGCACAAAGTGACGGTGATGAAACTGTAAGAGAAGGCCATTGTAATGCTTATGTAAGGCCCAGTCCCAAATCCCTAAAGAAAATGAATGCTGTTTACTTTCTCTTTTTTTTTTTTTTTTTGCGGTACACGGGCCTCTCACTGCTGTGGCCTCTCCCGTAGCGGAGCACAGGCTCTGGACATGCAGGTTCAGCAGCCATGGCTCACGGGCCCAGCCGCTCCGCGGCACATGGGATCCTCCCGGACCGGGGCACGAACCCGCGTCCTCTGCATCAGCAGACGGACTCCCAACCACTGCGCCACCAGGGAAGCCCTACTTTCTCTTTAAACTGTAAGTCTGTAAGCCGCAGACCATATATAATCACGTTGTGAACTGTTAAATGCTATATAAAAAATGATTGTGGATATTCTCTTATAATATGCCTTGGCAGGGAAAACTGGCCTTCCATTTTTCTTCCTACTTTTGTAGTTGTTTGGCTATTAACCTCTGTAGTTAAGAGTATAGATAGGTCATTTGTAGTTGCAGGTGTGCTGACTAGACTGGCATTTTATCCAAACAGATATTTATTTATCGTCTTCTGTATGCCAAGGTAATATTTTAGCCCCTGGTGATGAATGAGACAGAGTTTAGTGTGGTGGGTGATGGACCGATGATTGTGATACATTATAATTAAATGCTGTGGTAAAGTTATGTATGGACATGGTAGCATAGAGGGAAAAAGAATCTTTGAAAATGAATAAAGGTTTGTTAGGAGGACTGAGGTGCCAGGGTTGGCCTTGAAGAGACTTCCTTTGCAGAGGGAGAAGCCTGCGTGGAAGACCCAGAGTTGAAATTATTGTAGGAACATAGGGTGTGAGGAGGGAGTGGCACAAATTAAACCTAGATCGATAGAAAGGTCTAGATGCGAAGGGCATGCCAGGTTAGAGGTGGGATTCTCTTCTGCAGAAATAGGGGCCACTGAAGTATAGTAAGGGAGTCAACTTGGTAAAATTTGTCTTAGCATGTTAATATAGATGAGAAAGGAGAGAGAATGGAGGCAGAGAGACTGGTTAGGGGGTTTAATTATTGTAGTCTAGGCAAGAGATGACAGCCTGAACAAATAAAGCATTGGAAGAGAGGTGGTGTCCGACTTTGGAAACATCTGGGGACTACAGTCTGTAAAATTTGGGTGGGAAGAAGGGAGGCTAAGGATATGGTAGGCGTATAGGTAGGGGTGTGTGTGTGTCTTTTTTAAGTTGTCTGTGGAACCTTTGGGTGGAGAGATCCAGTAGGCAGTGGGTAAGCTGAGCTTTCTCATTTCATGCACCTTAGAATATTGGAAGTGCTGAAACAAAAATTTAGTTTCACCGGATTTCTTTTTCCCTTTCAGAGGATTTGAGTTTCACCAAACTCTTTGGTCTTAGAACAAAACAACACAGAACTTTGCTTTTATATAGGCTTATACTTTAAAAACTTAAACTGTATGAAAAGATATATAATGAAAATCAGTGATTCCTTCCTTTGTTCCTTCCCATTCCTGGACCTGTGACCCAGAGTCAATTATTTTTAATTCATTTAGTTGTCTCTTCTGGTATTTATCCACACATTTCAATGTGTTAATATTGTTATTGATTACTTAGTCAGTTTTATATTACCTGTTGGCCTGTTATTTCCACGACGTTTTAGTTCTCTTATACCTCGACACACCTTACCTCTTTAATTCTTTAAATACCACAATTTTTGGTTCAAAATAAACCATATTTACAACTAAATATTCACTAAAGAGCCAGGAGTGTACTCAGATTACATTTTCTTTCACATAGAACTCTGCTAGTAAGTTGCCTTGTTTATACTTGCATAGTTTTTGAAAAACTGATTCTTAAAGTTTTTCAACATCTTTATCACATCCACCATATACCTGTCACTGGTGTTTTTGAAATGCTCAGTTAATCAGTATTTTCTTTTTGCCTGCTTGTGGAGCTGTTAATCTTCTTGTTCCTGTTTTTTTCTTAGGGCCCACAGTTGCCACTCATGGACTTCCCAACAGGTGGAATGATTGTTACTTGATATCTTCCTTTTATTTATTTATTAAAAGTTTTGTTAAAAGTTGAAATATAGTTGATGTACAATATTATGTTAGCTTCAGGTGTACTGCATAGTGATTTGATATTTGCATATATCATGAAATGTTCACCACAATAAATCTAGTAACCGTCTCTCCCCATACAAAATTATTACAATATTATTGGCCACGTATCTTAAGCTGTATATATGGTACAACATATATACATATGTGATTGTTTTCAGTTGATGATCTCTTAAGTTTGAATGCCTTCTAACAACGATACATTTTTATTCCCCCCATCATGTTGAATGTTTTTGATGTTGTATTTTCCATCTTTTTGTTTTGTGTATCCCTTAACTATTTATTGTGGTTTTAGATGACTTTACTACTTTTGTCTTTTAACCTTCCTACTGACTTTATAAGTGGCTGATCTACTACCTTTACTATATGTTCGTCTTTACTAGTGAAATTTTTCCTTTCATAATTTTCATATTTTGAGTTGTGGCCTTTTCTGCTTAGAGAACCCCTTTATCATTTCTTGTAAAGCTGATTAGTGGTGCTGAACTCTTAGCTTTTGCTTGTCTGTAAAACTCTTTTTATCTCGCCTTCAAATCTGAATGATAACCTTGTCAGGTAGAGTATTTTTGGTTGTAAGTTTTTTCTTTCATCACTTTGCAAATATCATGCCATTCGCTTTTGGCCTGCAAAGTTTCTGCTGAGAAGTCAGCTGTGAGTCTTTATGGGAGTTCCCTTGTATGTAACTAGTTGCTTTTCTCTTCTGCTTTTAAGATTCTCTCTTTATCTTTAATTTTGCAATTTTAATTATTATGTGTCTTAGCATGGACTTCTTTCAGTTCAACTTGTTTGGGAGTCTCTGTGCTTCTTGGAATTGGATGTCTGTTTCCTTCCCCAGGATAGGGAAGTTTTTAGCTATTGTTTCTTCAAATAAGTTCTTTGCTCCTTTCTTCTCCTTCGGAGACCCCTGTCAAGTTAGTATGCTTGATGTTGTACCAGAGGTCTCTTAAACTATCCTCATTTTAAAAAATTATTTTTTCTCTTTTTCTGTTCAACTTGGGTGATTTCTACTACTGTCTTCCAGATCACAGTCTGTTACTCTGTGTCATCTAACCTACTGTTGATTCCTTCTAGTGTAACTTTAATTTTAGTTAATTGTATTCTTCAGCTCTGTTTGGTTCTCAGTATTTTCCAACTGTTTGTCGAAATTCTCACCATTTTCATCCATTCTTCTGAGCTAGGGAGCATCTTTATGATCATTACCTTGAACTCTTTGTTGAGTAGATTGCCTGTCTCCACTTGTTTAGCTCTTTTTCTGAGGTTTTGTCTTGTTTCTTTGTCGGCTCATTTTGCCCAGTTTCCTGTGTTAGGTTGGTTACATTTCCCAATTTTAGAGAAGTGGCCTTATGTAGGGGACATCCAATGGGTCCCAGTAGCACACTCCCTTCTGGTCACCAGAGCTATATATGCTCAAGGGGTGCCCCCGTGGGGCTGCCTGTGCCCTTCTTTTATGGCAGGACTGCTATGGTGGGTGTGCTGGTAGGCGGGGCTGGCCCCCAGCCTGGCTGTGAGGCCCTGCCTCATGCAGTGGCTGCCGGGCTGCTGGAGGGCAGGGTAGGCTTCCCAGCTGTCTGCCTGGCCCTGGGGCTGGGGCTGGCCTGCTGGTGGGCGGGTAAGCCCCCAGTGCTAATAAGCTAGGGGGAGGATTCCAAAATGTCACTTGCCAGTGCTGTGTTATCTTGGTAGAATGAGCTCCCCAAAATGGCTACTGCCAGCATCTCCATCCCCAGGGGGAGTTCCAGTTGCCTCCTGCCTGCCCAGGAGGCTCTCCAAGATCAGCAAATGGGTCTCACCCAGGCTCCTTTCAATTTACTGCCTCTGTGCTGAGATTTGAAGTGTGTGAGATTTAACGTATGCCCTTTAAGAGCAGAGTCTGTTTCCTACAGCTCTCTGGCTCTCCTGGACATAAGCCTTGCTGGTTTTCAAAGTCAGATGTTCTGGGGGCTCATCTTTCTGATGCAGGAACCCTGGGCAGGGGAGCCTGATGTGGGGCTCAGAAAGAATCCTCACTCCTTGGGGAGAACCTCTTTGATTGTGATATTCCTCCCATTTGTGGATCGCTGACCTGGAATTGTGAATCCTGACAATACCGCGTCTCAGCCTCTCTTACTCAGCTCATTGTGGTTCCTTGTTTAGGTATGCAGTTGTGGAATAGCTTTTCTGCTAGTTTTTAGGCCGTTGTCATAGATAGTTGCTCTGTAAGTAGCTGTAATTTTGGTGTATCCATGGGAGGAGGAGTGAGTTCAGGGTTTTCCTACTCTGCCGTCTTGGCCACCTCACTTCATGTCTTTCTTTTTACTGGTGTGTTCCCATGTATGTGTGTGTATGTACAGAACATATCTGCTGGCTGTCTGTTGGGAAAATGTGTATGGATAATAATATCAGGTCTTGAATATATAAAAATGCTCACTTGATTGACTGTTTGGGTACAGAATTCTTACCTAAATAATTTTTTTTTTTTTTGGCTGCGTTGGGTCTTCGTTGCTGCGCATTGCAGCGAGTGGGGACCACTCTTCACTGCGGTGTGCGGGCCTCTCACTGCATTGGCTTCTCTTGTTGTGGAGCACTGGCTCTAGGCACCCAGGCTTCAGTAGTTGTGGGACATGGGCTCAGTAGTTTTGGCTCCCGGGCTCCAGAGCGCAGGCTCACTAGTTGCAGTGCACGGGCTTAGTTGCTCTGCAGCATGTGGAATCCTCCTGGACCAGGGCTCGAACCCGTGTCCCCTGCATTGGCAGGTGGATTCTCAATTGCTGCGCCACCAGGGAAGCCCCCTAAATAAATTTTAAAGTGTTGCTTCATTGATTTTAAGCTTGCAGTGTTACAGTGGAGAATTCGGGTGCCATTTTAATTCTTGTTATTTTGCATGTGATCTTTTTTTCCCTTTGGAAAATTATTGGGATGTTTTCTTAGGTTAATGAGTCAGTGTTTTTCTCCCTTTACATTTTCTCTCTTCTCCCTTTTCTCTGGAATTATTGGTAGTCAAATGTTGAATTTCCTGTTTTGATCTTCTAAGTCTGTTAACTATTTTTTAGTATATTCTATTTCTCTTAATGTTCTAGGAGAGTTTCTAGGTGTTTACTTTTTTCTTTTGGATTTTTTTATGATAAAGGCATTTATGATGAGATAAATGCTTTTATTTATTTATTCATTCATTCATTCATTCATGGCTGTGTTGGGTCTTCATTGCTGCATACGGGCTTTCTCTAGTTGCAGCGAGCAGGGGCTACTCGTTGTGGTGTGCAGGCTTCTTATTGCGCTGGCTTCTCCCGCTTCAGAGCATGGGCTCTCTGATGCGTGGACTTCAGTTGTAGCGCGCGGGTTTGGCTGCTCTGTGGCATGTGGGATCTTCCTGGACCAGGGCTCGAACCCGTGTCTCCTGCATTGGCAGACGGATTCCCAACCACTGCGCCACCAGGGAAGCCCTTCTTTTGGATTTTTAACAATGGCTATATTTTTAATTTTAAGAGCATTTGGAATTCTCCTTTTTCATTACTGTTACTAATTTTTATCTTCTCAGCATAGTAATTATAGGATTTTTTAAAAAGTTTTCTTTTGTTCTTTTAGTTCTTTGCTTTTATCTTTGCAATTTTTGTTTGTTTTGATCTCTGATGTCTGAGACTTTGCAAATTTTCGTGATCCTTAGCTGTCTATTCGTATTTAAAAGTGAAAAAGGCTAATTGGTAGTTCTGTGTTTACAAGGGACCTTGCCAAGTGTAAGTGTTGGGCTTCACTTCGGGTTAATTGGATGCAAAGCTGCTATTTCTTGGGGAACTGCCAAATAGTATGTGAATGTCTTTTCTCTGGGACTGTTCCGTTTCTCTAGGGAAGGATCTTCTTCCTTTCTGGGAGAATGGTAGGGTTGGGTAGGTGGGGCAGGAAGTAAAGACACTTCTCCTGGCCGATGGCATTCTAGAATTAAAGAAAAGGAGCAGGGTTAGGTGTTTGAACGTTTCTTATTTTGACTTTTGACTTAACTTAAATCTGCCAGCCCTGTGCTTCCCACCCACCCACCCACCAACCCACCAACCATGTATCTGTCCTGGAGTCCCAAGCTTTTACCTTTCAGTTTCTGTGCAGAATAACTCTTCTCTTTTTTACTGTTTAGTCTACAGACTTGCAACCAATCTTCACCCTTCCCACTCCAGCCACCGACTCTCTGCCTCTAAACCTCGCTCATTGTATCCTGTCCTTAGGTCCTGAACTGCTCAGGGTCCTGCAGGGCAAGATTAGCTCACCTATTGGTGTTTCCACCTCAGCACACACTGCCTTATGCTACTACTTCACAGTTACTTTCCTGGTCTTAATGCCATGGAGAGTTTGACTTGTTTAAATCTTGCAGGTAAAACAGAATTTTAAAACTATGGCAGATGTGCAGTTAGCATGGTTTGCACATATGTAATCACAGTTGAGCAGATACTTTCTATTTGAATATTGTGAGATTTTGGATTAGTTGGAGTTGGAGCCATAATGGATGTTTTGATAGCACTTGACCTTTTCATATATGTACTTTCATAACATGTTCATAGTGAGAACTGTGTCACAGGCTCAAATGTGATGTTGTAATTGTAGAATAAGGTTATGCAGTAACTATTCTAAAGTAATGTATTGATAGATTTCCATCTTGCTGGTAGGCCGCTGCAGCTACTTTCTGTTTTTAAGATAGTAGTGATGAAGGAAGTTTCTACTGTTCTGTTTTTTCCTCAATCTGAGAAATGTGTCTATTTCTACGCAGGAAAACAACAATGGAGTGTGTTTTCTCTAGAAGTTTTACAGTGTTTGGGGGAAAGAAACATGTCATTTGAAACAAGGCAAAGCAGGTTATATGGTTTCATATAGTTAGTATGTTGTAAGCCTTATCTGGACCAAAATGTTATCTAGTTATTTGTTTATATAAATGTAACTTACCCTAAACCCCAAACCCTATAACTTAGAAACTTCCCAAACACATGCAATTTAGAACTTAAAACTTAGAAACTCCCCATAGAGCATACAACTTTTAAAAGTTTTTAGCTTACTTCAGAAACAATTGCTTCATTAAGGACTTAACATTAGCTATCATCTTTTACTGGTGAATCAAAATATACCCGAGTAGCTGGCACAGCCTTTGTTTTTTTCCTCCTAATATGGAAAAGGATCTTTAAAGGATTTGGTCACTTCTATTACTATTTTTTTCCCAACTTGGCAGTTCTCTTAGGAGCAGCTAAGTATTAGTCTTTCCTTTGCCAGGATTAAATTATTTTCCTTTTGAGAGAAATAAGTAACTGGGATTTTGTTTTTTTAAAAAATAAAGAGTAAAACTCCATTTATTTGTTAGACTACACAGCCTTGTTCTGATTCTGATTCTCTTCCACTCTGACTGATCTTTTTCTTTATTCCCAAAGGCTTCTCCCCATTCTGCAGGCTTTGTTCTTGGCCTTCAGCTTCTCTCTGTCCATTACTTGAAAGATTTCAGACATCCCCTTGTGCTGGAGGAAGAATAATATTCTACCAGGTGGTAATGTTTTGGACCACACAGATTTACAGGATGGTTATTGATAGATGGGCTTGCTGTGACAACAAGAAGTCGTAATTTTTCTCTGAGATCACATACCCTAGCCAGAGTTAAAAGGAAAGCCCAGAGCTTTTTTCTCCTAGTCCATTTGTCAGATTATCTAATTGTAATTAGTTACAATTAATCTAAAAGGTCACTATGTTTGAGACACAATTTAGCCTGTTTAATTGGGCTTAATCATTTATTTCATAATTGCCAATGCTGTATTCTTCTTAAGGAGCCAGTTCTTAATGAGAGTGGCCTTTTTGGTGGGGAGAAGGGACATGGAAGAGTAGAACTTTAATGCTTTTTTGACATAAAACAGTTCCTAGCTGCCCTTTAAATTTTTTTCTGTGCTACATTTACACCTTTACTTGACTCTCCAGTTCGAGTTGTTTGGAGCCAACAACCATGTGCTAGCAATTGAGAACAGAGGTGCACCTGTGACCCTTGGCTGTCCTGAGCTTGAATAGGAGCATTAGGCAGTGGTTCTCAAAGGAGCAGGCATAAGAATCACCTGGAGGGCTCAAACGGATTTCTGTATCACGTGTTACACGCTCTCCACTTTTCTGACTCTCTAAGTCTGGGTTGGGGCCTGGCAGGTTGCATTTACATTAAGTTAACAAGTTTCCAGGTGATGCTGATGCTGCTCTGGTATCAGATTTTGAGAGCCACTGATAGTAGGTAGTGGCCAGTCTTCGCAGTAGACCAAGAATGAATTAATAATACCTGCTATAGTTTCTGAATATATCCTCCCCTTACAAACAAATAACAAGAAAAAAACTCAAAAGGAATATCTGGTAGGGCTTACCTGGTTTGCTTTAGCCTGTGTGAAACCAAATGCACTTCAATTTTTAATTCCAGAGCTACTAATAAGTAGTATGCCTTGGACTGTTTTTATATTAAACATTTATTTTGACTTCCATTAAATTAATTTACTTCGCATACATTATTGAATACGTATCATATGATAGTTTGGAGTTGGGGCTCTAGCGCTGAATTCCTTCTCCAAGGGGCTTATGTCTAGTTTGAGGAAGATTGATAGTAAACACATAACGTGTCAAGTGTCGATAAGTTACTTGGATAACAAAGTATGAGAGTTGAACATATTTATTCCTGCCTGGTATGAATTACATATCCCTAATACTTTCTCATTTATTAGCAATCTGATAGTATTTCCTGAACCTTAGATTCCAGCTATTCCATGTGTTTTAGATTTTATTTCACTTTATTTTAGTAAAGGTCAGTTGTAGTACTTTCTCAATAGAACTGAGGCTATGTGAGCTTGTTATCTTATGAGTTTCAAGGTTTAAGCCTTGTGGCGAGATGTTATGAGGGCAACCTGAGGGTTTTTACATTTTGTGAACTTGAATGTCTCTAGAGGGCATATGCATTCTCCAGCTCATTGAAATGCTCACTGCTCTTTTTTATTCTTATACCAGGCCTGTTTTACCCATTTATGTTAATGGCCTGGGCCTTGTAGGCATTTGAGTTTAGAATACCTTCTTTAAACAGTTTGAAAAATAGTGCATTTTTTTCAAGCTGGAAAATCTAACCTAGATAAAATTTAGTTATTTAATGGTAATTTCATTTTTGTTTAGGTTCCATGTTTCTTTTTTTTTTTTTTTTTGGTTAGTCTGAACTTTTTTGTGGGCAAAGTTGAAAGTGATTGATTACATTTCTCTAGCTAGAGGCTCTAGTTTTAGAATTCAGGACTGCACGCATGCACACACACACACACATACACACTTTTAGGCTGTGCGTGTCAAATGTTAGATAAACCAAACAGCTAATATATTTTGTTTGTTTTAAGTCAGAGATTGGGTTGAGATTAGCAAGGAATTCGATGTCTTAGCATTTTCTGGATTGTCATTTTAAGTGTTGACCACAGATTGCTATGAAAAACCTTCCTAATCTTTGGCTAAGCGTATGAATACCAACTAGTGCTCATTCTTCAAATTCCCTGTAGCTCTGCAGATGCTTCTCTGTGTTCTGCTTTCCTTTGCTACCGTGGTGAAGATTGGGTGGCTCCTGAGAAGAAAGTCATGTTAGCCAGTGTCTTAGTCTGTTCATGCTGCTGTACCCGACTGTCATAGACTGGGTGGCTTATTTATGTCTTACACTTTTGGAGGATGAGAAGTCTAAGATCAAGGCGCTGGCAGATTCAGAGTCTGGTGAGAGAGGCTGCTTCCTGGTTCATAGAAGGCCATCTTCTCACTGGGTCCTCACATGGCAGAAGCGGTGAGGGAGTTCTCTAGAGACTCTAAATCCATTCATGTGAGGGTTCCGCCCACATGCCTAAAAACCTCCCAAAGGCTCCATCCACCTCCTAATGCCATCACACTGGGGGTTAGGGCTTCAACACATGAGTCTTGGGGGGACGCAAACATTCACTCCGTAATAGCTAGCATGTAAGTGAATTGGTTTTCTGTTGTTTTTCAAGCAAAATATATGTGGAAATATAGCTTCTTTTTAGATGTGGAAATAGGATTTAAGATTTTCTACTGTGACTTGTGCCTTTTTCGTTTTGGTTTGAAAGTCTGTTTTCAAAGGTATTTAAAACCAGAGCAGTTTTTGTTTTTCTTTTTCAATGCCACATGAAAGATACCTGAGAGGCATCAGAGATCATTGCTTCTGTGGAGCTTCGTTCTGTCCTGACAGCTGCGGGACTTCACATCTTAGGTTCTTTTTCCTCTGTCATATCTTTGACTTGGAGATTTGCCAAAGTGTGAACCGTGTGCTTGGGAAGCAGGTGTCTCCCCAGCCGCAGCGCAGGGTGGAGTTAATTGAACCGGGTGGTCCAGGAACCCATGGGGTTGGTGTGTTCATTCTTGGCTTTCAGTACTTGAAGTTTTCTTTCCGAGCTTGTCAGTTACCTTCCTTAATTCCCAGCGTTTGGCGTAGAGCAGGTGTATGATGTGGTTTAGGTGATAAACACTTGATAGGAGGTTCAGTAACCTAGAATCACATAGTGAGAAAGTTCTTTGTTTTTCAGTTACTTAAAAAAAATTTTTTTAATCCTTCTGAAAGCAGAAAGGTGGTATTTTGGAGCTAGCGTGTAACACTTCTCAGCATCTGCCGATCTCCTTTATTCACAGGGAAGGCAAGCTTCACTCAGAACCTTTAAAGGCAGTAGGACCTAGCTAGAATTTAATAACACTGTGTTTATTTCTACATTGCAAATGACACTGCTTTTCTGTTTTTGATCAATTCTTACTTTGTTTTAAGTGCGAGCAGTTTTATGCACAAGGGGGTGATTCTAGGAAGCACCTGCAGGAGTGTGGAGACAGAGACAGGGATGGTAAGGAGGCCGTGAAGAAGGCAGCACTGCGGCGACTGGAGTGGAATCCCAGCGGGGACTTGGGAGTCAGTGCGTACTCACCCAGAGTAAAGGGAGACGCTGGGTATTTACACTGAGTTCTCATTAGTCATTACTTGATCATGGCTTCTGGGGGTGTTAATTCTCTAGAACTTCCAACCGGCCTCTCCTTCAGGCAGAGCGACCCCGGCAGCCAGAGAGAACACTGGCAAATAATGGTAGGTGCTGACAGTGACCTTTGTGGATCACTGTAAATGGGTGGGGTACCAACAGTTTCAGCTTCACTCCCAGACATGCTAAGCTTCTCCTACATCCTCCTCATCTTAGTCAACGGCAGCCCCATCCTTCGGTGCTGAAGGCTAAAAACTTCAGTCATCCTTGACCCTTCTCTCACATCTCACATCCAAACCATCAGCAAATCTTGTTGGCTCTACCTTAAAATATATTGAAAATCTGACCTCTCCTCTTGCCCTCACTGCTACCACCTGCTCCAATCCCCCATCATCTCACAGCCTTCTAACTTAGTTTATTGCTAGTACAGAAGCTGGAATGATCCACAGAAAATCAAAGTCAGATGACATCACTGCTCAAAACCTTCCACGTGTCCTCATCTTAGAGTGAAAGGCAAAGTCTTTGCATTGCCCATAAGGCCCTCCAGCACATCTGGCCTCCTGCTCCCGTTTGTGTGTGTGCCTGTGTGTGCACACGCATGTACAGTTCTTTTTGGTTTTAGCCTTATATGTAGTCAAAACATTCCTTTCCTCTCCATTTTCTTCCCTATTTTTTTTTTTAGTGTGGGTTATGTGATTCATTTGTAAATTAGATTCATTTGCCACAGTTTGCCATTCCATCTTTACCACTACATCCTGGGTGAAATTTTTTTTTTTTTATACAGTGAATGTACTTTTTATAGTGTGTAGTTCTGTTGGTTTTGACAAACACGTGGAATGGTGTATCCACTACCGCGGTTGCATACAAAAGAGTCCATTGTCTTAAAAATTCCTTCCTGCTTCCCCTTTGCAGACAGTCCTTCTTTCCACCTTCCAGTCCCACTGGCAACCACTGATCTGTTTTCCTCCCTATAGTTATGCCTTTATAAATAAGTGAGAGTCTTACCATATGTAGCCTTTTTGGTCTGATTCTTTGATTTAGCAGAATACATTTAAGATTTTTCTGTGTTGTGTAAATCAATAGTTCACTCCTCAAGTGTCCTTTAAGTATATTTAAGCAAAAAAAAAAAAGTGAACTGATTTAAAGAAAATATTGAACAAACATGATACAGGTGGCACGTAGATATGAGAAACGTCTTGAACCTGAATGACTAAAATTTGGAACTCAGTAGTGTGATAGAAAGATGCTAAGTCAAGGCTTTGCTTTACCTGGTACCTCTGCCAGTGATTAGTTGTGTGCACTTGGGGAAGTCAACCTTCTGCTCTTGAGTTTCTGATAAAAATAAACAGTAAAATGGCTGATCTAGTAGTTGTTAGCTCCTACCATGGTTCATAAAGACACAGGGTATCTTAGGTGCTTTGGGTGGCTCTTTTTTACATTAGCATTTCATTGTTGTGAAGCACCCATCACCCCTGGATTTCACCGTTGTTAGGACAACCTGTTACAAATGCTTTGTTAAACCTATCATGGAGGAATAAGAGCCAGCCATTAAGAATGAGGTACGCCTTCAATGTAAGGCTCCCGTTCATCCACGTTTTTTTTTTTTCTGTTGGGCTTTTCTAAAGGGTAGGCTAGGGAGAGCCTGAGTCAGAGCTGTAGTCATGTCCAGGAGGTACTGGTGGTGCAATAAATCTCTGTGAGTTTTTAGCACCGTAACATTTGGAAATTAATTTCCATAGTCCTTTCCCTAGGTAGATTTCCCAGAGCTGTCTGTAAAGATTGGTTGGAGGTCATAGTTTCCCAGAACTTTATCATGGTTCATGATAGGCCATCTTGTCACATCATTGGCAACGTGTATTTGAGGGTCAGTGCATGTTAAGAACTCCACTGATAACGGAAACCGGGAGAGGGAACCAGAGATAATTGCTGTTTTGTTTTTATTTTTAAAGATGAACAGATTCATAGTAATTTTTTTAAAAATCATAATTAATGGCTGCTTCAAACCCCTGTCCAGGTTGGGATTTTTGAAATTGGAAATGGGATAATAATTGAGTTGTATTTAGGTGACAGTGTCAATGTAAAATCAGAAAGTAAGTGGGAGGAATTGGAGAATACAGAATTGATCTGTTTATTTTACATGTGGCACATAGTAATATTAATTTTACTTTTTACTTTTAGTAATGAATGTTATAACTATTGAAGATTATAAGAGCACATACTGGCCAAAATTGGATGGTGCCATAGATCAGCTTTTAACTCAGAGTCCTGGTGACTATATCCCCATATCCTATGAACAGATATACAGGTAAGTCAAGATTTAATTTGCTTGGGTTTTAGAGGGTATAGTGAAGTTCACAGCAACTTGAATTACGACAGTTTGTATGCATATAATATATGATACCTACGTTAAGGCTCTGTAAGTTATTTATATGTTCCATACTTGTGGATTGGGGGTTTGATTTATACTTTTTGCTTCAGAATTGTTTTTCAAATGAAGATAGTGTTAATCCTAACTCAGCCTGCCACGCCCACCATACATAATGCAGAAATTATAGAGGTCAGTGAAAAAGGCAAAAAATATGTAGTTTTAGTATCACAGGGAGATGTTAGCTTAATCTGTTGATGTTTGTGGCACACAGGTTTAACTATCTTTGGTTATTTTGTTTCCCAGCTCCTGGTAAATGGAAGTAGCAAATTAGTGAGGACCGGGGTGCGTTGTGAGATCAGCCCAGTCACAAGAGGGGGAAGTGACAACTGTGCTGTTCTGCACAAGTGATGCACAAAGAGGTTATTTAGCAAACGTTTTTGTTAGTTAGAAACCTTCTGCTGATTGTCACTCTCTCTTCCTTATTTTGACATTCATTAAAACGAGAGAGAAACTGGCTTATTAGTAGTTATCATAGTCAGACTCTCAGATAATCACCCAATATTAGATTATCTAATACGGATAAAAAATTAAATAGAATACTCAAAAAGATTATTTGTAGCTGGTGATAATGTCTCTTCCACATGAACACTGATTGGGGCAGGATAAATTTTTGTTTTAAGAGTTGCAATTGGTCACTTTTTGAGGCCTGAATTAATTATTTGACCAGTGGTTACATATTGAGGGTATGCCTTAACCTTAGGTTGAATTAAGTGCTTCAACCTTAAAATCATTAACTTGGTTTTTGTCTCCCCTCCTCCCCACAGTTGTGTGTATAAATGTGTATGCCAGCAGCACTCGGAACAGATGTATAGTGATCTGATTAAAAAGATAACTAATCACTTAGAAAGAGTCTCAAAGGAGCTGCAGGTAAAGAACTTATGGTATTGATTTTAGCTTCTTTGGGATTTTCTGACTGGTTGGAATTAGCTTTATAGTATACCTTTGGAGGCTTGTTCATTTGATTATGATATAAATTTATAAATATTTTATAGATGAATATGGATCAAATGGTCTTATCTTTGGAACAGATTAATTTGAAAATTTGACATAAACTGTGGACATTTTTGGATTAAATGTATTTCCAACTTTAATTCTGTTTATTACCATGCAATATTTCTTTTATGTAAAACCTTATTTGTTCTGTTAACCTCAGTATTTGGTGACTTTTATATTATAAACGTGTACATTCTAATTTTTTTCTGGAACTTTTTTGAAAATTATTATCTTTGAAGTGTCATTTGCCTACCAGTTTCTAATATTTGCTAATATAAACAACTGAAGTCAGCATTTTGTTGATAAACCCTCTACAGATGAACATCATCCCAGCTGTAAAATCTGGGGCAAGTTGCAGGAAATATTTTATTTAAGGAAGCACTTGGCTTCTCGATCCTACTCTGCCCCTCCCTGCCTCAGTAAAGTTTCCATTGCTTGAAGGTCAGGTAGTATCTTTATTCCAGGACCAGATCACATTTGAGTTGTGGTGTAGAAGTTACAAGATGTGCAGAGAAGTCACTCAGCAGTAGATCACCAGGGTCCACACCACAATTAGGAAGTGCTCCAGCAATCCTGAAATATCCACAGTTTCTAGCAAGTTCTGGGTTGCTATTTGGATATTCTCCTCACTTACCTTGTGTTTTTTTTTTTTTTTTTTTTTTTTTAAGTATAGCCAGACCTGTGTTTATCATAGCCAAATATATCTTTTTCCTGTTGCTAGTGTAAATTGTTTTCGTCATCTTTTTGCCATTAAATACAAAACCTTTATTCATCTAACAGATATATTTAGTGTTAGGCATTGTATGTAAACCATAGATGAAGCCTAAGGTCTGCGCATTGTAGCTTTGAATGATCTGCTTATTAATTCTCGACTCTGCCCTCTCTCTGAATCCCCACGTTCAATTTACTGCTGAATCCTATTTCTGTTCTGTTTCTCTCTTGGCTCCTGTCCGCTTGGCCACCACCCAGTCCAGGCCACATCATCTCAAGTGTTTTACTAAAATGCTCATCTTAGTTGGTGCTCTCTGCCTCTAGTCTTAACACATCTAACTAGAATCTTGCGTTTCAGAGCGACTGTTTCTAAGGTACAGCTCTGATTATCATATTCCTATTAGAATAAAGTCTAAATTTCTTAATATGATTTAGGAAGGCTTTCACTTTTTGACTCCTGCTTATTTCTGCAGCCTGATGTCTTACCTTTCTGCTCCTGCATACTGAACTTACTTCAGTTCCTTGAACATTTTAGGTACTATCTCACATCTTGGCTTTTGCCACGTTAACTTAACTGTCTGAAACATTCTTCCTTTTCTTCTGCCCTCTTATTTTTTTGGTCAGTGTGAACTTAACATTTAGGCTGCCACTTAGACATCATTTGTTTTGGGAAACATTCTCTGATACCTTGTTCCCCAAGTCAGGTTTGGGAGCCCCTCATCTGTGCTTCTGTAACACCCAATACTTCATGGTAGTTCATTGTGTAATTTATGGTTTAGCTGTTCCCCTTCCCCACGTTCCCCACCCCAGTATTGTGTCCTGAGAGGGCGGAGGAGCATGTCTGTTTTCATTATTGTGCTGTTAGTACCTTGCCCAGTATCTCATACATACTAAGCATCACTTGCTGAATGAAATGTATAGCAAATGAATGTTTATAAATATTTACTCTCTGTTGGTTAGTGAAAGCTTTTCTAGTAGAAATCCGAGTTTGATCTCGTTTTTTAACATGAAGTCTTGGTGGTCTTTGGGGTGCAGGGTGTACCAGAGATTTCATTAGATCAACAAAGAACTCATCTCAAAAAGGATTGTTTTATGAATACTGTTTTGCTATTTTTTTTTTTTAAATTTATTTATTTATTTTTGGCTGTGTTGGGTCTTCGTTTCTGTGTGAGGGCTTTCTCTAGTTATGGCGAGCAGGGGCCACTCTTCATCGCAGTGCGCGGGCCTCTCACTGTCGCGGCCTCTCTTGTTGCAGAGCACAGGCTCCAGACGCGCAGGCTCAGTAGCTGTGGCGCACGGGCTTAGTTGCTCCGTGGCATGTGGGATCTTCCCAGACCAGGGCTCGAACCCATGTCCCCTGCATTGGCAGGCAGATTCTCAACCACTGCACCACCAGGGAAGCCCTGTTTTGCTATTTTTGAAATAATATTAAATATTCTAAAACAGAAAGCGAACCATTTCAATTCAAATTATAAGGATAAAATAATTACTTGTCTTGCTTATAAAAGTTATCTATGAAATATGAATTGGAAATTTTATAATATGTTTTACACGTATGCTTTGCCATCCCGTGAGTCATTAATTTGACTGATAGAATTGTGACTTGCTAGTTATTTGTCATATTGCAGTTTCTGCTTGAGTAGAATTTTTCTTGTACTTAATTTTGTAAGCACTATACGACTACATTTCATTCTTACAGTTAGAATATTACTGAAAAATATTTTTTAAAGTTAGAGGGCACTATAGTACTGCGTTATCAAGCTCAGTCTAACTGGCAGTTTTGGAAGGCCACTTGGCTACATTCCCTGGCATAAATTTGCTTGATCAATTATCAGTAATACAAAGGTAACCTGTTACTTGCCCAGGATGGGCTGCACAGGGTACTAATACTTGAGAGTCACTGAGGTTCAGAGAGTAAGTTTCTGAGGTTTTGGAGAGTGATCCCTGTCAGTGTGTGTAGAGCTCCTTTATTCTTTATCAGGAATGCATAATAGTTCATTGTACCTTGCTTTATTGACGTACTTCAATTTGTTTAACCACTTTTTAATCCATGAATATTTAGGTTGCTTCCAGCCTTTTGCTGTTACTAACAGTGCTACAGGGAATAATCAGTCTTGTAAGTTTTATTGTGCTTCGCTTTATTGTACTTCACAGATATTGCATTTTTTACAAATTGAAGGTTTGTGGCAACCATGTGCTGAGCAAGTCTTTCAGCATCATTTTTCCAATGGCATTTGCTTGCTTCTTGTCTCTGTGTCACATTTTGGTAATTCTCGCAATATTTCAAACTTTTTCATTATTTCTATATTTGTTATTGTGATTTGTGATCAGTGATCTTTGATATTACTGCTGTGACTTGCTGAAGGTTCAGATGACGGTTAGCATTTTTTAGCAATAAAGTATTTTAAAATTAAGGTATGTACGTTGTTTTTTTTTAGACATAACGCTATTGCACACTTAATAGACTACGATATAGTGTAAATATAACATCTATATGCACTGGGAAACAAAAAATTCATGTGACTCGATTTATTGATGTTTGCTTTATTGTGGTGGTCTGCAGTTGAACCTGCAGTATCTCCGAGATCTGCCTGTCATGTCATTTACCATGTCCATATTTTGTGGTTCACAAAAGTTGTACCAAGTTGTATGCTCCCACTGGTTCTGTATGTTTCAGAGTGCCTGTTTTCTCTACCATTACTAATATGGCATGTTAGGTAACTAAAGAATTTTTGCTTTATACTAATAATAGGAATAATTCTTATAAAAATAACATAGACAAGGGTGATAGCTCTTTTGATGCTAGTATTTAAAAAACCATATTGATAAATGTGAAGGTAATATATGATGTAAAACCAGGGAATTTAGCTTGTTTTTGGAATCCATACGTGTCCTACTTTGAGTTCAGCAATATGGGACTATAAAAAAATCTTACTTTGAAATGATCTTTTTTGTAAGAGTGTAAACTCGAACCATTATTAAATAGCAGGGTAAAGTGGATAAAAACATGGGGACCTGGGCTCTGGTCTCAACTTTGCCACTCAGCAACTGTGTGCCTCTTGATTAAACATGCTAATATCATCTTGTGAATTTTCTCAACGTTAAAATGAAGTGGCTTTACTGAAACATCTGGTTGCTTTAAGCTCAGTTCTAAGATAGTTTTTCTTTGCTTCCTGCTTGGCAAATGCTTCTTCATTCTTTTCTCAGGCTTAAACTCATTTGTGTCCACCTGTGTAAAATCTTCCTAGAACCCTCACCCTCCCCTCAAACCAACAAACAAAAAGGCCACTGGAACTTCCTCTTCTATGCATGCGTAACGTCTTGGCAGTAACAGCTCTGCACTGTTTCTGCGTCCATGTCTGGCCACCTCACAGCCGTGTCCTCCTTTGAGGGCTTGCATTTTTATCCTTAGTGCCTGGCACAGTTACAGCTCAGCAAATGCTGAGTGAATGCTCAGCATCAAATTTGACCAGTGGGAAGAGTAGCATAATTAGCCTTGTATGACCACTAATCTTTGTGTCTCTAGATGCTTAGGCAGTGAATTCATTCACTGTTCAGTTAATCCAGTACATTAATTTATTCAGTGTTGCAAGTATGTGGCGTAATCTTGGTGTAATCTCTACTTTATAGAGACCTTAAGGGCAGTTTTCACTGGGGACGGAACAAGAGTGTATGCCAGGCCCCATGAGCCAGAAGAGTTTTATTTGGGTGGAGTGTTTTGTTTGCAGTTGCAGCTCTGATTTTAGTAATGATATATTGTTATTATGAGCTAAAACAGGAGTGTGGGATGAGTTGAATTTGACAGATAATCAGAAATTTAGTGTTGGAGTTGATAAAATCAATGAGTTGAACCTTTAGGGCATCAGCCTCTTATCTCTCAAGGGCATCTTAAAATAGCTACTGGTGTGTATAGTTTACATGGCCCAGAGTGACTTACTTATCTCTATCAAAAGCCATATCAGTGTTGGAGGGACTGAAGAGTGTATGAAATAATGTTTCCTATTCCCCAGTTACTGATTTAAAAGCTAGAGAGAATACTGGTTTTTAGAGATTGTAAAAGATTATTTTAATTTGTTGAACCTAAATGCTTTAACATAACAACATAATCTAACTTGCTTCCTCTTTAAAAAAAATATATATTGTTTTCATTTTGGAAACAGTGACTTTTTGACCACTTTGGTAACTTAAAAATTTTTTTTGTTAAATTTATTAAACTACTTATATAGCTAAACCTACTTAGTATTCTGCTTACTCTTGTATTTTATTACGTGTATATCTATACTTTTTACTTACTACTAAATTGTTTGAACTGTGACATACATTTTGCATTAGTTTTTTTTTTTTAAACCGTTCTCTCTGCTTGTGCTTCACTCCTCTGTTCTTTAAATGTGGTAATGAACATCTCTATTTTATTTTCCTTTTTCCGTGCCTCCAGAACCTCAAAATGTGAATTTCCAGTTCTGATTTGTTGATATACCAAAATTGGTTTATTAGTTCAGTAAACAATATTCTGGTTAGTTTTGGCAAATTCTGTTGAAACTTTTAGCAATCACTGTACTTTTGGTGAGGGCTCAAACCAGCTTTTCCAAATGCCTATTTGACATTTCAACTTGGATTTCTTCTTACAGATACTTCATGTCTGAATCTAAATTCCTCTTCTCTCAAGTCAGTTTTACTCTCAGACTTGAGATTTTATATTCACCTTGGACTCCTTTTTTCTCCCTTACCTGTTATTTCCAGGTGATAGTCAAGGTTGATAGAGTACGGTAATTTCATTTGCTTCTGTCGCCTTTCATTCCCATTGCTGTCATCTTTTTCCTTATTATTGGTTCATGCCTGCACTAGAGCAGTACTCCTAACTGGTCTGCCTTTCTGCAGTCTGTTCTTTTGACTGACTAATCCTCTAAAAATGCTAATTTTTGATGGGCATACTTTCTTGTTCCCAAACCTTAAACACTCCCTGTTGCTTTTCTCAATCACAGTTGATTTCTTGGACAGTATAAAAACAACTGAGCTGGTTGACTGGTTACAGGGCTTCCTAGTGGGGAACCTAGTATAGCTAGCTCTTTCCTATATAACTATGCAAGATACTCTGTTAGGTACAGCCGTAGACATATGATTGATAAGGCTAGATAATTTTAGACCAAACCTCCTGCTGAGAACAATTTTTAAAATGGGCCAGGGAGCTAATAAAAAAATGAAGAGGGCCTCCCTGGTGGCGCAGTGGTTGAGAGTCCGCCTGCCGATGCAGGGGATACGGGTTCGTGCCCTGGTCTGGGAGGATCCCACATGCCGCGGAGCGGCTGGGCCCGTGAGCCATGGCCGCTGGGCCTGCGCGTCCAGAGCCTGTGCTCCGCAACGGGAGAGGCCACAGCAGTGAGAGGCCCACATACCGCAAAAAGAAAAAAAAAAAAAAAAAAAAAAAAAAAAAAAAAAAAAAAAAATGAAGAATTGTAGGACCAAGACCTGGGAAGAGAAGGAAATCCAGAGACGGGAGACTAGCACTTGAGCCATTTCTCTACTAGAGGCACCTATTTATTCTGGAAGAGGAGGCTACTAGGCTGAGAAATTTAATAGAGCTTTGATGGGTTTATGGGGATAGAGTAATAAAAATTGGAGGTCAGGTCCCACCAAACCTAAAGGATCACATCCCAGGTGTAGTAAGAATAATAAGTTACAGACTAGCTTGTTGTAGCTGGCACTTGATTCCTGATTGGATTAAGATGGTCTGGATTTGCTAGCTCCTCTAGTTGCTTACCAGAAGCGAAAGTAAATTCTTCCCGGAGAAAGAACATTATCCTAGACATCAAATTGTTTCCATAATTTTTCATAAACAGTGTCTGACATTCACTCAGAAATATGTAGTTATATTAGGAGGTGAGGTGATCATAAAACCAAGAGAAATGGAGAAATACATTTTTTAGACAAGAATTGGGAGAGGGCTTCCCTGGTGGCGCAGTGGTTGAGAGTCCGCCTGCCGATGCAGGGGACGCGGGTTCGTGCCCCGGTCCGGGAGGATCCCAGATGCCGCGTAGCGGCTGGGCCCGTGAGCCATGGCCGCTGAGCCTGCGCGTCCAGGGCCTGTGCTCCGCAACGGGAGAGGCCACAACAGTGAGAGGCCCGTGTACCGCAAAAAAAAAAAAAAAGAATTGGGAGAATTCATCACCAGTAGTCTCTAACTTTAAAGAAATACTGGAATGTTCTTCAGATAGAAAGAAAATGTCCCTAGATGAAAATTTGGAGAATCAGTAGGAATGAAGGAAAACAAAGATAAATATGCAAGTATAGAATAATAATAGTGGTAATGTCTTATGGGGTATAATATAAATAACCCAAACACATGACAGTTGCATGGAAGATGGAAGAAGGTAAAAGGATTTAAAATGTTCTAAGGCCCTTTCATTGTTGAGGAAGAGGTAAAACTACTCATTTATTTCAGACTATGGTAAGACAAGGATGCAGACTGTAACCTTAGGGTAATCACTAGAAAAAATAGTAAAAAGTATAATTAACAAGATAATGGAGAAAATGGAATAATTTGAAAATAAAGGAGTCAAGAAGGATAGAGAAAGGTACAGAGAACAGATGGGACAAATAGAAAAATAGTAAGATAATAAACTTCAGTGTATCAATTACATGAAATGTTAAAGATAAAATGCTGCATTAAAAAAGTAAATAATTATTGGACTGAATGACATTCTGCAGCCTTACTAAATGCTGCTAACATGAGACACATCTAAAATATAAGGAGACAGAAAGATTGCAAGCAAATGATGAAAAAAGATACACCATACAAACATTAGCCGAAAAGAAAAACAATATAGCTACATTGATATCATAAAAAGTAGACTCAGAGCAAGAAGTATTATTGGATACAAAGAGAACCTTTTATTATGACAGAACGTTCAGTTACTAGGAAGGTAATAATTCTAAATTTGTATCGACCCAAAATACCCAGAAAAATCAACAGATCCAAAAGGAGAAACAGACAACTCCACAATCATAGTGAGAAATTAACACATCAGTGGCTTTAGCGTTTATCTCAAGAAATTAGAAAAAGAACAACAAATGAAACCCCAAAAAAAGAATTAAGTCACAATCTCTGCTAGTGTACCTTTGGAACAATAAAAAATATTCAGGGAACTGTGGTGCAAAGCAGAATAAAGAAAGTGCTGTATCAGACTAAAGGTGATATGATCACAGACAGATGGAGGGATGAAGAGGAAGGTGGCGTTAAAAATATGTCATGAAAACTGATATTTGGGGAGGGGGTGTTTTGAGCTGAGAGAACTTCCATAAGTAAAGGCTTATGGGTAAGAGAGGTTTGGGTAACAAGGAGTGGTCCTATGCGGATAGAATGTGAGGTATTTGAGGGAGATTGGGAGGTGATAAGGATGAAAAAGGCAGATTGGGGCCAAATTGTAGAAGCCTTTAAAGGCCAGGAGTTACATTTTAGGAAGGTCGATACAAGATGGATTGGAGTAGGAAAGAATGAGATGTGATTCCAGTAGACCAGGTGAATTACAGGTCCACGGCCCCTTCTCTGTGATTCCAAAATAGAAAAAAAGCTTTGAAAATGGATTTGTTTCCCTCTAAGTTTGGTGCCAAAACTCATTTGGAGTAAACTTTGATTTGAACTCATGTGAGGAAGGAACTTAGTTGGGAACATTCATGTATTTTCTCCCAGAAATATCAATGGGTTGATATTCCCAATCTCTACTGGGTATTTTACATAGTATATGGTATATGTACCATAATACCTTCTAAATCTGAAATCCTCTGAATTATGGCACATCTGGCCCTAGGAATCTTGGATAAGAAATTGTGAACCTGTTGGCAATGAAAAGGGAGATGGAGATGTCTGGGGCACATTGCAGAGACCAAAGAAACAAAATAGATAAGACAATAATTAAGTTGGAAGAGAGGTGGGATGAGAGGATTTAAAGATCATTTTGGTTTCAGTGGAATCGTCGGAAGTTGGTAGTGGGGACTTGAGAGAGGGAAGGAGAATGATAGTGGTTTTAGAATGTTTAGTTCAGCTAACATTTAGTGTCCACGTGCCAGGCATTGTGCTAGATGCAAAGGGTACAGTGATAAATTTGATGGATTTTTCTTTGTACTGTTCAGGGGAAATGTGCAATGGTCATTTTAATATACTGAAATGTGATGAGTAGTAGGATAGAGATATGAAATGAGTCACAAGTCTTGCTGATTTTCTCCCTTGTAAAATGTCTCAAATTTATCCCCTGCTACTTCCCTAGTTTAGGTCCTTATTCGTACTTTCTGGAACAATAGAAAAAGATTTCTAGTTTGTATCTTGACCCTGCACCTTCCCCCAGTCCATTTTGTTTATTTTTTAGACGTGTCATGTCATTCATTTTCCCAACCTTCTGCTTCTCCTTTTACCTAAAGAGCAAAGACCATACTCCTTAACAAGAATTTCAAGGCTCTTTACACCTGAACTCAGCAAGACAGTGTAACAGTATTTTGCTTTTAAAATTTAAATGTGGGAGAGGATGTCTTTTTATCTTTGTGTACTTTCTTAGTTTCTTTTGCCACTATTTCTTTCCTCCCTTCCCTTTTTGCAGAGGAGGTGTTCTAGTTGTCTGTTAGGGTTTTCCCAGTTTTTAACTTCTCTATTCCCGGTAGGCTTAACTAATCACTTTCTCTTCTTTGCTGCTGTAGCACTTTATTTGTGTTGCTGCTAGAGTACTTAGTTTAGCACTTGGCATATATTTAGTTACCAGCAGGATGTCACCTTTGCAACACTGGGAGCTGCTGCTTCTTCTTTTAATAAATGTATGTATTTATTTATTTATTTTTGGCAGCGTTGGGTCTTTGTTGCTGTGCACGGGCTTTCTCTAGTTGCAGTGAGCGGGGGCTACTCATCGTTGCGGTGCGCGGGTCTCACTGCGGTGGCTTCTCTTGTTGCGGAGCAGGGGCTCTAGGCACGTGTTCTTCAGTAGTTGTAGCATGCAGACTCGGTAGTTGTGGCTTTTGGGCTCTAGAGCACAGGCTCAGTAGTTGTGGCTCACGGGCTTAGTTGCTCCATGGCCTGTGGGATCTTCCTTGACCAGGGCTCGAACCCGTGTCCCATGCATTGGCAGGCGGATTCTTAACCACTGCGCCACCAGGGAAGCCCATGGGAGCTTTTTAAGGGCATGAATCCTGACTTACTTGTTTCTCTTGGCCTGTGTGGTATTGAACTAAGTGCTCATTAGGTAAATATGCTGGTCTTAATGCTATTAATCAAATGTTTCCAGTCAGGAGTGTACTTCTCTGTCCCATTGAAGTTAGACCTGGTCAAGTGCTTTGGCCTGTGAATTGTAAGAGAAAGAGAAGTGTGTTTGGTGAGGTGTATACCCAAAGATCTGAAGGCTTTAAGATCGGCAGTGCAATTTTCCATGTTTCCTTTTCTCTGCCAAGTGTTCTAGGTGGTAGAGGCTCCCTTAACCTGCGTCCCTGGGTGATTATAACATGAAGCAGACCCTCAAGATGGGCATGTAACACGGGAGAAAGAAAACTTTGCTATATTTTTTTTTCTTTTTAAACACATTAAAAAACTTAATTTTTTTATTGAGATACAATTCACATATCCTAACATTCACCTTTTTAAAGTGTACAACTCAGTGGTTTTCAGTATAGTCATGAAGTTGTGCAGCCATCATCACTAATTTCAGAACATTTTAGTCACCACAGAAAGAAGCCAGCATTTATTAGCAGCCACTCACTTATCTCCTCTCCTCTCAGCCACTGGCAGTAACTAATCTACTTTGTGGATTTGCCTATTCTGGACACTTCATAGAAATGGAATTAGTCAATATGTGACCTTTTGTATCTGGCTTAATTAACTTATTAGCATGTTTTCAAGGTTCATTCATGTTTATAGCATGATACTTCATCTTTTTGGCTGAAAAACATTCCATTGTTTGGTTATACCACATTTTGTTTATCTAAGCTCTGTTTTGTTAAGTCACTGAGATTTTCGGGGGGCGTTGACTGGTAAAATCAGTATTTGAATTGATAATACTTAGAAGATTCTGTTTTATCCCACTACCATTTGGATAATTGAACTTCATGGATATAACATCCTTTACTCTTAAAACTGTTTTAAATGACACTTAGACAATTTGATTAGTTTTGTGTACATCTGAATCTGGAATCTACTAGAGCAGTTGGGAGGCATTTTCTCCCCACGTAATGTTGATAAATTTATTGTATATGTTAATATACTTTATCAAATTGAGAGTATATTTTCACTTTGGCCAAATAAAAATATTCTGATATCTTGATCTAGTAGCTTTATAGTCAGGAACCCACTAGCAAGTGTGTTTCTTCCAACAGTTTCTTTGTCAGTGGTTTGGAACTTACACTGTACATTACCACCAAGAAACCGTGTTTAAACAGAGATTTTGGCTCCCAGGCCAGGACAATAACATTGAATTGTTAGGAACAGCACTGATAATACTAACCTGAGTGCAGGGTCCTGAGGAGGAGAGACCACAAAGACAGAAGCAGAAAAGGAAAATGGTACAATTTTTATTCTCAAATAAGGCAGAATTTAGAATAGTTTAAATGAGTATTTGTCAACTATTTTAAAGGAAGTTAACTAATTGCATTTAAACCATTCATTTAAATGAATTTAGAGTAATTTTAATGTCTTTTAAGCTAAATATATCAAATATATCTTGGTTGAGTTAAATATAATTTGACTCTCAAACCAATTAATAATGGAAATTAATAGAAACTAAATCATAATCAGTCAACATGACTTAACTTTGATTCAGTCTTCATAGACCCCAGATTACCTGTAAAAGCTTTATTGCCAAACTGCCAACAAATGAAACCAGGTTATCTTCGTGTTTAAAATGAGCCAAGGATTGCCTTGCTATTTGTGTTTTGTCCAGTGGGTGGCAGCATAATTCAACTAGTTGTATGCAGTCATTTGAAAGCTTGTATACCTTCTCAAGGCTATAATTTCTATATCTGTTGAGCTACAAAGTGTGTTTAAAAAAATCTTTCATTCTCCCAAAATAATGCTGTTTACTCCTTGCTATAGTGAGGAAGATTTTTAGATAGTGAGAACATTGTTATCCTTTCTGCATAGATTTCAAGTAAGGTAAATATCACTGGTAACTATTTCTTCACAGAAAGTCTTTTTTTTTTTTAAATAAATTTATTTATTTATTTTTGGCTGCGTTGGGTCTTTGTTGCTGTGTGCGGGCTTTCTCTAGATGTGGCGAGCGGGGGCTACTCTTCATTATGGTGCTCGGGCTTCTCATTGCGGTGGCTTCGCTTGTTGCAGAGCACGGGCTCTAGATGCGCGGGCTTCAGTAGTTGTGGCTCACGGGCTCTAGAGCGCAGGCTCAGTAGTTGTGGCGCATGGGCTTAGTCGCTCTGCGGCATGTGGGATCTTCCCGGACCAGGGCTCGAACCAGTGTCCCCTGCATTGGCAGGCGGATTCTTAACCACTGTACCACCAGTGAAGTCCCCAGAAAGTCCTTCTGAATAAGTTATTTGGAGATCTATTTTTAAGTCCAAACTAGAACTTAAAATAGTTGTTATAGCAAAGTTGTTCTTAGAGAATTTGCCAGTGAGACGCCTTAACCCTCTATCAGTCTACAGGCTTCCATTCAGACCATAATTCTAATAAGTTTACTAACATCCTTTGAAGGCAGGGTCTGTATTTTCTTTTCATGTGTCCTTATAGAACTTAACATAATGCCAGGCCCCAAAGAGATCCAGTAAAAGTACTTCTTAGTTGACAAAAATAAAAACCATATGCTTGCCTTACAGCTGAGATGATTAAAACCGTCTACTTATTCCAGTTAAAACAGCATCCTTAACTCAGGAAATGGAATTTATGATGAGCAGGAGCGTCAAATCACTTAAATAATTACTTGTAGTTGTTTATAATTATTTGTAGTTGTTTATTATCAGAGTGTAAAGAGTCCATTTAGGAGTTGTACTCTTTTTAAAGCAAACTTTTTGTTTTGAGACAGAGTTACGTACTTATATTGGAAGTTTTGCTCAGTGGTAAAAGAGATGAGGCATATAGGAAATTGAGAAGTCATCCTATTTCATCTGACTTTGGATATTTTCTCTTATGAAGTAATCTTGAACCTTTTGTAACTGTTCTTTGTTACCTAGCTAGTCAGTTAAAAAGCTGAGATTAGAACCTAGGTTTATCTCATTGTTATGTGGATAAGCTAAAGGAATCCAGGATCACAGAGGCTTGGCTTTAATTATGTTTAGTGTTCAAGTCCAAATAGTATTTGGAAAAGGAGGAAAGTCTTATCTTAGAAATAAGCAGGGAGGAAATTTCCATATAATTGTAATAGTAATGATAGTAGCAGTAACTTTGAAAGTTAAGAGACCTAAGAGAGAAATGTCTTCTACTGTTTTTTAGACTCACTTTGACTTTTTTATTGTTGCTTTTAATTAGAAAGTCATCCTTACAACTTATATTAGGAGCATCAAATATGTGCATTATAGTTCTTACTAGCTCCCGAGATTCACTTACCTTCTACATAACCTACCGTTTTTTGGATACTTTACTATGGAAACAATATCTACACAGCAGGAATGGGAATGGATGAGAATATAATGCCAGATGTATGTATTTGTCTATTTGGAAAGAAATTCCAGTTTTATGTAGCGTCTCTGTCAGCCTTAGGTGTAATTAGTGTTGCTTCTGGAGCCTTGATAAGTCTGTCTGTTGGCAGAGTGGTATTGCTCTGGAAAGTCATGGAATAAGTTGGTTAGACTAAAAGTATATTACACGCTATTCATTTTTGCTAAAGTTAGTCATGTAGAGGCAAATTTTTTTTTAAAAGTAATTTCCAGTTTGATTCAGAAAATAATATTAAGAGAGCATGCAGGTCCATTTGTATCGTATCCAAAATGCCAAGGTCATACTTGGTAATATAGGAATAAATGTTAAAATGTTAAAAGATTATGAAGGAACTATTTGAAAACTTTTAGCATTTCTGCTTGACTTAAAAAAAAACCTTTTCATTTGTCTGCTGTAATTCCCCATCTTTTTATGCACGTTGCCCACCTCTTCTACTGGGTCATAACATACGTTAATCATAGTTATTTTAAAGCACTTCCCTCAGCAGCAGGATGCTTCTGTTTTGTAGTATGATAGTTCCAACTTGTGGGCATTTCTGTGTCTGGGCTTGTTGACTGTTTAACTCTTGACAGTGGGTGTGTTTTCTTACTTTTTTGGTGTTTCTAATTGAATGCTGGACATTGTATAAAAACATCCGTAGAGACTGACATAAATAATATTTATGCTTAGTAATGGGCCTGCCACTCTTCTTTCAGGCTGTTGGTGCGAGGAGTTGAATCAGTCGTATTAGTAGTTGACTTGGGTTTGCGTTTTATCATGTCAATAAACAGTAAGGCCTCAGATTCTCTAGCGGTGGACAGTGACTGCTCTGTTCTTAGTGTGAATCAGGAGGGGGTTTTTTCAGTGCTCCTGCTCTATCCTCAGCCCTTAGCAGGCCCTGCTTTGTGGCGGGGGCCTTTCTTTGCACTGTTGCCCTCTCCCAGCAGTGAGTGGATGGCTGTTGCTTGTTACTTGGTGCAAGTCTTCGGGGGTGGGGAGCAGGGTTTTTGGTTTGGGTTTTTCCCCTGGTTCTCTTGCTCCTGCCTCAGTCACAGGTAGTTCCCGTGCACCTGAACCCTCGGAAGTGGGGCTTTCTCAGTGTTCTCATCTCCCTCTTCCTCACCCCATTTGCAGATAGCCTTTTCCTTCTCAGTTCAAGGTCTAGAACTGGGGTTGGTGAACTTTTGCTGCCAAGGGCCAGATAGTAGTTATCCTCACGGGCCTTGTGGTCTCTATCGCAGCATCTTTAACTCTGCTGTTGCAGCATGAAAGCAGCTGTGGACAATTCATACGTGAATGGACATGACTCTGTTCCAGTCAAACTTTATTTATAAAAACAGGTGGTGGGCCACATTTGGCCTGCAGGCTCTGGTTTGTTGACCCCTGGTCTAGAGCTCCGGAGGGTTTCTTGCTTTCTCCCTACCCCTGCACCTCTTGTCCCCTACACCCTGTGGCAACCAAATTTCGCCTTGCATCCATGGGGGGCTTTAGGAATGAGCAAGTTTCCTGCACTTCCCTCAGCAGCAGGATGCTTCTGTTTTGTAGTAGTGCAGAAACCTGGGCATGAATGGATTTTCTGCCCCCTCCCCGGTGATTGGTGACCTTTGCCTGTGACAGGAGGGCTAGAGGATTCCCTGTCCATCTCCCCACAGTAGACAGTTTTTGCCTCAGGTAAAAGAAGGGTCACCAGGGTTCAGGTGGATCTCTTAGCCCTTCCCTTCAACAAATGGCTTTTGCTTTTTAGGTGAGTAGGGTTCGGCGCATAGGCAGTTTTCATTCATGTCTTCCATTGGCAGCTAATCAGCAGCTGTTTACTAGTGATGGCCCGCAGTGTGCGTGGGTTTCCTTAGGGACTCCTGCCCCACCCTCAAACCTTGACAGGCCTAGCACATCTGTGCCATAGAAGGTGGCTCTCTGATCTCTTTCACTGCCCTCACTTATTCGTCTCAAAGGCCCAGTGGAAACCCATGGAAAAGAGCTGGGGAGTAGGTATGGACTGCCCTTGTGTTGAGGCTCCCAGGGATTCTATACTGCTAGTTCACACTTGGCCTTTAATGGTTTATTTCAGCTTCTGTTGTTCTTGTACCAGCTTTTATGGCTGCCATCACTAGAGAGAAACAGTTCACGTGTCCTTTCTTTCCTTAGAAGAGCTTGTAACTCTTTGGAATTCAGTTCACCTGGTTGGACATGGCAGTTGTAAAATGTAGTGACCTCAGGTCTCTGATGAGCTCAGAAAATTGATTATGTAGGTTAACTAGCTTTTTCTTATCATCAGGGCAGGACTGATGTTCTCTGGTGGCTTTCTGCATTCTAAGTGGAGTTAGAACTTCACTGTTGCACTTTAATAACTTCATAATCACTGAAGTTGATAATAATCAAGAAGCTGTTAAATTAAAAAGAACAATTCACCTATAGTCTTAACACTAATATTAAAATGTTAGTGTATCATATTTTTATTGATTTCAGTATAGTTTGCAGCTGCAGTGTCACTACTGTCATGCAATAAATGCCTTGTGTAGGGTGGGTGATTACTGCTCTGCCCTCTCTTGGATCCTCTAGACTTCCTTCCCATAGAGCACCTCTCTTTCCTTTGAAGTGGTCTAAGGTACAGGCTTCTAAATGCTTAACAGCTGCTGGGCCAGCTGTTTAAAGAATCCCCTGAAGTTCTCTTTAAAAATATACACTTCTGGAAAGTTTCTGAGTCTGGACTTTGTGGCAAAGGAATCTGCATCATTAACAAGCCCTTCAGGTGACTTGGAGAGCAGCATTCTTTGAAATTCACTGGCCTAGGCAAATGTACCATAGTTCCCGAACCTGGTCTCTCTCAAGCAACTAGTGATGTAATTTTTTGTTTACATGTAAGATTGTATTGTTGCTGAAGACACACAACACATTTGCACCACTGAAGTGCTAATCTGGAGTTGAAGTACCATGCAAACCTGGATGATGCAGACAGCAGAGCTTGGTTTTGAGTATCTAATGAAGAGGGACTGATGAAGTAGACAATGGTGGGGCCAGACAGTCATTATAATCACGTTGTTGAAATACATTTGGTCTGTGAGGTGTCAATGATATATAGCGCTGAGTGATAATAGCAGATTACAAAATAATTCCATATTTGTTATAAAACATACACACAGAAGAACAGAAGAAAATGTTGATGGTAGTTATCTACCGTTCTTGGTAGTGGTCGTTTTCCTATAATTGCATTTTTTTTTTTTTTTTTAGTCTCAAGTTCACTTCTTTTTTTTTTTTTTTTTTTTAGTCTCTGCTTTATAACAAAGTGAATCAGTCATACATACACATCTGTTCCCACATCCCTTCCCTCTTGCGTCTCCCTCCCTCCCACCCTCCCTATCCCACCCCTCCAGGCGGTCACAAAGCACCGATCTGATCTCCCTGTGCTATGCGGCTGCTTCCCACTATCTATCTACCTTACGTTTGGTGCTGTATATATGTCCATGCCCCTCTCTCGCTTTTTCACAGCTTACCCTTCCCCCTCCCCATATCCTCAAGTCCATTCTCAAGTAGGTCTGTGTCTTTATTCCTGTTTTACCCCTAGGTTCTTCATGACATTTTTTTCCCTTAAATTCCATATATATGTGTTAGCATACGGTATTTGTCTTTCTCTTTCTGACTTACTTCACTCTGTATGACCGACTCTAGGTCTATCCACCTCATTACAAATAGCTCAGTTTCATTTCTTTTTATGGCTGAGTAATATTCCATTGTATATATGTGCCACGTCTTCTTAATTGCATTTTTAATTTTAAAAATTTCAGTGAACATGTATTACTTCCACAAAGATATATGTTAGTGGCCTTGTTATGTTTATTAGATCCCTCCTTCCCATCTTTTCTTCCTCCTTATTTCATTATAACATATGAAAGTCATTTCTTTATTTAAAGGCAACTACAACGTTTTTGTGAACATAAAAGCAAATATTCTTAAACTTTTTTCATGTTTCATTTTGGTGGGATAGGGATAGGGCGTAGATAGAAGAGGAGGGATATAATTATGAAACTGTGGAACTTATTTCTATTTTACATCTGCAGTGTCCAGTTTGGTTACCACTAGTCACATGTAACTTTAAAATTAAAATGACATAAAAATTCACTTTCTTAGTTTTATTAAATACATTTCAAGTGCTCAGTAGTCACACATGACTAGCGGCTGCCATATTGGACAGTGCAGATATAGGACATTTCCATCATCACAGGAAGTTCTGTTGGGCAGTACTGACCTAGACCATAGTATATTCGTCTGTTGGCTAGTAAAATTATGTAAACAAGTCATGCTGTTCTAAAAATTAATATATGTCTAATTAGAGTAACTGACCAAGCTTCCTTATCTAGCTTGCAAAATGAAAGATAATTAAGGAATATACTTAGTAAGCAAATATATATATGTGTGAATATGTATATATATATTTTAAGGGATATTTAGCAGATTGGTTCTATAAAACTCTTAAGTACCAAAATTATTTTGTTTTTAAATGATGATACATGATTATCATCTAATTCTACTTTTTTTTTTATTTTTTATTTTTTTTATTTTTTTATTTTTTTGCTGTACGCGGGCCTCTCACTGCTGTGGCCTCTCCCGTTGCGGAGCACAGGCTCCGGACACACAGGCTCCGCGGCCATGGCTCGCGGGCCCAGCCGCTCCGCGGCATGTGGGATCTTCCGGGATAGGGGCACGAACCCGTGTCCCCTGCATCGGCAGGCGGACTCTCAACCACTGCGCCACCAGGGAAGCCCTAATTCTACTTTTTTTAAACTTAATTTTTCTTTAAAATTACTGTCTACAAAATAGCACCTGTATGAAGTAATTCATTACAACATCTTGTGGTAATAAAAGATTAGCAACAAGCTATCAAATGGGGGACCGGTTAAATAAATAGTACATTCAAACATTGTACTTAAAAGAATAGATTTCTTTTAAAAGTGGTTTGAGGACCTCTAAGCGTCCCTGAAATCTTTTCAGGGGGTCTGTAAAATCAAAACTGTTTTTCTAATACTACTGAGATCTTATTTTCCCTTTTCACTATGTGAATATTTGGTCTGATGGAACAAAAGCAATGGTGGGTAAAACTGCTTGGTGCCTTAGCATCTTAACTTCTACAAACTCACAGCAGAAAACAAAAGCATTTCACTTAAGAATGTCCTAGATGAAGCAGTGAAAAATATTAATTTTATTGAATTGTGATTTTGCGTATACTTAGAAAAATATTCTTTGTGAAGAAATGGGAAGCTGTATACTAAAGTAACAATGATTGTTTTGAGAAATAGCACTTCTGTGGTTATATGAGTTTTGAGCTAAACTAGCTATTAAGCTAGTGTTTTCCCCTATAAAACACTCCTTTTATTTGAAAGAATGACTGACAAACTATGGTTATTTAGACTGGTGTTTAATAGACATTTTCTGAAAAATGAAAGAAGTGTGTTACTTCGAGGAAAACAACTGATGGTATTTGTTGCCAATGATAAAATTTGAGCTTTGAAGTGAAAATTAGAATTTTGGAAAACCTGTATCTACAATGATGATCTTGATAACATCCCAATACTTAAAAAGACTTTTCTGATGAGATAGATGGTGATAATTTTTTTTGATGTTGTATAGTGAAATGTGTCAACATTTAGATCTACATAACTCAGTGAGTCAGTATTTTTCAAATGACAGGTTTGTAATGCTATAAAATATATCTGTAAAAGACCCATTCAAAGTAGAAGATAGAACAATGAGTTTTAATGTAATAGAGTATCAAGAATTCATTGTTTCAGATTTCATATCCCAACTAACCTTTAAGAAACTACCACTTGTCAAGTTTCAGAGAAAAATATCTACAATTATTTGAAAAGGCTATTAAAATATGCCTTCCTTTTCTGACTACATATCTGAGTGAAGGTAGATTTTCTTCATTTACTTTAACCAAAACATCACATCACAACTGACTCAGTACAGAAGCAGATATGAGAATGCAGCTGTCTTCTATTAAGCCACTCTCAAGAGACTTACAAAACTGTAAAAACAATACCACTCTTCTTACTAATTTTTTGTGGGGAAAATATAGTTATTTACATATAACTTAGTTTATAGTATAAAATATTCAACTGTATTTTAACGTTAAAATATGACGAGCTTATTGTCATTTTAGAATATATTAATACATAGTTTTAAAACCCAGTTTTAGTTTCTAATATGGTAAATACTAATAGATACAACCTACATTATAAATAAAAGCTTTTTGGAATTTCCAGTTATTTTTAAGAGTATAAAGGGTTCCTGATACCAAAATGTTTGAGAAACACTAGAATAAAACAGTCTCCAAGATACATTGTTAGGAAAAATGCAGATCAGTATGATTGTAAGTTAGCATTTGTGTGAAAAAGGATATGAATGGGATTCTTATTTTTTTGTATATATGTAAAATTCTTCTGGAAGGTTATAAAGGAATTAAGTGTTGGTTTGTTCAATGCAGAAGGAATAAAAGGTAAATTCTTTACTCTAAACCCTTTTAAACTAATTTGAATTTTAAACCAGATGAATGAATTACTGATTTAAAAAAGAAGAAGAAGAAGAAGAAATTAAAACATTCCTACCAGCTATATTACAAATTTCAGGGAATCTAAGTCTGTTATGAGAAGTTGGAGCATGTTTGGAGTAATGGTTATTTTTCTGGCCAATTGCTTTTTCTTATTTTATTTGAGAAGAAAATGAAGCTTGCTTATTTTAGGGGTAAAAAATTTCATTTAATGTCCAATCCAAATACATTCATGGTGAAATTATGTAAATCAAGTAGGTAGCAATTTCCCCAATGGGACCCAAAGTATACTGAACTTAAGTTTTAAGGAGGAACAATTCGATTAGTTTTTTTACTAACAGGTATTTCTAGGTTTCTAGTAAAGAGCATGGATTTATTTTAGAAGACTATTATAATTTGTAGTCTGTCATTTAAGAGGTTTTGAATAAGTGCTGCATGTAATGTGGAAGTAAAAAAGCTAAGTAAATGTTCTGACATTTGATTCAGTACAAAAAGTACTTTTTAATACTCATAACCTTTGCGGCTTTGGGAAGTCTTGAAAAGAATAACTAAGGAATTCAATTTTATTTATTCTGTCTGCTATTAAGTGTGGCTTTTGATCAATGTTCATACTTTTAACTTTTGGATAGGTAAAGTATCCTTTTATGAAAAAGGAAAATTATTTTAATGCAAAAACTCTTCAGATTTTCTTTTTTCATATCATACTTCTAAAATTTATTTCTTTGAATATTTAAATATCATTTCCAGAGTTCTTCGAAGCAGTTTAGAGAAAGATATTACATGTGATTCTGTTCATTAGTTATAGTGAAAAGTTTGCCCATAATGTGGAACTATTTTCCCCAATTTTTTTAGTTAACAAAGAATGCCTTTAATAATGTTAATAGGTTTTTCTGAAGTATTAAACAAATAGGTAGTTAATCCATAAAGGAGTTTACTCTTGCTACTTGCATGTGCATGTGTAATAGTTGACATTTTTCTAAGCACATGTTATTTTCTTTGATTCTCAGCACATCTTGGAAATAGCACAATTAGTGTTTTTCTTATTTTTTATATGTATGGAAATTGAAATTCAGAGGGCTAAATGAATTGTCGTATAACCTTGTTAAGTGATAAAATAGCAATTTAGATTTAAGCAAGGCTAGATTAGATTTAGATTTAAACAACTTTAGATTTAAGCAAGACTGTTCTAAGTACAAAAAAAAAAAAAGCACTTATCTATACCTACTATGCTAGGGTTCTGTGGTCTGCACTAGAGATACAAAGATAAGACACAGATCTTACCCTCTAGGGGCTGAAAGTTTAGTGACAGAGACTACCCAGTGGAGAAGTGAGTAAGTGTGGTGGTGCCCTGTTGAAGGGCCGTATATCTCAGTTTCGAGGAAGTGACACAGATCTTGAAGGATGAGTAGGAGAAGTTAGCCAGGGTGAGTCTGGTTGAGGGTGGTGATAAAAGGCGTCAGGTGGAAGATACAGTGAAGGAGGCCTAAGCAGCACACGGGCATTGTTTGGGAACTGTTAGTAGTTCCATGTGATGACTGTGCTGGGCTACATGGGAGAATGAGCAGGTTGTGAAAGCAGAGAGGTAGATAGTGGCCTGAATTGGAAGTCTGAATTTTTTTCTAAGAGTTTCAGGGTGCTAAAAATTGATTATAAATAGTTGGAAGGACTGAGTTTGAACAAGGTTAGAGTCTTAATTCTTGGGCTTATTAGCTGTAGGACTGTAATCAGTTGACCAAATATTTCTGAGCCCCAGTTGCCTCAGATGTTAAATGGAAATAACATTCAATTTATTGAAGTAGGAGGACTAAGAAAAATAAATGTTAAAAAAAAAGCACCAAGTGTACACCAAACCTGTATGTAAGAACTCAGTAATGAAAGATGAATTAAAAGGACAGCTCACTGCACATATCTAAGCTTCTAAGTAGAACTGAAAAAAATGAATTAAATTTTATTTTAAAATATTATTGGACTATTTGGACATTTCTAAAACAGCTTAGCTGAAATGGTTTTATAATTTCAGTGTTTAAATTTAATATTTAGGAGTCTTTCAACGTGGTGTTTCTTTATATACTTGTTTGAAAGCCAGACTTTGTGTATATGATGTGGTTGTCAGATGATGAGACTGTCATGAGTTAGCCCTTGTGTGGAATCAGTTTTGTTTGTGCGATGTTTTGTGCCATGCCCATTCCCCCCAACTCCCTGGCCCACGAATGAATTCATAGCTGGAAAACCTAGATCTGTCATTCTAATTTTAGGCAAATCCTTGCCCATTAGTGTGTTTCTTCAACATTAAAATGGTACTTAATTAATTTAGCTTTAGGGAATAAAATGAAATAGTACATGGATACGTTTTTGTAAAACACAGTATCTTGGTCTGCTTGGGCTGCCATAACAAAATACTACAGACTGAGTTGTTTAAACAACGGAAATTTATTTCTCACCATTCTGGAGGCTGGGAAGTCCAAGATTAAGGTGCCAGCTGATTTGGTTCCTGATGAGAGCTCTCTTCCTGGCTTGTAGACAGCCATCCTCTTGCAGTGTGCTCGCATGGCCTTTCTTCTGAGTGTGCTTTGGGGGAGGGGAGGGAGAGGAAGGGGAAAAGAATGAGCCCCTTGGTGTCTTTTCTCATAAGGACACTAATCCTGTAGGATAAGGGCTCTACTCTTATGACCTCATTTAGCCTTAATTACTTCCTTACTCTAAATAGAGCTGCACTGGTTAGGGTTTTAACATAGGGGTTCTTGTGTGGGGACACACACATTCACATTCATTCCACAATGTGCAGTTAAATTGGAAGTGTTCTCTTTTGATGGCTTTATGACATGGTATTTGGTAACAATGAGTTAAATGCCAGTCATGTATTATTATATTTATTTTAACTGCTCTCCAGAGCTGCAGATGTATATGGACCAAAATTTGAGTCCTGCTTTTTAATTTCTAGCCAATAGGTTTATAATTGGTTAGCTACAGGAGTGGTACAACCAAGTTAGTATCAACTTAGAATATTACCGTGCCTAAGGTAATTCTAACATATCAACAGCCATTCTCATAGTATATTAAGCCTATATCACTTCCTTGAATTTTCCCCCCTATTGCAAGCCCAAATATAGTTTGATTCCCATAGTCAATGTCTATAGTTTAGTGGTGATTTAAAAAATCATATCGTTTATCTTAAGTGTAAATTCACCTTTTTACTTGTTAACAGAGCAAGCCTTTTAACTGACATGGGAAGGTTACACACATTTTAAAGGCAGCTAAATCAAACCTCAGTTTTGCATAGCAGATATTGGAATAGAGATAGAAATCTTAACTTCAGGGTATAAGCCTCCTCTTTTTCTTTATTGTGAATTTCAGTGTGAACTTTGATTGAGTTCTAAGTCCGTTTGCATTTTAGATTGTGCCGGAAGATCTTTATACCTGGTTTCCTGGAATGATCACATTTATGTTCTTTTTCACAGGCCAGCCCTCCAGATCTCTATATTGAAAGATTTAATATAGCCCTTGGACAGTATATGGGAGCATTGCAGAGCATTGTGCCTCTTTTCATATATATGGTAAGTTAGAGCTGTTTCCCCTTTCCAAATACCTCTGTTTATTGGTCTAAGTGCAGATAGATGCAGAAAGTTAAGCATATTCTATTTTTCTTTTACTATGTATTATGTTAGAAATGGAAATTAATCTATTTCAGCAATGTTGATAGTGTTGGCATAGAAGACTTACTTAGCCTTTCTCTGTTTTAAAATTTCATAAATACCATTGCTGAAACAGACAGGCATTAAGAATCAGCAGTCACCCAATTAACATTTATTTTGTTTCTGCCATATGGAAGATACTGTGCTTGGAAAATAAAGATATATCAGAAAGATTTCTTACCTTCAGAAAATAGAGAGTTAAGACATGTATCTAAAAACATGATGTATAATAAATGCCAAGGAGGTAACTCCATAAAAAGTAGAACAGTAAAGTTTGCTTTCATTCTGATAATCTCTTTCACTTGGAGAATTACGCCATGAGTACGTCTTGTAGTCTGTTGACTTTGTTGAAGTGTCCCTGCCCTGTCCCCCACCCCACCCCCCACCCCCGCCTTTTAAACATATAAAGCTAAAAGGTCTTAATTTTAGTGTTCCTGTTGAACAGAACAGCCCTTAGAAACCATTGTCCCACTTTCTCGTTGTTGATTAGATTAGGGAATGGGTTGTAGCCTAGAGATAAACTGTGTGTAAGACCAATCTTCAAAATGATTTATTCTCCATAAGATATGCTTTACTGAAAAAAACAGAACATTGGGAGGAATCTGTGTTATCAGTGGGAGACTACTATTTAAATAATCTATGGAGGCTATTTACTGTAGAAAAATACGCAGTTAAAAATAATGACATGTCTCTGTGTTATTTTGGAGAGAATCTTTTCAACATACAATGTTAGGTGAAAAAGCAAGATGTAAAGCAGTGTGTGTTATATTTCATTAGCAAGTGTTTTCTTCTTCATTTTAGAGAAAAAGCATATCCAAAAAAATGTAAGAACATTTTAGAAAGAATATACAAAAGTTTTCGCAGTGCAGAATGGGACCTTTGGGAATGGGACAGATGGTCTGCGCTGGGAGACTCCTTTTTATCGCAAACCCTTTTGCATGGTTTTATTTTGTAATTATGTGCATGTTCGTTTTATTTATTTATTTATTTATTTTGGCTGCATTGGGTCTTCATTGCTGCACATGGGCTTTCTCTAGTTGCAGCGAGAGGGGGCTACTCTTCATTATGGTGCGTGGGCTTCTCATTGCAGTGTCTTCTCTTGTTGTGGAGCACGTGCTCTAGGCGCGTGGGCTTCAGTATTTGCAGCATGTGGGCTCAGTAGTTGCAGCATATGGGCTCTAGGGCTCTAGGGCGCGGGCTCAGTAGTTGTGATTCACAGGCTTAGTTGCTCTACGGCATGTGGGATCTTCCCAGACCAGGAAATGAACCTGTGTCCCCTGCATTGGCAGGCGGATTCTTAACCACTGCACCACCAGGGAAGTCCCTTATGATTTTTTTTTAGAGAGAAAAAAACATGTTAAGAATTGAGAGAATCAGTGAGCCAACTTACTGACATTCATTCCTCTTTGTATTTTCCACTCCTGTGCATTGAGTTAACATTTAAACATGAACAAATTCAATCTTTTTTGCTTGCCAACCATTCTAATTAGGATGCTTTTGGCTGCAAGAAACAGAAAACCTGATTCAAAGTGATTTGTAAATGAGAAAGGTATTAGCTCTTGTAATAAAACTCCAGAAATATGGCAGTTTCTGGGTTGGTTGAATCCGTGGTTCAACAATGTTACCAAAGTCTCAGGTTGTTTTTTGTCTCTTTGCTTTACACATCTGTTTCATCTTGTTCTCCTCATGGTTGTAAGATGATTTTTACTCAAGCCTAGGTTTCCCTTAGTCTGATTGGGTTACCTTGGATCATTTGTCTACCTTTGAACCAAAGACCATCCATCCCTAAGGAATGCCATAAGCTGAATGACTTAGACTAATCATTAAAGTGAAATGTAGGGGAGTCAACCAGTGCATGCCCGCTGCATGCTTTCAGCCTAGATCATTGATAAATAGGGTACCTTTCCTGGTGTTGCCTTTAGATGATGATGTAGTCATTTAAAAGGGCATATTAAGTGCCTGTCATACAATATGGTCCATTGAATCCCTGTCTAGTTAACGTTGAGTATCTTCCCATGTTCCTTTGTATGATTTATGGCATTTTATCTTTATGTGCTTTTAACCCCATGCTAGGAAGACTATAACTAATAGTGGCAGGGCTTTTGTTTTCTGATGTTGGGTTTTATGTTTTAATTGATGCCTTTATGAATTGTTTCCTAAAATAATTTATTTTTTAGTGCTTCAGTTCATTAGACTAATCATTTCTCTGTAATTGATGCACTGAAAAATAACTTATTTTCTTTTTCAGAATAAGTTTTACATCGAAACCAAGCTTAACAGAGACTTAAAAGATGACCTTATAAAGCTGTTTACGGAACATGTTGCAGAAAAGCACATTTACAGCCTAATGCGTAAGTAATTAAACTTACGGGGATGACATAACACTAGCAGCGTTTTGGGTTTTTTTTTTTTTAATCAAAGAGCATTGGCATCTAAACCCCAATGTTGATGTCTTCTGAATCTTGTAGCGATCATAAAGACCAATTCTATACAGAGAGACACTGAGGAATTGAAAATGTGACTTGAAGATGACCCAGTGAGCTGGGAGCAGCCAGGTCATTGGACAGTGCCTTCATATCTGGCATGATACTTGCTGCCTTTTTTTTTTTCTCTGACATTGGGGGAAATATTAAGGAGTTCACCTGTAACTTGGTTACTGGTAATTCTAGAAGGAGTGTAATGTTAATATCTTTGAAATGGTAGCATAGTATCCTCTCAGTTTCCTTATTTGTACTAAAAAAAAAGGTAGATGACAATTAAGCTTGTGAGAAAGTAAATCCTAAATTAAATAAAGCGTATTAGAATTAAACATATGTAAAGTACCTAGCACCTGTTAAATGCTCAATAAGTATTTTCTTCCCTCTCTCAAGCTACTTCTCCCTCAAATTCCCATTTTCTTTTCCTTAAAAGGGGAGTTCAACTAGAAAATTTTACTTTTAAAGACTTTTCCTACAATGAATTTTAAGTGGAGAGGATTTTAGTGAAATGTTATACCTTCTTAACCTTACCTTTTGTTACTGAATGTGATTATTTTTCAGTTAATTCATCCCAAATTTATGTACATTTTACGTATAACAACCTGTGAATTTATCATTTCCTTATAGCTATCAAATTCGACAGGTGGTTATAGTTATGTAGAAGTTGTTTGCAAATGTATATATTTGACCACATAATGAATGTGTGACTGAACATGAAGAGTTAGTGGAAACAACACTTACTGAAAACCAAACGATCGGTCAAAAAGTAAGAGCAAGATGAATTAATAGAGATAGACCCTGGGTTTGGGGTACATGTTGAAATTAAAGAGAACCTTGAGTAGAAGAGCCTCTAAGAACCTAAAATTTAGAATTTCAATTTTTAAACATGACATTTTAAAATACGATTTTTCTGCAATGCCTGGCATTGCAAATGTAACTCATATTGCATGTTTGAAACTACAGAAATCATTGTTGGCCAAGTGAGATGGTGTTTCCTTTTTTTTTTTTTTTTTTTTTTTGGCGGTACACGGGCCTCTCACTGTTGTGGCCTCTCCCATTGCGGAGCACAGGCTCCAGACGCGCAGGCTCAGTGGCCATGGCTCACGGGTCGGCAGGCGGACTCTTAACCACTGCACCACCAGGGAAGCCTGGTGTTTCCATTTTTAAAAAGTGGGGATAGAAGAAAACAACTTACATAATTTTACAAGCTGGCTTAGATGAAAAGTATGCCAAGTTTCATGGGTATTTGGTTAGTAAATTACAGGTCTTTTAGAGATGAATTAAAAATGAGCCGTTTTGAGTCAGTAGTATCTGTCATATTCATTAAATGATGGAGTTGGTTTGTATATGTTTTGTCTAGAGGAAGTATTTGTATCCATTTAACATATTTTAATAAGATTTTTGTGTGACCATAGATAACCTAAAAGAAAACTGACTCTGTGTTGTCATGTTTAGTCAGGGTCACATGGTTGGACAGTGTGATCTCTTGCCTTTACCTTTAGTAAGAAAAAGTACCTGCAGTTGTAGCATTTGGGAAAGTGAGTTTCTGACTGTGATCTCAGTTACTAGAATTACTAATAACATGTCTTTCAGAAAAATTCCAAGAGCCTCATATATGGGTGATTTGGGGGAAAGGGAAATGATTGAGGGAGTTAGAGAATATTTCATTCCCCAAATGTAAATCTTTTGAATTGTGAACTTAATGGGAAGTATTTATAGCTCACTCACTAAGTACCATGAATACTGTTGCTTTTAGAAAGCTTTACTTATTTTCAGAACCTCCATCAATTGAATCATTTCCGTTCGTGTTTCAACAGATATGCACACATCTACTTGTTAGATTGAGCTCTACTGCACTGGATTAAAAAAAAAAATCTTTAGTGTACAAATATTTGGTTTGCCCTCTTGGGCTGTTCTTTTCTTGCCCTTGTTTACCCTTCAGTCTTTGGGAGAAATAGTGATAGAAAGTGAAACCTTGACAATCAATAAAGTGTTGTATCATTTTTATAACCCATTTTCTCTCTATTTCAGCTTTACTTTTAGAAGCCCAGTCAACACCATTTCAGGTCACACCTTCAACTATGGCAAATATTGTGAAAGGCCTGTACACCCTCAGACCAGGTAAACATTCATCATTTCTTTAGGGGTTGGACTTGTTTGTTTGTTTATGGCACTTCCAGCCCTATCTGCGAGAGGATAGGGTTTCTTTGTGTTTTCTGAGGTCTAATGGTATTTGGATTTGTTATAGCAAAAAAATTGAGTAGATACTCATCATTGTGAAATGTAAACTCAGGACCTCACTTGGAAATCTTTCTGTTCTAGTGAAAACCAACTAGTTTGGGGAATACAAGAAATAGTTTGTAGGAGACACTTTAGATAAAGTCGAATCTTATGTCTGGCATTAATCTCTTTTTTTGTTGTGAGGTTCTTCTTCACTTCTACCCCATATTACAAATATGCACGGGCATACACATTCACAGCTCCATCTTGTTAAGCCTATTATATAACTTACAAGGAATCTAGAAGTGTTGGTAAAGTTACAGTCATTTCATAAGGATAGTTTGAGGAGAAAGATAGAATAGCAGAACCAAAAATCAAAGATCACTGTATTCAAAGGCATGGTTTGTAAATTATCTTAATGTATCTGTCTTATAATAAAAACATTGTGGGACTTCCCTGGTGGCGCAATGGTTGGGAATCCGCCTGCCAATGCAGGGGACACGGGGTTCGAGCCCTGGTCCGGGAAGATTCCACATGCCACAGAGCAACTGGGCCCTTGTGCCACAACTACTGAGCCTGCGTTCTAGAGCCTGCGAGCCACAACTACTGAGCCCTCATGCCACAACTACTGAAGCCCACGCACCTAGAGCCTGTGCTCCGCAACAAGAGAAGCCACTGCAATGAGAAGCCCGCGCACTGCAATGAAGAGTAGCCCCGCTCGACACAACTAGAGAAAAGCCTGCACACAGCAGTGAAGGCCCAACGCAGCCAAAAATAAATTAAAAAAAAAAAAAAAAAAAAAAAACATTGTGAATTTAAAGGACTCTCAAGATGCTTTTGTATGTATCTTTCTGTTTTTAACCCAGAGCCTCAAACTTATCATAGTTGTCTAGCCAATTAAAAAATGTCCATAGGAGGGGCTTCCCTGGTGGCGCAGTGGTTGAGAGTCCGCCTGCCGATGCAGGGGACACGGGTTCGTGCCCCGGTCCGGGAGGATCCCACATGCCACGGAGCGGCTGGGCCCGTGAGACATGGCCGCTGAGCCTGTGCGTCCGGAGCCTGTGCTCCGCAACGGGAGAGGCCACGGAAGTAAGAGGCCCGCGTACCGCAAAAAAAAAAAAAAAAAAAAAAAGTCCATAGGAGAGAGATTGCAGAAGTTCAGGGTAGAAAATCGTTTTTCAGTGTAGAAACTTAAGGTTTGCTTCTTTGACAGCAGTTATCTTTTTATGAAATTCTTTTGTCATTTGAGGATTGAATGAAATAAAACGGATCTAAAGAGCTTAACATAGTACCTGATAATGTAATGAGCATGCTAATATTAACTGTTGTTACTACTATTCAGTTGGGTCCAGTGGTTATTTCATTTTAATTAATTGATGTCTGAATAGTTTACTTACTTAATTTAAAAGATATATCAGAATTTAGCTTGCTAAAATGGAAACCAATTTAAAACTGATACTAGAGGTAGACTGTGATACCGGAAGTACCGTCTTTCTCAGGCTACTTTCAGCAGTTAGTGACTTCTAGAGTAGTCAAATGTAATGTTACTTAAATTTGGATCAGTTCTTGCTCTATTCTTCATAATTTTTAGACAATTTATTCCTATAAAGTAATTATTTATATAAAGTAGCAAAAATACTGCATGTGTCCAATAAACTGATATATTTCTTTTTCCAGTTTCTTAGAATTTTGAATTTCATTTTACTAAATGTGATGAAAATAGCTCGAGTTTTTCTTTTAGTACTGGGTTATGAATGATTTTTTTCTTTTTCTTTTGGAAGACATCCAAATACAGTGTGACAGATTTCTAAATTCTCCCTCCCGAGTGGGCAGCTTTATCAGCTCTGGCTTTTATCATAAGTAACAAAATTGCAGAATAAAACTAGTCATTAAGGGTAGAAAAACTTATAGATACTTCTTTATCTAAATGCTATTTTTATCCAGGTTTGAGCTCTTGTAATAGGTTTCATACTACTTGTGAGGAGAATTCTGTATTTGAGAACTGTCCTTTTGAAAAGGTGAATTTTATCACAGGCTAACCTTTTGCTGTCCTAGCTATTTTCTGAGATACTATTAAACATATTTTGACACTTACTTGTCTTGTCCGTACCCATTGTGTTCCTAGTTTGTTAAAGCAGATTTATTCATCTGACAGATTAAGGTTAAAATATTTTAAAAGTTGAATTTTAAATGTAAAATTTCTTTCATTGCAGTAGTTCTTAAGTGCTGATTTTTATATAATGAATGCATCTGAATCACCCAAAAAAGTTTGTTAAACTGTAGATTCCTGGGCCGTAATCCTTGGAGATTCTGATAACATCTATTATTTAGATGTGTTTCTACCTAGTCTTTAGAAGCTCAGTCTAGGAATAGTTCCCATCATCCCATTCTGCACGTCTTCATTTAATACATACACTTTTCATTGTTTCTTTATCTTTATTTTAATGATTGCCTGGTGTTCCATAAAATGTCAGACTGGTTTGACTCCTTGCCAGCTCTGACTGATGGGTTAGTGGTTCCCCAGGGCACTGAGTTGAGACTCTTTCTAAAGCCATATTTGAACTGAGCTTGAAGGAGGGACACTATTGAGAACATTTTGACATGAGTTTGTACAAAGGGTGAGTGGATTGGCCTTGGTGGTGTTTGTGGTGGTGGTTTGTTTTTTGTTTTTTCCCCATCTCTAATTTAGCTATACTTTTGGGCATTTTTTTTTAACTTGCTAATGACCCAGCATTACATAGCATTAAATGTGTTTTTTTCAGATTTAGAATTATTTACTTAGATTACAGTTTTTAAAATGAGCATGCTGGATTAAATAGAGCATTGACATTTTATGGGTTTACACACACACACACACACACACTCACTCACACACACACACACACACACTGTTTTCTAAAAGATAAAATTTGAAAGGGCTCGATTAAAAGAATCCAAAAGGGCATAGAGATGGGCAGTATTTATATTTAGTGTTCATTGAGTAGGGGAAGAGTATCTGATCTGTTAAAACGCTTTATAATAAAGATACTAATTTATCTTTGTCATGTCTGATGCAGATATTTTCCTTAGACTTCTCTTTGTCTTTTTATTTTGATGAATAAATGTTTATTTTTCTGTAGATTATTCTGTTGATCTTTTATCTTTTCCTTAATAATTTGATAACCATTTAATTCTGTTTTCTTTCACTGTTATATATGTTTAATTTGCTGTAATTTAATGTGAGTCAAAGTAGGTTTATATTTTAAAAGTACTTACCAGTTATCTCTCCCATCTTCCTCCGCATTTTTGTGGTACTTTTTTTATATGTCTGCTTATTACCACATGGTACTATTCTATTCTTAGGCCAGTGTATTGTTTTAATTAATGCTTTATAGGGCTAAGTATTTCCACCAAATCCCTTCCCTCCAAGTCCCCTCCTTCTCAGAATTCTTTGGTTATTTCATTCATGTTTTCTTCCATATTTAGAATTTTTGATAAGGTTCCTTCAAAAATTCTCTAGGGATTTTTGTTAATGTTGTTAAATCATGAAAAATATAAAAATATCCACTTTCTGTAAATTCTATTTAGAAAGGAAACTTAACCTCTTTATCAGAAGGGGTTGCACTAGTTTTTTTCCCCATTTTAAGTTTGGTTTAATACATAATTTTGTTCTTTGGGAAGAAAACTTTCCCTTTTCTACTTAATTTAATTTGTCTATACGATCTCCTTAATGAATCTTTTCCTTCCCTCACAGAGTGGGTTCAGATGGCTCCGACTCTATTTTCTAAATTTATTCCAAACATTCTCCCTCGTGCAGTGGAGTCTGAACTTTCTGAATATGCTGCTCAAGATCAGAAACTTCAAAGAGAACTTATACAGAATGGTTTTACAAGGCAAGTTTTCTTTTCCTTTTGTGACAAAGTATGTCCATTTCCTTTGGCTTGGCGGGGGAGGGATGCCAGCATTCTTAGAATGGGAGACGGCTGTGGGAGAGTCAAGGTGGTGTTGCTGGGAGAGGTGGTAAGCTCCCTTCTGTGGAAGTGCTGAAGCTGGGTTTTGATCTTATGGGAGCTGCTCTTCACTTAAGTGGAGTTTGAAGAAGGGATTTCTCATTGGGTGGGCAGTTAGGCTGGACAGCCTCTTCCAACTTTGATCCGCTTATACTAGTTTTGAATATTTGGAAAAACCTTGTAGAAATTTTATGATCAGTTATAATGTACATTTATGATTAAACTAGCAAATGATTTTATGACTAACAAATGATACTGTAACTAAACTGGTAAAGAGCCTTCAGATTCTGTTTTTCATATTTCCATTGTTCCCCTAAATTCTAGTTGTTTCTTCTTAAAAAGTAGGTTATCACTTATATGTGTCCACAATATTTGCCTCCCTCGATTTTTTTTTTTTTAATTTTCTCCTGTTTACTTTTTATTTTTGGCTGCGTTGGGTCTTCGTTGCCGCGTGCAGGCTTTCTCTAGTTGTAGCAAGCAGGGGCTACTCTTTGTTGCAGAGTGCAGGCTGCTCATTGCAGTGGCTTCTCTTGTTGCAGAGCACGGGCTCTAGGCTCGCAGGCTTCAGTAGTTGCAGCACGTGGGCTCAGTAGTTGTGGCGCATGGGCTTAGTTGCTCCACGGTATATGGGATCTTCCCGGACCAAGGATCGAACCCATGTCCCCTTCATTGGCAGGCAGATTCTTAACCACTGTGCCACCAGGGAAGTCCAGCCTACCTTGATTTTGCTATAAACACTTTGCTAATTTTTCTAAAATTTGCAATTCAGTATAATGGCTTTATCCCAGAAAATCTTTCAAAGTGCGTATTTTCAACCAAAATTATGTAAAAATTTTGTGATTCCCTATGGGAAAGCACCCTGTTCTGTCACCAAATCATTAAAGGGTACAGTAGTACTTTTTTTTGTTTATTTTTGTTTTTTTAATATCTTTATTGGAATAAGTAGTACTTTATATTTTCATAATCCTGGCCCTCTACTTAGCACTTTTACGTATCTTCTCTTATTTGAATCCCTCGCATTAAAGGAAGAAAGTTGTAGAAAGGAAAACACCCGGGTTCCTCACTGAGGCATAGTTGTGACCCCAAGGAGTAGGTTGGGTATTGACTCGCTTATCTGGCTGGGGCAGAGAATGGACACTGTCTTTCATAGACTCTGAGGCCATGCTCATTCTCAGAATACCAGCCTTGATCAAGATCACTGTTCCTGAGTTTCTAATTTCAGCACAGGTTAGGAAAGAAAGCAGATAATTTGTTCTCTGTTGGCCCATGGATTGGCACTTATTCCCTTTTTGTCCTGGTGGCATCTTTATTCATGTGGTAGAGGGGGCACTGAGCAATCCATGGGTCATTACCCCCGTCACTGGCAGCTCACACTGGAAAGGCTCAGTCAGCCGTCACAGGGAAGCTGTGTAGACAGGCCTGCTAACCCTGCCTTTCCTATGGCAAGGAAAGGCCAGTGGGAGATTCTGCATGTAAACAGCTGACTTCTCTCCCCGATGTCCGGTGGTCAGGGGTCTCCTGACATCAATTGTAATATTTCTAACAATTACTTTCATACACCGAATGAGGCCATTTAATGCTGTAGTAATTTTACTCGTTCATTTTTGAAGAGCTGATATATTTATTTATAGGGTTTTTTTAAAAAGGTATAAAAAGTACATACTGAGAAGTTTTATTCCCACCTGTCTCCTTGTCTGCTCTCAGCCTTTAGGCAACTGTTTTTATCAGTGTCTTATGATTCCCTCCAGTGCTTATTTTATATACAGATATAATCGAACACAGTATATATTCTTATTTTTATTCCTTTCTTACACATTCCATTGTGTAGATGTACTATACCTTATTTAACCTGTCCCCCGTAGATGGCAACCTGAATTATTTCCAGTCTTCTGCTGTTACAGAGAGCGCTGCGTGTATAACTTTGTACCTGTTGTCAGTATGTTTGGAGAATAACTCCCTTGAGTTAGATTGCAGGGTCAAGAGTAAATGCAGCGGTAATTTTGATTAAATTGCCAAATTGCCCCCCATAGGGGATTGTGCTATTTTGCATATCCACTAGCAAAGCTTAAAAGTGCCTGTTCTTCATGGCCTTGCCTATAGAGTATGTTGTTACACTTTGAATTTTTGCCAATCTGGCAGGTGAAAAATAATTAGAGTTGGTTTCGTTTGCATTTCTCTTATTATATGAGTGAGACTGAGCATATTTTCATATGTTTGTATTTTCCTGTAAACTGTTTCTGGTTTTCTCATTTTTCTATTTGATTGTTAGTCTTCTTTTCCTGGTTTCTAGGAGCTCTTTCTATAGTGAGGAGATTGATGGTTTGCCCAAGATAAGAGTTATTTTTCTCAGTTTCTTTTGACTTTGCTTATGGTGGTTTTTTGTTTTATTTGAAATCATGCAGAAGTTTTTTTACTTTATGTAGCTAACTTTATCCGTTTTTTTTTTCTGTATGGCTTATGTATTTTGAATTATGATTAAAAGTTTTTCCTTAAATGTTTTTAAATAAATGCAGAATAAACTGAGTATACCTCCTATGTTTTTTCCTAGGCTCACCATAATTTTGAAGTCTTTTATGCTTTTTTTCATGTTTTATTTGAATGTTTGCTTTTAATTTTAGAGATGAGCTTACTGATACCTTTAACAAATAAACAGCCTTCTGAAAACTTCTATTTCTGTGAAGCAGTGTAGGAAGATAGCTCTTGTAGATTTCTCTGAACACCTTGAATTCACCTTCCAGAAGAGTGTGTGGAGCTATTTAAACATATCCAGAGATATTTTTGTAATCCTAATTTTGAAACTGGAATAAGAGAACAGGGTGCAGGCCTGTTTGGTGTGTAGTTGCTTGGGATGACTGACTCCATAAATAGTCTCATTTAACATTGCCTTTGAAGGATTAGCCTAACGCTGTTCTGACAAGGCCAAGTTGGTCATATTCAGGGAAATGCCTTGGATTTCTGGTGTAAATATGAATTTTTGTTTCTCTTAATGGAATTCTTTCATATGAAATTTAAATGCTAGTATTCCAAAACTTGATAAAAGTAAAATGTTTTATTTTACAAACTGAACTGAGCCATTTCTAGAATTAAGCTAACAAATTATTATACACTTCCTATGAGGATTAAAGGCTGCCTCGTGACTTATTCTGATGGGTGCTTTGCACAGAGTAGGCCCCGCTTTACCTGACATTCTGGACTCATGCTGGACTGGCTCAGACTGGTCAGAAAGGGTGTGCCCGCACCATATACTTAGCAGCTGAAGACAGTTTGCCTGTGCTTCCAGCGCTTGCGTATGGACCTTCCGTATTCTGCCCTGCCCAACTTGATGCTGCCTTTGACCGTTATTTGGCTAGGATTGTTTTGGAAGAAATGATGTCCACTGATGCAAAATTATAGTCTAAGCTATCTAACAAAAATCCTGTTACTGGCTGTCCTGATAGGAGCAGTCATTTTGTGGTTTGTGTCTAGCCAATCACATGATTCCTGTTCAGCTTTGCAAACGCTTCTTTTATTTAAGGCCGTGTTCCATTTCTGTGAGGTAGGGAGTGGGCAGCACACAGCTTTACTGTGGATGGCACAGAGACCGTCTTTGAAATGTTTTGAAATAATATGTGAATATTGTCAAATATATCCTCTTTTGCAGTTAATGGACAGATTCTCGTTTGGGCTGGAGTTTAGGTGAAGCATCTTTAGGTTCATGGAAATATAGCGTGGAGTTATTTCAAAGCTAGAAGTAACATAAAAGCTAAGAGCAATATTTTCTTTCTATGTATTACCTGCATAATTGAATTGCTTATTGGGGGAAGGGCAGGTTGGTGGTGGTTGTCAACGATTACATTATGGAATAGAAGCTCATTTGGGAACTTCTAGCATGCAGGCCCTCAGATGGAGCATCCTCATTCCAACCAGCCTATGGGCCTCTTCAGAGGGCATACCAAATAGCTTTTAAAGGCAAGTAAAATGTTCTTGCTGAGTGATTGTTACCTGGATTTCTGGAACAAAATAGAACCTTGTTAGGAGTATTATTGGTCTCTTAGCTGAGAGGGTCACTCCAGGATTGGGGCTTTTTCATTTAGTGGCAGGGGTCTGGTTTTGAGGGCAGCTTATAGCTTTCTAGACTTGTGGCATTATTAGGTAGTATCTCTGGCAGCCTCTCGCATGCATACACCACATTTACATGCTTTGTGCCTCCTGTTTTCACATCTGCATCTTTCTCCTGTTATGTTTGCATGTTCCAGTTTTTAAAAAAATTTTGGGGGGTGGGAATGAAGGCTGTCTGTCGAAGTTGAGGTTCCAGATACAAGATCCATCCTGTATCTTCCTTTTTGCTCAGCATTAACTTACTTGTTTCAGAATACTTGGTGAATGCCACTGTGATGATACTAGTGTACGACTCTGAGCGGGCTTTGGCCAGATACTGTGTTAACAATAGAGGTGTTTAAAAGCGGTATTAATAAGGCGGATCTGTTTAGGGCTCTTCAGGCTGTCTGAAGCTAGTTTGTGCTAAGTTTTTCTCCAGATGCTCAGCCTAGAGAAGAACCCTGCAGAGACCCTTTGGTGTGTTCTCTTCCTGCCGGTCCTTAAGACTCCTCACCCAGCTCAGCAAGAGGTTTCTGTCCCGGTCTTGAGTGTCACCAGAGAAAGAAAGTGGGAAACTTTGGTAATCTGGAGGATTACACAAAAGCATGAAATAATTACTTGGGCTGCATTTTAATCCATCTATAGAGGCTATTTATGAATTATTCACTTATTCATTCAGCAAATATTTTGTATTTTCTACTATGTGCTAGACGCTGCTCTAGGTATTGGGTGAACAAGACAGGCAGAGTTCCTGTTTTTATGGAGCTTATGCTCTGCTGTTGGGAGATAAGTAACAAACATGTAAACAGATCATTTCAAGTAATAATAAGTGCTAGGCAGAAAATGAAACAGATTATGGGATAGAGAGTGAGTGACCAAGGCATGCATGAGGGGCTGTTCCAGCTAGCTTGGTGATGTAATGCCCCTGAGGAGGAGAATTCCAGCTAAACGGTAAGGAGATAGCCATGTGGCTAACTCAGGGGAAGAGTGTTGCAGGCAGAGAAAGTAGTAAGTGCAGAAGTGCTAACATGTCCAAGGGACAGAAAGAGAGCCAGAGTGGCTGAAGTACAATGAACAGGGGTAGAAAATGAGCTTGGAGAGGTAGGCAGGAGCCATATCTCACAGGACTGGGAAAATGATTTTTTTTATATATAAATTTATTTATTTTATTTATTTATTTTTGGCTGCATTGGGTCTTCGTTGCTGCGCATGGGCTTTCTCTAGTTGCGGCGAGCGGGGGCTGCTCTTCGTTGAGGTGCGCGGGCTTCTCATTGCAGTGGCTTCTCTTGTTGCGGAACACGGGCTCTAGGTACGCGGGCTTCAGTAGTTGTGGCTCACAGGCTTAGCTGCTCCGCGGCATGGGGGATCTTCCCGAACCAGGGCTCGAACCCGTGTCCCCTGCATTGGCAGGTGGATTCTTAACCACTGCGCCACCAGGGAAGCCCTGGGAAAATGAATTTGCATTGATTTTTTTTAACTGTGATGGAAAGCCACTGAAGGGCTTTAATCAGAGGCATGAAATAATCTTATGTATGCTTTTACATAAGATTGCTCTGGCTCTTGTCTGGACTAATACTAAGACGCTTGCAGTGGTGTAGGGGAGAGATGATAGTGGTTTGGATTGGGATTGTAGCCATGGGGCTGAGGAGTGGTTGGTTTTGGATTATGTGCTGGGACAGAATGCTCCAGAGTGAGGGACAGAGAGGAATCAAGGTTGAGCAAGGATTTTGGCCTGAGTCATTGGACGGGTGGCGGTGTGATTTATTGAAGAAGTCTGAGGACAGAGTGGGGATGGAGTGCATTCTGGCCATGGTAAATTTGCAGTAGATGGAAGTCATTCAAGTGACAGTGGCTGTGAGGCAGTTGGACCAAAGTTAGTCCAAAGTGTCAGGAGGAAATCAGAGCTGGAGATAGGAATCTGGGAGCCATTGGCATATGGATCGTATTTCAAGTCACAGGACTGGTGTGACTGCTGTCCTAGATGAAGGAGAATTTTACGTGGTGAAGAAAAAGTGGCCAAGGACAGAGTGTTGGGCAGAGCTCGGAGTGTTTCAGGAAGGAAGAGGTCAACTGTGTAGATGTTGCTAAGAGACCGGGAAAGAAAAAGATAGTGGATTGGTTATTATGACTCATTACTTAAGCATTTTAGTCATTTGTCTGAGAAACAAAAATAGGATTTACAGATAGCATAGGACTTAATCAGACCTCTATTTTATTATCTCTAAAGTGGAACTAGAAATTCTGTGGGTGTTTAAGATGAGCTGGTTATTCTATGTAAAGGTTCACGTTCTTCTATCTGCGAGAAGGGTATTCATGTCCATTAAGATTCTGAGATTTTTCAAAAGCTTTAAGCAGTTTCTGGTCCCATAATATGGCTTTTAGCAGAAGATTTTGAATTTTTCCATTCCACATTTGAAATTTGCCCTGTTATATGCGGGTCACCAGGGATGTCGATAGTAGAGCCCAGATTTGTCTTCAGAGAGGTTTTAGTCAATCGATTTCTAGGACCCAGGGTAAACCATCTTTATAGACAGTCCTTCCTTTATTCAATCGCTTTCTGTATTTAAAAGATAGCACCTTTTAGCTAAGAATATTCAGGTTATGAATGACACAGCTACTGTTTAAGTTTTATGTCTGTTTTAAAATAGGTTTTGTTAGAATTGAAATAGCTGCTCTACGTCCATTGTCAAGTTTGCCAATTCATTTCTCCTACTTTGTTGTGTGAAGCTGTCAGTCAGTTCTGTTGACTCCCTCTTCTTTTTTTTAATCCCCAGAGGTGACCAGTCCCGGAAGAGAGCTGGGGATGAGTTGGCTTATAGTAAGTAATGATGTTCCTTACCATCCTTGATGGTTTTGTGATGTAAGGCAGCCACTGGCTATAAAGATATCCAGTGTTCTTGATGGTGGTCTCCAAGGGCACTGTGTGCAGTCAGGGTCAGACTGTTCTGTAAGCTGTGGCAGCTCTGAAGCCCAGTTGCTGGTGGCAGTTTTCAGGCAGTTGTCAAGAGGCTGCCAGTTCTTTAGTCTCCACTAGAATGAGATAAGGGCCCAGACTCAGCTCCTGATGACTTGGTCCCCTTTCACTTCATTCAAAACCACATGGCTTTGAGGTTTTCTCTGATCTCCTTTTGGGGGATTGGGAGAGGGGTGAGAAATATGTGTCAAATAAACAGATTCCTACCATTATCAAATGCTGTCTGCTGTTGATACTTTAACTCTTCCGATGTTTTTTTCAGACAGCTCATCAGCATGTGCAAGTTCCAGAGGGTACAGATAGTGAATGTATTGAATGTACTTTCCTTCCTGAAAAGAGGACACACTGGAGCTGCAGAGACTGTATCCAGAGCGCAGCGGGGTCCTGCAGACACTCAGGATCTCTGTCACCAAGCTGTTCTTGGAAAAGGATGTTGGAGTTCTTACTTTGGTTTGTAATTTTAAAAAAACAAAAAACTAACAAACAAAAACAAAACAGTTGCTGCTAGACTTGGGGATGATTTTGAAATGGGACAATCTTCTAATGACTTTATCTACAGATTCCGTGAGGAACAAGCGTCATGAAGAGTGACCATTGCTAAGTGAGATCCAGCAGCCAAAGTCAGCAGCTTCCTCCAAAAATATAAGAGCAGAAGAATCTTTTTTTATTTTTTTTTAAAGCACTTGTTTTGTTCATTTGCGGACTTGGCACTTTGGCATATTGGTTTCATACAGCAAGATATCTTTTGCTTTAAAATCAAGCAGATCATTACAATACAGTATTTTTCACCCCTAACCAAAACAAACCCCTTTAAAAGAGTTGGTCTTTGTTTAGCATTAGTAAGTCTTCTTACAGGAAGATGCTAACTCTGCTTCCAATATAACTTCTCCCCCCCCACCCCCGCCCGCACCATCAGTTCATAACTCTTTTCTACTCTGTGCCTTGAGCTTTGTGCACTTTGCAGCTCTGTGACCATGTTGTCAAACTCACAAATGCTTCCTGAAAAAGTTGATGGTATCACAGACTAACTTGCCAAGATGTCAGGTGTAACTTCATGGCAGGATGCTAAATAAGTGGGAAAATAGAAACATGTTGCACGTTGGTCAGATTTCCTCCTGCCTCACCGTGGCTTGTTTGTGTTAATGTTGGGGACCAATTCTCGTCAGCCATTTCCATTCCCTCCGTCACTTAACGTGCTCTCACCGACTGCTGGAGTGTTGGTATTACGCGAGTTTAGGGCTGGCCTGTACTTTAGCACTAAAGCTCCCTTTTTAGTATTGTTGAGAATTACCCAGTGGTAAAAGCTGATTCCTGTGATGCTCTAGGAAGCAGATACGGTAATTAAATTAAAACATAGTCAATGGTGTGGGATTCCTGATCGATTTCATTTTTATGGGTGAGATAAGTACTTAAAAAAAGTTTGCAGTCTGCACCTTTTAAAACATCATATTCGAGTATAATAGAGAAAAAGTAGCACTGCTGTTTTAAGGCCCCCTTCTGGCTGTGGCCACGCTATATTTTCTGTTCCCATACACCCACAGTGCTACTTGGTTCCTTGTAAAAGACTCTGAAACTCATTCTAAGTTGTTTTTGAAAGGCAAAGTAAAATAGAAAGATGCGACAAGGGAAAAACGTTTTTCTTCTCAGTTTTGCTTAAATCTAAATTGAGCATGTGCTTGACTCTCTTTGGCTGTGTCAGCTATGTTAGACTAATATTTACCTCTTCAGAGGACTAGGGGCAAAAAAAGAAGACACATCAAGGGTACCGACCATCACGCTTCTGATTTGCAGGTTGTTCGTAGAGTTGTCTCTGCCAATTCACATGGTCCTTTTTCGGGGGAGCAGGCTGGGGGGCGAGTTTGAAGTGTTAGGAGCAATTCAGTCATCTAATAGAAGAAGTCCTCTGTAACATGAGTATTCAGAGAAGTAAAAGTAAGGTCATCAGATTTATTTTTTTAAGTACTTATCAACCAGGGTTGGTGGATTTTGAGGAGGACTTTGAATTGGGCTCATTTCACTCTGTGAGCATCTTGGGTTATATTGAGAAACACTGAATTACTGTAAGAATATATACAGGCTCTCACTGTGCCCTGTACAGTTTGACTTGCTACACCAGTAACATTCTGATATCAAGGAAGAATTCAGTTTTATCAAGAAGTTCAAATTTTACTTTACTGAATGGAATGCTTGCTGCAGGCTTATAAATAACACCTGCAACTGAACTCTTGAGCGGTTTTAATAATATTTCTGAAAGGAGTGAAATTGGAATGTTTCTTTAAATGTGGGTGAATTCTCCAGTATCCTAGTAATATACCCAAATGCTTTTTCTGGGAAGGGAGTATCCTTTGGCCAACAACGGAACTTTCCCTCTAAAAGCATTGTATTAGGATGTGGATAGGCATTAAAATCTTTGGATGCTTTTTGCATTAGTAAGTTAATGGAGAAATATTTTATATTGTCTTCTTTTTATTATTACGTATGTGTTAACAAAGTGGGCAGAGTAAAGTTTGCACAGTGGCTGCAGCTCGCTGTGGGTGAGGGCTTAGTGGCACAAAGCTGTGATTGGAAGGCACTGTAGAAAGAATATACACATTCTCCCAGTGCATTCGATCTGCTTCTTACTCATTTTGGCCCCTTGAGGTACACTGCAGTATGAAGAAACTATTCCTTTAAGTCATTGTTGACCTTGCTTATTTAATTGGGATTCTTAACAAAAGTCTTAGTTTGCAACATGAGGGGAATAAGATTTGCCTTCATTTTGTATTGACTAAGCACTGTTTGCCTAAAAGTATTTTCTTCTTGTGTTTACTTGTATTCTTCTTGCCAGTACAGTATATAGTTTCTGCACTCCAGTTAAACACTGGCTTTTTATGGGGTCCAAATCATCAAAGGCAGAAAATTGTAAAGCAGGTTGATTGTCTCATGAGTCAACACATGCAGTTGGTTTGGCCATACTGACTAGTGTGTGTGTGCAGCCTGAAACCAGATCCTCCAAAGAAAGCCAATTCACTCACCTTGGAATGATGACACGTAACATCAGTAGATGATCGTCGTTTTGAGAGACGATGCTTATTTTAAAGGTTGGCGTTAAGCTTCAGTAACAGTGTCATCTCATATCCTCTGTTGTCACAGCTGCACCCTAACCCAACTGCTTTGTTTTCTGTGGGGCAGAGAGCAAGACCTGGTGTTGTGATTCTTAATCTACTAGTTCTTAGGTAGAGTTAGTGAGAAGAAACAAAAACCTGGGTGCATGAGTTGTACATTATTAAGTTTGGGGGGAAAGTTACTTTTTTTTCCTGTCCCTTTTGCAAGTTTGAGGAGGTTCCCCTCCCTTTCTTTGGGGCATGGGATGAAAGCCAATTTGTGAGTAAGTGAGATTGCGGAAGACGGGATGCCCTGTGGTTGTTAACACCGCACGTGCATCTCCAGCACTACAGCCCCATAAAGCTGTCACTCCCCGTGCTACATGCCATGCTTTCTGTCAGGTTGCAAATTTGCACACATAAAGAATTCCTCAGGAAGAGTTTGCACATGCATCACCTCGCAATATTCTGTACTGCCCGAACAAGGGATTTGAAAGTTTTTCAGCACAAAAGGAGAATTTCATAGTGGTGGTCTGTGCACATGTACTAGCAAAGGTAATGGTGATCTGACAAACACGATTGGTTTCTGGAGTTAAAAAGTGAACAGGAGCACTTGTATCATAGTATTTAAATAAGCCTGTTTAATCTCCCAGGGTAACCCTTCCAGATTTTGTCATCTTCTCATTGAGACTAGCTCTGTTTTCTTCTATGTTTCTTCTGTTTTATTGCAGTTTATTAATTCCATGATTATTATGCAAGCGGCATTGCCCTTGAGCTAAAATTCAATTGTCTAATAAAGCAGCTATTATTATTGCTTTATGAATATACACTAATCTGAGATATTTAAAAAAACTTTACAATTAAAAAGCAAAACAGAACCTCTACATGAGCTATCTAATCATTGTTTTGATGTTTTGGGTTTCTTTTTCTTTTTTTTCTTTTTTTCTTTTTTTGTGGTGTCTCTTTGAGCTTCGGAGTATTATGTTTACTTTAACCCAGGTTTAGGCCTCTTAAGGAGACTTGAAAATTTAAGATTGGAGTATGAATCCTTTGACTGACACCTAGAAGAGGTTTATAAGGACCTTTTTGGTTACTGTTTTCAATAAGATTGCATAAGTTGAAGTTCATGTTTATCAGAAGTTAAAATAGAGGTCATAGGAGTTTGTGGAGAAATGGCTTTCCTGTTATTTTCATTACCTTGTTGAAATTTGCCCGTTTCTGGCCACCAGGATATATGAAAGGACCCTTGTTCTTTCCAAAGGAAATGATTCCTCTTCTGTCCCCACTGTTTATTAACTAAGTCATTGACACTTTGCCACCTCCACTGGCCAAGACCCTATTTTGAACCTCTTTCCAGAGCCAAGTGGCACAAGTACATATACTGTTACTACTTACGTTGGTGGAGTGGCTGTGGGAGAATTAAAGAACATGCTAGTCAGAGGTACATTCTTCTAGGACCCTAGTATATATTGTACCCCTGCTGATTGGAAATTATCTTCATTTCTGGTTGGAGTGCATTGTTTAGAAATGCAATGTTAATGGCTTACAATGCTGGGGAATTTATGGTGTGGCTCTGGGGTGAATTCTGTGGTTTGAAAAATAAATAAATATTTTGTATTGATTCTCACATGTCATTTCAATGTTGTGACTATGTACTAAATGCAGTAAGACTGGATATTCTCTTAGAAGGTATGTTTTGTTAAACAGATGGCAATCGAATTGCTCTCATGAGTCCTGTTTGTCAATATTACAGCCGTGCAATTCAGACGTGATGTGGGGAGCTGTGGCTGGAGACAGGAATGCTTAAGAATAAACGGGAGGCCAAATGCAGACAAGAGGCTTTTGCCACCCACCAGCATAGCCAGAGCAAGGATGAAGCAATGAAGTCTAGTCCCTGGTGGTCCTCGTTTGTCGGAAAGCATAGTGGAGCTTAGAACAGGGTGTTCTGTACGTCAACACTTTTATTAATCCAAGAAAAACAAAATGGTGGATGAAACTCTTATTGACCGGGGATTCAAAGCCACTGACTTTGGCTCTGACCTTTAACTCTTGATGGATTTTGAATCACTCCTTCTGTATTAGGGTGCGTACCATCACTCTAAAACATCATGGTTAATGAAATAAATCTTGTACAGACGTCCTTGGCCTTGTTATGTTGATACCTGGTTTATTAGAACTTTGTTTTAATATAGAATATATGGTTTTGCTTACAGTACATTCATGATGCCTCATAAATGATAATGACACTCAGTATTCTACCACAGTCAATTAGCCCTCAGGATGAGTGTCCATCTTCACTTCTGTACCAGTGATTAAAAAACACTCTGTGTGTGTTTGTGTGTGTGTGTGCGATGATGATGATCAATGATGACCAAATTGGATTTATCTCAGGAATGCAGATTTGTTAATGTTAGGAAATCAATTAATATGACTCATCTATTAACAGATTAATGTTGTATGATCAGATTATCTATGAAAATCCAAAATATCTACAAGGCAAATTAGAAGACTTATGAGTTTATCAAGGTTGCTGGAACAAAATCAATATCCAAATGTTAATTACATTTTCATGCAGCAGCCACAAGCAGTAATGGCTTTAAACTTTTTTAATGTTATTAAATAGAATTTACAGTAGGAATGAAAAAGTCATAAAGTACCTAAAAATCTTAATAAAATGTATATAAGCCTTTTAATGCGAAAATGATAATTTTTAAAAAGCACCTTTGTTGACCTAAATAAAGGGAGAGACTGTGATGGGTAAGAAGATCATCTAGGTCTCAACTCTTTCTCCAAATTTTTTAATAGATTAAAGTAATTCCAGCAAAAAAATCCCAATGGTACTTGACAGGCTGATCCTAACATATAAATGGAAGAGCAAAGGACCAAGGATATCCAAGATATTCCTAAAGAAGGTGGAGTGTGAGGGGAGCTAGCACTACCAGAGTATAAAACTTACTGTAAAATACTGTGAGTGATTAAAACACTGTGGAGTTGGCAGAGAGGTTATAAGTAGATGAATGGACAGGAATAAAGAGCTTGGGAACTGACCCACTCACGTGCAAGAACCTAATTTTTTTAAAGGTAGTCATTGCAGAGCAGTGGGGAGGAGGATGGATTATTTAATAAATGGGGCTTCAGTAGTTCTTCGCAAAGGAAAAAAATGAATTGGACTTGCACCAGGCACAAAAGCCAGTCCCCAAGTGGATTAAAGATTTACTGGATTAAAATTAAAACTATAAAACTTAGAAGGGGCCTCCCTGGTGGCGCAGTGGTTGAGAGTCCGCCTGCCGATGCAGGGGATACGGGTTCGTGCCCCGGTCTGGGAGGATCCCATATGCCGCGGAGCGGCTGGGCCTGTGAGCCATGGCCGCTGGGCCTGCGCGTCCGGAGCCTGTGCTCCGCAACGGGAGAGGCCACAGCAGTGAGAGGCCCACATACCGCAAAAAGAAAAAAAAAAAAAAAAAAAAAAAAAACCTTAGAAGATGATACAGAAGAATATTTTTATGGCTTTGGGGAAGGGAGGATAGAAAGTGCAAACCATGAGTTAAAAGGTAAATAATTTAGCTGCATTGATAGTAAGTACTTTTGTTTACCAAACATGCCACAGAGTGAAAAAATAAGCCCAAACTGGAATAAGATACAGATAATCACGATGTATACATAACTGTTAAAAAGCACCAGCATGCAAATCAGTAACAAAGCAAGAACTCAGGAGAGAAATAGGCAAAAAAAAACCCACAAGTAGGCATATCACAGAAGAAGAAACAGAAATGACCCATAAACATGAAAAGATGTCCAATCTTATTAGTAAACAGGAAACACACATTGAAACCATAAATATAATACCATTTCCTAGTCACCAAATTGGCAACAGTTAAAAAGTCAGAAAAGTGGGGAGGGACAAACTAGGAGTTGGGGATTAGCAGATACAAACTACTACATATAAAATAGATAAACAACAAGGTCCTACTGTGTGGCACAGGAAACTATATTCATTATCCTATAATAAACCATAATGGAAAAGAACATGAACAAGTATATATATATCTATATCTATATCTGAATCACTTTGCTGTACATCAGAAGTAATGCAACATTGAAAATCAAGTACAATAAAAAATAAATGGGGGAAAAGTCAGAAAATACCAAAAATTGGAGAGATTATGACAACAGGAACTTTCTTCTGCTACTCTTGGTGTGAGTCAGTACTACCACTTTGGAAAACAGCATTATCTAATGAAGTTGAACAGGTGTATCTTATAGCTCAGGATTTCTGCTCTTAGAGAAACTCATGTCAGGTGTATATACCCAGGAAACATGCCCAGGAATGGTCACAACAGCATTATTTGCAATAACCAAAAAGGAGGGAAAGAGAGAGCCAGCTGTCCATCTACGGTAAAATGAATAGATGAAGTATATGTGTGCAGTGGGATTCTGTGGAACCCTAAGTGCAGCGTAGAGCTTTGTGCATCAACAGCGGGTGAGTCTCAGAAATCATGTTGAGTTAAAAAGAAGTCGGAAGAGTCCAGTCAGCCTATATTGTTTAGGGATTCATAAGTAGTAAAACTGTAGAGAAAAGAGAATTATTAACATTCAAGATCATGGTTTCCTTGGGGGTGGGATAGAGGGGAGTGAGAATGGAGAGGAACATGGGCTTATAAGCATTTGAGAATAGGAACATTTTGACCATTGTAAACATGTCAGTTCTTGAGTTAATATCTAAATTCAGCACGAAGCCAATCCAGATGCCAAAAGTATTTTAAATATAAATTAAAAATTCATATGGAAGTATAAGCTGATGAGAAAATAAAGTCTTCATCGAAGGGGGGTGGGGAAGAAGAGGAACTTGCTGTACCAAGAAAACATTTTTTTAATTACAATTAAATTTTTACACTGGTATAAAAATAGACAATAGAAGATGGTTTAAAATAAAAAGACTCAAATGCTTTTAAGAATTTTTAGTAGTTAAAGGTGGCTCTTTGAAATGATTCTGATCATGATGGATTATTCCGTAAAAGGTGCTGATATAACTGGAGAAAATTCAGTCACACCATTTGCCAAAAAGAAATTCCAGGTGGACTAAAAATGGAAAAAATAAGTTATAAAAACTAGAAGATGATGCAGTTTATATTTTCTTGAGGTGGGAGAAGTTTGTTCTAAGAATGTAAGCAATGGTCTGAAAACAGAACCCTGTGTAAACCAGTCACCTGACTGCACTATGTAGAGCGCCACCCCCAGTATTTGTATATACATATATATTTTTAAATTAATGTCTGTGCACTATACTAATACATGTAAGACAAAAAATAGAAAAGAAAAACGATGAGGTGAAAATGTTTTAAAATATTTTTTGTGTGTATTGTGGTAAAAAAAAAAGCTTTTACTTTTTTTGAAAAGTTTAGTGAGAGCCATATGATTAAAAATGCTTAATTATTTTTGAAACTCCTAGTTTTAGCCCTTAATGATAAAAACAACTTAATGTCTGATTCTAAGGTAAGTTTATTTTAATGCTAGTTTTTAATGGCTATTGTAGCTGAAAAAGCCACCTCATTCAGATCTGTGGATCCAGATGACTCTGCTTTCTGGAAAGCAGTACTCAGTTTTCAGTTCCATCTACTAGTCTTAAAAAAAGTGTTTGTTGAAATCTTTATAATAAATTTCCATCTTTCTCACTGTCACTAACTTGTTCTGGCTCAATAATTGCAAGAGTGGTATTTTTATTGTTAACAAAAGGGTTCAAAACCTGCTGAAACTCACTTTTGAATTTTAGTTCCCAAGTTCATGTGTGCACTTATGAGAGTTTTTATAGGTGACAGTTTTTGGTAACATTTTCATAAAGCTGGAGACATGTCTAGCCATTTTCAACATGCTCTTAACATGAATTTCTTTAGGAAAAATAGCTGCTTTCTTACTCATAGTTAGTATATCATCTTTACCTTGAAGGGTCGGATAAAGTCTGTTTTTTTGTTTGTTTTTTAAAGTCTGGGGTTTTTTTTCATAAATTTATTTTATTTATTTATTTTTGGCCGTGTTGGGTCTTCGTTGTTGCACACAGGCTTTCTCTAGTTGCGGAGCAGTGGCTTCTCTTGTTGCAGAGCACGGGCTCTAGGCGCACGGGTTCTGTAGTTGTGGCTCGCGGGCTCTAGAGCGCAGGCTCAGTAGTTGTGGTGCACATGGGCTTAGTTGCTCCACGGCATGTGGGATCTTCCCGGACCAGGGATGGAACCCGTGTCCCCTGCGTTGGCAGGCAGATTCTTAACCACTGTGCCACCAGGGAAGCCCTTTTGTTTGTTTTTTAAATACCTTCTTGATTGCATATTACTGACAGGGACTTGTCACCTCAAGAAAGGTTGGCAAATTGCAGACATTTGTGTTTTTATCAACAAAAAAAATAACAATATTGACAATACTTTTAAAAATGTTGCTATAACCAACAAACCTCTTTTGGGATTTAAATTTCTCCATCATAAGATGTTGTAAAGACACTCTTATGTGAGATAATAAAATCTAAGTCCGGTTGCCTTGTGGGAGCACACAGACTACAATTTTCTGGAAGAGATTGATGTCATTGTCAGTCCTCTGCATTGTGGAGTCCCACCGCTCTTTTCACCTCTGTGGTATTTTCTCCCAAATTCGTAACCTCAGTCTACATATGAGAAAAGTCAGACAAATCCAAGTGGGGGACTTTCTCCAGGACACCTGACTGCTCCTCTTCTAAGGTGTCAAGGTCATGAAAAACCAGGGAAGACCAAAAAGCTGTCACAGGTGAAGGTAACTACAGAGTCATAGTGACTAAACACCATGTGGGATCCTGGGATCAAAAAAGGATGTGAGTGGAGAAACTGGAGAAATTCAGATAAAATCTGTGGCTTGGTTAATGGCGTTGCACTGATGATGATTTCACAGTTTTGATAAGTGTACCTTGGTTATGTGAGGTTTTGACCCTAGGGGAAGCTGGGGGAAGGATTTATAGAAACGGTGTACTGTCTTTGCAACTCTTGCATATGTAAATCTAAAACTTTCCCCAAGAGAGTTGTTGTTGTTTTGGGGTTGTTTTTTTTTAATCCCATGGGTTTCTCAGAGAATTATAAGGGGGCATGAAATAATAGTTCTTGCAGGAATCTGAGCTTCTAATTTCTCTTTTAGAAGCCATACAGGGAGCCACAGTAATTCCAATGGGCACGTGGCTTTTGGGGCTGGTGGCTCATTTCTAAGCTCTGTCATCAAAAGTCTGTTACGAGATGAGTTAAAGTGTTCATCTTCACATTGAAAGATCTGAGCTTCACAAGCTGTCGTGTGAATCACTTGTGTTTTGTTCATAGCATCCTCTTTCTGTCGTTGATGGTACATGTTGGCTTCCAATCAGGGTTAGAGAATTGGGTTGACATTGGTATCACTGGCTCGCCTTTGGAGAAAATGTCATTGCAACCCATCAGAGGAAGTTTTGATGGAGGGGCAGTTGTCATCCTGGGCGCCCGGTCTCTGAGCTGGAGGTCGTCCCCGGGCACTGAAGGGGCCCCCTCTCTTCTGGGCTCCTCACACTGTCCACTCTCAGGCTTTCCAAGGATAACCTGGTTAGAGTCAGACCCTCCCAAGTTCCCACAGACCTGGAGTTCTGAGTCTACCAAAAGCCATGCTAAATCAAGTGTGAAGTGGGCAATTCAGAACTACAAGTACAGCAAGAAGATTAAAGGCACCAGACCCATCTGCTAATATAGGAAAGGAGATCAAAGAGAAGAAAGCAGGCGTTGAAAGGGCTTTCCACTATGGGGTGCCATCTTATCGGAGGTGCGAGGGGGCCTTGGAAAGAGAAATGGGAAAATTCAGGTGCAAGGCAGGTGCTCTGGGGAGGGTTGATGTAAAAGCATTTTTAGGGCCCAAGACTGCCAGTTGCATTAGGCCATCTCGGGCCCGGGACCAGGGTGAGCTCTCATGGGCAAGAGACATGGGGGACCTGGAGACACAGACTGACTAGAGGGCAAGTGCAGACATGGACCAGGACTTCTGAGAGGCCGTGTGGTGCAGTAGAGACGACGTAAGCTCTGGACTCGGGTGCGTTTGGGGTCAGTAGCTCCCCGTCCTTCGTGTTGTGTGTCCCCATGCAGGTCACTTCAGCTCTCTGAGCCTCAGTTTCCTCTACTGTAAAACCAAAGTGCTCTCACCTTCACTTTTTCCATGGCTTCGATGTTTCTCATCCTCAGGTCTCAGAATAACAACTTCCACTACTGTTACTGCTTCCACTGTTGCATTGACCCAGTCTTCACTGCATGCATGGCACTGTGGGGAGCACTCTATTCCTCTGTCTCAATTGACACTCGTGACAGCTCCGTTTTCCAGTGAGAAAGCTGGACCTCACAGGCGTGAAGTGACCTGTCCAAGGCCAGCCAGCTGTCACAAAGCAGCTGGTCCTTAATGATCACACTGGCAGGAGTTGATGTAAGGGCTTCAAGACGTAACCCTAACACAGGGCCCGGTACAGAGTGGGCACCCAGCAGGTGCTCCTTTCCTCCTGTGGGAGCTGCCTAGATGGCAGGGGTGTCCAAGGGGTGTGAACTCAGCCACCTCGAGACCAGACAGCATCGTCGTCATGGGTGCTGAGCCCTCAGCCTGCAGGCCGTCTCTGTCTCAGCACCTTTCTCTGCCCCTAAGCTCCAAGTGGCCTCTGGGCTTGCAGACAGAGCCCCGGCCTAGTGCCCCAGCATTCGGGAAGAGGGTACATATGGGGCACACGGAGAGAAAGGTGCCCAACAGGTCTGTCAAGAGTGGGCGCTCTCAGCAGGGCTAGAGACACTCCCCAAGCTAAAACGACTGTCCTGCCAGCACAACCAGAAAACACGATTGAGTGACTAACCATTGCTGTTTGGAGGGAGGGAGATGTAGGCCAAGGTCAAAGTTACTTGGGGAGGCTGAACCCTGTTGTAGGGAAACCTCTTCCCAGAATCTGGATCCAGCTGGGAATTTTGGCTCCACCATTCATTCACACCAGGCAAGTCACTGAACCACTCTGACCTCCAGGCTCCTCTGTAAAACAAAGAAATTGGCTCACGGGGGGTGGGGTGGGGGACCGTTGTTTGGGTTTGCTCGGCCTCCATTCCCCTTCTGCTGTGTGTCCTGAGCAGGACGCTGAATTGAAGGCCTCGGTGTCTGTTCTCGAAATGAGGCCAATTGAGGGATAAAGCCCCCTTTAGCGAGCCCTTGCTTCATGCCAAGCACTGTGCCAGGCACTTTGCGCACTTTGTGTCCTCACTCTGCTACCATTACTACCCCTGTTGTCCACATGAGGCTCAGACCTGGGTCCCGACCGGGGCTGTCTGGCTCCGCAGTGGCTTCCATCATGTGGTGGCCCTGGGGAGCCAGCTGGCGATAAATCCAAGTGCCCCCACTTTCCCACAGGGCCATCACCTTCGGACACTGCCGCATCCACACACCTGGACACTGCCAGCGCCTGCTGTGGCGGTATCCTTGTGTCCGCTCACTTAGCAAGGGATGTTGGAGGGCTGCTTTGGGCTGCATCCCTCCGTCCCCTTCCCCAGGGGACACAGAGGTGTGAGAACTGGTGCTGTGCCAGCTGCCGTTGGGGTTTCCTCCTGACATTCAGTGCACAGTGCTTGTTAGGAAGGAGCATGGTTCCAGGAAGGCAGATACACTTCAGCTCTGCCACTAGAGCTGTGACTTCGCTCCGCGTTTCCCCACCTGTAGATACACTGGGCTTGTACTACAAGTGGGGCTAGTAATTGTCCTGGGGAAAATGAAAGTAGCTACAATGATAGTGAATGTAAGCGACTTTTTTCTTTAAGGGAAAGCAGTTATTACATAGTAAGTGCTGGAAACGGCTGCAGTTACTAGCATGCTGTCTGGCCAGAGCCCATTACTCAAGTTGCCATTTAACTTTCTCTTCTTTGGGCTAAAATTAGATTCCTGTTTTCTTTTACCTCAATAAACAGCTGCTGAGCAGCCTCTGCAGATTAGATTAGACGATCTCCATGGTAATCTGAAGCGGCTCCAGCTTAGTACCTCCATACCTAGGCATCCAAGGCTTCGGGAGCGGGAAGGAAAGCCTTGGGTAGAAACAGTAACTTTCAATTATTGGGCTTGATTGTCGTCAGGCCGCGGGTGAAGCACGTTACATACACTGTGGCATTTAATCCCCAAGGCAGTCCAGGAGGGAGCTATGAACATTTTCAGCCCCATTCTACAGATGGGGTAAATGGGGTTCAGAGAAATTCAGTAACTTATTCAAAGTCCCTCAGCTACTAGGGGACAGAGCTATGGTCCAACCTGGGTCTGTCCCCAAAGGCTGAGCTCTCAGTCCTGGGCCACACTGCAGACCCCAGTTTGGGAAGGAGGCTCTGAGCCTCCTCAGCATTTTAGGACCCTCACTAGAAACCAATCATTTACCCCCAAAATGCTGCCCAGATTGTCTCATTTGTCAGCTGGGACGCTATTAACTGCAGTGGCCATCTTGGCAGCCTCACTGTGGTCTAACTGATCCTGATGGGCAGTTAAAGATGTGATTAATAAAACAGCGCATGAGTGAGCACTTAACTGCAGGGTGGGCAGCCTCTTCCCAAGCAAGGAGTCTGGTGGGGGCCACGAACCGGGAAGGAAGTGATGGGGCTCGGCCCGCAGGCGGGAGGTTTGGGAGGCTTAGGGCTGGGAGCAGAGTTGGAGCTCCCGTCCGCCCCTCCTCCCCTTTGTCTGCTCAGACACAGGGAGAGATGAGGGTGGGCATCGGGGAACCAGCTAGGACCTGAGAGCAAACGCAACCGAACAGCTGCATCAACTCTCGCCCCTCCCCGCCCCCCGCCCTCACCTGCCCCAGGGAGCAGGAACCCCGGCTAGTCCCAATTTTTGGATGAGGAGCTGATACGCAGAGAAGTACCCAGGGTCACCCAGCTGTTGAGTGGCAGAGCCCCGCCTGAGCCATCCCCTGCACGTCAACTCTGCAGCTCGGTGGCCGCCCCATGGCAGCGGAGCCCAGCCCAGTGGGTGTGCTCCTTCCCGAAGACCCCCTGGGCTGAGACTCCACCTGCCAGGCTGAAAGAGCTGCCAGAGCCCGAGTCCCCTTAGGTCCAGAACCTTCCATCTACCTGCCTCCCGAAGAATCAAGGCCTGGCCACCGCCCCCGTCCCCGCTCAGCAGTGGCAGCGTCTCTCAGAGCTGTTCCCCAGGCCTCCTCCTGACATTACTTTACTGGGGGCCCCTCTTCTCGCTGGTGAGAAGAGGGCGCTCCTGAACTTCGGCGAGCAGAGCCATCGCCCAGGGGGATGGTTACCCGCTACCCGCCACCCCGGAGATTCTGATTCTGTAGGTCTGGAGCAGGGCCCAGAAACCTGCATTTCAGCCTCACGCTCCAGGTGACTCGGATGCACGTGGGGCCCAGCCCACGCGGGGACACAGGCTAGACCAAGTCTAAGGTTCTGACTTCTATGAAGTCTTCTAATTGAAGACTAATTCTTAAGTCATCTTTCAACTTTTCTCATCTAGGCCTAAAGTTAGAATCCCAGATTTAGTTGATCTTTTTATTCAGTTCTGTCACTGTACCCTGGGCACCCACGCTGGTGCCAGGACCTGGGGTGGGGGGCTGATGGGGCACCTTGTGTTGTAGGTTTACACACAGAGCCCTTGGGGGCAGCTGGGAGGAGCTGAGCATTCAGTGAGGGCCCAGCATGCAGGGTACATTTTCTGGAACTCGTGATGGTTTTCTCCCTGAGCGTTCTCAGCCTCCCCGGATTGGGGTCCCCCTCTCCAGCAAGCCCTGTGAGCTCTGCTGCTGCTTAGCCCCGGGGGGCCTGTTGTCAGCTGGCCCAGTTAGGGTGGAGTGATTCCCCCAGCTAGCTGGCGATGGATGGGACAGGACGGGAGGAAGCTTTGGTTTGGACTCCCTCCTCCAGAGCCCTCTGCCATCAAAGGCTTTATTAATATAGATTAATGGGCATAAACAGGATTCCTGATTTCCTCAAATAAATGGATTTTGAACGGTTGCTCTGGCAACCAGGCCTGGCTGCATTCATTATCTAGGGGAAGGAGTGAGCTTGGTAGGATCTCTGTTCTTGCCCTTGTATCTTGCAATCTGTGAGTCTGGGCTGGGCAGAGCATTCAGTCCAGCCTGGATGAGGTAACACAGAATCTTGCAACCACTAAACTTGTTAAGGTCAATGCGTTCTCTACGCAGTGCCTGCAACAGCAAGGAGACTGCTTCCTTCCCCGCTGGAGGCAAAGAACTTACCTCTTGGATATGGCAGACCCAAAGCCATTAACCAAGAGATGTGTAAACTCTCATCCCTGGATGTTACTCACGCGGCCTTGGTGAATAAATTCTGGGATGGCGAGAGGAGGGTTGTTATTCAAGGGGGTCCATTGGCCTCTTGGGTATGAGGGGAAATAAGGCAGGTGTGGTGCAGACTCTATGACCTCCGAGTTCTGGGCTAGTGGGCTAAGGCCCTTGAATACCAGCAGCAGTTGTCTGACATTTGAAGACAACAGGGGGATTGTCTCTGGAGCACTGACCCTGAGAGGATTTGAGGCCACCTGGCAGAGGGGAGGGCCCAGGCCACTCAGGATGCCTGAGCAGAGTCTCCCTCTGTGCTGCCCCACCCTTGGGGCCCCTTGTGGTGAGGCTCTTGAGAGGCGCGTAGAGCAGGAGCTGAGGAGTGTAGACGGCATCTACAGACAAGCCAGGCAGGACCTGGGAGCCCTGGAAAGGGGACCTTTGGCAAGCAGAGCCCAGGTAGGTGTCAAGCCACCATACCAGCTGCTAGAATTCTCTCTGTAGACACACTGCTGACCCAGCATGGATGATAAGACCAGGCCGAAGTCAAAGGCCCGTCAGGTGGAAACCAATCTTTCAGGGGCAGGTGGACTTTCACCCTTATCACAGCTGCCACCATTTTTTTTTTTCCGGTACCCGGGCCTCTCACTGTTGTGGCCTCTCCCGTTGCGGGCTCCGGATGCGCAGGCTCAGCGGCCATGGCTCACGGCCCAGCCGGTCCACGGCATGTGGGATCTTCCCGGACCGGGGCTCGAACCCGTGTCCCCTGCATCGGCAGGCGGACTCTCAACCACTGCGCCACCAGGGAAGCCCTGCCGCCGTTTCTCGAGCACCGTGTTACATACGCTCTCTCTTTGCCTGCGTGTTCTTGGCTCATCCTTGCTGTAGCTCTACGAGGCTCAGAGAGGTTAGGCCCTGGTCCAAGGTGGCACAGCCAGCAAGCATGGTACGATCTCAGGTGGTCTGGCTGCAGAATCTGCACCCATCAAGGTAGTTGTTCATTCGGCAATTCTTTGTTGAGTGTCATTTTTGGCCAGGTACTGTCCTCGAAACCCATGGGAGTCCCAGAGCCTCTGAGCATATGTCTGGGACTTTAGCGTCAGTCCCATCCCACCCTTTTCATCGCATTCCCTGGAGAGGTTGGCAGTGTCCCTCTGCCGGCATCACTCATGCGCCACACAGAGAGGTAAATGGCCCTACCGCGGTTTAGGGAACACAGCAGATGAATGGTCTTCAAAGGCCTCCTGTCAGGCTCAGACGGGGAAATTGCTAGGGAAGACCTCATTGCCACCCCCAGCTGCCCTCTGAGCCAGGCTGCCAGACAGGCGGAAAACCAGCAGAGGCAGGTCTGGTCCCTGCAGAGGCCGGTGGATGGGCTTCTCATCCGTACTGGTGGAGATTCTAGGTCTCCCCCAGGCAGTGTTTGGGCTCTTGCTTGTGGGGCTGTTAAGGACTCTCTTGTCTTAGCCTGCCTCTTGCTTAACCCTCCCCAGAACAGCCTCCCACTCGCCTAGCTCAGGAAGACACACAGCAATGCCTGATCTGTGTCAGGAGACAGACGACCCCCGGAGCAGACTGCACAACTCGTGCCCCCCCCCGTCCCTTCCTCCCCTCCACCCCTCCTTTTTTCCTTTTTATTTAGAAAAAAAAATACAGGAAAGAACAGAGAATAATTAGATCAAGATTCTAGAGCAGTGCTGCCCAATAGAACTTTATGTGAAGGTGGGAAGATTCTAGATTTGCACCATCCAGTATGGTAGCCACTGGTCATGTGTAGCTATTGAGCCTTTGAAATGCGGTTAGTGCAAATGAAGAACTGAATTTTTAATTTTAGTGAATTGAAAGTCAAATGTCAGTCGCCAAATGTGGCTGGTGGCTACTGTATTGTGCAGCACGGCTCTAGAAGCAAGGACAGTACTGATAACTGAAGGGCCCCATGTTCTAGGAGATTCTGAGCCATTCTCAGTATTTTAAGACCCTGTTGGACACAACTTGTTTGTACCCAGTAAGGCTTCACAGGCTGAGGTCACATCAGTTCAGTGCCTTTGAACAGATGGTAGGAGGGCAAGGGAGTCGGTAGCCAGGGTTCAAGCACAGGCCCCACTACTTCTTAGCTGTGTGAACTTGGACTTATTACTTGGCCTCTCTGAGCAGATTTCCTCATCTGTAAATTGAGGATGGGGGTGGGGCGGGTATTACTAGCATCTGTTCCTAAGTGTTGTTTTGAAGATTAAAAGAAATAATTTGGAGAAGTACACTTGAACACTGGAAGGGGCCAGGCTCACAGGAGGTATAGACGTTCTTCTCCAGAGTCGTCCTGGCCATAGCTCAGGCAAGGAGTGCCAAGAGGACACTCAGTGCTCCAGGTACCTTGCAGGCATTCCTTCTCTTACTCCTCCCCACAGCCCTAAGGCATAGCTACTGTCTTTGGCTCCACTTGGCAGATAGGCACAAAGAAAAATAGGCACAGAGAGTTTAAGTAACCTGTCCTGGGTCACACAGCTGGGAAGTGGTGGAGCTGGGCTTCCAGCCCAGGTTTGGTTGACCCCTGAGACTGCTCCACTAACCACCGTTATGCCAAGCAGTCTGTGATTGAGGGGCTGCTTCAAAGTATCTTCTCAGGGGTGGTGGTTCTCAAAGCATGCTCCCTGGACTGGCAGCATCAGCATCCGTTCAGAGTGTTTCAAATGCAAACGGATGAATGGATAAAGAAGACGTGGCACATATATACAATGGAATATTACTCAGCCATAAAAAGAAACGAAACTGAGCTATTTGTAATGAGGTGGATAGACCTAGAGTCGGTCATACAGAGTGAAGTAAGTCAGAAAGAGAAAGACAAATACCGTATGCTAACACATATATATGGAATTTAAGGGAAAAAAATGTCATGAAGAACCTAGGGGTAAAACAGGAATAAAGACACAGACCTACTTGAGAATGGACTTGAGGATATGGGGAGGGGGAAGGGTAAGCTGTGACAAAGCGAAAGAGAGGCATGGACATATATACACTACCAAACGTAAGGTAGATAGCTAGTGGGAAGCAGCCGCAGAGCACAGGGAGATCAGCTCGGTGCTTTGTGACCGCCTGGAGGGGTGGGATGGGGAGGGCGGGAGGGAGGGAGATGCATGAGGGAAGGGATGTGGGAACAGATGTATATGTATGACTGATTCACTTTGTTATAAAGCAGAAACTAATAAAATATATATATATATATATAAAAACAAAACAAAACAAAACAAAAAAACAAATGCAAACTCTTGGGCTTTACCCTAGAACAACAGAATCAGAAACTCTGGGTGTGTGGCCAGCAATTGGCATTTTAAGAAGCCCTCCAGGTGAGGCTGGGGTACTAGAGCTTGAAAAAAGTAGATGCTCTCGAGGGCCCTTTAAAATCCTGGCTTTGAACTCGGCCGGAGCTCACAGCTCTGGCTCTCTCCCCTGACCCCACATGACTCTATCTCCCAGCCCAGCAGCCTCCCTCTGGCCCTGGCTGCTCCCTGATCTATGTCTTTTCCAGACCTACTCATGGGCCTGGGAGCAGACCAGGAAGTAAGTGGTCAGTGAGTGCTGGCCCTGCCTCTGTCCCCACTGCTGCTGGCGCAGCTCCTGGTCAGGTCCCATTGATCTGCAATCTGCAGGGGTTGCTTCTGGGACTGTTATCCTGTCAGTAATTAGTCTCATGGAAAGTGGTGTGGACAGGGAAGCAACTCGTGGGTTGTTTTGAAAGGGGCGCATCTCCCTGGCTGATGGCTTATTGTGACTGACTGTCAGCTTCAGATGATAGAAATCAGGTCCCCGTGAGAGCATCTACCACGGCTTGGAGCTCCCAGGTCCCCAGGAGGACAAGAGGGGAGGGAGAAGATGGAGAAATAGAGGCCCCAGACAGCTGTGGAGCTGGAAAACAGGGAACTCAGACTTCACTCCCCAGCCAATGAAACCACACCCTCTGGGGCTGGCACCTGGGCACTGACAGTTTTTAAAAGCTCCTCAGATGATTTTTTTTTCCCCTTAGCTTTATCTAGATATAATTGACATACAACATTGTGTAAGTTTAAGGTGTACAGTGTGATGGTCTGATGCATGTACATATTACAAAGTGAGTACCACAATAAGGGTAATTCACAAGTCCATCACTTCACATACTAGTTTTTGTTGAGGTGGCGAGAACATTTAAGACCTACTCTCTCAGCAACTTTCAAGTGTACAATACAGTATTGTTAACTATAGTCACCATGCTGTACACTAGATTCCCAGAACGTATCCACCTTATAACTGGAAGTTTGTACCCTTTGACGGACATCTCCTTTTCCCCATCTCTCGGCCCCTGGCATCCACCAATCTATACTCTGTTTCTACGAGTTCAGCTTTTTTAGATTCCACATATAAGTATCATACAGTATTTTTCATTCTCTGTCTGACTTATCTGACTTGCTTCACTTAGCATAATGCCCTCAAGGCCCATCAGTGTTGTCGCAAATGGCAGAATGTCCTGCTTTTTTTATGGCTGAATATATTATATATATTATATATTATAGTATAGTATAGTATATAGATATACATATATATCTCACATTTTCTTTATCCATTCATCTCTCAGTGATGGATACTTAGGTTGTTTCCATGTCTTAACTATTGTGATTAATGCTGCAGTGAACATGGGGGTGCAGATATCTCTTCAAGATCATGATTTCATGATTCTAATGTGTAACCAAGGCTGAAAATCATTGCTCTAAATTAGCATTTCTCAAACATGAAGACAAGTCGGACTATCCCGGAGACCTTGTTTAAAAATGCAGACCCTGATTCAGTGAGTCTGGAGTGGGGCCCAAGACTCTGAATTCTAAGAAAACTCACCAATCAATTTACCAAATGACCGATTTGTCTACATCATCAGATTTCCTGTTTGATTTGGTAAAGGCAATATTTAGTAGCTTATTACAGGAGAGTTTGCTTTTGCTTAAGATATTTCATCAGCAGAGAGACTATCACCAGCATTGCATTTGAGATTTTTAGCATTCATGCTAATTTTTCATGTAAGATATTTTCAATTCCTTCGGATGATTTGGTATTTGGCAAAATGATTCTTGGTGAATGGGCTGCTTTTAGTGTCCATGGGAGAGTCTCTCAGCCAGCCTTGGGGAGAGGAACCACAAAAATAGGTCTTTGGCTGAGCCCCCGATTGTTCTAAAACCCCCCAGATTTATCAGCCTCTGCCTTCACTTCTTATACGTTGGAGGGCTCTGCTGCTAAAAGTGTTTGAAAACAGAATCTTTTTAATCTAAATGCTGCATTTGACAGTTGAGAGGCATGAGGCTCAGAGAAGTTAAGCAACTTGCCCAAGGTTGCACAGCCAGGCCATCAGACCAGAGAGGTGCTGCAGGCCCTACATTATCAACTCGGGCAAAGCCTGGCCCGTGGCTAAGCAGGCAGACTGCCCAGACCGAGGGTGGGGCCTGGGAGGAGTTTGGACGCAGCACCCTCACTCCCCCTACTCCCCTAGTGGCATTGACTGTCTGCCTCTGAGGGTTTCCTTCTCCATCTCTCTCCGCGGCAGTGGCAAGAAAGGGGATCAAAGGCTTTTTCTTAAACTTGAACCCATCGTGGCCTTTGGAGGTCAGAGAACAGAGGCCTGCGTCTGCTGCTCCTCTGCTGCCTGTTCCCTAAAGGAGAAGGTCCTCCTGCAGTGATGAAGGACCATGTGCTGGACTGAGGGCGGCAAGGACACGTCAAAGCAGCGGTGAAGGCAGCGCTCAGGAGCCCAAGGGTGAGCCTCTTACCGGGAGGAGAAGCACTCCCTCCAGTGGGGCTGGGCTGCCCCACCTCATCATAGGGGAGCCTCCTTAGCTGGGGAGGGGCTGCTGAAGCTCCACCCTAGGGCCAGCGTCACAGACTGGCCAGACAAGCCCCGCCCTGGAAATCAGAAGGATTAGATCCTGCAGCCTTCTCTGTGCACCTGAAGATCCCCAGTGCTACTTGTGACCTGGGAGGGAGGGTACCAGGCCCCAGGATCAGCCCATCAGACAGCTGGGGAGCAGGACATACCCTCGGGAGTTCCTGTGGTCCAGGCCTCTGCCTCCGGGTGGGTCAATAACTTTCATGTCCATCGCATAGATGAGGCAGCTGAAGCCCAGAGCTGATCAGGATTGGAGGGAGACAGACCCAGACCGGGTCTCCTGCCCTCTGATTCGGGGATGGAGGGCTGGGGCTGGACTAGTGTCTCCTGGTGTCTTTCACATCTTGTCATCCCTTCCCCCTCCCTGGTTGCCAGTGGATAGCAGAGAGAGGAACAGGCTGGACGAGCAGGTGTCAAGGACACGAAAGGAAGCCAGGAAATTGGAGCGGAAATGAGCAGGAACCTTCTGCCGGGCTTTTGGGGATGGAGCAGCCTCTGGCGTGTGGGGCTGGGCCTGTACCTCCCGAGGCTGAGCTCAGACCGATGGGGTGGAGAGGCTCCCGGGATGGGCTTCAGCTGAGGGCCCCCGGCCTCCTGGGGAGGCGGCAAGGCCAGGCATGTTCCCAGCCCAGCCGTGGGAGGCTGGGGGTCTCTCCAGCGGATGCTCCATCTGGGCACGAGAACCCAAAGGGGTGTATAAAGACCCACACCAGGCAAGTCTGCCCGATGACAAGGAGCGTGGGGACCCCCCTCAGGCCACCGCAGCCTGATCAAAGGGTCAGACATGGGTTACGCAGAGCAGGGCAGCGTCGGGGTGTGGCGACAGTTGCTGCTCATTCCCACCCCGGGGAGATGCCCTCGCCACCCCCAGACCTCCTCCACTGCACCCAGCCGGCCAGGCTCTACTGCACCATGCTTTAGAGTGGGCACGCTGGGCTCAAAGCCCACTGCCACCACCTCCTCACTGGGCAATCTCCCCAAGCTCTCTGCGTCTCCTTTCCCTCATTGTGGAGGAGGACAGCATTAGGACCTGCCACACAGAGATAAGCTGAGCATTAAGTGAGGAAGGCTCAGGATGATGCCCGGGCACAGCAGCTGGGAGTGGCTCTTTGTCCTCGCGCTGTCTTTGGGAAGCAGAAATCTTAGAGGCAGCCCCGGGAGAGGGAAGGGAGGAGGGCTGCCGGCTCAGCTACATCGCAAGGACTGAGGGACTCAGCTAGAGGAGGGAGGCCTGCATCCCTTGTTTCCTGGCCTGCTCTTCCACCTTCCCCCCACCGGGCATATCCTCCGGAGGCCGCAGGGTCCCTGTTCCCAGCAGGGCCAGGCATGGGCACCAGGGCTTTGAGAGCAGGTGGCCTGGGAGCTCAGCAGACCTGCCTCAGCATCGGGCAGATTCTCGTCAAGAGCACTAGTGGTTGGAGCTGGGCCTATCCTGCCCTCTAACTGGAAGGGGGACTTGTGCCTGGAGGAGGAGGGGAGGGGTGGGTACTGCAAGCAGCCAGCCGGGGTGGTGGTGAGAACGGTCTCCCAGCCCTAATTTGAAAAATTGAGCTGAAAAAGAGTCAGACTTCTTGTGTGACTCAGCACCATTATCCCCATGAGGCTGAGAAGGCACCAACCTCTGCCTGGCAAGTTCCCAAGGCAGCAGCTTGAGAGTGATGGGCGTGCTGAGGGAGGGGAGAAGGGAGCCCCCAGAGCAACTGGACAGGGAGCCCCTCCCTGGCCGCCGGAAGGAGGCGCTGTGACGGGGGTCTCATCCGGGTGGTGCCTTCACTTCTCTGCCCGAGGCTGGTCCTGGCCCTTCCTGGGTCTCCCTTCAGCCAGGCTCAGGATCCTGACCTCAGGGAGCCCCTGCCCCAAGACAGAAAGAAGGCGCTGCTTTGACACATCGATAGCCTCGATTTCAGAAACGCTTAGTAGAAGCTGAACGTAGGCATTAAAAGTGACAAGGTAGCCCTTATGGGGAAGAACCCCACCAGATGTCCACTCTACACTATTCAGTGAAAAAAGCAGTTGATAAAATGGTGTGTGGTATATCTTAGTCTGCTCAGGAACCACAGGCTGGGTGGCTTATACAACAGATAGTTATGTTCTCACAGTTCTGGAGGCTGGCAGTCCAAGATCAAGGTGCTGGCAGATTTGGTTGCTTTGAGGACTCTCTTCCTGGCTTGCGGATGGCTGTCTTGTCACATGATCCTCACACGGTCATGCACGTTTGGGGCTGGGGGGAGAGGGAGAGAGAGAGGGACGGTCCTCTCTGGTGTCTCTTCCTGTAAGGACACTAATCCTATCAGAGCAGACTCCCCTCCATGACCTCATTTAACCTTAAGTAGGGCTTTAGAGGCTTCACCTCCAAACACAGCCACACTGGGCGCTAGGGTTGCAGCATGTGAAGTTGGCGGGTGGGGGGACCCAAACATCCAGCTCATAACAAGGAGCAAACCCTGGGCTCCAACCAGCTCCTCTGTTTGCATGTGGGGTCACTTGGGTGTAGTGACGTGAGCTCTTTTTGTGTGTGTGTGGTACGCGGGCCTCTCACTGTTGTGGCCTCTCCCGCTGCGGAGCACAGGCTCCGGACGCGCAGGCTCAGCGGCCATGGCTCACGGGCCCAGCCGCTCCGCGGCATGTGGGATCTTCCCAGACCGGGGCACGAACCCGTGTCCCCTGCATCGGCAGGCGGACTCTCAACCACTGCGGCACCAGGGAAGCCCGACGTGAACTCTTTGAGGTCCTCAGTTTCCCCTCCCATACTCTGAGGGAGATTGTACCTTTGCCTCTCACTTTCTGGGACGGTTACAAAGATGAAGAAGATGACCTCGAGACTGTGAGAGAGCCTTGGGAATGGTGAGGTGCCTTGGAACGAGAGCTGGGAGTGGTATTAGGGAGCCCCTAACGCTCAGGACCACCTCAGGTCCGGAGGAGGTGTTTTCCAGAGATGCCCAAAGCTCCAGGTCTCAGCTGCAGCACCTGCACCGACCAGGAGCACGTCCGCATATGCGTGTAGGCTGACCTGGTGCCGTCACTCAGGGGAGTGGAAGTGAGTGTGGGCAGGAGGGAGGGTTGCCATGGTGACAAGGCACCTGGAGCCCCTACTCCCCACCCTGCTCCAGCCCGGAAAGTCGGCTTTTTTCTCGCTTTTTGAATTCTCAGGATGAGATGGAAATTTGACTTGTTCCGCCAGTAGGTAGCTGATTAAAAGCATTAAACACTAGCAAACTGAACAAAACAGGCCCAGTTTGGCCCACAATTCAGCAATTTCTGACCTAGGTTATCCGAGTTGCTGGTGGGACTGGACTTGGGAAGGAGAAAGGAGCTGGAGCGAGGCAGGGGTGGGGAGCTCCTTGTATCCAGTGGGTAGAGACCCAAGATGTAGCCAGACATCCTCCAACGCACAGAACAGCCCCTGGCCACGCACAGCAAAGAATTAACCAGTCCCAAATGTCCTAGTGCCAAGGTGGAGAAACCCTGTTGTGTATTGGGCTGGATGATTCTTGTTCGGGGCTGTCCTGTGCGTTGTAGGACATACACACACACACACACAGGCACACACGCACGCCGGCATGCACGCACGAGTTAGGGAGCCAGGCAGAAGAGGACTGTCCCTTAACATTTAGACTGATGCCATCTCTTCATCTGAAACACATTCAGGCCAGTTCCAAGCTGCCCGCTCCGTGTTCAGAAGGCAGTTCTCTGACGGAAGATGTTTGTATAAGTGTAGCCGTCCCTGCTTTTTCCCAGTGTCTCTGGGAGAAGAGCGCAGCCTAAATACTGGTTATTATCATATTGACAAGATTGTATCTGAGATGTTTTACCCCGGGTGTGATCAACTGGGCTCTTCAAGAGAGAAACAAGCTCATTTCATTTATGCCTAAAGCTTCCCACTCGGAACCCAGTTTCCTTCCCCCTCCCCGCTCCCCACCGGGAGGGCGGTGCCTCCTCATTGAGAGAGGGCCCGGCAGAAGCGCAGGCGCACCCGCCCGGCTGGCTCAGCTGTCCTGGGCGCTGAGCCCCTAACAGCTCCCAGGGCTACTTCTCCATGAACCTGAGCTCTTGGAGCGTGTCTGCCATTTATTATTTGATTAGTCTCTCCAAGGGCATCTTAATTTGTCCTTCCCCGACACGTACTCCAGCCAGATGGTTTGAGAAATGACATCCCTGGGCCTGCTATAATAAGGCAATTATTCCAGCAGCGTGCTGCATCACAGCAATACGTCCTGAGCTTGGTCATGGCCTTAATTCCCTTCTGGGGTGAGAATGCACGGACATTCTGAGAAGCTGTAGCTTTCGGACGACCGGTGTATGGCGGTGAAATTCAGGCAGGGCCTTGACTTTGGGGGCGATGCTTGTTCCCTTCGACTTGCTGTGGTCTCTGGAGTCATGGGAACAGTGTGGGGAGCCATGGCCTTTGGAGCCCACAGAATGGAGCTGGAATCATAGTTCCGCACTAAGTGCGTGCCCCTGGGAAAATGATTTAAACGCTCTGGGTCTCAGTCTACTCATCTGTAAAATGCGTGTTGTTATAACAGTCCTAAAAATGAGCTGTTTATTGGCAGCTCAACATCTCTTTTCCCTTCTTTGGTAACAGCTCCTTGATTTACTTTTGGGGAATTACCTCCCCACCGTGTGAAATCTCCGAGGGACATAAGTCAAGGTGTCCTGCACTACCCTGGCCATGGTGATCACATGACCAAACCGGGCCGAAGTGACTCCAGGTGGGGACACCCTCAGGATGACTGGTGCTCCTCATCCTGGCAGCCAAGCCCTGACAAGACCACTGTGAGGGCTGCTTCCTAGACCCCTGGATCTGCCTGGGTTCCAGGTCCTCTTTTGATCCCATGTCTCCAGCCTTCTTGTCACTTCCATGAGCTAACCAATCTTCCGATAGACTCCTTTGTGCTTTCATTCTTCAGGGTTAATTTCTCTTGCTTGTAACCAGAGAACCTTGTCACCCACAGGCTTTCTGGAAGATGAGAGAGCCGGCCTCAGAGCCTGGCATTGGTGGGTACTCAGCCAGGGGACCCTCAGTCTCTGCCCAGGAGAGCAGAGTTTCTGGAAGTGGAGGAGACAGCCTGAGACGTTAGGTGGGGAGCACCCCACGGGTGAGGCTCCATCTGCTGCGAGGCTGCTTCCCTGCCTTGATTCTCCTGCTTTCCTTAGATCTTTTTCTGACTCCCTCTGACTCCTTAGGGTGAGGGGAAAGCTCAGGGGAGGGTTTGAAGAGGGACCACGGATTCTGAGGTGTCCCTCCCTCCTGCTCTGGAGGGGGCAGTGGGCTCCAGGGGCTGAGGTTCCCGTCCGCCTCCCTGCAGGCTGCTAAGCCTGCTCATCTGAGCAGGGCTTGGGGAGCTGAGCCTTCGTGGGGTGGGGAAAGAGGCACCGCCAGGAACAGAAGCTATGATGATTTTAAGTAGCATCTTCATATGAGGAAATGAGTTGCCTGAAGCCCCATCAATTTGCCTAAACCTCGGAGAAGCAGGATTTGCTGGGCCCCACTGGACAGCAATCACCGGATCCAGACATGTCAGCGAGAAACAAATGTTCACTGAGTTGCATTAAATGTGCAAAACCACTTCAGCATCACCCACCTCCTTTTCTTAAAAAAAAAAAATCTATTTTGTGAGAAATTTAAATTGCACAGAAAAGTAAGTACAAAAAGAATATGCCAACGACCATATTGTCACCACTTTAATAGCTGTCAACAGCTTATCCTATTTTCTTCCATGCTTTTTTAAAAAATAGTGAATGTTAGCAATGATGCCATCTTGTCGGGTCCCATCTCTCTCATGTTTCACTCTTCCACGCCCCGGTTATGTCGAGCGAGATTGCTGTGGACCCTTCTGCACTGTAGTGAGCATACACTTGTGTGTCCATAAGCAGGGTCAGTGCTTTTTGTGTGTGCATTTTAAAAAATGAAATAAGTGATATTGTTCTGTACACGTCGTTTGTCTTCCTGCTTCTCTCATCCAACATTTTGTTTTTGAAATCTGTACTGGTGTGTGTGACAGGTAACACACATGCTTCCTTTTCATTTCTGTAAAGTATTCACTGTATAGATAGAGTGCTTTGTGCAGCCCTCACGCTGTAATTTCCCCTAATTCTGTGTCCCCGTGCCTGTACTTGTCTCTCTGAGCCTGTGTGTGAGTTTCCCCCAGAAGGGTTCAGGCTGTGCTTCTCCAGCTTTATGAGATCCTGCCAAATGGCCACCGTTGTCTTATTCCCTCCCTCCCAGCTCTCCCCTGCTGCTCCCTCCTCCAGTCTCACAGGAGCTTCTTGGGGTCAAATCCAAGGGCCACTGACCAGCCTCCCCTTTTCTGATGATCACAGACCACACCCACCTTCCTGGCTTCTCTCCCCCTCACGCCCACTCTTGCTTTTCCTGCTTCCTTTGCTGGCTTCTCTTGCCCCTTCTCCCTGTCCCAGGCTCTGCCCAGCCTCTCCAATCTTGGTTTCTGCCAGGACTCTCATGCTTGCAGAGAGAGGCAGGTGTGGCTGAGATGTGTCTTGTTTGGCCAGCATGATTTTCTTGAAAAGTTTAGAATCGGAACTCCCAGACTTCTGTTCCAACCTCCATCTAGGATAACTTCCTCCATGGCAGAGACTTGGGAGCTAAGATCTGAATTTCCCAAACTCCCTGCAGGTGTGGCTCCAGAAGTGATTCCGACTGACTATCAGATGCACTTGCCGACACTTGGATTCAGAAGTGCATTAAGCATCTGTTTGCTGCAGTGGATTCCAGCAGGCACGGTGTAGCTCTGCAGCCAGCAGTTGCGGGGGGCCGCCTCTGGCCCCTGCCCCCTGGTGGTGTAGACCTCCAGTCAGCAACTGCTTCTTGGCAGCTGCAGCTTCCTGACTGTAGTAGAAGTAGCAGTTCCCTTCCCTTGGTGGACCAGTTCTGTGCATTCTGGGGAATCTCTTCTCAGACTAGAGATCATTTATTCTTTCATCCGTTCCGATGACTCTGTAAGCACTCGATTCCTGGCATTAAATTCATTGCTGCTTCAACTAGCTATCATGCTTACTGTTATCTGCAACTGAACCCTGACTAATAGAACCCTAAAGAAGTGGGGGTTTGACCCCTGACTTATCCTTTACTTGAGAGCACATTCTGACTTCAGTTTCATTCATTTATTTATGGAATCACCCAAAAAGATGTATTAAGCGTCTACTAGGTACTTATCACTGTGCTGAACATGGAAGACACAAAACTGAAATAGTACAGGACCAACCAGCACCTGTTCCAGTCCTTGGGAACACCATTCCCCTGTCTTTTAAACTAGAAACTATGCATATAGCGGTGGCTTCTCTTTTTTACTCCCCTCATATCCCTGTAGTCCCTCTGTAAGACCTGGCTTTGTGGTGCCCTTCCTTAAACTGTTGATTTTATTCCACATGACCCGAGGCCCTACCCCATCCAGGCATATCCCTGTGCAGATGAAATGATAGACAAGCCACCGAGAAGGAGGTTGTTAGCTGAGTAGGTCACCTATGTTCTTGAGGTTTTCAAGGAGCAGAATTAGCATCGGCCGCCCCCCCCCCACCAAAGCCCAGGGATTTAAGTCCAAGAGAGATGATAAATTGCTGCTTTTTCCACAAGACAAAGGGCCTTATCAGCCCATCTGACATAAACAGCTGCTTCCCCTGCAACTGAATTGGAATTACATCTGGGAAGGTTTAAATCAAACAGACCATTTCTTTTTGTATAAATGGGTGCTCTAAATGTTGAGATCTGTCAGGCTCCAAGAGAGGGAGTGGAAAAAACACAGACTATCTTTGACTTCAAATAAGTCGGGGCTGCTGCAGGGTCATACACGCTTTCTTGTCTTTTTCCTTTTCTGAGTGGGAAGGGAGCTTATGAATTATTTAACCTAGACTTCAAGATAAAGAATATTGCCAGAGATAAAGAGGGGCCCTTCATAATGATGCAAAGATCAATTCTGAGAAGACATAGTCCTAAATGTACCCAATAATAAAGCTTCAAAATATAAGAAGCAAATCTGACAGAACTAAAAGGAGAAATAAATGAATCTACTATTCTAGTTGGAAATTTTTATTACCCCCTTCTCAGTAACTGATAGAGCAAATAGACAAAGGATATAGAAGATCTGAACAAACCTATCAACCAATGTGACCTCATCGATATTTGTAGCACTCCCTACCCAACGAGCAGAACATACATTCTTTTCTCCTGCAAATGGAACATTCACCAAGTTAGACCATATACTGGACTACAAAACATGTCTCAATAAATTTTAAAAGGTTAAAACTATATAAAGGATGCTACCTAACCAAAATGAAATGACACTTGAAATAAAAAAACAAGGTATCTAGAAAATCTCCAAATATTGGGAAATGAAGCAACACATCTTTTAAAAATCCATTGATCAAAGAAGAAATCCTAAGGAAAGCCAGAAAGTATCACAAATTGAATGAATGGTCACGTTCCTTTTCATTTTCAAAAGTAGAATGACCAACTTTCCTGTGTCCTGAGAAACTCCTAGTCCCAGGCAAACCAAGACAGTTGGTCATCCACTGAAATGTTTGGGTTCAGACTATAGGTTATGTGTCACCTTAGATATAGGGCTTTTCTCTCTCTGTCTTTTTTTCTCAGCATTATTGAGGTATAATTGACAAAAATTCTATATATTTAAGGTGTATGAATTGATGCTTTGATAATGTATACAGTGTGAACTAATTACCACGATCAAGCTAATTAACATACCTATCACCTTACATAGTTACCTCTTTTGGTGGGGTGGTGAGAACTCAAGATTTCTCTCTCAGCAAATTTTAGGTATACAATACAGCATTGTTACCTATAGTCACATTGCTGTACATTAGATAGCCAGACTTATTCATCTTATAACTGAAAGCTGGTATTCTTTGACCAACATCTCCCCGTTTCTTCTACTCCCACCCCCAACCCTTGGCAACCATCATTCTACTCTCAGCTTCTACAGCTCTGACTCTTTTATATTCTGCATATAAGTGAAAGCACGCAGCGTTTGCATTTCTGCATCTGGCTTATTTCAATCAGCACAATGTCTTCCAGGTTTATCCATGTTGTCACAAATGGCAAGATTTCCTTATTTTTTTTAGGCTAAATAATAGTCCATATAATATATAATATTCCATACTCCTCTATCTCTTATCTCTATATCTCTCTCCCATTTTCTTCATCCATTCATCTGCTGGTGAACATTGAGGTTATTTCCATATCTTGGCTATCATGAATAATGCTGCAATGAATATGGGAATGCAGAATCTCTTTGAGATCCTGATTTCATTTCCTTTGGCTATTTACCCAGAAGTGGGATTGCTAGATCATAAGGTAGTTCTATTTTCAATTTTTCGAGGAACCTCTGTACTGTTTTTCATAATGGCTGCACCAATTTAATTCCTGCCAACCTGCCAACAGTGCACAAGGGTTCCCTTTCCTCCTCATCCTCACCAACACTTATCTTTTGCCTTTTTGAGAACAGGCATTCTGACAGGTATAGAGTGATATCTCACTGTGATATTTTTTTAAGATTTATTTATTATTTATTTATTTTTAAATTTTATTTTTGGCTGCATCAGGTCTTAGTTGCGGCACGCAGGATCTTCATTGAAGCGTGCGGGACCTTTCGTTGCGGCGTGCAGGCTCTTCCTTGCAGCACGGGCTTCTCTCTAGTTGTGGCATGCAGGCTCCAGAGTGCATGGGCTCTGTCGTTTTCCGCGTGCAGGCTCTCTAGTTGAGGCGCGAGAGCTCAGTCGTCGTGGTGTGTGGGCTTAGCTGACCTGTGGCATGTGGGATCTTAGTTCCCAGACCCGGGATCGAACCAGCCTGCCCTGCATTGTAAGGCGGATTCTTTACCACTGGACCACCAGGGAAGCCCCTATCTCACTGTGATTTTGATTTGCATTTCCTTGATGATTAGTTATGCTGAGCACCTTTTCATATACCTGTTGGCCGTTTGTATGACTTCTTTTGAGAAATGTCTATTCAAACCTTTTGCCTATTTTTTATTTGGATTATTTTTTAAAATGTTTTGCTGTGGAATTGTATGGATGCCGTATGTATTTTGGATATTAACCTCTTATTAGATATATGCTTTGCAAGTATCTCCTCCCATTCCACAGGATGCCTGTTACTCTACTGAATATTTTCTTTGCTGTGCAGAAACTTTTTGGCTTGACACAATCCCATTGGTCTATTTTTGCTTTTGTTACCTCTTCTTTTGGTGTCATATCCAAAAAAATCATTGCCCAGACCAGTATCAAGAAGCTTTTCCTCTATGCTTTCTTTTAGTAATTTTATAATTTCAGGTCTTATGTTTAAGGCTTTAATCCATTTTGAGTTGATTTTTGTATACGGTGTGAGATAAGGGTCCAATTTCATTCTTTTGCATGTGGACATCCAGTTTTCCCAACACCATTTATTGAAGAGATAATCTTTTCCCCATTGTGTATTCTTGGCACCCTTGTTGAAGATCTGTTGACTACTGATGCCTGGATTTATTTCTGAGCTTTCTATTCTGTTCCTTTAGTCTATGTGTCTTTTGCCAATACCACACCGTTTTGATAAGTCTTCTCTCTTTTTACAGAGGTGGCTTCACTGGTATAATGAAAAGATTTGGTTTCCAATCCAAGCTCTCCCATTTATTAACTGTGTAACATTGGGCAAATTACTTCACCTCACTGGCCCTCAATTTTGTCATCTTCCAAATAGTGGCTAATATTACCTACTTTGCAAGGTGTTTTTGAGAAGTAAATGAAATAATGTGACTCCAGTGCCCAGCACACAGGAGTTTAGTAAACAGTGTCTATGATTACTATTATATCAGCTTCCTAAATACAGATGTTTTGCTTGTTCGGCTGTAAGGCAGGAAGGGGCCTTAGAGGTGGGTCATTCGTCCAAATGTCCCATTTGACATTATCATTACCATCATCATCACCAGAATAGCTAATATTCATGGAGCATTCGCTACGAGCCTCTCACTGTGCTAATTGCCTTGTATGTGTCTTGTGGGGAAAGTAAGTCCCAGAGAAGGGCAGTGATTTCCCACGGTCACACAGCAAGTCAGAAGTAGATGTGGTGTCAGCTCCCCAGTTTCTTTAGTGCAGGGAATCTTTCTACACTACCTTGGAGGGTCTCCTAGCTTTGGGGAGCATCAGAAAGCAGAGGGCTGAGGGGGCCGTGCAGGTTCCCGAAGCCCCTGTGTGGGCCCCATCCCTTTCTGATCTTCTCCTGCTGCATGTTCAGAAATGACTGTCTCTTTGGGCCGCCATTTCTACCACACCCAGCCAAAGCCTGGGGATGCTCAGGAGTGAGAGGGAGTGCCTTGGTCCTGGGAGTTGCTGTCACCACAGGAGATTCTTTTCTGCTCCCCGATTCGGTGCAGCTGATTTGTAAGCCAGCTCTGAGCCCCCTGCTCCGCTCTGAGCAATGGCCCTATTGCTCAGAGCTTCCTTCTCGCTATAGGGAGGGCAGAAGGCACAGACCCCACTGACCTGCAGCTGGCTCTGTTGTGACCTCCCTGTTTCCTCCCATCGGAGGCTTGTCACAGAGTTTCCATGCTGGCCGTGTGAAGGCAGTTACGTTTCCATCCTTACCGTGGAGGGGAAAAAAGAGCCTGAGTGAGGCCACTCTGACTCGGCCACGGGGAGCTGGGGCCTGCGATTTTCTGCTTGTATTTCCTCCCTGAAAGAGTAGCAGGGTGAGATGCAGAGCTTGTTTCCCTGGTAAAAACATGCTGACTGCCCTCATGCTTTGCTGGATGGCAAAACGCTTCTTCATTTCCTTTTTTGCCCAGAATTGGCTGATACCCACGACTCAGATGCTCCAATTGCTTCCAGGGTACAGAAGCCCCTATAACAGCATGGCTGGCAGAGGGTCCACACCCATGCCTTTATCTTCCATCTGCACAGGAGAGTGCCCAGCAAACCTGTTCATAAACCCATGTGAATCTTCACCTGGTTGGGTGACACCACCTCGAACACAGCACGTCCCAAAGTGAAACAGTCATCTTCCCCTAAGTGTGCTTCTCTCCCCATCACGCAAGCCAGATCCCCTGGAATCTGCCTGCTATCCTTCCCCTCCCCTCGGCCATCATCTATTTTTGCAATAGGATTGAGTACATGTCATGTATGTGATGTGTATTGGGTACATATCTAGTACACGATTGTGATATTGTGACATAACTGTTGATCAGGAAGATATCCGTTATATAGCATGATCGAAAGGCATCAACATTACCTAGTAGAAATAGGAGCTCAATTGATAAATTCAGGAGAAACTCCGTGGTCCAGCCAGATCTTGAGGAGAGTAGGATTCGGAGGATAAAGAAAAGAGAAAGGGTGTGTGTGTTGGGTGGTGGGGTGGGGAGGGGGAGTCGGCAAGAAAAAAGCAGGAAAAAAGCCCCAACATGCATTCGAATCCAACGCATTTGAGTTTCTGGGACTGTATGGGTGGGAGCTGAGACAAAGGCAGTTAAGAACAAACTGTTCAGCTGCCAGGTGTCAACATGGCCAATTAGGAAAATGAACCAAATTGACAGTACCAATCAACGTTCATTCACTAACTGTGATGACAGCAAAAGCCAGAAAGGTGCTGGGTGAGTGCAGACTGGGGGGCGAGGGAGACGTCTTACCACTGAGCAGCCTTGAACAAAAGGACCAGGGGAGCTGGATGGAGAGAATGCGCCAGCTGAAAGCCCTCCCCTCCCAATAAGGAGGCCTCTGAATGGAGGTACATTATGAGTATGCGCATAACGTGTACTAATTCATGCTAAAATTTAGGTATTTGCACCAAAACTTCCTGTGGTTGTGACTTGTTGAATTTTGTTTTTATTTTTTAGTATGGCTCCCCAGACTCCTGGGGATGGGAGAAAAAATACGGTAATTATTTGTAAAGATACTGGGAAATACCTAAATGTAAGGTCACTATGACCTTGAAACTGAAACATAATAATCAAATTGTTTCTTTGCTTTTTACGGGTTGATTCTTTTGCGGTACGCGGGCCTCTCACTGTTGTGGCCCCTCCCGTTGCGGAGCACAGGCTCCGAGCGCGCAGGCTCAGCGGCCATGGCTCACGGGCCCAGCCGCTCCACGGCACGTGGGATCTTCCCGGACCCGGGCACGAACCGGTGTCCCCTGCATCGGCAGGCGGACTCTCAACCACTGCACCACCAGGGAAGCCCCGACGGGTTGATTCTTGATTTGCACAGCATAAGTCAATATGGCGGAAGGCATATCAGATATGGAGGTTGTTTTGTAAACTTTCTGGGTGGAAGTTTTAAAATTATTTTACTAGGCAAATGGGGTAGAGTGATACCAAACCCCCTCCCTCAATCTCAATGGCTTAATACAGTAAAATTTCACTTCTTGCTCACGTCACAGTCCAATGAGGTCTCGTACTGGTTATTGGGAAGTGGGCAGCTGGGCTGAGTCTGTTCTGTTCTGTTATTTAGGGACCCAGGTTTCTTCCATGATGTGGGTCTTAAATCTTCTAAGGTCTTGTCTTCTTTACATTCAGCTGGCAGAAAGGAAATGAAACCTCATGAAGGAGGAATTTTAGAGCTCAGACCTGGAAGTGGTGTTCAACAATTCTTCCCGCATTCCATTGGCCAGCACATTGTATATTTATTTTGGTCTTCCTCCAGGGTTCCTGGTACATAACCCCTAAAACCCTTGTAATTTCCTAACTGATAAGAGCTATAGGGGCATCTTTTGTTACAATGTTTCACTTTTGTTCCCAGTTCCTGAAATAGTTCCAGAGCAATGAAGGTAAAATGGGTGTCTTTTATTATTCATAACAATTCTCTTTCAATCACACTTGAGTTCATATTAATGAGATGACTTTTGGAAAAGCCCTAAAGATGAGGGCTGGTTGCCAGGGGAATCAACTATGTGATTAGAGGGCTGAAACTTTCAGCCCCACCTCCTGGGAGGGGAAAGGGGCTGGAGATCAACTTAATCACCAGTAGTCAATGATTTAATCAACCACCACGTGTTCATAATGAAGTCTCCGTAAAAATCCCGGGTTGGTGGATATGTGGAGGTGCTGGGGGTGGGCTGGCGGTGTGCCTGGAGAGGGCATGGAAGCTCGAAGCCTTTCCCCCCATGCCTTGCCATATTCATGTCTCCCGTCTGGCTGTTCCTGAGTTATAATAGACCTGTATAATGGTCCTTTCATAACAGACCTGTAATCTAGTAAGTAAACTGTTTCCCTGAGTTCTGTGAGCTGCTCTAGCAAATTATCAAACCCAAGGTGGGGATGGTGGGAACCTCTGACTTAACAGCCAGTCAGTCCGAAGCACAGGTGATAACACGGACTTATGATTGGCGTCTGAAGCGTGGGGACGGTCTTGTGGGGCTGAGCCTTTAACCTGGGGGATCTGAGGCTAACTTCAGGTAGGCAGTGTCAGAATGGAGTTAAATTGTAGGATGAGTAGCTGGCTTCACAGAATTGCTTGGAGTGGGAAAATACCCACATGTCTGGTCACGGAAGTGTGAGCATGGCAGAAGCAGCATGTGAGAGTAAAGGAGAAACAATTTCTTTCCTATTCAAAAACAAATTCATATATGAAACTCCAGGGGAGAAAATTAGAGGAAGGTTTAAAAACAACCCTCAGGAGCTAATATTTTCGATTGTTCTCTCCCTTTCATGTTTATCATTTTTTAAAGTGTATAAAAACATTTTAAAAAATGACACTGGATGCTCTGTACCTTAGGGCTGTTTGGTATTTCCCTGGGGAGAGGCTTGAGTTTCTCTACTCAGATCCTCAGTTGGATCTCAAGTGATGCCCTAGGGCAGGGCAGGCCCACACCTACACACTTTGCAGTCAATTCCAGGAAGCTGAGCCAAGAGTCAAAAACAGAAATTTGCAAACCCTGCAGGAAACACAGTTATTTAAGCACAAATTCTGTTTGTTTCGCTAGATTAACAGTATTGATGGGGGGCTTCCCTGGTGGTGCAGTGGTTAAGAATCCTCCTGCCAGTGCAGGGGACACGGGTGCGAGCCCTGGTCCGCGGAGATCCCACATGCCGCAGAGCAACTAAGCCCATGCGCCACAACTGCTGAGCCTGCGCTCTAGAGCTCATGAGCCACAACTACTGGAGCCCAAGCGCCTAGTTGGTGGCCAGCCCTGAGGCTGACGGTGCTGCAGGGTCCCCACTAATCGTCTGGGACTGTTCTTAGGGAGCTGGGCCAGAAGCATCTGTGGGGCTGAGTCCTGCCCAGCTCTGAGCGTGCTGTAAGGAAAGCTGTGTCCCAAGTCCCTGTTGGAGAACTGGAAGCCCATCTTGCTTTTCGACGGGGAGCTGAAACAGCGTCCTCTGGAGACAGCTCAGATCCCTTCGGGAGGGCAGACAGTCACATCTCCTCGATGCTGCACAGAAGCCCCTTGTTTGGAAGGTCAGTTTGCATGGTTCTTTTGCGCCACACCCACCGACACTCCGCCTGCGGGGATCCTGAAGGGGCCCCAGTGGAAGGACTTCAGGGATGGAGAAGAGTTCTTTGCAGAGGAGCTGACACCGAGTCAGTGTCCCTACGATCGGCTGTGTCTCTTCCTGTCCTGAGCGACAGGTGCTTTTAAGGATATACCTCTTGGGCTTCCCTGGTGGTGCAGTGGTTGAGAGTCCGCCTGCCGATGCAAGGGACACGGGTTCGTGCCCCGGTCCGGGAAGATCCCACATGCCACGGAGCGGCTGGGCCCATGAGCCATGGCCGCTGAGCCTGCACATCCGGAGCCTGTGCTCCGCAGCGGGAGAGGCCACAACAGTGAGAGGCCCGCGTACTGCAAAAAAAAAAAAAAAAAAAAAAAAAAAAAACCATTGCAAATGTGGCAGGGGTTACCAGCTACAGAGAACTAAGGGACAAAGAAGCAAGTCAAAGCCCTCCATCTGCAGTGGGGGAGAAGGGGCTCCTGGATGTGGATCGGGCTGGATAGGGGACTGTCCCTTTGCAGAAGAAGGGGCCTAGGAATTGGTTATGTAGCATAATAAGGGGATTACGGTAATGGGGATGGCATTATTTTATCTGTGTTACGTTTTCACGCAGAGCAACATGAGGGAAAAATGAAACAGGAAGGGCAGATGGGAGAAATAATTACCTCTGAGCTCCCTTTTTTGACAGGTAAGTTTAGAATGCCTTGCGTCAAAAGGGAGGGCGTGCTGTGTACAACGTATGGGTGAGAGGGGGCAGCTCTGGTTTGTGAGAAGTCAAGTTTGCCGGTAGATACAGGAGATGAATTAGCAAACTCAGGAGGAATGCACTGGTCCCTCAGATCTTGAGGGGAAGGAGAGGGGGAAGCTGGAGGAAGAGGAGGTGAAATGAGAGGAGACGGTCCTGGTGGGATGGCGGCAGTGGTTTGCATCCTGCCAGTGGCCAAGGACGTGGAACAAATCAGAGCAGGTCCCAGAGTTAATGGATCCCGACGCCATGCTCCATCGTCCCGGCAACAGGTCCCCATGTTATCACCTGGCATCAAGTGAGGATAAACAAAGTCAGGGAAGTGAGATGTATTTAGGGGCAGGGCCCCACGTGGGTAGGTGTCTCCACTTTGGGAGGACTGCCTGGGCACAGGAATTTGGAATGGTTTGTGGAGTAGACAAAAGAGGGAATCATGAAGGCGATTAATAGGCTAGGAGCCCGTGTGTCCTGGAGAGAGAGGGAACACCCTCCTGGGAGCTGCTGTTTCCCCTGTGGACCCCGATAGAGGCCATGGAATAAATATCAGGTCATGGAGCCCCACCTGCTACCTTGTGTGTATTTGGAGGAAACCTAGCATTTAAGGAACCCAAGATGGGCAAAGGGTGGGCATGTGTGCTCTAGGTGCCCCAGGGTAACATGTGGAATGATCCAGAAGGCTGCTACATAGTCCCCGTCCCTTTGGTTCCCCTCTCCCCTCAGCCCCAGCCACACTCGGTTGTGGGAAGGGCTGAAGGGCTGGTACTGGGAGTTAGTGGCCCTCCCGCCCTGCTTGGGTTCTCTTCCCCTCTCACCTGTACCTCTGCAGCAGCCTCCCAATGGGCACCCCCGGTCCTACCTATCCCCCTTCAGTTTTCCCTCCGTACTCGCACTAGAACGAGCTTCATGCCCCTACTTAAGACCTGTCATTGGGTCCCAGTGGCTAGAGAATAAAGCTCCAACTCCTTAGCCTGGCTTACAGGCTCCTTCCAGATCTGGCCCTGCCTCCCCAGCCTGCCTTTTCTGTACATCTGACCCTCTTCGCCCAAACTCTGCTCAGCCACCTGCACCACTGGCACTTCTGGGTTGGGTGACTCTGATCTTCCAGGTCTTTGTGTTTCTTTCTCTCTCAGTCTTTCTCATCTTCCAAGTCTCATTCCAAGCATGTCCTGAGCCATGCCCTCAGGTTGGAACTAGCCACTTCCTCCTGTGGGCAGGGCCAGGGTGCATCTGGGCTTCAGGAAGGGTGGGATCCAGGTGCTTGGAGACTGTCAAGACTCTCTCTTGCTCCAAGTTCTTAGCTACTCTCTGCCACTCAGCTCCATTCAGTTGGGGTCTTATTTCACTTAGTGGGAAACAGGCTTGCCCAGGATTCCCTGGGATGGAGTTCATTCAGGACACACTACCCCAAGATATGCCTCCTTGGCATATTGAATATCTTAAGCTGAAGGAATTAAAAAAAAAAAAAAAAAACAGTGACAGAAGCAGGAAGGTCACCCTGACCCCTTCCACCTTCATTCTTCTTCCCTGAAACAAATAAATCTCCCAAGTGGAAGGTACCCTCCCTGCACCAGGAGTAAGAGGACATTCTTATCACCAGACACAGGAATTTGGGGCTGAGAAATCTGTACAAACAAACCTTGTTAAACCAACTGTTACCTTCCTAGCTACTTTGTCATGGTTTATCAGCCCTAACCCAAGCCTTTTTTCTTGTCAATTGTTCACAAATTTATTGTTTCTTTGTCTAAAAGGTATAAAAGCTTCTTGCTCTGGACACTTCTTTGGGTCTTCATTCTCTTGTGAAGGCTCCCATGTACATGTAAAAATTCAGTAAAATGTGTACGTTTTTGTCCTGTTGATCTTTGTCAGTTTAATTTTTAGACCCAGCCAGGGACCCTAAGAGGGTTGAGGAAAATTTTTTCTTCCGCTACACCTGTCTTACTTCTTAAGGGCTCAATCTTAAGAGGGCTCATTCCCTTTCTTAATTTCAATTTGAAAAGTCTTAGGAAAGAATTCCGATTGGCCTTGCTTGGGTCAGCTGGCCACCTCCGACTCAGTCAACCATGGTCAGTGGGAAGGGTTATTATTATTCTTCATAATGTCATCTAAATATATGTAGCTTTTTAATTAGTCGACTACTAACTTATTTCTAATGACCTTGATACCAACTAACACAGTGAGTTCATTGTGACTTGACTGAAACTTCTCGCATCTTTGTATCTTTTCCACATGACCTGCCATCAGGTTAATTCACAGACAACCGATTTGCTGAATGGCCACTGTCAATCCACCACATTGACTGAAAAATTAAAAGATAAAACATGGTAGTTTTAATTTACTGATTTTCTTTCTGGCTTCATGGAAGTATTTTAAGGAATATTCAGTTTGTTTTTGCCTTCACTCCCTGTTAGCAAAGCCAGAGCCTGAAGAACAGAGACTAATGATGATGGAAGAAAGCTGGGGACCCCAGAGGAAAAGACAAAAACATGAGGAATCATGAATATATTTATAAGAACATATTCCTAAGACTATAGCCTTAAGATGATCTATTCATTGAATAAAATTAACTCATTCAAAAATATATTCAAGGAAAATACATGCAAAAGGAATAGTCTTGAATAAAAGAATTCTGCTTGCTATATTCTTATGAATAAATATATGTCAATGACAAGTGTATTTGTAGGGAACTTCATATCCAAGATAATCTTATTAATGTATTTTCTTGGACCCCTTGTAACAGGGAAGAGCCAAATCGGACGTGTTGGATCTGTTTCTTTTACTTTAACCTTTGCCTTCCGCTGCTTTTGTTCACTAAAAGGATACTGTCTGTACACAATGGCCTGCCTCAGGGACCCCTGCCCCTCTGCCTGAAAGTGAAACCAAAGTGCCTTTGTTCAGGGAAACATCCGGACCCTGTTCCACCTGGGGATGGCTATAAGAAAAAAGAAATAAACACATCCCCTCTCCAAGGCTGGCCATTCCAGGGGATATTTGCAAAACATGGCCTTTTTACTTTACTTCCTCATCTCCTCCCCCTCTCTGTGCTGTAAAAGAAACTGGCATCCAAACCCCAGAAGATGGTTATTCTGAGACATTAGTCCGCCATCTTCTGGGTCTGCAGGTTTTCCAGATAAAGTCATATTCCTTGTCTCAACACCTCGTCTCTGATTTATTGGCACATTGGCCTGCCGTGTGGCAAGCAGAGTGAGCGTGGACTCCGGAACACCCTCAGTCTCTCCCCTTCTCTGCCCCAAGCCTTGTTGATTGCTACTTTGTTTCTCTAACCTAAAGGACCTCAGTGCCATGAACTTTTCCTCCTAGATGTGCCTTCTTTTTATCATATAAGCACTACTTTTCCCACTGTGTTTCTTCCTGGCTCCAGGTCAGACTGCGTGTTAAGTAAATAAGTGAGATCATGGGACAACCATCTCCTTAAACTCACACCTTATTCTTTTTTTTGGTTGGTTTTGGTGGTACGCGGGCCTCTCACTGTTGTGGCCTCTCCCATTGCTGAGCACAGGCTCCGGACGCGCAGGCTCAGCGGCCATGGCTCACGGGCCCAGCCGCTCCGCGGCATGTGGGATCTTCCCAGACTGGGGCACGAACATGTGTCCCCTGCACTGGCAGGCAGATTCCTCACCACTGCGCCACCAGAGAAGTCCCAGAAGCATTGGTCTTTTTACACAGTTTGGCAATAGTCTTAAAATGTGTAGAGTGTGCTCGATACCAGTTTTATGTTAATCCCAGCAACGCCATGTCTTGATGGCTTGAATCTGTGTGTGCCCATCGTACTTACACATTTTCCTCGTTATTAAATCACATCATGGCATCGTTGGAGCTCTCCAGGGCACATTCTATGACTTAATTAGATTTTTATTTAAACACAGAAAACAAAAGCATATTATGTTTCCAGGCAGTGTTTTCACCTGAACTTGAGAGTATTTCCCACTGTGGTCTAGAATCAGAGTGTGCTTTCATCCACACTCTCAACCTGCTTATATTATTCTGATTTTGGTTGCTCAAGGTACACGTCAAAATTAGCCTTTAAATACTGGTTTAGGGGCTTCCCTGGTGGCACAGTGGTTGAGAGTCCCCTGCCGATGCAGGGGACACGGGTTCGTGTCCCGGTCCGGGAAGATCCTATATGCCGTGGAGCGGCTGGGCCTGTGAGCCATGGCCGCTGAGCCTGCGCGTCCGGAACCTGTGCTCCACAACAGGAGAGGCCACAACAGTGAGAGGCCCGTGTACCGCAAAAAAAAAAAAAAAAAAAAAAAAAACTGGTTTAATCTTTGTCATAATTACATTGCTCTTCACCCCTGAGGCTTTATTTCTTGATTGTGTGCTAAAAATCAACAAGGCTTCAGGAAATAAAAATACATCTAGTTAATATTTTTAAAAGAATCCCATGATAGTAGAAGGAGTTATACGTGGACTGAGTTAGACGGAGGTGGCTGACTGGGCAGGTGGCTGACACTGGCACTGAGATGCTCCAGCTGGGTGGATCTGGCCTTGAACAGATGGGCTGGGCTCTTAAGGGAAGATGGGGAGAATTCTAGGAACGAAGCTTTGAGTTTCTGCCCCTCTCACACTCTTCATCTGTAAACTGTGGATAGTCGGAGCTAATATTTACTGAGTGCTTACTCTGTGCCAGGTGCTATTATAAGCACTTTAGTCGTTCAATCTTCTGAGATGGGTACAAAAATTACTATGTCCATTTTAGAGACAGGAAAACTGAGGCCACCTAGAGATTAAGTAACAGCCCATAGTCACGTATCTGGTCTGTAGTAGAGCTTCTATTTGACCTCAGCAGTCCGGCTCCATAATCTACACTCTTAACCCCAAACTGTACAGCATGAGAGCAGTTATCCTTTCAATTTATGAAGGAATTAAATGAGGGATTTTTTAAAAAGAATTAATTAATTAATTTAATGTATTTATTCTTGGCTGCGTTAGGTCTTCATTGCTGCACGCAAGCTTTCTCTAGTTTCTTTTTAAATGTCTCAGGGAAAGCAAAGCCCACCTGCTCTCTGCTCCAGGTTGGACTCCTACCCAGTAGAGTCTGTTTCAGCTCAAAGGCCATTTTCAGTGAAAATAAAAAAGGAAGGTGAACAGACATTGTACAAATCAATTCTTTCTCCTGTAGAATCAATGCTCTGCCTTCGAGGAATCGAAGGAAAAAGGCAAAGGTTGAATTTATAAAGCAGACAAGATCCTGTCTCACTCTATCTCCGGGGAAAACTTTTTTTCTTGTCTCATCCCCACTGGCTGGAACCAACATCATGTCTTAACGTTAGGTCTGCTCCTGCTTCGACTGATTTGGGAAGTTGTCAGTCTCCTTCATCTGGATGTAACTTAACCAGAACCTACCAAATGCCGTGGGGAGCAGAAGGATGAATCATCATCCCTGGCTGGTCTCACGGGGGCAATCAGCCCAACAAATGAAACCCAGGGGAAGGAGAAAGCAGTGCGTTCAAGTGAGAGCAGGACCCAGAACTGGAGGGGCAGCCAGAGCTGGAGGAGTTGGGAAGAGGAAGAGGTCAGTGTGGGCTTGAAATGGGGAGAAGTGGTTCATTTTTTCTTGGTTTTATAAAATAAACAGGATTTTAAAAGATAAACATGGTTGAGGATGGCCTTACTTATGGGGGTGGGTAGGGGGAGAGCAGGGCACAGCCCAGGCAAAGGCGATGAGTTGGGAGTGAACAAATTTGGCCTCTGAGCACAGTTCATTTTCTCTATTTTTATTATTGTGTCTGCACAGCCAGCGTGGTTTTCAATTTTGAATGAATAGAAGAGACAGGTCAGAAAGTTCTGGAAAACCAGATGAATTGGTTCCTCTTTCAGGTGGTCATTAGTGTCACAAGAACACCCTGCACCCAGAGGAAAAAGCACTGAGTGTGAGTTCCAGAGAGCTGGGGCATGGCCTCGCTGTGCTACTGAGTGGCTGGGCGACCTTGGCCTGTCCTTCAGCCTGGCCTCAGTCTCCTCACCTGTAAAAACCCCTTTTACCCTGAGTTCCATGTTTGTCTTTTTTCCTGGGCTCCTTGGGAAGCACCTGGGTGCCCTGGATGGATTTTGCAGTACCAGAGCTTGGTTGAGTGGAACCGGTGACCCAGGGACATGGTGCTCTCAGCAGTGAGACACAAAATGCTGTGTGGGATCTGCAGCGGGGTGAGACATTTCCATTCAAAAGACCAGGACAAAGTCAGGGGAAACTCTAAACCGTTAGGTCTTTTCAGGGCCTGATTATTGGCCTGAGCTACATAGAGGGGTTTTCCTAAATGGTACTGGTGTATCTGCGCAGATGCAGAATGAGGGATATGATTCTGAGAACCCAACTGAAGGCAAGATGGAGAAGCTTCTAGCACAGTGCTTCTCAAACTGAAACGTGCCCACCGATCACCTGGGATCTTGTTAAAATGCAATTCTGATTCGGAAGGTCTGGGGTGAGGCCTGAGATTCTAATTCTGACAAATCCCAAGTGATGCTGCTACTGCTGGTCCATGGACCATACTTTGAGTAGCGAGCCTCTAAAATATTTAAACCCATGTCTGACAGATCCGTAAATAGAACTGAAAAAAATAAAACAAAGAAATGAAAGCAAGAAGTTCTCAAGTCCTAATATTTTCCCAGGATTGTCAACTGCTTGAGCATTTGATTTATGACAGGGCAATTTCTAGGAAAACACCTATTGCCTTGTGTCCTGTGTGTTTTGTGTTTTTTGGTAATGAGGAGACTTGCATAAGAAATATCTCAGGAACCTCTCCAACTATGTTTAATTTTGTGGGTTTGATTTAAAGGAAAAAAGCCCAAGATATCCCTTAAGTGTGTTTTTGAAACTTGTGATATGAAAGGGAAGTAGCTGGGAAAACAGTAGAGACTATTAGGACTGTTAAAAAATCTTGCATGCAAAAACATCATCGTAACCAGCAGAGACTTCACACGGCCGGAAAACGTTTGAAGAGAGAATGAATACGTAACTCTTTTTCTTTTTTTTCCCCAATAATTTTATTTATTTATTTATTTATTTATTTTTGGCTGCATTGGGTTCTTGTTGCTGTGCTCGGGCTTTCTCTAGTCGTGGCGAGCAGGGGCTAGTCTTCATTTTGGCGTGCGGGCCTCTCACCGCGGTGGCCTCTCCTGTTGTGGAGCACGGGCTCCAGGCCCATGGGCTTCAGTAGTTGCGGCTCGTGGGCTCAGTAGTTGTGGCTCACGGGCTCCAGAGTGCAGGCTCAGCAGCTGTGTTGCACGGGCTTAGCTGCTCCGTGGCATGTGGGATCCTCCTGGACCAGGGCTCGAACCTGTGTCCCCTGCATTGGCAGGTGGATTCTTAACCTCTGAGCCACCAGGGAAGGCCCTGAATACATAATTCTTTTGATTGGATCTGGTGAATCATGAGAATCAAACAAAACACAACTTAACTAAACTCTGAAGCCTGCAGCAATTACACGGGCTGACTTTCCTCATGCTGCTCATGTCTTGAGAGCTGAAATGTTGTGAGGGGTACACGTGGACTAAATTATTTCCTTCAGAGAATCTTCCCTCAGGGAAGTTCAACTCCAAGGGCCTAAGGTTATTTCCTAGATTTGTAAGAAGGCCAGTGTGTGGAGAGGAAAACAGAAGTGAAGCTGTAAAAGGATGTCCAGGTGCATCGGCTAGAAGGTAGACCATCTTCCATTAAGGAGGAACCAGGGACAAGTGGTGTCATCCAGATGTGTGGACAGATAATGGCATCCAGGTGTGTAGATGGTTGACCGACTCTCTCGGGACCACGGACTTGGGCTCCTAGACTATTAGAGCTCGTGGAGCCCTTTGGGATTGTCTAGTTCTCCTTCCCCAACCTGCTTTACCGATGAGGACACGGAGATCCCGAGTTGGGTAGGGCTTGCTCTGGGTGACTCTGGTAGTTATTTTCCGTGCAGGAATTTGCACCCAGTGTCCTGAGTCATGGGTCTAGGAGCATAAGGCTTGCCTTCCTCTTATATCTCTTCAAGCTGTCTGCTTCTCCTCATCCCAGCTCGCTCCTACAAAATCCTGGCTGGAGATGGTCCCAGCCTGTCCTGTGGACTCCACCTGGTCCAGGGCTCCACTGGCTTAGATTTTGGCCTCAGACATTATTCGTCATGGGGTTATGAGCTTCAGTGATGTACCCCACGGGTGCCTCATTTCAACAACATATTAAAATAGAGGTCCCTCTGCTGAGCCCAGAACCAAGTAGAAAGCAGTACCTTACTTAGGCCAGTGCGTGCACTTTACGCAGCTCCTGCCGGCTGAGCCAGTGTTCCCCCAACCACGCCCCCGCCCCCGGAGAATTTGTCCTTCCCAGCAGCCATCGTGAGGCACTGGTTGGCAATGGGCTGTAGGAAGGGGAACATGCAGGAAAAACCAGGTTGGGGTCTTTGGGGGTTTTCCCAACATCCATGCAAAATGCTGCATTTCCTTTCCACCCTCACCTGGCCATTATAAGAACTCATGCTGTAGTTAATAAGCTGTTATAATTCATGAAGCAAAAGAGAGTCCCCTGCAGTGCTGATAAGTTTGAATTGGGTCATATCTTGTGACTTATAAATTTTCCTTTGCTGAATGGCCCCTTGGAGAATCTCTCTAAGAAGGCATATGGGATCATGTTTATTTTATTTTATTTTAATTTCTCTGAATTTGAATCTTGAGTTTTTGCAAAATACCTAATGAATATAGAGCAACATAAGAATATGTTGGTCAGCTAGAAAACATCATCACTCACAATATGCTTTATTCTCAACCCAAATATAAGTATATGGAATCTTTTTTCCAGCATCATTGAGATATAATTGACATATAGCCTTCTGTAAGTTTAAGGTGCACAACTAGTTGATTTGATATACTTATATATCGCAAAATGATTACCACTATAGTGTTGGCTAACACCTCCATCACGTCACATAGTTACCCTTTCTTTTTTGTGGTGAGAACAAATTTAAGATCTAGCCTCTTATCAACTGTCAAGTATATAATACAGTATTATTATTATTATTATTATTATTTATTTATTTATTTATTTATTTATTTTGCAGTACGTGGGCCTCTCACTGTTGTGGCCTCTCCTGTTGCAGAGCACAGGCTCCAGATGAGCAGGCTCAGCGGCCATGGCTCACGAGCCCAGCCGCTCTGTGGCAGGTGGGATCCTCCCGGACCGGGGCACGAACCCGTAGTCCCCTGCATCGGCAGGCGGACTCTCAACCACTGCGCCACCAGGGAAGCCCTATAATACAGCATTATTAACTATAATCACCATGCTGTACATCAGACAGCCAGAAGTTATTCATCTTAGAGCTGGAAGTTTGTACTCTTTGACCAATGTCTGGAACATCTTTATTATCTTTATTAAAGTGAGGTTTGTAATAACAAAAAGTGGCAAACAACCTAAATGTCCATCAGTACTTTTCTCCAGGTTCAGATATATGCATGTACATGCACAGAGAAAGGACACGTATAACCTCTGAGGGAGAGAGTGGGATTTTAGGCTTCTCTGTTTTATGTCTATTAAACAGGAGAATGTGTTCAGATGCTACTTATGTCATTAAAAGTAACTTGAAAAAGATGTGACATAGAGAAACCACCGAGCTAGAACAATACAGTTGGCTTCCAGTGTCTATCATATAAGGAGACTGTGAAGGCTGAAATCCACTGTTGGGCTTCTGTGGCAGAAAACCAGGCTGCATTTGGCAGCTGCTTCATGCCCCCTGGCTGGCATCCCAGTCAAGTTTGGGGAAGTAGGGAGCCAGGATTACTAATGGCAGATTGTAGGACAGGGGTTCTCACACCTGAGTGTGCATCAGAAGAACCCGCAGTACTTGTAATAGCTTCTTTTTCCCAGGTCTCATCATCAACAATTCTGATTTAATGGGTCTGTCTTTTGGTCCATCGATCTGCATTTTTTGTTTGTTTTTGTTTTTCGGCCCTGCCTCCGGGCTTGTGGGATCTTAGTTCCCCGCCCAGGGATCAAACCCCGGCCCACGGCAGTGAAAGTGCTGAGTCCTAACCACTGGACAACCAGGGAATTCCCTCAATCTGCATTTTTAATAAGGGCTAGAGTTGTTTCTGATGATGGTAGTCTTTGGGAGGAGAATAATACATTTCTGTTCTTCCCCCTTTGCTGAGACACTGCTCATGATGTCCTCACAGATGAAAGCCAGGGCTGTTTCCCTGGTGACAGGGACCCACTTGCTAAGATAAAACACAGGGTAGACACACCCATCCTAGACATTCTAACTGCCAGACTGCCATCCCTAAAAGCTGTGTGTGTGTGTGTGCCCACACATGAACAATGCACTTGAAAAACACTGCGAGGACCATAGCAGCTCTGTGCTTTGTCTAAAAAAATACAGGAAGGGGCCATCACGTTAGATAGCAACACCAGAATGAACTTAAATATGTGTACATAATAATTCGGAGGTGGACGTTATGAGGTGCAGTTTGGCTCATCACTGTGTTTTGTCAGGAGACATGTATTAATGGAAACCCAAATGAGGGGCTTCTATAAGGTCATTGTTTCCATGTAAATGTGACCACAAAGAGCCCTTCACCACTAAATGGCACAATGCAGGTGCAAGGTGATTTTCACCATCCATAAAAGCCATTTCTAGTCAATAATGAAACGGGATAGGAATCAAAATGGGAAAGCAAATTGTCTTGTCCCTGCCTTAGGAAAAGAATGTAATAGAAATGGCTTTCAAGTGTTTTGTTTCGGTCTCCATGTTTATCTATCTATCTATCATCTATCTATCATTTATCTACCTATCTATCTATGCACTTGTATATATTTTGTACTTCTAATAGACTAAGGTTAGGTATGCCATCCATGCTGCTAATATCTGGCTATTGGTAAGAGTCCAATCAAAAGTTGAAAAATAGGGGCTTCCCTGGTGGCGCAGTGATTGAGGGTCCGCCTGCCGATGCAGGGGACACGGGTTTGTGCCCCGGTCCGGGAAGATCCCACATGCCGCGGAGCGGCTGGGCCCGTGAGCCATGGCCGCTGAGCCTGTGCGTCCGGAGCCTGTGCTCTGCAACGGGAGAGGCCACAACAGTGAGAGGCCCGAGTACCAAAAAAACAAACAAACAAAAAACAAAAAAAATGTTGAAAAATAAAATGGGCTGAGATCCTGACTTGAGCCGGTTGGCCAAGCCTTATGTCTTTTAAGGGGGTTTTTGTACAGAGTGTCACTAAAGAAGGTGGCCTGACTGTGTCCTGGATCTTCAGGAATTCAGTGAAGTCCAGGGATGGTTGCAGTGAGACTGCCTGTGGCAAGAGACCCTAAAGTCAAGGGCAGGTACTACAGCTGCCCTAGAATGTCTCAGAGAGTTCAGGTCCAGCAACTCAGCCAGCCTGGACCTCCCCCCAGCCCTGGATAATCACATCAAAAATAGGCAGCCATGGCAGCATCAGTCCTGGACCTTTTGGGATATTGTTAAAGGCATACATTTCAAGACATACACGATCAAAGGGAGGAGGAAGGAGCTGTGCCATGCAGCACCCTCACCCAGGTGCTCCACACCAGGGCCTGCTAGGGATGCAGGGGTTACTGGGAGCACCTCCCCTGGGAAGAAATGATGCTGAGCCGTGGCTGGGGAAAGGAGGGGGATGAATTCCTGATACAAAGCCTCAGCCTGAAGAACATCTTGATAATTAGAAAGACACAGTGAACACTCACTTCTTGTTCATTTCCTGCCACCTGAACACTTAACATTCATCATGGGCCCTAAGTTGTTGTGTATGTTTGACATAAATGTAAGAAAGGGGACAGGTTTAAGCAACCTGTGCAATGTTGATATGGTTGAATAACAAATGTTGTGAACACTTTGAAGACTCTTGTGCGTTAAAATAAATATGATCTATAAGGGTAAACACAGTTCTAATTTACTAAAGCAATTAGTAAATTTCCCAGTGAGCATTCATGTCCCCCTTTCACAGCAGGTTGTGGTAGTAGCATTTATCATGATCATACAGCATAGTGATTTTTGTAGACTTCTCTCTTACTAGACTGCACAATTCTAGACAATGTTGTCCCTTTCTTGGGGTCTCTGATTCTTCTTGCAATATCTCAGCCTGGGCTTTGTATGCCTGGTAAACAAGGATGAAATGAAGGAAAGCCTTTAGCCTAAAAACTAGCTAATTCTTCTCATTACAAAGACTATCTTCCAGAGTAACATGCAAGTGAAAGAGTTGGAATTGCACGCCAGAAACCTCTTGACAAGAGGTGGTGACATAAGGCAGGACAGAGGGTTCCCCCAAAGGAGCCCCCATTACTGTGAGCCAGCTGTGTGCCAGTTTGTTCACACGTATTGGATCTTCTCAACGTTCTTCAGAGATGGGCATTATTATGAATTTCTTATATTTTCCAAAACTGGGATTCTTCTGGAAATAGGACAACTCGTGCTTTGTAGTGGCAGCGCCGTTACACAAGCCCGCGAGCTGTATGCTCTTCCTTATTTGGACTTTGTGACCATTTCTGTCCTCCTGTTGGCAATCAACGTGTGCTTATCATACAGATTTCTTTTTGTCTTAAACATCATCTTTCTCCATTTGCCCTGTTGCTGTTTTAAGAAGCAGTGAGAGGACAATCTGAGAAAATTCAATGTTTTTGAAACACAACTCGGGGGTCTTGCTGTCTGAAGAGAGCCAACTGTGAAGGCTGGTAGCACTCCCAAGCAGACTACTTTGGGAATTTTAAAAGTGCTGTATTGGGGTAGGGCACTGCTTCGCAACCAGGGGTGATTTTGTCTCCTATCCCCACCACAGGGGATATTTGGTAATGCTAGAAACAGTTTTGGTTGTTGCAACTAGGTGTGTGTACAACTGGCATCTAGAGGGAAGAGGCCTGGGATGCTGCTAAGCATCTCATAATGTAAAGGACAACCTCCCACGACACAGGATTTATCCTGTCCAAAATGTCACTAGTGCCGAGGGTGAGAAACCCTGGTATAAGGTGTTGCTCTATTTCTTATATCTTTGGAAGCTGTTTTTGGGGGGAGTTTTTCTCATAAAGTGGGGCACAGTTATTACATATATTAGGGTAAACTAAATTAATATGCTCTAAAATATACATAATACTTTTACATCCTTAATTCTCTCATGTCTTTATCTGACATTTTCATTCAAAATGATGGAGAAGCAGGGTAGCAAATTAAGAGAGCGTATGGGTCTCCTCGTAGCTTTTGGTCTTTTTTTTTTTTTGCGGTACGCAGGCCTCTCACTGGTGTGGCCTCTCCCGTTGCGGAGCACAGGCTCTGGACGCGCAGGCTCAGCGGCCATGGCTCACGGGCCCAGCCGCTCCGCGGTATGTGGAATCTTCCCGGACCGGGGCACGAACCCGCGTCCCCTGCATCGGCAGGCGGACTCTCAACCACTGTGCCACCAGGGAAGCCCCAGGTTTTGGTCTTTAAAATTGATGTTGAAGACTGATAATAGGGTAGAGTGAACATTTGTTATAACTCATGGCTGGTTGTCATCTGCTCTTGTTTGGGGAAATTCCTCATCATCTTCCATCAAAGTGGAAGTCAGAACCCAAACTCCCAGCATATTTTGCAATTAGAACTCAGGTATGGGATCCAGGCTCTGCCCCTCAGATACACCTGAGTGAAACTTTCATTTAGAAATGAGGGACCTGGACCTCCCTCATGGGCCAGTGGCTAAGACTCTGTGCTCGCAATGCAGGGGAAGCAATGCCTGGTCGGGGAACTGGAGCCCGCATGCCTCAACTAAAAGATCCCGCATCCTGAAACGAGGATCCCACATGCTGCAACTAAGACCCGGAGCAGCCAAATAAATAACTAAATATTAAAAAAAGAAAACAGCAATGCGGGACCTGAGGACACCTAAGGAAATGGGGGCCCCATTTTGTTGGACACAGTGGCTGCAGAGGTGCCTGGCTTTGGGGAACAGTGATGGCTGCAAGATTGAGTTCCTGATGCAAAATGGCATTGGTGGGGGTGACAGCACTGGTAGCAACTTTGCTTGTGGGGTGGAGGGTCTTCATCAAGGATGGTGTTGGAAGCTGGGTCTCGAGGCTGATGCCCAGTCCTCTCGGCAGTTACAGGGCTGAGCTGCCATTCTCTTCTACTTAAACCAGCCAGAGTGGGTTCTGTTGTTTGCAAGGAAGAGCTCTAACTGATGCACGAGGTTTATCAGTGGTGACGTTCTTTAAGACCTAGAGTCCTGGGCTTCCCTGGTGGCGCAGTGGTTGAGAGTCCGCCTGCCGATGCAGGGGACGCGGGTTCGTGCCCCGGTCCGGGAAGATCCCACATACCGTGGAGCGGCTGGGCCCGTGAGCCGTGGCCGCTGAGCCTGCGCGTCTGGAGCCTGTGCCCCGCAACGGGAGAGGCCACAACAGTGAGAGGCCTGCGTACCGCAAAAAAAACCCAACAAAACTTAGAGTCCTTTAAAAAGTCTCCTTTTATCTAGTAATGTTGTGCATATTCAGTTTAGAACCAAAGACTGAAGGTCCTCCTTTCTTTCCAGGCTCTAGGTGCGGGGCTTTAGTAGAACTTCTGGGAGCAGGTAAAAGACCGGGCAGAGGGAGACCACATCAGGCAGCTCTTTGAGGGAACTGGAAGGCTTCACATTCTGGGCCTGGAAGAGGTTAAAAGAGAACAGGAAGGGTTGAGGGCACCTGCCGCACTCCAGCCAAGAGCAAGCAGGTTAACATTTTGTTTGCTATGACAGAAGATTGGCTTAGAGAATACTTTTATGTTTTATTTTAACATTATTTTATTTTAACATATTGATCACCTTTTCAATGTGTGTTGGAGGTGGGGAGCTTTGTGTTTGAAAACATCTTTTGTGTTTATTTCATTAAGTGTTTGGATACTGAAGAAACTTGTCCAGAGATGGGTGTAGGAATAGACCAGCCAGGATTGATGCAAATGCGCCCATCAATATGGAGTGCTTGTGTGCACCTCTTTATTCTTTTTTTTTTTTTTTTTTTTTTCCGGTACGTGGGCCTCTCACTGCTGTGGCCTCTCCCGTTGCGGAGCACAGGCTCCGGATGCGCAGGCTCAGCGGCCATGGCTCACGGGCCCAGCCGCTCCACGGCATGTGGGATCTTCCCGGACCGGGGCACGAACCCGTGTCCCCTGCACCGGCAGGCAGACTCTCAACCACTGCGCCACCAGGGAAGCCCCACCTCTTTATTCTTAATACCCTGCTAACTCAGTGTAGTATTTCCTTATTTCTAGCTGAGTGGGTAATTCATGTATAAACCATTATGGAAAAAAAAAAGGAAAAAGAAATGAGAGAAACAGCTCTAATGAAATATGTAAGTCTGAAAAGAATTGGAAATCAAGACTCCCAGAGATTGCCACAGGGCTTTTCAGTTTTAACATTGGGTTTTTTAGGGTAGCAGCATCCTGAGATTATTTTCATAGTTCCTTCTGCTAGCTGACTCTGTTTCTAGAAAATTCTGCCCCAGACTATGAGCTCTTTGAGGGCAGGGAGTGTGTCATACTCATCTTTCACTCAATGCACCTTGTCCAGGACTTGTGGCATATAGATGAATCACAAATAGCTGTTGAATTAGCAGGTTTTATCATTCCCTTTTCTCATGTGGCAGGGAAGTTTCCTACCACACCCCAACTCCTCATGTTACTCTGGGGGGTTACCCACTCCTTTCCTGGGGAGATAGCCTAACTTCTGGATTGGTGAAGGTAGAGAAAAGACAAGACTTTGTTAGTCTGGTTACAAAATTATGTTAATTAGCAGGAATCTACATTGTAAAAGGAGAGTGTATTTCACCTGTGGATGTTCTACTCTTGAGACCTTGCCAGCAAGGATCACTACTGGCCTCTAGTGATTCCCTGAGACCTGTCCAAAGTCTGCGCAAAATAAGTATGGCCTGATAGGTGACAAGTGAGAAAAATAAAGGGCTGCCTTACCCCATCCTCTGAACTGCACGTGTGTGTGAGAGCTCATCTAACAGTATGTTTTCTGTCTAGCAAGTTTCTGTGCCTTCTCACCCTTCCAGAGCTAAGAGCATGGCCAAGAGCTTTCACACAAGGTTGACTAGAGAAAGCCCAGAGGTTGCCTAGGTATCCAGGCCCAAGAGTGGGGACCCACAACGGGGCCCAGATTAAAATGAGACAGATGCAAGATGTATGCCCTGCATGCTACTTCAGAGGTGACTCTGGGTTAGAGAACACAAGGCCATTTGGGGCTTCCTTCTGAGTTTTTTTTTTTTTTTTTTGGCAGCAGAGCGTGGCATGCGGGATCTTAGTTCCCCAACCAGGGATTGAACCTGCCCCCCCACTGCAGTGGAAGGGTGGAGTCTTAAACACTGGACCACCAGGGAATTCCCTCCCTTTTGATTTTTGATGGGGTGAGAGGAAAAGTCCAACCAAAGAAAGATGATTTCAGGTCAGAATAATAGCATTGAAGCCTCCACTCTGTGTTTGGGCAAAGCTGAACTGAAGAGTTAAAAAGCGAGTCGTGTGTGTGTGACAGAGCTGGAAGCAATAATTAGTATGTCTGGAGTATGAGATGAAAAAAAGCATTTTCCCAAAGTCGTCTAATGGAAGCATATCTGGTTTTCTTTGTGTTCGTATGTGATGCCGTGTCTGTTCTCACACTGCCTGTCACGGGCTCTCCTCTCCCGTAGGTGGCCAGCCTGCCACACTGAGTTGGCTTAGTCTGAGAAGCCAGGGGGTGCCTGGCTCTTGCAACACACACAGGGCAGGCTTAGAAGACAAAACTCATGTCTCGGGGAGCATCTATTCTGTTAGTGTCTGGACTTAAGTTTCAGAAACTGCTCTCTCCTCCCTAGTATTAAAAATATGACCTCTAGTGGTTTCTCATGAGTTTGGGCTAATTGCCATGTGTCAGCACGCACTTAGCTGTCATAAAATCTTCAGAGCGCTTAAGCAGTTTTCTCCGACTCCTAACTGCAGTCTTCACCTCTGTTGTCTCCGTCTTCTGTTCTCTACGTCCTGTGGCCTATTGTCATCATAAAGCATAATACCATCTCCTGAAGTTCATACAGCCCAAGGTTTTGTCTCCTACATGGGATATAAGCAAGGGACATTTTGGGCGAGGCATAAAGATCTGTCTATTTATTTATTTTTAAATTTTTATTTATTTATTTTTATTTTTGGCTGCGTTGGGTCTTTGTTGCTGCGTGCAGGCTTTCTCTAGTTACAGCAAGCGGGGGCTGCTCTACGTTGCAGTGCACGGACTTCTCTTTGCAGTGGCTTCTCTTGTTGCGGAGCAGGGGCTCTAGGCATGTAGGCTTCAGTAGTTGTGGCTCGCGGGCTCAGTAGTTGTGGCTCACGGGCTCTAGAGTGCAGGCTCAGTAGTTGTGTGCATGGGCTTAGTTGCTCTGCCGGCATGTGGGATCTTCCTGGACCAGGGCTCGAACCCATCCATGTCCCCTGCATGTGGGATCTTCCCAGACCAGGGCTCGAACCCATGTCCCTTGCATTGGCAGGCGGATTCTTAATCATTGCACCAGCAGGGAAGTTCCTAAAGATCTGTTTAGCTTAAACATAATAAAGGTAGAGTTGTAACCAAATTTGTTAGAGCTTCCTGTAATAAACCACAGTGGGGGAGGGGTTCCCTTTATTTATTCAACCCCATCAGAACCTACTTGTATTTTTCACTGCATCTGTCACGGATTCAGAGGCAGTAAAGTACAGTAGTGGTGTGTTTGCTTCTAGAATCAGGCAAATCTAAGTTGAGATTCCAGCCCCACTTCTTATTAGTTGTGCCATTATGGTTAGTTACTTAGCCTTGAAGTACCACTTTCCTCATTTGTAAAATAAACATAATAATAGTTTAGAGGGGAATTTCCTGGCAGTCCGGTGGTTAGGATTCCACGCTTTCACTGCCGAGGGCATGGGTTCGATCCCTGGTTGGGGAGCTAAGATCCCACAAGCCCCGTGGCACAGCCAAAAACAACACAATAGTTTTGAGGGGATCAAATGGGATGATGTGTGTGAAATACTTAGCACAGTGCCTGGCCTGTAAAATGCCCTCAATAAATGGGGGCTATTTTTATCCATTCAATCAAAAGGGACATTTATTTGGTATCTGCTGGGTTCAGGCATGTTGTAGGTACAAAAATGCTTCAAGACGTTGGCCCTTGCCTGTAAAGAGTTTACATCATGGTTGGTGGAGGCTCCGGAGGAAACACTTTCAGAATTTCAAAGGTAGAATGTAATAAAGGACAGAAATATCATGAAAAGGAAAAGGCTTTTAAGACAGGGTAATCTTTGAGTTGGGCCCCGTAGGATGTGAAGAATGTAAGTTGCGTGGGGATGAAGCAACCAGTATTCTAGAGAAAGGGGATAAACCCCAAGAGAGATGTTGGATGGTGAAGACGTGTCTGTGTCCAAGAGTCTAGTGTGGCCTGAATATAGGGATTGAGACAGAGGTGGGAAGACAGACCAAAAAAAAGAGGGAGGATCAGAATAGGGGGGCATGTGATTGGAAATGCCCTGCTAAAGGCTCTGGTCTTTGATGGGCTATTGAAGACTTTGGGGGTAGAGGAGGTAAGACAATCCCATAGTTTGCTATTTACCATGTGAAGTACTATCTTTCCTTCAGTTGTCCTAAAAGTTTTTTGTTTATTCATGATCTCTCAGGTTTCTGGAGCACTATTAGTAAAGGAAAGTCTGAACATTGGTATGGTTTAATTGTGATGTCCTAGCTGAGAGGGACATTAGCCTTAACTCCAGTGAGGACCAGAGAGAACAGAGATCTAAAATGGGCTATTCTATTCTGAGATGTTCACTTTCTTTCCATCTTGCAAAAGCTCACAACACTGAAACCCTTACCGGGTTTTATCAGGAGCTTGGCAAAGGATCAACTTTCTTCTCTGGAGGGTACCCCAATATTGAGCTTTCAAATACTGACGTTTACATGGCCTCTAGTTGTTGATAAGTTTGTCATGTTACTATTTTTAGTATTATATAATCAATGATATTGACTAGAGTGATGGGTCTAGTTATAGGCCTAACTGCATCCTGAATCCTTTTCAACTATGTTACCACAATTTCCTCTGTTAAAGGTATTTTTTAAAAAGAATCCTTTTTTTAAAAAAATTTATTTATTTTATTTTTGGCTACATTGGGTCTTCGTTGCTGCATGTGGTCTTTCTCTAGTTGCGGCAAGTGGGGGCTATTCTTCATTGTGGTGCGCGGGCTTCTCATTGCAGTGGCTTCTCTTGTTGCAGAGCACGGGCTCTAGGCGCGTGGGCTTCAGTAGTTGCAGCTCGCTGGCTCGGTAGTTGTCTCAGTAGTTGTGGCTCAGGGGCTCGAGAGCGCAGGCTCAGTAGTTGTGGCGCATCGGCTTAGTTGCTCCGCGGCATGTGGGATCTTCCCGGCCCAGGGCAAGAACCCGTGTCCCCTGCATTGGAAGGCGGATTCTTAACCACTGCGCCACTGTTAAAGATATTTTGAAGCAAAAGAGTGCCTGTCCTCTTGGGTATATATAACCCTGTTGGTGAACATGATGAGAAAAATCACTGGGTAAGGGATTAGGCAGGCACAGATTGTATTTTATTTTGAGGTTTTTTTTTTTAATATCATACTTGCTTTAGCTAAAGTGATTATAACCCAGAACACGTGGGTTTAGAATAAATACAGTTGCATAAAATTGGATTGCTTTTGTTCCAATGTTGACTTTTCTCCCTGTATGAGTGAATCACTTAAATTTGGAGAGTAGAATCATTTTACTTCTTTCCAGCCTAACTGGAATATCCGCAGCCAGAAGACAAAGTACAAGGGCTTATGAGAGAGGGGACAGTGAAGCTCCATCCTCTGGGAAAAGGAAAGAAAATGTGAAGGGAGGAGAGAGCTTCAAAGGAGGGAGGCTACGAAGTCTCCTTCCTGCCTTCCCCAACTTGGTTCGGGTTAAATTTACATTTCAATGATGACTTAATACTACTAAAGATTGTATGTAACTTTTAAGTTTCTCAAATGTTTGTTATCCTGGTAGAAATCCTGCATATATATGTGTGTATGTGCGTGCGTGCGTGCGCGCGCGTGTGTGTATATGTGTGTGTGTATGTGTGTGTGTGTGTGTGTATGTGTGGTGAGGCGGCCTAAGAGTGTTTATTTAAGGAAGGAGAGGGTAGGGTCTCAGAACTGACATTCCTTACTGGTATTGTCAGGCAGATACGGATTAGAGTTTGGTAGCCGAGAAAGAAGGAGAGAAAAAGGGAGTAGCGGAGGAGTGGCGAGCAGGTACTGCAGTGAGCCTGTCTAAGGTCAATGGCACGAAGGCTGCAGTTTCTGACCCAGGGAGATAAAAGACAGCGCCGTCCTTGGCACTATTGTGCGGTGACCCGTAGCAGGAGCACAAGTCACCACCCTCCGACCCCCAGAGACCCCGGCCCATCTTCCTCCACTCCGCCCTCCAGCTCTTGAAGTCTGCAGCTCCGGCCCAGGATGCAGGCGGCGAGGCAGCTCTTTGAACCCGGCCAGGGACCAGGTTCCTTCTCCCAATGCACGGGACACAGAGAGGGGCTGCACTCCCTCATCGTCCGCTGGCAGGCACTCGCGCGCGGCGCAGCCCGGGCCGTGGGAGCTGTCCGTGGTGCTGAACGCTTTCTTGGGCTTGGTCGGCCCCGCGACTCTCGAATCGCGTCGCCAGCCTCGGCGGAGGGAGGGCTCAGTGGGTCCCGCGGAGCGCGAGCGCCCGAAGGCCTGAGGCGAGCTCCAAGCTCGAAGATTTAGATCCCTGACAGAACCCCCTATGCGACTCCGTTAGCGCAAGCCAGGACTCCACGCAGGATCCAGCGCTTGAGGGCGAGTCCCTCATCTTTCCCCTACATCCCGTCGTGGATCTCAACTCCCACCCGCTTCCTCCCCTGCGCCTTCCTTGTTCAAAGAGCACCAGGTCCTGCCGAGAGCCCGGGGCTTCACGCCCCTCCTATGCCTAGTCCACTGCGCTCTCCTCCAGAGCGGGACTCTCCCAGGGCGCAGCAAGCTCCCGCAGCAGAGGTTCTCCCTCGCCCCTCCGGCCCAGGTTTCCGGCCGCTCCTGCCTCTTCTGTTTCTATTCTCCCCCCACTATCCACCTCTCTAGTTCTCTAAGCACCGAGTCGGGAGGTGCGTGCTCCGCCCCTTTTTTCCGTACAAGGGCACGATGGAGTTGGGGGCGGGGCGGAGGGGAGTTGCCGCGAGCCCACTGGGAACGCTTGAATCTCTTCAGCTCCGCGGAGAAGCGGAGAAGCGGAGAAGGGTGCACGGCCGTCTTGGGTGGAGGACCTCTAAGGACCGCCAGAATTCTCCCCCTCGTTCCCCGGAGCGCTTTTCCATCCGCCAAGCCCCAGTCACCAGGTAGGACTGTGCTCCTGGATCTGGCCTGTGGGGACGGTGAGGGCTCTAAATAGAGTAGAAGGCATTTAAATAACCTGTGCACATCTAACTCATAGATTTAATTTTACAGAGGTAGGGGTGACGGCACTTTAAATTTTGTTGTTATTTATTGTGGCCAGTCATTCCCGAGGAATATTTGGGTCCCTGAAGTGTGTGTGTGTATGTTGAGGGGCGCAGTTGGTGTAGGAGGGGGCGGAGAGAGAATGGGAAGTGACGGGCTTTGATTCTCTTTGGACAGGTGGCCATGGCCTCACTGCCGACTCAGGGTCCCGGGGCCCCTGACTTCTTTTCCGGGCTGCTGCCGGCGGCTTCAACTGCGGCCAACCAGAGCTCAGAAGCCTTGGTGGGCAATGGGTCGGCGGCTGGTCCGGGTGCTCAGGCCATCACGCCATTCCAAAGCCTGCAGCTGGTGCATCAGCTGAAGGGGCTGATTGTGCTGCTCTACAGCATCGTGGTGGTCGTGGGGCTGGTGGGCAACTGCCTGCTGGTGCTGGTGATCGCACGGGTGCGTCGGCTGCACAACGTGACCAACTTCCTCATCGGTAACCTGGCCTTGTCGGACGTGCTCATGTGCACCGCCTGCGTGCCGCTCACGCTGGCCTACGCTTTCGAGCCACGCGGCTGGGTGTTCGGCGGCGGCCTGTGCCACCTGGTCTTCTTCCTGCAGCCCGTCACCGTCTATGTGTCTGTGTTCACGCTCGCCACCATCGCGGTGGACCGCTACGTCGTGCTGGTGCACCCGCTGCGCCGGCGCATCTCGCTGCGCCTCAGCGCCTACGCGGTGCTGGCCATCTGGGCGCTGTCCGCGGTGCTGGCGCTGCCGGCCGCCGTGCACACCTACCACGTCGAGCTCAAGCCACACGGCGTGCGCCTCTGCGAGGAGTTCTGGGGGTCCCAGGAGCGCCAACGCCAGCTCTACGCCTGGGGGCTGCTGCTGGTCACCTACCTGCTCCCCCTGCTGGTCATCCTCTTGTCTTATGTCCGGGTGTCGGTGAAGCTCCGCAACCGCGTGGTGCCGGGCTGCGTGACCCCGAGCCAAGCGGACTGGGATCGCGCGCGCCGCCGCCGCACCTTCTGCCTGCTGCTGGTGGTGGTGGTGGTGTTCGCCGTCTGCTGGCTGCCCCTGCACGTCTTCAATCTGCTGCGGGATCTCGACCCGCGCGCCATAGACCCCTATGCCTTCGGGTTAGTGCAGCTGCTCTGCCACTGGCTCGCCATGAGCTCGGCCTGCTACAACCCCTTCATCTACGCCTGGCTGCACGACAGCTTCCGTGACGAGCTCCGCAAGCTGTTGCTCACGTGGCCCCGCAAGATCGCGCCGCACGGCCAGAGCGTGACAGTCAGCGTGGTCATCTGATGCCGCTGCGCCAGGCCTTGGGGAACTCCATGTCCGCTTGTCTCCGAGGATGCCCACCCGAGGCCGGACTGGAGAGCTTATTCCAGAGCTAAGCTAATACTAAGCCAATAAGGGGCAAAGCTTCCAGCCCAGCCTTCTTGTCCAGCTGTCTTTCCTTGTCCTGTGTCTTTGTAAAATGCTAAGTGGGCTTTGTTGAGAGTCTTGTGCTTTGCTTGGAGGAGGCCGGGGAGAGGAAAAGAGGATTTATTATTTCCTCCGTTTGCCCTTGAAGGCCAAACAAAGCGCTTTCTCCTGGTTCAGAACAGTACTTCAGAACCGTAGCTGTCTTCCTTTGCTTCCTCTTCTGCTTGCTCAATGGGGAGATGAAGGAACAATGAGCAGAGGTTTAAAATGGCTTTGTTGGGGTTGGTAAAGCTTTTCAGGTTGCCTTTTAAAAGGGGCTCAGCCGAGATACAATTGCTTAGTCAATTTGAACCCATTGATTTCTGGGATTCCAGGGAAATATGTACTACAAATCTACACCTAGGATTTCTGCATTTCCTGAGTAAGACCTTTATATGCCAAAGGGGTTTTCATTTTAAATCCACTTGAATTTATATACAAAAACACTTACAAACCACCTTTCAAGAGGTTTTGCTCCTGTTTTCCCTCCTCCTTATCCCCCAATTTCTATTTGAAAATGATGAGCTGAATTAGTCGATGAAGATATAGATAAATAGGGATAAAGAGGAAAAGGTTCAAATCGTTTAAGGGGATATATAACTGCATAGGACAGACATCCTATCCGCGTGTATGTTTGTATATACACACCCAGTGTTGGCCACAAGGCAGGCACTCAAATATTTGGTTTTCTGGATACTCAGTGTAAGCTGTTGCCACAGCATGCTCTTTCGTGGTCTCGCAACAGATCAACAGCTGTCACCTGACTGCTCAGCACCTGCTCTGTGGTGACACACTTGGAACACGATCAACTCACAGTATAAGGACTGGGAGAAGCTTATTTAAATCCAGAACAGAAAAATAAACTGCCACCTACAGGATGCACAGGTCAAACACTTAATTCCTTTCAGGGTGAAGGGAAGAGGTGAAGACTGTTGGGCCATGACACCAGGCTGCTCATCCTTACCTTAACATCCCAAGAGCTCTTTAAATGAGAAGAGCCCTGGGACAAGGGTTTCCACATTGATGTTGCAATAATGACAGTGGCAGTGAAGGCAGGAGTCTTGGGAAATGATACATGATGTGCAGCTGTCAGATTAGCCCTTGTGGCATATAGGCCATGGACTGGTGTCTGCAGCCATTCAGTTACCAACTGGAAGATTCCAGTACTACTGCAGCACTAAACAGCAGAACCAGTGTTTTCCCACCTCTCCCCTTCTCTTACTCTCAATGAGCTCATTCACGCATTAAAGTGTGCCCTGAAAGGAAGGGAAAGAGGGGGTGATTTGGGGATGACAAGGATTATACCCTATTACTCTGATGTCAGTAACCACAATGGAAGAGTGGCTCCATTCATCGTTGGGCTAGTTAGCAATGTGAGTCTTTAGTACTTATATGACTAGGTTTTTCACAGCATGGGGAAGGGCAGGAAAAGGCTGGAGAAAGGAAAAGGCAGGTGAACTTGGGAGAGGCCATTACCTCTGGCAATGGTGCTAAAACTAACTTTCAGCTTCATCTGTGGATTTAGAGAACAAAGAGCCTGTGCTCTAATAATGTGATCCACGCGCAGCATGATGTCACTCCCCCACCCCAAATGAGCTCATCTCCCAGCATCCCAGGGACTGGTTCCTGTGCTTCTAGCAGCTCTACTGTTTGGGAGACTCAAGGCTAGACATTTCCTGTTTCCTCAGATCATTCTCATGGGTGGGTATGTGTGGAGACGGGAGGGATTGGGGGAAAGGGTGGAAATAGTTGGGGGAGGAATCTGATTAATTGTGGTCTCTTCACTGGAGGGTTTAAGTCACTGGGTCTCAGCCCTGGCTGCTCCTAGAATTACCTGGGGAGCTTTCAAAAAACATCAGTGCCTAGGTCCTATCCCCAGAGAGTCCAATTGATTTGAGATGGGGACTGGGCATCAGCATTTTTCAAAGCACTTCAGGTGATTTTAACATGCATCCAAGGTTAAATGCCTTAAGAGTTATTCTCTTTCTAATGAACCTCAGAAACATCTGAATGAAGCTTTAGGAATACTCTCTTAGCCTTTAGACAATACCTGGTGGAGCACATAGAGGTAAATCCTATAATCAGAATATATAGATATCCATTCAACAGTTTCCTTACAGATCTATGTGTAAGGCTCTGTATGAGTCCAATCAGTTTTTTAAAAAATATTGTCATTCAATTTTAGGTCAATTGCGTTATAAAGTTATACACCATGAATTATTCTAAATCCTGGTTGCTGGCATGTTAAAAAAATTGAAATGTCCCCTGATAGTTTGAGTTAAGTCAACTGTGAGAGGAAAGCGTTCCCATTAATTACTAGAAAAGCTCCCACCAGTTTCTATCATGCCTACAACTTAAGTTAAAAAAAATTTTTTTTAAACATTTATGTGGACTTTATGGAGAGCCTAAAGAGGCTGGAGAATTGTGTTTATAAACATCTTTACAAATTATGCAAATTGGCAACTGAACAGCAATTAATTAATTCTTACCCTATCTGAAATCTATTTGGGACTTGTCTGACTACAAAGCAAACTGATCAAACAAATCTCTCAGAAGTGAGTCCTAGAGAAATCCAAGGAGGGTTGAGGTAGAACTTTTAATTTAATATAGTTCATTTTAGTTAATACCAAGTATCCAGCCCTTTTCCTGCAAGGAGTCGTAAAGCTGGGAATGGAGCCAGCCTGGTACTTGGCACTCGCCCTTTCTGAGGTTGATGAGAGGTTCTGTACTCCTCTTTGCAAGTGTTGTCACCAAGTCTTACTTTTGGCAGTCAACCAATAGATTTATTTCACTAAATCGGCAGGGGGCTGTTTCAATATGTGTTGGCCACAGTTACCTGGAAATAACAACTGTGAGAGATGCTAAGGTAACTATTCCAATTGATGTAACGTTTCTGAATTTTTGTTCTTGTGGATTTTCAGTCTGCTCTTCTACTGGGGGTGCTAAGTTCCAGGTTTATTTTCTCAGGTAGGCTAGTTCACCACCTCTGTCCTGTGGCTTGCATTCCTGAACACCTAGTAGTCTGGCAAATATAAGTAAGGCACGGAGCTGACATCAAGGGGACCCAGGCAAGAGTGTGGCTAGATCTGGGAGTGAACCAGGGTCCATCCCCCCCCAGATGAGAGGTTAGGAGCACCTTTATTCCCCAAGGTAAGTCCCTGATTGATTTCCCTTCAGGCACTGATGTCTTTGTTATGTGCATAAGATGTATCTGTGGCTGACTTCACTGTGTGAAGCTCTTCAGGCTGGGGCTTGTACTGTGTTTCACACATTGTGGGTTCTCAATAAACATTAAATCAGTAGAACAGTCTCCAGCCGTGGGATTAATAAACTAAGCCAGCTACACACACAGTGTAACCACACAACCTCAGGATGGCCAGGATCAAAGCAAGGATAAATCATGCCAAGGAAAATATGCTACTCAATCTAAATTTGTAAATTCCAGCTAATTCCAAGAATGAACTGTTCATTTGGGGCCTGTGACCCCCTGGCCCCAACCTAAGTAGTGATAGCATTTCTGTACATGGCACCAAGCTCTGTGTTCTCCAAGACTGCAGGTGTCTAAATCTGATGGTCCATCAGAGGGAGAGTAGAGAATTTCATGCTTAATTTCTATATCATCATAAATCTGAATCATTATTTAAATGTTAGCATTTAATCACCCACTTCCACCTATGACTTGAGAAATTTAAAAACATTCAACACGTGGGTCTATAAACAAAATTTAATCATCTACATTCCAAAACCCTCATGATAGCATCATAAACAGAATATTCTGGTACATCTAAACTAAGACTTAAAAATGGATTTATGCATACCTTTCCAGGGATTTTTTTTTGCAAAGTGAGAGAAGACAGTATACAGATGTTGAAAATGTAAAATACTTATTTGGATAGATGAAAGTTGCAATCTTGATTTGTTAAAAGACTACATTCCCAGTCAGTCTTTGGAAGTAGAAAGCCTTATTTTGAAAATTGAACGTGTACACTTCTAACAGGTTTTGAATTGTTCTTCTCTGTTTTCCAAGTCAATTCCTCTTCATTTCCCACTGTGTTTCTATTCTGCCTTTTTTTAGTTCTATTTTTCCTTATCATCTATAAATACCTCTGATCTGAAGCTCCCTCCACCCCAGTGAAGGGGAGGTGGTGGGATTCAAGCATCTATTTTCTGGTGAATCATGTTGGGGAGACACCCTGGCTAATCCCCTTGCGGAGGGCAGGCTGCAACAAATGTGGCAAGGGCAGCTGCTTGTTGAATTTCCTGCCCACTGTGGGGTCTTGGAGCTCATACAATTAATGTTTCACAGACAAGCGCCAGGCAGAGGTGGATAACAGGAGTTTGCACAGAATCTCTGCAGGGCCCCTGACATGATAAATCTCATGCCGAGCTTTCAAGAGGGCCCTAACAACGAAAGGTCAAATGTGTTTCATTTTTATGTTTGGGGCTATAGCGAGGAAACCTGAGCCAGAAAAAGCAAAGGACAGTCTCCTCTTTATATATATATATATATATATTTTTTTTTTTTTAATTTTTATTTATTTTTCGTTTTTAGCTGTCTTGGGTCTTCTTTGCTGTGCGCAGGCTTTCTCTAGTTGCGGCGAGCGGGGGCTACTCTTTGTTGTGGTGCACGGGCTTCTCATTGCAGTGGCTTCTCTTGTTGTGGAGCATGGGCTCTAGGCGTGCGGGCTTCAGTAGTTGTGGCATGTGGGCTCAGTAGTTGTGGCGCATGGATTTAGTTGCTCCGTGGCATGTGGGATCTTCCTGGACCAGGGCTCGAACTCATGTCCTCTGCACTGGCAGGAAGATTCTTAACCACTGTGCCACCAGGGAAGCCCGAGAATGATTTTATCTGACCTGCACCACAGCACCTGGAGGTGAGTAGGGCAGATGTTATCCTCATTTGTGAAGGCGAAAAGGGAAGTGACTTACCTGGTCCCAAGGCGAGCAGTGGGGACCTGGGATTCAGATCCAGATCCCCTGGTTCCAAGTTAAGCCCTCACCCGCCACGCCACGCTGCCCTTACAGTTTAGAAGGCCTGGTGGAGGATCACCCCTCCCTTTGCCTCTGCCTTCAGCCAGCCACAGCACTTCTCAATCACTGCACAGCTCTTAGAAAACGCAGGGGCCCGGTCCCTTCTTGAGACCTACTGTATTAGAGCCTCTTGGTGTGGAACCATATATTTAAAAAATGGTGTTTGGGAATCAATTAAAGAAAAGTGTTGCTCTAGAAGACATGTTAAAAAGAAAAAGTCTTGCTAGGAAACACATCCCTCTGTTGTTGAACTGAAATTCGTAGTCGATCGGCTGATATCAGGGAGGATGCTTCTCAGTCGCCTTGAATGTGTAAGGTACTGTCTCCTTTGATTATTTTCTCTGTCCAACTTCTAGCAAGAAATGAGGACTGTATCAGGGTGAAGGCAGCCCCGCAGGGGCCTCAGTGCACCCGTGTTCTCTCCAGGTCCCACGGAGCTCCAGGTGGGCCTGGGGAGGTGCCCACGGCGGGCGCTCAGGTCCTACCGCCCTGGGTATGCCAAGCAGCAGGCGTGGTGGCAGTCGTGTCCTTCCATGAGATTCCCACTCTGTGCCAAGCTCACCACAGCCCTGCAAGGCTGGCATTGCTTGTCCCAGTTTTACAGGTGAAGAAACTAAAGCTCAGAGAAGTCATTTACCCAAAGTCGGTGTGTGGCACTGGGATTGAATCCATGTCTGTCTGGTACCAAAGCCCCTTCCTGTCACATTGTCCTGCACCACACAAGTGACATGATAATGACAAATAGCAGTATGATGATAATAACTATTGCTACATTTTATGGAAAGTTTGCTTCGTGCCAGGTAGCCTAGAATTTTATAGCTGGATAGTAACACCATGAGACAGGAACCATGAAAATCCCCACCTCCTGATGGAAGGAGCTACAGAGTGTTCATGGCCATTTGCAATCTACCTACACCGCATTTTATAGGGCAGGAAAGTAAGTCACAGAGACGCTAGGTAGCTTGTCCAAGATCACACGGCTTGTCAGTCAGTCACAAAGCTGAGACTCAAACTCAGGCAGACTGCTCCAAAGCCCAGATTCCTTCCTCACTAAACTGTGCTCGCTCTCAAGAAGCAGGTGTTTCCCAACAGGGTGATAGGTTGTCCTGAACATGCTTTCTCTCTGCCCCCATTAGCGCTGTGTTTGCCATATTCTCTTTTTTTCAATTTCTATTGGAGTATAGTAGTTGGCTTACAATGTTGTGTTAGTTTCAGGTATACAGCAAAGTGAATCAGTTATGCATATATCCACTCTTTTTTAGATTCTTTTCCCATATAGGCCATTAGAGTATTGAGTAGAGTTTCCTGTGCTAAACAGTAGGTCCTTTTTAGTTATCTATTTTATGTATAATAGTGTGTATATATCAATCCCAATCTCCCAGTTTATCCCTCTCCCACTTGCCCCCAGTAACCATAAATTTGTTTTCTACATCTGTGACTCTGTTTCTGCTTTATAAATGAGTTCATTTGCACCATTTTTTAAGATTCCACATATAAGCGATATCATATGATATTTGTCTTTCTCTGTCTGACTTACTTCACTCAGTATGACAATCTCTAGGTCCATCCATGTTGCTCCAAGTTTGCAGTATTCTTTGGCACTCAGATAACTGTTCTCTTGTTGTGCAGAGGCTGGCTTTGAGACAAAGCCCAAACCCACAGTGGGTCTTCCAAGCAAGCTCATGCCCTCTTTGGATGCTGACCAAGTGAGGTCTGAAATTTTATCATGGGATGGAATTCCCTTCTTTCCTTCCTTCCTTCCTCCCTCCCTCACTCCCTTCCTTTCTTCCTTCCTCCCTCCTTCCCTCCCTCCCTTCTTCTCTCCCTCCCTCCCTCCCTTCTTCTCTCCCTCCCTCCCTTCTTCTCTCCCTCCCTCCCTTCCATCCTTCCCACCTGCCTGCAAACACTTATTGCCCATATTTTTGTTCTTTTGATACTGGTGATTTACCACTTGGATGCAAGGTTGGAGGATGCTTTGGCTTCTTGAATAAGTGCCCTACTAAATACAAAAGTACAAGAGCAATTTGTCAGGCCATTACTACTCAGGCGCTCATTAGGCTAATCAAGAGGTAATGACACTCTGGAACTCTAGCTGAAGCCTGAATAGAAAACAGCCTTCCTGGATTAAGAGAGGAAAGGTCGTGGCAAGGAAGTATTTGTTCATTTCTCATGCTTATTGTCAAGGCAGTTCAAACCTGTGTCTTAATGAATCCATTCATTAAGGGTGATTTTGTTTTGAGTGCATTTAATACTCACAAAGCATACTCATCACTCTTTCCCCCAGTCAGCACACGTGCTCAGAGAACAGTAACTTGCTATGCTCTCTTGCAGCAACAAACCAGACTCAGTGAACAGGCCAAGTGCCTGATACCCACAGCAGATGAAATAGACCCTAAAGGGGGCACATGTGTTCCTTACACATCACGGGAACAAGGCTTGTCTCTGGATTTGATTGCAACCTCTCTGGGACAGTCCAAGAACTGCCCACATTACAGAACTCTGGCTACAGCTGTGCCAGCTGTGACTTGGAAAAGATTGAGGGTTACCCACTGGCTGGTAGTGCTGCAAAAGAAAATACCCTATTCCAGTGGGCGAGAGACTCTGAAACACATGTAGAGTCCAAAACCATGAGAAGGACCCCGAGGGAGCATCTGGGCTCATCCCTGCATTTAACAGTTAAGGTAACTGAAGTCCAGAGAGGGTGTGGGGCTTTCCCCAGGCCACACAGCCTGTGTTGGTGGCACAGCAGGGATATACTTAAGTGATTTTTTTCCAATTCTGTTAAAAAAGATTTTTTCTGATTTTATAAATAATACAAAAATCTTATTGTTAAAACAAACAATACAAAAAAGTATGAAGAAGAAATGGAAAAATATTAGTGATTTCTTAAGCTCTATAAGCATGTCACTGAGTTTATGCAGAATCAGACTTATTTCAGACACATTAAGAATAAAGTAGCCAATGGGAATAGAGCAACTGAATATCTAATATCCACTGACGTAAAAAAAAAATTTATTTATTTGATTGCACCAGGTCTTAGTTGCAGCATGCATGTGGGATCTAGTTCCCTGACCAGGGATTGAAACCATGTCCCCTGCACTGGGAGCACGGAGTGTTATCCACTGCACCACCAGGGAAGTCCTAATATCCACTGATTGATGGGTTTTTTTTCTAAAGAATTTATTGAAAACACACACTCACTCACCCAGCCTTTACAATAACAGCAGATCAGTTGGGATCAGTTCCAGGTAAAGCTTATTTAAGGCAAAGATGTTGTTTTATATCCCGTGGCACTATTTGGGGCATCTTGGAGCCCTGCACTGACTGTAGGATTCTGGTAGGTGTAGAGAAAGGTAAGGGCATAGAAGGACTCACATATGTTGAGTTCCCACTATGCAAGTGTTCTGTGAAGTGTTTACTATTAATTATTATCTTTACAATAACCTTTGAAAGGTGGGTATTTGTGCATGTGTTTAACATAGACTAAATATTTATGTCCCTCTCCCCAATTCATACGTGGAAATGTAATCCCCATTGTGATGGTATTTGGAGATGGGACCTTTAGGGGATAATTAGGTAATGATGGTGGAGCCCTCATGAATGGGATTAGTGCCCTTATAAAAGAGGTCCCAGAGAGATCTCTTTCCCCTTCTGCCATGTGAGAAGATGACCATCTATGAATCATGATGTTGGCTCACCAAATATTCCAGCCCCTTGATCTTGGACTTCCCAGCCTCCAGGACTGTGAGAAACAAGTTTATATGCCACCTATGATATTTTGTTATAGAAAAATGAATGGACTAAGACAGTGTTTAATATGAAGAAACTTAGGTACCAAAAGGGAGTTTAACTTGCCCAAGAACTGCAACAAGAAGTTCTTAGAAGCAATAGTCTGGTTGGGGACCAGTAGTCTGAATGCTACTTTCAATCTCTGTGTCCCTCAGCTCAAGCTTAAAATTATAAGGAGAGGACATCTGATGGACTTGGTTTTGTTCCCTGGTCAGAGAGGGCAAGGAACCTGAGTGTAGTCCTATCAGTCTGGAACCATGGAGAAAGAGCTAAAGAAAGTGAGAGTGCCCTCAGAAAGGGGGCATGGAGGCTGGGCAGTCCCAAACACAAATGTCCCTAGAATAATCTTCTTACTACAAAGAGAAGAGTGTCTTGCCCCTATCAGATGTTTTATTCACTCATTCATTCACACACTCACCTGCTTATTTATTTATTTTTTTGACACTGGCTAGGTTCTCTGGGTGGTGTGAGATGAAACATGGTCTCTGTCTTTGGGAACTTGCAATTGTCCTTGGATAAGAGGACAATCATGAAAACCATGATAAAACCATAGAGGAAGGGGTACAGGCCCCCAAACTAGAGTCGACATATCCCAATTCTAACATAAGTCAACCTCCTTTGGATTTAAATAACATTGACATGGACATCTATCCCACATTCTGGCCAGTGGGCTCTCCAAGATTTCTGAGAATTCCTAGGGCATGTGTTCTAATGACCACTTGGTGTATATGGTTCTGAATTCCTACCCCAAGTGAATTCCTAGTTTTCCTTGAGCCTTATCTCCTGTGGATGTGTTCTTCTCTCTGTTTAGGGTCAGCCCTATGTGGACCTCAGCACCTTTTTATTGATTTACCCTCAAGCCTCTCACCTAAGGAGGACTTATACCCTAATACTATAAAGTACTTAAAACATCACAAAATCCCTCAGCAACCCCCCAAATGAAAGTTTCCTATTGGTCTCATTTTTCCCCCTTGGGCTCCAGTCTCCAAACTATTGGTCAGCTCCTTTCCATCAAGATTACCCTCACATCTCATTATTTCTCTCTTCTGAGGAATCTCCTCCACTTAGTCCTTTAGCTGTCTGTATTAGTTTGCTAGGGCTGTGTATTAGTCAGCTCAGGCTGCCATAACAAGATACCATAGACTGGGTGGCTTAAACAACTGTAATTTATTTCTCACAGTTCTACACGTTGGAAGTCCAAGATCAAGGTATCAGCAGATTTGATTTCTCTTGACGCCTATCTCCTTGGCTTGCAGATGGCTGCCTTCTTACTTGTCCTCACATGACCTTTTCTCTGTGTGTGCACATCCTTGGTGTCTCTTCCTGTTCTTTTAAGGACACCAGTCATATTGGATTAGGATTGCACACTTATGACCACATTTAATTATCTCTTGAGGCCCTATCTCTGAATACAGTCACATTGGAGGTTAGGGCTTAACATATGAATTTGGGAGGGAGACACAATTCAGTCCATAACACTCCCCAATTCCTACTTACCTTGGAGCTCATCTTAACATATTCAAAGATAGTGTCACAGGTTAAGTTCCCTGAGAAACACACTCTGATACAGAGATTAGCATGCAGTCTGTTTATTAAGGAGTGCATTGAGGATCAACAACCTGTGGGAGGAAAGGGAAGGGAAAGGAAGGGAAGGAGGTAATTGGTCAGAAGGAGAAGTTGAGCTGCAAGGCAGTCTCAGTGGAGGCCTTAGCCAACCATATGGGAATATCTAGGATGTCTGGTCTTGGAGACAGGAAGCATGGAACCCTACCCTGTGTCAGTCAGTCATTGGATGTGGGCTGCCATGGGAAGGAGGCATGACCTTGAATGAATTGGCTCTTTTGAGGCAATCCCTGAAGGGGCTGGTGGTTCCTGCATCCAATCAGGCCATTTAACACCACCTGTGAGTCCACATATATTCTAACCAGGGGCAACTTCTCTTTCCACCCAAAGTGGATGGTCAGGTATACTGCCTGAAGCTCTATTCATACCTCAGTATTGTCTTTCAAGACCATTACTAAGAGGGGCTATAATGCAATCACCATCTATTTTTGACTTCTGCAAACATACTGAACTGACCCATTGATGAACAAATGACCATAGGTGTGAGCTGAAGGAAAAGTGCTGATGTAGCTGTGGTGGATGACATGGGGGGCCTGGCTACTTGCTCATAAAGCTTGGGTCCTCTGGCCCTGCTTGGCACTAATCAAAATGTATCAGTTTTATCTTGCTCATTTGGTCCAATTAGCTCATTAGATCCATTTGGCATAAAGTCGTTGATAGTGAGCCAGTATGATGTTTTGTTGGATGTTCATCTAGTCAACATTTTTGGACTATATTATGTTGGAAAGCAGGAAAGTTAACATAGTCCTGAGACAAGACTTTAAAATGTATATTAAATGCAAACTGTTTCTGATTTTTTGTTCTGAAAGGAAAGGAAAAGAATGTATTTGACTGATCGAAGGCTATAAACCATATTAATCTTTTCTAGCAAAGATACCATATCCAGTACAGCAGCTGTAATTTAAACCACTACTTGGCTGATTTTACAGTATTCCAATGTCATTCCAGGATCCACCTAGATTTTATAGGGCCAAGATTGGTGAATAAAATGGAGATAATGAATACTCACCACCTCTGCGTCCTTCAGGCCCTTAAGTGTGGCACGAATATGTGTCATTCCTTCTGGAATAAGATATTGCTTTTGATTTATTATTTTGGCTGATGGGGGCTGTTTCAGAGTTTTTCAAATGGCCTTCCCCATTCTGATAGCTTTACCCCACAGACCATTGGACCAATGTAGTGGTTATACTAACTATCAAGTGAGTTTATTCTAATTATTTGGGGACCACAAAAATGAACACTAGTGAATCCATGGACCTGGTGGGCTATCGTGAGTCAAATCCAGCCAAGACTTCATTTATTACCTGGCTCCCAAATGACCCCAGCAAAGCATGATGAAGCTTTGGGTCTCCAGGTATCAGTGTGAACTTAGATCCTGTGCCCAAGAATCTTGAATTTTTTGGGTATTTCTTTTCCCTCAGTGTACAGTTGTCTGAGTAAATGGCTGTAGGGTCCTTTAGGGAAAGACTGAGATAATCACTACCATGTACACTTGCCCTGGTGTTGTTGAATCCTTCCCAGGAACCAGGTTTTGCTTTAGTCAATGGATTCTGGGTCTAGAAACTGAACATGAAATCAAGACTTTTGATTGAGATTACTGTTCTCAACCTTGAGATCAAGATTTTGGGTGCATTAGTTCAGATATATCTGTACCATGTATCAGGACCCCATTCTTTCCCAACAGGGCCTTGACCTTGACCTAGTAAACATGCTTAGGTTAAGAGCTTGGTTAATCTTGCGATTAAGTCCTGGGTTTTGTCCTCAGGTTTCTCTGTTCTTTAGTAAAGGTCAAGAGCCTTTTCATATGCTACAAAGAAGACCCTCTGGATTCTACATATAGCTTTAAATTGCCAATTAATCACTCTCAGCCTTTGTTATAATTTTAAATGGTGACAGCCAACTGCCTTCCACTGTCTTCATAGACACTATTTCCTCCGTACTTCTTGAATATCTTATACATTGCACCATCTAGTGAAATCCTTCCAGCTGGTTTACCATTCCAGTTCACTACCAGTGAAAGTTTTAACAGTTGCACTGCCACCTTGTGCCCAGAGCTATCTGAGCTTCACCTACCACCTGTGATGGGGTCTTCATGACAGCTGAGAGATTCCATGCCAGTATCTGCTTTCTTGGATCATTCCTGGCACCAGTGGTTCCAAAGTGGGTTACCAGGAAGCAGGTTGGAGATTATGACACAGGGTATTTATTAGAAAGTGCTCTTGGGATCAATACCTGTGGAAGGAAAGTGAGGAAGCATGATGGGCAAAGGGAGGAGTTGCTTTGTGATCACTGTCAGTAGAGGCCACAGCTGATCCTACAGGTTACTCTGAAGCTGGGACGGTTCTTCAGAGTTGTCTTGAGTTGGGGCAAGAGGCTGGGCCATTATACCTTGGCACCAATTAGTCATTGGATGCCGCTGTCCCTAGAGGGTGCAGGACCTTGGGGGAGGCAGTTTTCTTTCCAGCAGAAGCAGTGCTTGAAGGGGACTGCTAGCTGAGGGCTGTCTCCTGGCAGCACTCCCAGCAGCTGGGGAATGCATCCCTTTTCTCTGAAGGCAGATCTGAGAGACACATCGCAGGGCTCAGCCTACTTTGTGTGCTCTAAGTGAAGGGACTGTGCTCACCTTCAGGTCCCTGCACTAGTATCAGAGGAGGATCAGGAGAAACACTGAAATTTTAGAATTTCTTTTCTCCCTCCACACTTCTTCACTGTAAGTGAAAGGAAAGAAGCAGAAACGAGATTTACTTTCTCGCCTCATCTCCCCACCTCCCTGGAAGACAAAAGAAGATATATTCAAATTTGTTCTAAATAACATATGTCCCCCATGCCTCTACACAGTTAATATGCATGAGAGGAAGCAGAGGATTGACATCTTTATGGTGTTATCTGATATTAATATAGCCGTCCTGCTCTCCTTTGATGTTTGTATGATATATCTCTTCCATCCTTTTACTTTCAATCTGCCTATATTGTTATATTTGAAGCAAGATTTGTTTACATAGCATATAGCTGGGTCATGTCTTTAATCTATTCTCTCAATTTCCGTCTTTTAATTTGAGTATTAGATTATTTACATATAATGTAATTAGTGATGTGTTAGGGCTTACATCTGTCATTTTATTTTTTGTTTTCTGTTTGGTCTATTTTTCATTTTTAAATTTTTTCTGCTTTCCTGTGGGTTACTTGAATTTTTTTTAAGGATTATACTTGATTTCTCTATAGTGTTTTTTGAGTGTAGCTTTTTGTATGGCTTCTTTATTTTAAAAAATTATTTATTTATTTATTTATTTGGCTGTGCTGGGTCTTCATTGTGGCACATGGAACCTTTAGTTGTGGCATTCAGGCTCTCTTAGTTTCAGCAGGCGGTATCTAGTTCCCTGAGCAGGGATTGAACCTGGGCCCCTTGCATTGGGAGAGTGGAGTCCTAACCACTGGACTACCAGGGAAGTCCCTGTATAGCTTCTTTAGTGATTGCTCTAGGTATTATTCAATACATTATATGTATATAACTTTTCACAGTCTACTGATGTCAGGAATTTACCAGTCTGAGTAAAGTATAGAAAACTTACTTCCTTTATGTCCTTTTACCCTCTCCCATTTATAATATAATTGCCTTAAATATTTTCTTTTCATACATTTAGAGCCATATCAGTCAGTGTTATAATTTTTGCTTCAACTGTCAAACATAATTCAGAAAAGTCAAGAGTTTTCTATTTTTTCTTACCAGTTTTGATCTTCCTAATGTTCCAAGAATACTTTTATTGTTTCTTTTCTGCTTAGAGAAATTCCTTTAGCCATTGTTTTAGGGTAGGTGTGCTGGCAAAAAATTCCCTTAGTTTTCTTTTATGTGAGAATATCTTCATTAATTTCTCCTTCATTCCTGAAGACTATTTTTTCTATGTAGAGGATTTTGGGTTTTAAGTTATTTTTTCATCACCTGAAAAATATGGTTCCATTTTGATCCAGCCTCCACAGTTTCTGATGAGAAATCCACTGTCATTCTAATTGTTTTTGCCCTGTACTTAGGTGTCATTTTCTTCCGGTGGCTGTTTTCAGGATTTTGTGTTGTTTCTAGTTTTCTGAAGTTTAATTATGATGTGTCTTGGCATGGATTTCTTTAGGTTTGTCCTGTTTTTATCAGCAGCTTGAATCTGTAGGTTTATGTCTTTCCAAATTTTGGAAGTTTTTAGCCAGCATATCTTCTACTGCTTTTTGGCCTCATTCTCTGTCTTTGCTTTCCATGACTCTGATGGTACAAATGTTAAATCTTCTGATCCCACTTCACAGATCCACTGAATTCTTGACCCTGGTTAACAACCTCAGCTTTAAGGATAAAACAGAGCAATAACAGCAAACCCTATAGGCAGAGATTTCTGGCAGACACTTAAAAAAAAAGTCATTTAAGACCAGAAGCCCACAGTGGTCAATAAATAAGATGATGAAGCCAGGGCAGCCAAGAGCACAGCTGGATCCTATTAGGAGATCACAGGAAGCCAAGTTTCTGGGCCAGAAACTGGATCTCAGAGATTCCTTCTACCCAGACCCATGGACTCTGCGTCAGTCAAGTGGAAAAGCTCAGCAAACCCTGGTCTTGCTGGTCACCCAGGAGAGACTTCGTCTGAGAAGAGGATCGGTCTTTGGCAATTCAACTGGGCAGTTTAGAAAGAAGAGGGCCTGCACCCCCTCCTGACAACCAGCCAATTACCCGCTCTGCGCCTGTTCCTGCTGCACAAAAGGGATTTTCTTCTGAGGACACTGTGGTCTGTGCTCTGGCATCCAGGGCATGACTCCCACATGATGACTATCCAGGCAACCCCAGATTGGATTGGCAAATGCCTGTGTTTTCATAAAAGGCAGGACTGCTTTGTGAAGACTTGAAAGGGTACCAAATGCTACGTCTGCAGGAAAATGAAATCAGTACCCCTGTTTACAAGTTGCCAATTTGATCCTATTTGTCTGGGGCAGGCCCGATGCAATTTGAGGGGTGGTTGGAAGCTTCTTTTGCCTCATTCCTTGCCTTTCTCGCTCTTTCATTAAAGTTATAAATAACTGTGCCTCACATTTTGATGAAAGGGAGTGGTGTGAACAACCAGAGGCTTTGGGAGGAAACCTGAAATAAGAGTGCAGTTGCTAAGGAACGGGGCTGGACAAGTTAATTTTCTTGGCATAACATTGCCTCGTTGTTTAATCTCCCAGTGTATTCATTTCATCCATCTGTCACCATGTCACTGAAGCTGGGAGGAACTGCTAATTGCAACCCCAGGGTGGAGAACAGACTTGTCCAAAGCTTATGTAAATTTCATCTATCAGAGTGGGACCCTGAGCTTTGATTTTACTGTTGGAGAGGCCACCCATTCCTATTGCGTGAAGAAAGCTGGCGAGGGCCTCACCAATCTCTGCCAGATGAAACTCTCGTGCCCTGCAGCAGCGGCTCTCTATTCTGGATGGACAGTAGTCACCTGGGGCGCTTTCAAAAAAGACCAATATTTGGGCCGCATCCCCGAGGATTCTCATGTAATTGGTGTAGGGGTGTGGTCCAGGCATGAGATTAAAAAAAAATCTCCCCCAAGTGATTTTTTAAAAATAAATTTATTTATTTTTGGCTGCGTTGGGTCTTTGTTGCTGCACGCAGGCTTCCTCTAGTTGTGGCGAGTAGGGGCTACTCTTCGAGGCGGTGCGCAGGCTTCTCATTGCGGTGGCTTCTCTTGTGGTGGAGCATGGGCTCTAGGCATGCGGGCTTCAGTAGTTGTGGCTCACGGGCTCTAGAGCGCAGGTTCAGTAGTTGTGGCGCACGGGCTTAGTTGCTCCGAGGCATGTGGGATCTTCATGGACCAGGGACTGAACCTGTGTCCCCTGAATTGGCAGGTGGATTCTTAACCATTGTGCCCCCAGGGAAGTCCGTCCCCTAACTGATTTTAATGGGCTACCCAGGCAAAGAACCACTGATTTATAGAATTGTCACCTTTTCCACCGCTGTATCTCATTTTCAAAGTTCCAGAGCCTCTCAGATTTTGTTTTTAAGTCTCCCAATCACTTCCTCCCCATCTCACATATAATAACTCTGATGATGAGCTTTTAATGACTGGCCACTGGGCACTGGGCACAGCACTGTGTGTCTTTACTTGTATGATCTCTTGGAATCCTCACAATAATCTCGTAAAGTGGATATTTTTGTTAGTCCCATTTTACGAACAAGGAAACTGATGCTCGGGGATGTTCAGTGCCCCACTGCCAAGTGACAGATCCAGGATTTGGGCACGGGTCTTACTGCAAAGCTCAGCTAGTTGTGCCAATGACTTCTGTCCCCACAGGAGAACCGCTGGTCCACACCTGCAGGTTCAGCATCGCCCCCATGCTCAGGACCAGCTCTGTCCTGTCTGGGGGTTCGTGAGATCCTGAGGCGGTGGGTCAGATGACTCAGTAGCTAGTCTGTCACATTTCCAGCTTGGGCCCTGGGTCCCAGCTCTGAGAAGGAGTTTCCCTTGGGCTCCTTACCTCAATGGCCTAGATTCAAATCCAGCCCTTCTTACCAGCAAGTGACCTTGGCCAAGTCTGAGTTTCTTTAATATCCAGTTTCCTCACTGTTGGTGGGATGACAACTCACTGCATAGAAATGCTGAGAGGACTAAATGAAATAACACATGTAAGGCACACTCAGAATAGGGTCTGACACACAATACTCATGAAAGGTTACATGGTACCCCCCCGCTTTATTGAGATATAATTGATATATAACATTGTATATGTTTAAGGTGTATAATGTGTTGATTTGATACAATTTTTTTTTTTCTTGGTACGTGGGCCTCTCACTGCCGTGGCCTCTCCTGTTGCGGAGTACAGGATCCGGACGCGCAGGCTCAGCGGCCATGGCTCACGGGCTCAACCGCTCCGTGGCACGTGGGATCCCCTCGGACCAGGGCACGAACCCATGTCCCCTGCATCGGCAGTCGGACTCTCAACCACTACGCCACCAGGGAAGCCCGATTTGATACACTTTTATATTGCAAAACGATTACCACAGTAGCTTAGCGCATACCTCCATGATGTCACATAACTATCATTTCTTTTTTTGTAGTGAGAATATTTAAGACCTAACCTCTTACCAACTTTCAAGCATATAATACAGAATTATTAACTAGAGTCACCATGCTGCCCAGTAGATCCCCAGAACTTATTCATCTCACAACTGGAAATTTATACCGTTTGACCTATACCTGTCCATTTTGGTAACCAGCATTCTAGCCTCTGTTTCTGTGAGTTTGGTGTTTTTTAGGTTCCACATATAAGTGGTATCATATAGTATCTGTCTTTCTCTGTGCACTTAGCGTAGTGCCCTCATGGTCCACCCATGTCATGGCAAATGGCAGGATATTCCTCTTTCTCATGGCTGAATGATATTCATATATATCTTCATTTTCTTTATCCAGCCATCCATTGATGAGCACTTAGATTGTTTTCCATGTTTTGGCTATTATGAATAATGCTGCTGTGAACACTGGGGTGCGGATGTCTCTTCAAGATCCCGTTTTCATCTGAAATGCTCATTCTATCATCAGGATTGCACAGAGCTAGCACTCAGAGGCTATTTTACTCCCCCAGCCTCCTCAGGCACAGAGATGTCCAGTGCCTGGCACTGCATCTGCATTCCAGGTGCTGGGCAGCTCTGAGGCTGTGTCTGGGCTTCCTGAAGCTGCTGCCTGAACCCCCTGGTTCAAAGGCAAACAGCTGACCCCAGAGACCTAACCTTACCCCCGCTTTTGGTTGATTAAACCACAACAGTTGACCAGGACCTTTCTCCAAATGTATTAGCAAGGATTCTTTCAGTATCGAGAGGGAGAAACCCAACTCAAACTGGCTTTAAGTGGAAAAGGAATTTATTGGTTGACGTTGGCTGTTGCAGCTGGAAACTCCAGAGCTGCCTTCAGGCACGAGGGGTCCAGGGGCTCAGATGGGTCCCCAGGCTCCTGTCCCTCTCTCTTCAGCTGTCAGTGCTCCCTTTCTCTCTGTTATCTTCATACACTGGCAGCTCTCGAGAAGCTCAGGCTTGCAGCCTTATCACCAGCGAGTCCCCCTGTAAAGGAATTTCTTGACCCAATAATTCCTATGAAAGTCACAGAATGTACTTGGATCAGACCTATTGGCTCAAGGCCAGCAAGGCAACAGTATCTAGCCCGGCCCAAGCTGGCTCAGCATAGAGGCTTGCTTTCCAGATATCAACAAGTCAAACCTCCCACACATTTCACAGCCATCTACAAAGTCAACTCAGCCTGGTGCCCAGACAACCCAGAAGACCATCTTACGGCTTGTTTACAAGATTCTGGGTTTGAAGAAAAATTAGAATTTGATGGGGGAGAGCTGGAAAGCTGTTTAGGAAAACCAGATTCTCCTCAATATACTGAAAAATGAACAAACCCCCAAAACTCTGGTGAGATGTAGATGATCTTTAAGAGCGCTTGCGCTGCTCAAAAACAAAACATAAGCAAAACAAAAAAACAAAACAAACAGAACTGTGTCCAAAACTGTGTGAGCCTTGAGTGCCATCTTGTGACAAAGTGTTGTATTTTCCTAGGATGAACTTTTCTCCAGGGAAAAGCTTCAGGCACCCCACCTCCACTGCCCACTGCTGGATTCTGGGCTAGCACACAGAAATGACAGTCCCCACCATGAGGAGCCCCCAGCCCAGATAATACAACACAAGTTGGTGGACTCTGTTTTAGCCTCTGAGAAGTGTCCTATGGGGCCTCCAAGATAATACAGTACAACTTGGTGGACTCTGTTTTAGCCTCTGAGAAGTGTCCTTTGGGGCCTCCAAGATAATACAGTACAACTTGGTGGGCTCTGTTTTAGTCTCTGAGAAGTGTCCTATGGGGCCTCCAAGATAATACAGTACAACTTGGTGGACTCTGTTTTAGCCTCTGAGAAGTGTCCTATGGGGCCTCCAGAGCAGGGGCATTTCTTCCTAGGCACCCGGAAAGCCAGCCCAGGGGAGACACACCATAAATGCTGATGAATGAGCACTTAACTGTTCCTTCCAGATTCCCCATTATCTGCTCTATTTTTTTCTTATGGACATTCCTAGGGCTAACATTAGTCTCTGGCACATTGTCAATTTTCTCGATACAGACATTTCTTCCAGCACTGCTGGCCTATAATTTGCCTTCCTATCCAGGACTTTAGGATCAATACTTCCCTTTGCCATCCACCCCTCAATCAGTGAAAAGGTCACTCTATATTTATGTCTCTGCAAAGCCTGAAGTCTGAGAACTCACAGCTTAACATAGGATGCCCTCCACCCTCATCTGTGTTCTCAGAAATGAGGTCATTTTTGGTGTAGCATCTTCTGTACACACATAGGTGGGGAGAGCCGATAGACCCAGCACAGCTGGGCTCTCTAGGGCCCTGGAAAGCCCACAAAGAGACCCAGAGCACTGGGGGGTTGCTTTGCCATCAAGGCTGTGACCTTGCCTCTTATTGACAAGCTGCCCTACTAAAGGGGCAGGGGTCTAGGTACAAGGGGTCCACGCTTGACAGTAACCATATAAACCCTGCCAGCACCTCATTTTCCCTTTGCTGGGAGAGACCCAATCAAACGAAGAAGCCCTGGCCCTGACCTTCTCCCCTGGCTTCTCCCTCCGAGTCACCCTCTGCCCCTCCCACTTGGGTGTTGCACTGTCTGACCGTCACACTTGCCAGCTATTTCGCCTGTGTAAAGCTCAACAGGAAACAGCCTGGGTCATTGTAAAAGACAATTAATTATGGAAACGACTATTGATGAGCCAGTGGAGACACTGTTCCAGGTCTGGAGGGCAGAGCAGTGAACTGCATGAACATGTTCCTTCCCCTCGTGGAAAGAATAGTCTAGGAAGGGATTAGGATTTTCTTTTATTTGCAGTGGGTCACCATGAAGAGTTTTAAGCAGGGACGGGCTTGATCTGATTTCCTTTTAGAAAGGATCACTGTGGGCGGTGACATGAGTGGCCCCAGAGGGAGGAGGAGGAACTGGAGGAACGGGGTCTCTTGCCCAGGCCCAGGCCCAGGCGCTGCTGCGGAAGGCTTGGTCTGGGTGTGAGCAGAGTTGATGGAGAGGCGGCAAACTCGGGATGTGCTTTGTGGGAGCGCTGCCAGGACTTGTGGATGGGCTGGATGTTGGGGATGAAGAGGGAAGGAGAGGATGCAACGAGGTTCCCAGAGTTTGGGTCTGGACATCTGGCAGACAATGGCACCATTGAGGGAGACGGGGAAGACGGGGGAACAGCTGGTCCAGTGTGAAAACCAAGGGTTCTGGTTTGGCCTCATTAAGTTGGAGAAACCACCCAAAGGAGCTTTCAGGGGGACCGTGTGGCACTCTGTGAATGACCGGGATGAGAAGCAGCCTCAGCCCTGACTCAGGCCCGAGGCTCTGGGGGTCCCTGCTAGGCCCACTCCTTGTACTTTTCACTGCTAGGAGAGCAGCATCTGGTGATGAGGGATTAGCAAAACCACCCTCTTAACGAGGCCAGCCCCACCCCACCTGCACAGGAAACAGGAAACAGCTGCGCCCCCATTTCTCCAATTAACCCGGAGAGAACGTCTCTGGAATGCCGGTTAAAAGTGCAGATTCCCAGGCCTCTCCCCTAGGGAAGGGCTCAGGGGGCCTGGGATTGGGCCCAGAACCTGTCTGTGTATCTTGGGCCCCTGATGTCTGTCATCGTGCAAGTTTGGGGAAGTCTGTTAGGATCGGCTGCCCAATCTTTGATTCGGAACCCACGTCCCAGGCTCAGTACATATCTGTCAGCTGAGTGGATTGACGTGATCTGGATCTGGAGTGCCCCCCATGAAGACTCCCTCCCCTCTGCACCCCAGTCTACTTTCACGGAGAGACCAGAGGGCAGAGTCATTAAGAAGGTGGTGGTGTTGTTATATAATTTTTTATTTTATTTTTTTTGTGGTATGCGGGCCTCTCACTGTTGCGGCCTCTCCCGTTGCGGAGCACAGGCTCCGGACGCGCAGGCTCAGTGGCCATGGCTCACGGGCCCAGCCGCTCCGCGGCATGTGGGATCCTCCCGGACCGGGGCACGGACCCGTGTCCCCTGCATCGGCAGGCGGACTCTCAACCACTGCGCCACCAGGGAAGCCCTGTTATTTAATTTTTAAATTTTTTGGCTGCACCTCCTGGCGTGTGGGATCTTAATTCCCTGACCAGGTATCGAACCTACGCCCCCTGCAGTGGAAGTGCGGAGTCTTCACCACTGGTGGTTTTGCAGTGCCAAGAAGGTGGTTTTGAAGTCAGACATCAGTGGTGTTGCACCATCCTCCTCCGTGTCCTACCTGCTGCTCTGGAGGAGTGACAGAAGCTGTCTTGCCCGTCTGTTCCTCATCCGAGGTAGTTCTCCAGTTCTCCCCTACCTCATGGCCGCCTGATGAGGATTCGGGGTCGGGGGGCGGGGTGGGAGTACGCATGTACGTGAATCGCCTGCCCCAGATAGGGTCCAGGGCAAGGGCCCTGACTCACAGAGGCTTCCGGGCTGGCTCTCTGGAACCTTCCTTTCGGTCCAAGGAAAATCTCCTGTGATGGCTGCCCAGGGCTCCAGCCCCTCCTCCCCCGGCCAGGACTACCTGTGCGGCTTCCCCTTTCTCCACCAGACGTCAGGCCAAAGCCGTTGCGGGGAGGCAGCTCCCCGGCTCTGCAAAGCAGCGACACCCCTAGTGTGGAGAGCTACCCTCCCAGAGGCCCAGGTTTGGAGAGCTGGGAGGGGCAGTGAGGGGAGACTGCTTTAAAGGTTCTTATCTTTCAGAATGCCCTCCTTTAGGGCTTCCCTGGTGGCGCAGTGGTTGAGAGTCCGCCTGCCAATGCAGGGGACACGGGTTCGTGCCCCGGTCCGGGAGGATCGCACGTGACGTGAAGCGGCTGGGCCCGTGAGCCATGGCCGCTGGGCCTGCGCGTCCGGAGCCTGTGCTCCGCAACGGGAGAGGCCGCAACAGTGAGAGGCCCGCATACCTCAAAAAAAAAAAAAAAAAAAGTCAACAGAAGGCCCTCCTTTGGGTTTGTCTGATGTTTCCTCACGATGAGATTTAGAGTGTGTGATTTTGGCAGGAATACTTCCAAAGAGATGGCGTGTTCTCTGTGGGTTGTATTGAGAGGCATATACTGTGATTTGACCCATTACTGATGATGTCAACACTGATTCTTTGATGCAGGTGGAGCTTGCGAGTTTTCTCTACTGTAAAGATACTATTTTGACATTTATAGTGAACACTATAAGTATCTTATGGAGAGATTCTTAGTGACTATATAAGTATTCACATGTAAAAATAACAATTTCACTCACTGGTTTAAGCATCCATTAATGATTCTCACCTTAATCAGTTGTTACCATGAGAGTGATGTTCTAATTCCATCATTTCTTCCACATTTATTCATTGGGTTCTCTCTGTAAAAAGGAGTTTTTCCTTCTTATCTATCTATCTATCTATCCATCCATCCATGTCTGTATATATGTACGTATGTATTTGCTTAGTTACATCAGTGTGGACTCATGGATTTTATCTTTTTCAACAGGTTATAACTTCTTATTATCATTAAATATTTTGATGTTCAAATTGTCCCAGAGTTTTCCATGAGATCCCCTTAAATTGGCTTCCCAATACTTTTGACATGTCTCCATCATTTTTAAGCATGTCCTTTCTTTATGGCAGAAGCTGTTCTAGGCTCAGTTTGTACTTTCCCTGTCTCTGCCCTGGAATCAGCAATTTCTCCAAGGAACCCTGTTTCATTTTAATGGATAATAGTATTTAGAAACTGATATCCGAATACTGGTAGCTTACTGCTACTGGATTGTCATTGCTAATAGGCCCTCGGGGTGGGCAGAGCTAAGAAATAGATGTATGTGTACACACACACACACACACACACACACACACACACGTATCTATTTTCATACTGAGTGATCTGTATTTGTTAAAACCCATTGGTTCATACCAATACCTCCAGTTCCAACTCAACACCACAGGATATAGTCTAACCTTTCCCTTTTCTGTATTTGTCCGCTTATTGTCTCAGCGGAGTGATGTTAGTTGTTAGTCTGGGTTAGATATTCTTTATGGTGTTAAGGAAATATCCTGCTATTCAGTTTATCAAAAGCTTCTAACAGGAAATGATGATAAATTTATCATCAGCCTTTAGAGAGATGATGATTGGGTATTGTTGTATTAAGCAAGTACTTGTGTCGGGCTTACTAAACACCAAGCCATGGTGTAAACCACTTTACAAATGTTAATTTATTGATTTCTCACAACAACTGCCTAAAGTAGATAATGTTAGTATCTCCATTTTACAGTGAGGGAACTGAGGCACAGCGAAGTTAGACTGCTTGGTAGAAGTCACAACGTAAGAAGAAAAGCCATGTTTCCAACCCATGGGCTCTGTCTTCAGCATCTGATGCTTGGCCTCTACCTTTCCTCTCTTCCTACTGTGGTACCTTCTTTGATCTCCTGATGTGATAAATTACATTAATAACTTTCCTGCTATTGAACTCCCTTTATTCCCAATCATACTTAGTAATGGTGTTACTATCACTTGAAAATTGATTTGACTTGATTTGCAATTTAAATTTATATCTATATTCACAAGAGAGTTTGGTCTGTTGTTTTTTTCTTTTCATGGTGCTGTAGCTTTCTGCAGAGTTGCTAATCTGCTCAGATTTCCTATTTATTTCTTAAGACAATTTTGACAATTTACAGTTTCTTAGAAAACCATCCATTTTATCAAGCTTTTAAAATTTAGTATCATAGAATTATGCATATTATTTCTCTAAGATTTAAAATATCTTCCATATCTTTGCTTATACCCCTTTACTTATTTCTAATTATCAATATCTATTTTCTCTCTTTTTTTTAAATAACACTATCTAGAGAATTGTTTATTTACTGTCTTCTCCTTTCTTGTTTTCTGATTAATTAATGTCCCCTTTTTATATTTATTAGTGCTATTCTCCAGCTTTCCCTAGGTTTGCTATGTTGCAAGAAATGTTTTCCCCTTCTTTTAAGGCTGAAATCAGAAGACTCAGCTTTTTTTCCCTAGAAAAATTTCATGATGTTTTATTAACAAGATTATCAACACACAGTGGCAAAGACTCCCATGATCCTCTATCCGTTAATCCACTTACACATTTAGTAAAGCAAATTTATTTTTTTAAAAAAGGGTGTGCTACTGAATGGTTACATTACATGTCTTTAGAGATATTTGGGCTGTTACAGAAGGTCAGTTTATAATTCATATCAAGCATGGCACGTAGCAGTGTCGATTTCCTATCACCATCTGAACTGTTAGTTTTCATGTGCACACACAGACAGGAGTCCATCTTCATTTATCTCCCATTTGCAATTAAAAGCTCTGTTTAGCCTAATACTTCTCAATGTGCTCTTGTGTCCTACAGTGCTATTTCAGAATAATGACAGCTCAGGATTTAGGGCTGTGGAGGCCTACATGGAAATATTTTTAATAGAGAAAAGGCAAGTAAAACAACAAGCAAGTGTACAATCCTTGGATAGGAGCTAAGTGAGTTAGAAAAGTGGAGAAAATAGCCCTGCATTTGAGAAGCTCACAATTTTGTCCACTATACACTAGGCAATGTGCAAGATGCTTTTCATGTACTTTGTGATAATCCTTATAACAACTTTTCATTAAAAAGCAAGATGGGGGGAATTCCCTGGCATTCCAGTGGTTAGAACCCCACACTTTCACTGCTGAGGGCCCAGGATCATTCACTGGTCAGGGAACTAAGACCCCACAAGCTGTGCAGCGTGGCCCCAAAAAGAACAAAAACAAAAACGAAAACAAGATGGGTACCACTGTCTCCACGTTGCAGACAAGGTGACTTTCTTGAGAGAAGTTAAATCACTTACCTATGCACACATACCTAGTAAGGTCTGGCATTCAAGCTGAGGTCTCTCAGAAGCCAAAACCCACATCCTTTCTCTTGGTGGTTTTCAAACTTCAAGAGTCCCAAAGAATATGACCATCTTTATGTTCCATTTTCTGTGTGTGTGAATCTGGATACTTTCTACCGACCTGGCCAATACTGGACTAGCTTTTCTTTCACCTGTTTAATGTATTAGGCTTTCACATAAGACTTCATTTGAAGAGCCTTGTGCAAATGTTGCCTTCTACTATTAAACATCGTTCTGACTAGAGTTCCAGTTCCAGTCAAAGTAGCATGTATTGGGTTAGCCCTTCCACTGATAGCAATTATAAAAGCTGGAGGAAAATTGTATACATTATATATAATATGTTATATAGAAGATATATTATATATATATATATATGTATATATGTAATCTATGGCTATGTCTGTTTGCAGGCACTGGAGAGCAACCCAAGCAGACAGGAACTGGAGGGAACACAATCCTTCAAGGACACGAAAGACTTGAAGTGAGTTTCATCTCATGTATCTACCTCTGCTTTCCCTGCTGAGGGCATTTTCTGGTTCAGTAAAGCACTGGGTATTAGCCAAGCAGAAAGTGGTAATCTTACTGGGCCAAAGATAACTGATCTACCCAATGAGATGAGCTAAGAAGGGCTGGGGGAAGCAAGATTCTTGGTGAAACTGAAGATTTGCTTCCCTTTTCCCTGATTCCCAGCCCTCACCCCATTCCCTGTATCATGTCAGCAGCACCCCAAGCCCAGCTCCTATGTATGTGCTACCATGTGAAAACCTAACTAGTGATTCTCCCAGTCCAAGGTCAAAGATCAAACAGTGACCTTGAAAGTCATTTCAGGGAAGACAGTCCACATTCTCAATGATGGCTTGGTGGACCATGTCTCCTCGAGTAGTTCCCCTGGTTTTTTCCATAGTCAAAAAGAATATAAAAAGTTACATTACTGGATTTCAGTTTTCCATTTGAAATGGTAGAATGAAATGCTGAATTTCCACCAAAAAACACCCAGCCAACAAGCTGCTGGAGGGTATTCTCTGGGCTGGACCTTAAACATGAGGGGCTCACGGATATATTACAACTAGGTTGTGGGCAGCCTGGCAGGGGAGGGGAGCTGACTGCCCCCAGCCATGGGTTGGGGGAAAGAGAACTTTCGATGCCTGGTCTCCATGGAAATTCCAATTAGGTAGAAAACAGTCCAAAAACTGAGTTGGATTTCCATCATTTTAGTTTTTGCTAAAATGGTATAATATTTTGGATGGACCTTTAAAGGGCAATTTGACAAATAAATATAAAAAATATTCCAGACAACTTTGTATACATTTAATAAAATGTAAGTAAAATAAAGTAGCTTGTGTACCCCACTATTAGTCAGTAATAATAATTGCTGTGTATTAGTGTCTTCCATGTACCAGAGGCTTGACACAGATATTGTCAAACAACCTTGATAAAGAAACAGAGACCCAGAGACATCAAGGGGGTTGCTCGAGGTCTATTAGGTTGTGAATGGTAGAGGGAGGATCTGAACCCAGGTTGGTTCACTTCAGAGCTCAAGCACTTCCCAGAATGCAATTCTGCTCTGACCATAGTCATGTGGTTGTCTTCAAGACTGAATATCAGCGGTCCCTTTGTTTTTATCCATTGGGTCTTTTTTTTTTTTTTTTTTTTTTTTTGGCGGTACGCGGGCCTCTCACTGTTGTGGCCTCTCCCGTTGCAGAGCACAGGCTCTGGACGTGCAGGCTCAGCGGCCATGGCTCACGGGCCCAGCCACTCCGCGGCATGTGGGATCTTCCCAGACCGGGGCACGAACCCGTGTCCCCCACATCGGCAGGCGGGCTCTCAACCACTGCGCCACCAGGGAAGCCCCATTGGGTCTATCTTGAAAACACTAACTGGCTCTGAGAGTTGATAACTCTGAAGGTAGACGTCTTCAGTATCCAGCCTTATACAAATGATTCCTTTGGAATTTGGAAACTCTGTTACACTATTATTGCTCAGAGTCTCTCCTATTTAATACACGTCTTAGGCATCTTTGGATGGCGTTCAGGAGCTACTGATAAGCGTTCTATCCTTCCCCTCCCCTTGCGATCTGCTGGTATCTGTTGATATATCTAGGAGCATACATTTTGTTCCTGGGTAAAGAAGGAGGACTTTTGAGAGGGAAGAGGACGGTGGGATAAACAGAGGGAGGGGAGTTGATAAGATCTGCTGCGTGGCCAGCCCCTTGGTCTAGGGAAGAGGTACTGTGGTTGAAGGGATGAGCGTTGGAACAGACAGAATCGTTTCCCTGAGACACAATTGTTTTGTGTACAAACATGGAAAATTGTTTCCTGGGATAAGTTAGATTCTGGGTAAAGTCAGAGCCACTTTGGGGCTCAGGTGCCAAAGGAAGGTGACACCAGTATCGAGACGTGCTCTGCCGCCTCTAGACCCGGACACCAGCAGAACACTCAGGTCATTCGAAGGGGCCCTGGGTTCATGATGGCCGTGGCCTTGGGGAGGCTTCTCCATGGAGCTTTAAGGACCCAGATGTGGACTCGCGGGACCCAGAGGGGAAGGGGAGGAAGACACCACATGGTGACTGCCGTGGGCTCACAGGGACAAGCCCTTCACTCCTGGACAGACCGTGGGACACTCTGAGGGGGGTAAGTGTCCAGTTTTAAGCTGAGCAGATTGTGCCATTATCCTTCGGGTGGAAAGAAGCGTTCTGTGGTAATGCACAGGATTTTAGCCTAAAACATGAGCTCATTTTACTATATTCCCCTTTTTCAGATGAAAATCAAAACTCAACCGAGCACAACGATCCATTTTCTCCCCCTCCACCCCATTTCCATGCTCAGGACTATTAAACCAGCCCCGACACTGGGGTCCCTGCCTCTGAGAGTCATGCTAGTGTATGTACTTTTTTTTTTTAATTTATTTTATTTTATTTATTTTTATTTTTGGCTGCATTGAGTCTTCGCTGCTGCGCATGGGCTTTCTCTAGTTGCGGTGAGCGGGGGCTGTTCTTCCTTGCGGTGCACGGGCTTCTCATTGCAGTGGCTTCTCTTGTTGCAGAGCACGGGCTCTAAGCGTGCGGGCTTCAGTAGTTGCGGCACGCGGGCTCAGTAGTTGTGGCTGGTGGGCTCTAGAGCGCAGGCTCAGTAGTTGTGGCACACAGGCTTAGCTGCTCCGCGGCATGAGGGATCTTCCCTCACCAGGGCTTGAACCCGTGTCCCCTGCATTGGCAGGCGGATTCTTTTTTTTTTTTTTTACAACTTTATTGGAGTATAATTGCTTCACAATGGTGTATTAGTTTCTGCTTTATAACAAAGTGAAACAGTTATACATCTGTTCCCATATCCCTTCCCTCTTGCATCTCCCTCTCTTCCACCCTCCCTATCCCACCCCTCCAGGCGGTCACAAAGCACCGAGCTGATCTCCCTGTGCTATGCGGCTGCTTCCCACTAGCTATCTACCTTACGTTTGGTACTGTATATATGTCCATGCCTCTCTCTCGCTTTGTCACAGCTTACCCTTCCCCCTCCCCATATCCTGAAGTCCATTCTCAAGTAGGTCTGTGTCTTTATTCATGTTTTACCCCTAGGTTCTTCATGACATTTGTTTTTTTCTTAAATTCCATATATATGTGTTAGCATACGGTATTTGTCTTTCTCTTTCTGACTTACTTCACTCTGTATGACCGACTCTAGGTCTATCCACCTCATTACAAATAGCTCAATTTCATTTCTTTTTATGGCTGAGTAATATTCCATTGTATATATGTGCCACATCTTCTTTATCCATTCCTCGGATGATGGACACTTAGGTTGCTTCCATGTCCTGGCTATTGTAAATAGAGCTGTAATGAACATTTTGGTACATGACTCTTTTTTTTTTTTTTTTTTTTTTTTTTTTTTTTTTTTGCAGTACGCGGGCCTCTCACTGTTGTGGCCTCTCCCGTTGCGGAGCACAGGCTCCGGACGCGCAGGCTCAGCGGCCATGGCTCACGGGCCCAGCCGCTCCGCGGCATGTGGGATCTTCCCGGACCGGGCACAAACCCGTGTCCCCTGCATCGGCAGGCGGACTCTCAACCACTGCGCCACCAGGGAAGCCCCATGACTCTTTTTGAATTATGGTTTTCTCAGGGTATATAGCAGGCGGATTCTTAACCACTGCGCCACCAGAGAAACCCTAGGTACTGTTTTGATACCCATTTTTATTCATCTTAGATAGAATTACATTTTCTCAGGTCAGAAATTTTCTGTCCTTCCCCCTCCCCCACTCCTTCCCAAACAATTTGGTCCAGATGCCCTTAGGTGGGACCAGGCAAGGGCGGTGTCTGCACAGGGCATCTGAGGCCCTGGTACCTGGACGGGGGTGGGTCCTGAGAGCGCTGAGGGCATTTGTGTCTGGAGGGGTGGCCTAGTGAGGGTGGCAGAGCTGTCCTAGAGTTTGGGAGCCCACGTGGCCTGGCAGGGGTGCCCTCCATCACGGGGTGGTGAGCAGGGGATCTGAGTGTGAGGAGAGGAGGGTGGCCTAGCATAGAGTGTTGGAGCCTCTGCGGGGCGAGGGGGCATCTGTGCAGGCGGTGGGTCAGTGGGTGTCAGGGCCCCAGTGGGGTGAGGGTGTGTGGACATGTGGGGCAGAATTTGAGCTGCTTCCAGTTCCTGAGATTCCCAGGGCCAGCCTCACATCTGCTTTCCCGATTCTGGCCTATTTAGACCCCTTTGATCTGGGCATCACCCAGCGACTTCCTGGTACCCCTCCCACCAACCCTTTCCCACTGACGCCGGTTGGAGTTGGGCACAAGACTCTTGCAACCAGAGGAGTCCTGGGTGACACACAGGGATCACAGGGCCCCAAAAATCAGCAAAAGTAGGTCCGAGATGAGGCCTGGGGTGGACGGCCTGCCAGTGAAGCCTGGTGTCCTTGTGCCAGGACAGTCGTTTAGCTTTGTCTCGTGCAAGTTGATGGGAAACAGCAGGAAATCACACTCAGACTTCCAGAGGCTTCTATTGAATATACCCTCAATCTACTTCTCCATTTATAATTACATGTATTAACAAGTTCATGGCGGTGACACGTGAAGAAGCATATTATATAATCAGATTGTCTTTGATGGTATAGTTAATACTAATGTGATGATTATGTGTGAACATTTAAATATATGACACTCATTATCAAAAATTGATTTAAGGACCAGACGCCAGTTTTTTTTTTTTCCCCGCAGATTCTTTTATGTCCTTTGTCTGTATGTTCTTACTAATTCAGTAGGATGGCATGTGTCTAAATCATTCCTTAGTGAAAGGACCTGGCTGGCATTCCCTTAGCTGTGACAGCCAATAGTCCTCAGTTCCTCTCCAGAATCCTTGGGACAAAAGCAGGTTCAAGAGTCCTTCTCCAGTACAGACCCTACTCCTGCCCGTGGCAATAAGAGTAAATAAAATTGAAAGTCAAGGGGCAGCACAGTAGGAGTAAGACTAGCTTGGGCATGAGGAGGTAGTCTGGGGGCTACCTCTCAATATACATGTGACTTGGCACAGCCAGTTAACCCCTTTGGGATTCACTTAGAAAGCTGGGTAGATAAAATGTCTGCCAGTGACAGACAGATTAAATAAATTATGGTGCATACAAGAAAACACTGTACAACTTTTCAAAAGAATGAGGCAGGTAGATCTCTTTGCTTTGGCAGGTCTAAGATCTGTTGTTTGAAAAAAGTTTTCACATATGGTATCATTCTATTTTTCAAAGAGTAATTAAAATATGCACATGGACAAAAAAAATGTGGAGAGGGACTTCCCTGGTGGTCCAGTGGGTGAGACTCCACTCTCCCAATGCAGGGGACCCGTGTTCAATCCCTGGTTGGGGAACTAGATCCTGAATGCATGCCACAACTAAGAATCTCTCATGCTGCAACTAAAGATCCTGCATGCCGCAACAAAGATCCCATGTGCCGCAACTAAGACCTGGCACAGCCAAAATAAATTTTTTAAAAAATGTGGAGAAATATCCACCAAACCATTATTGATATTTAACTCTGAGGGGTGAGATTATGGAGGACTTTTGCTTCTTAGAGCAAATATTTCTATAATATTTTGGACATTTTATAATATACAAATACTTCTTTTGTAAGCAGGGGAAAAAGATTAATAAAAATTAACCAATAAATTAGAGGAAAACCCAGGTATTCACTACGTTCCCTTCATGCTCAGAATAACACTTTTCTAAGCCCATGTCCTTTCTGCAGTTCTGTGCCATCATGGGAATTGGGAACCAGTTGGGTCTTTGAGAATCTTTGAGAAATTTATTAATTTCAGTACAAAATCAGGACTGAAGCAATAGGAATTAAATGCTGGTGTATGGTTTGTATACATCATACATGAAAAACACATCGGCTCTGTGGGTGCCTGTGGGGCAGGTGATTTATGGAGATGCCCATCCATATGCTGTTCTTGCAGCTCATACGCATGAGTGGTGTCTTCCTTCCTCTGTGCTGCATATGCTCCAGGACCCTCCCAGCTGGGCCTCTCTTGCCCTAATTGCCTTGATGTTTCAAAGTCAAAACTGGCACCTACCGGGCACATGGGTCGTAACTCCCAGACCCATCTTGGCTTTGTTTGGGGATCTAGGCTCTTGGAGAAGCCGAGTGAAGTTGCAGAGGTAGCTCAGGTCAGAAGATGAACATGAGCTCCCCCAGGACTGGGAAGGGGATGGATTTGAGTGTGTGTGTGTGGGTGTGCAGCTCACAAGTACTGTTGCCCAGAGTTCCATTGACATGCAGCAGCCAGATGTGGAGATGGCTGTGGGCTGCGGTGGAGAGAGACTACTAAGCCCAAAGTCGGGGTGCAGCTGGAGAGGGAGTGTCTGAGTCCTCACTTGGTGTAGAGGGTGCTGGGGAGCGCCTCTGGGCTCACCCAGGCTTCCAGGGCTGACGACCAGACCCATGCGAGCAAAGCTTAGCAGAGGAAGCAATGATAATAAGGCAACCCCCATACACTAAGGGCAGACCTTAGACACCTTTTCTGGGCACCACGTCACCTTCCCGGATGTCATGTGACCCTTATAACATCCTCTCTTGAAACATGATTGAGATAGAATTTCTAGTTATCTAGGCACGTGTGGGGCTCAGAGTCATATCTAATTTTTTTTTTTAAAGAAAGTATTATGGCCTTTTCCTTTTTGTCATCTGAATGTTGCAGAGCACATTTATAGCCATTTCATATTTTTCTTGCATTGCCCTGCAAAGACCTTATCCTCTCCTGGGTACTTCCTGACCCTTGTCTTCTCCTGTCAGACCTCAGCTGTTGCTCAGAATGGCAGGATGGGAGCCCAATAGTTACTGCACTTTCCAAGCAGGTCACTGCATGTGATACCTGGAAGTTAGCAGTCGTGTTGTCTATGCCACTGCATGCTTGACATCAACAACTGATACCATAGCCCTTCCTGGGGCTTACTGTTACTCCGCACCAGGCACTGTGCTCATCATAAGAGCTTGACATGGATTCTCTCATTTCATCCTCAGCAATTCTATGAGGTGGATGTTGCTACTGTCCCCTTCTATAGATGACAGAACTGAGCCCAGAGAGGCTAGGTAACTTGCCCAGTGTCACACAGTCTGTGAGTGATAAGCTGGGGTTTGTACCTAATTTGATTCTAGAGTCTAAATAACTTCTACTCTATCCTGTCTTCTAGGGACCACACACCAGAAACAAAATGTTCTTGACACTGGGGCAGTCAGGTTCTGATGGGAAATTTTTTTTTTCCTTTTTTTTGTGGTACGCGGGCCTCTCACTGCTGTGGCCTCTCCCCTTGCGGAGCACAGGCTCAGCAGCCATGGCTCATGGGCCTAGCCGCTCCGCGGCATGTGGGATCTTCCCGGACTGGGGCACAAACCTGCGTCCCCTGCATCGGCAGGCGGACTGTCAACCACTGTGCCACCAGGGAAGCCCCTGATGGGAAATATTTTATATCCTAGCCGAAGAAACTGACACTAGCCTCTTGCCCAGTCTTGGGCTGTAGAGAAAATACTTTGTGACACTTTTTAGGCCAGGCGTTTTCACATTTATTATCTCATTTAATCACAGCAGTTCTGTAGGATTTGTTTCTCCTGTTTTACAGTTGAATAAATGGAGGTTCAGAAAGGCTAAATAACTTGTTCAAGGTCATATGGCTAGTGGGTGGTGGAGTTGAGAGTCAGTCCCAAGATGGCTTCCCAAACTCAAGCTCTTTTTATTATAACCTTATTTCCTCAAGTGGGTGCTGAGTAACCCTAGTTTCAAGACTTCCAAATGAAGAATGCTATCCAAGGCAAGTCAGTTTGAGAAGTGTTGCAGGCTACCTGCGTCTCTCAGCAATCTGTAGTGCATGTTCAGGTATTAAAGGCTCTGAGAAGTCCTGTAGTATATGAAGCTGTTTAACTCTGACCTGCTCACTCTTATTTAAACACAAGGCTCTCTTTTCCCCTATAAAACAAACTTTGAGAAATGTCACACGGTACTGTGAGGGCCCCAAAAGCCCAGAAGCCAAAGTTTACTGTTAAGATTTCTTTTTTCTTCTCTTCATGAATTCCAGCTTTGTCCTAGAAAAAATAAGAATGGCTATAAAATAACAGTAGCTATTACATTTTTTAATGTACATACCCTTGATAAAAACACTAATATACGCACAGGGAAATACGTGTGAAGAAATTCATTGCAGAGTTGTTTGAATTGGAAGCTGTTGGAAACAATCTAAATATCTACCAACAGGGACAAAAAAAGAAAGCATAGTATATCTATACTATACTATACTATACTATATATACTATACTATAGTATATCTATACATGCAATGCCACACAGCAACTAAAAAGAATGAGCTAGCCCTACATGGGTTAACATGGGTAAGTCTCTAAGATGTATTGCTGAATAGAAGAGATTAGATGCAGAACAATATATTTAACATGATACTGTGTATGTGAAATTGAGTAACTCTACAGTTTTACTGAGACCTATATGTATGTTAATGCATAAAACAGAAATTGGAAGGAGACACATGTTAATGAGAGTTTTCACCTCTGAGTTTTGTGAGAGGTCAGTTGGGATCAAAGGCATGGATTAGTTAGATCAGGATAGGCTAGACCAGTGGCTCTTAAAATGTGGCCCCAGAGCAGCAGCAAATTCTTAGGCTCTCTCCACCTGACCTGTGAATCAGAAACTCTGGGGTGGGCCCCAGCAATCTACGTTTTAACAGACCTTCCAGGTAACCCTGGTGCAGGCTCAAGTTTGAGAATCACTGGGTTAGACCATCCAGTGCCTTAAGATAACAAAAAGGAGGAACAAGGCAGCCCTCCTCCGCTTTGTAGCTCTGCCGTTGGAAATGCGAGGTCTCCACAGTTGCTAAGATTGAGAGAGTATGTGGTACTTCTGCTTATAGCCCATTGGTCAGAACTAGTCAAATGACCCCAACCTAACTGCAAGGGTTGCTGGGCAATGTGGGGAGCCATATGGATATTTAGTGAGCACTGCCCCATAGGATGATGATCAAAGAGACCCTAGTCTTATTTGTTGAGCTTTAGTTTTTTTTTTTTTTACTAGAAGCACAAATTAATATCAAGGTTAATGAAAACGTAGAGCTGGCCTGTGGTGGTGTGTACTTGTGTGTGTGTGTGTGTGTGTGGTTATGTGCATGGAAGACTGGGTAGAGAGGAAAGGTGTGTCTCAGAGCCAGGAAATAATAAGGATCTTGGATTCTTCTGCTTTCCATGTATTATCTCATTGAAACCTCACAACAATCCTCTCCGATGGGTACTATTATAAGCCCCATTTTATGAAGTCACGTTCTGAGTCTTAAAGAGGTTCCATGACTTGACCAAAGTCACACGCAGAGTAAGGGAAGCACTGAGAAGTGAACCAAGGGTTTTCTAACATGAAAGCCCTCCCTTTTTTCTCAACGATACCCTGCCGTGATTTCTTTAATGGCTTCATCCCCGTGCTGGCATCTTCCATTGCAAACTGGTATGTATATGTAAATAGGCAAATAGCTGGGCTTCCTTCCAGCTCCAGCCCTCACCCCCTGTTCACCCCCAGACCTCTCACTGTCTCAGTGCATCCCCACATCCTCGACACAACACAAGTCCAGCTCCGAAAGCCTTCATAAATGAGGTAGATCTCACCGCAGGTTTGCAGAGGTGCAGGAGGCAAGGGCTACTGCACATCACACAGGCAACCCTCTTTGAAAGCCTTTATAAAGTTCCAGCCGCTTTACCCAGTCTTCTCTCTTTTCCTCCACAAACTCTTTTTAACTTCTCCAGCTACTCAGCTCCAGCCCCCAGCCCCACTGCTCTCTTCATATTTGCTTGACTTGACATAATTCAGAGCAAAACAAATGCCTAGCAAAGACAAACCACTTCACTGAAGAAGCGGGTCAGGGGTGGTTGGTCTGTTGCCATCTTTGTACATTTCTTCCTACTATGTCTAAACACCCAGTGGACTTCACATTCTATCAAAGCCATGGGCAGGCTTAGCACAGTCTTGCAAATTGCTACCCGCCTGGTCATCCTGAGAAAATAATAATTACTTTAACAAAGCTCTTATTTGACAAGTGGGGGTAGGGATAGGGAAAACATGGAGGAAATGTGTGCATATTTCCAAAAGAGGCTGAGTGAGTAGAGCTGGTGCAGGGGAACCCAGGTCAAGGCATTCCAGGGTGTGTGTTCTCAGGGAAGACACCTTAAGTCCTGAATGCTTGAGGATAAAAGAGGTCAAATTCCAATCAAGCATCCCCCTAAGACCTGAGCTCTTTCAACTGATAAGAGGGATGAGGCATCAAAAAAGTCTTCCCTTCTGTCTTCGTACAGGGATGGGGTCAGGCCATGTTATACCAAGAGAGGGGAGCAAGGAATGACTGGAGACGGGCTGGATGAAAGTACCAGACATTTGCCACTTTTTTCTGGAGGTGGCATCTGTTTGCAGTAACCCTCCATGCCAGCAAAGCCTGCTTTTCCCACCAGTGCCCTTGTTGTAATGTCGCTGGAGAGGGTCACGGAGGCTGCCTTCTCTCAGGCTGGCAGGTGTCTTTCACCTTGAGCTTCCATTGCAGCTGAGTTTCAGCCTCTGACAGCAGCACGCCAGAGGGGGGTGCTCGGATGTCAGTGACATCATGGCTGACATGGTGCTGAAAATCGCTTCCTCTTCTTCCCTGGCCCCTCTCCAGGCTGGAAGTAGTCCTTTTCCCTCTGACATCACCCACATAACATCGTCCCTTCCAAGGCTTTCTGTGACGTATCTCAACCTCTTCCATTTAGATATCTGACCAGGGTGGGTGGGATGATGGGGAGATTGGGATTGACATATATACATGACTATGTATAAAATAGATAACTAATGAGAACCTATTGTATAGAACAGGGAACTCTACTCAGTGCTCTATGGTGAGCTACATGGGAAGGAAATCCAAAAAAGGGGGGGATATATGTATATGTATAGCTGATTCACTTTGCTGTGCAGCAGAAACTAACACAACATTGTAAAGCAACTATACTCCAATAAAAATTAATTAAAAAAATAGATACCCTGACCTCCACAGGGCTGCAGACGTCTCCTGACATGGAACACGTCTTTGAGGCAGCTGTGTTGTCTTTAAAATTTTTCAGAACTTTGCATTCTTCTGCATAATATATATGCATTTAATTTAAAATGTCTTAAAAATTATTGCAATTTCTCCTCCCAAGTCTTTGAATAGAATAGGTTCTCCAGAAAATGTGCCATGTCTTTCCTGGGGTTTTGCATACCCCTGGCCCTCCACAGGGTACACTCTAGGATACTCAGGCAGTCTGATGCCCCAAATTGTAGGCTTGTCATTCAAGGCCCTTCTCAAGTGGTTTTGATCCACATTTCCCACTTATTCCCCAGGAGACCCCAGTTGGTACATGCCTTGATTTTCCAGGCAGCCTGTGAAGCTGGGACCTTGTCTTGTCCACCATCTGCCTTGTACAGAGTGGTCACCCTCGAAGTGTGTGTGCCTCCAGCCCCTTCTCACAGGACAGCTTAACCTCCCAGGGTGCCATACTGGGAATGGCCAGCAGGTGGCGCCAAGGTGTCTACTAGAGCTGCCTAGCAGGTCTGCGGTTGACTCTGGATTGACAATAGCAGTGTGTGACAGTCCCTCTCTCTGGGCCACATCCCACTACCCTCAGCTCTGCCCTTCCTGGTCATCCATTCAGCCTTCCGGGAGTAGAGTAAGTGGGAGTGAAGAAAGCCAGGTGGGGGTTATCCCTCCATGATTCCTGCTGGTGTGGGGATGGAGCAGGATGCTGGCTGAGTCAAGTTTCCAGAAAGATCCCAGGACTCCCCTTCTGCATCAGAGAGGCTCCAGGAAATGTAGAGAAGGTGGTTCAGCAGCAGGCAGTGGGAGAAATTTTTCTATTAAGCAATAGGGTACTTTAGCAGAGGAATATGGGACTGAAATTAAGAAATGATAATATATTGAAATACTGCCATCGTGGCTGCCACTCCCACCACCACCATCACCACCATCATCACCACCACCACCACCACCACCATCACCACCATCATCACCACCACCACCATCACCACTATCATCACCACTACCATCATCATCACTACCATCACCACTACTATCATCATCACCACCGTCATCATCACCATCACCATCACCACTACTATCATCACCATCACCACTATCATCACCACCATCACCACCACCACCATCATCACCACTACCATCATCACCACCATCATCATCACCACCACCATCACCATCACCATCATCACCACTACCATCATCACCATCACCACCATCACCACCACTACCATCAACACCACCACCATCACCGCTATCATCACCATCACCACCACCACCACCACCATCATCATCATCACCACCACCATCACCACCATCATCACCATCACCACCACCACTACCAGTACCACTACCACCATCACCACCACCAGTACCACTACCATCATCACCACCATCACAACTATCACCATTACCACCATCACCACCACCATCTCACCACCACCAACACCATCATCACCACCACTCTCACCATCACCATCACCACCACCAGTACCACTACCATCATCACCACCACCATCACAACTACCACCATTACCACCATCACCACCACCATCTCACCACCACCAACACCATCATCACCACCACTCTCACCATCACCATCACCACCACCAGTACCACTACCATCATCACCACCACCATCACCACTATCATCACCACCACCACCACCATCACCACCACCACCATCACCACCACCACCATCACCACTAGTATCATCACCACCATCACCACCATCTCACCACCACCAACACCATCATCACCACCACCGTCACCATCACCACCAAGTGTGTAGAGCTTTGCAGATTAGAGAGTACCTTATGTGTGTTATAAACTTTCTATCACTTGTTCCTTATCAGAGACACTTCAGAAATTAACTGTGTTTTCTGTCTACACAACATGCTTGTCCTTTGTCATGTCTTCTGGTTTCTTTGGGAGGACTCCAGAGGACCAGAAGAAGAGTGGTTGTGTAGGTGCCCCTAATGCGAGAAAAAAGGCTCATTATGCTTCAGAAGGAGAAGAGAGAGCAGCCAAATAGGAGAGAAAGGCCACACTGGCCATCCCACCTTGGAGGGCTCCACGTGGATAGCAGTAGATGCCTTGAGCGTAAAGAATAGATGACTTTGCTCCTGCTGGGCACTGCGTACATGGCTGACCATTAGCAAAACCTTTGAGGTTTACTCACTGGCCCGTCATTTGATATTTATGGTAAGGTAACAAGACTGCATGAAGTCACTCAGATGTTCATAATGGTGCCAACAGACATTTAAGGGGGTCACTATAGCTTCTCCCAGGACAAGATAAAATACCTGGTGCAGCCAGGCTTCCAAAGGGATCTGGTGCAAGGAATGTTTTATCTGAACATTAGCAGAAAATGAATGCCAGGCCCCTTACTGAGGAAAGACCTAAGGTGTTCCTACAGGCCATGTCTGCCCTCTGGCCTCTGAGCATTCCAAGTGGGGAAACATCCCAGCTCAGCAGAGAAGCTCTGCATTCCTTGTTCAGAAGGCCAGCTTTCTCTGGGGAAAACCTGTAGAAAGGAGAATTTTTTCCCCACATTATCTGCTGCTGTGGGTGGCTGGAGGCCGGTCTTTATTTAGTGTCATGTATATATGTCAATGTCAGCAGACCTGGCATATAAACAGATTCCGTATGATTCTGCTGTGAACGAGCCCATGGGAGAGGTACAGTTCAAGAAGGAAGAGAGACAATATATGTCTATTACCCAGTTTTACGCCTCTAATATCACAGGCAAATATGGACACCTGGAGACTATCAGACCAAAATTAGAAACTCATTGGAAGAAAAGGACAGTATTTGCACAGATTGCCCATAAATCTTCAATAACTAACTCTCCTTGGGCATAACATCCAATGTTCACTTTCTTTTCAGTGTCTCATTAGGAAGAAAATTTATTGCCCAACTGTTGAACCACGTCAATTTTTAAAAAACACTGTGTGAAAATTTCCAGGAACCACACGCTTGGTTTTACATTCGCTTTATGCCACTGACCAGGAAAAGGCTTGGTCTTTCCAATGATGCAGTGCCACTCATCATGAAATTAAAGGAGATAGCATGTACTCAGTTGGAATTGATAGCCCTGGCTCCCTTTGATAAAGTGACGTCAGTCCCTCCGCCCAGACCAGGGCACAGTCCACGACCCCCGCTCCCCTGCCCCCGCACCTTCTTCCCCTGGCTAAAAGTGGGTCCAAAGAGAAGGCTTCAGAGGAGCCAGATTCTTATGATGGTGTGTGTTTTCCAGCTGTGCTTACTCGCCTGCCTTGGTGGGAATAGCTTGCGAGGGACCAGGAAGGAAAAGAAAAACGTTAAACAAAAGTCAGTGAATTGCATATGGTGCCCATTAAAAATAATAAATAGGCAGAAGATGAAGGGCTGCGTTTATATACGTGAACCTGTCTCGGCCAAGGCGCTGGCATCCAGAAGGAGCGGAAATGGCTGCTTCCTCTTCCTATCGTCCTGGCTCGGACCACACCAGGCTGGCAAGAGCTTCTCTGAGTGGTTGGGAGAGAGGGGGTTGCTGCAGGGAGGTAAAGGGAGCAGGGGGACTTGAGGGTATACTTGGCCCTAATTTCCGTCTTCTCTGTGGGCTCTTCAAACAGGAGAATATCTTGGCTGTGGGACCTCCAGTGAAGCAAGAGGAAAATATATGAGTGGCTGCAAAACTTTGGAAAACTAGGGAATCATGAGAGTAAGATTCTGTAACCCTGAAACCCAAGTCTGCACTCATAGCTGAAAATGAGATTAGCTGAGTTTAGTTCACGGCCCAATGTATGGCTCTTCTTCCCAGTTCTATCGTGTTGTCTATCTATCTATCTATCATCTATCCATCCATCCATCCATCCATCCATCCATCCAAGACCCATAATACTCATATAGAACTAGGTTGGAGGGGACTTCCCTGGTGGCGCAGTGGTTAAGAATCCGCTTGTCAATTCAGGGGGCACAGGTTCGAGCCCTGGTCCGGGAAGATCCCACATGCCTCAGAGCAACGAAGTCCATGCACACAACTACTGAGCCTGCGCTCTAGAGCCCATGAGCCACAACTACTGAAGCCCACACACCTAGAGCCCGTGCTTTGCAACAAGAGAAGCCCCCACTCACAGCAACTAGAGAAAGCCCACGTGCAGCAGCAAAGACCCAACGCAGCCATAAATAAATAAATATCTTATTAAAAAAAAAAGAACTAGGATGGAGAAGAATCTCAAGATGACCTAGAGGATGGGGCATGGAATAACTAGAGACGAGCCTCATTTTCCCTCCAACGTTAGATTTATGATTTGGATCTCTAGATAAGGGTTTCTTGGGTGAATGCCCTTTTTCCTTACAAAAATAATTTACCTCTATCAGTATGCTACTAATATTGATTTTCATTTTTCAGTCAATATTTGAAAGTCTGCTTGGTTAAAGAAGCTGAGAGGTATGAGAAAAGGATTTACACACAAATAACCAGTATTTGAATAAATAGATGTAGGATACTATTTTGAAACTATTATGTGTTGTAGTGTGTTTATATATGTGTTTACAATTGTGCTTTTTAATTTTAAAAACATACGAGTTTTTTTTAATGCAGCAAAGCCTAAAAAGGCTCAAATATGACTGCCCAGATAATCCCAAAGACCTTACTAAGAAATAAAAGTTACATATGAACATAGTTGGAAAGTACTGAAAGAGGTGTTTTTAAACATCTTGAGTATACATCCCCAAACCCCAATTCGGAGTTCTGGCAAAGACTCAAAACTTGTTTTAATTAAAAAACCCGAGTGTGTTAGTTTCCTGTGGCTGCCACAAAAAATACTACCAACTGGGTGGCATAAGACAACAGAAATATATTCTCTCACAGTTCTGGAGGCTAGAAGTCCAAGATCAAGGTGTAGGCAAAGCCATGCTCCCTTTCTGAGCTTCTTCTTGTGGTTGCTGGAAATCCTTGGCATCACTCCAATCCATTCCTCTGATGTCATATGTCACACGGTGTCACCCCTTTGTGTCTCTCTGAATCTCTTCTCCTTTTCCTGTAAGGGCACTGGTCATATTTGATAAAAATCCACCCTACTCCAGTATGAGCTCATCTTAACCCACGTCTGCATCACATCTACAAAGACCCTACTTCCAAATAAGGTCACATTTACACCTATCAGAGGTGAGGACATCGGCATATCTTTCTGGGAGACATAATTTAACCCACAACAGTTAAGAAAACTCAGTTTCTTCCTAGGGTTCATGTTAAATTGTATAAATAAAGCTACCTAACATTTTATTGTTTCAGAATAATCAGCTGAAGAAAGGCAACCAACATGCTTCCCTGTATTTTTTTCCCTAAGTGTCCAGGTAAGTGTAATAATCCAAATTTGGGGGGGGGATCTTTAAACCAGTCTCTCCAACATTTTCCCTCGCATCTTCTGAATGAACCCTAAGAGCTCAGATGGGAGGACTGCAAACAGCGTTTTTCGCCACATGGGGGCAGATGGCAGATGCCACAGCTGTGCACGTTTTCTCAAAATCCTGTTTGGGTCAAAGCACTTGCTGCTGCTTTCTGGACGAGGCTGAGGAAACTCCCGCTGTTGTTTTCATCTGGGGGAAAAGTGTGCAAAGGTGATTTGAGGGCCTTTTGTTCTGCATAAATCTGTCATGGGGAGAGCAGGAAGGCTATTGAACTACAAAATATATCTTGAAGCTATTCGTTTCTCTCCATTGCACTGGCTGCAACTGCCATCACCCAGTTTCTTCCGTCCTTCACACAGTAGCCATATCCATCTCTTAAAAGCCTCAATCAACATGTTTAAACTTTCTATGATTCTCCCCTCATCCCTTTGCATTTAGAATGAAATCTGTAAGGCATGATCTGCATGCCTCTTTTCTACAGTTTGCACAGCTATCTTGGAAAGGAGTTGATTCTTTTGGCCTGGCTTGGGTTATACACCTACCCCTAAACCAATCCCCACAGCCAGGGGAGACATGACCCTCTGATAAGCCAGATTCCTAGAGTGGATGATGAGGTCAGCCCCACCCAGACCACATGCAGTGTGGTGGAGGAGCACTGGGACCTCAGGGAACACCAGTGAGCCGTTCCTAGAAGAGAGGATGCTGGGAAGGCTGGAAATACAGGTGTCCACCCTGTGACAAAGGGGCATTACGTGTCCTTCTTCTACTGTAACGTTCTCTGGCAGCAATCTAGGCAAATGTAGCAGCCCCAGGTCTACAGGGAGGTGGCTGGACATAAAAGAAATGAGAGGAAAATGTTTATTTAGGAGTACACCACAAGAAAGATGTGGGAATAAGGAAACGAAGGAAACGACCAGTTAAAACCTGGGGAAGTGGTGTTACTCCATTTTCCTGGAGATTCTGCAGTCAGAGTTCTGGAAAGATCAGTCATTTCTTGCACGAGATCACTTCTGGGGCCACTCAGATGGGATGCTAGGGCTGTAGTCCAGGAACGGGGGGTAGAGACTTCCTGCCTGTTTTTCTGCTCAATTCATTGTATTCACTTTTTTTGCGGGTTGGGGCAGCAAGAGAGGGTCAGACAGTTCTTTGGGTGGGAAAGAAAGACTGCGCTCCGGGGGATAACCACCAATTTAATTGAACCTAGGGCGCCTTTATCTGATGGGCGGAGGGAAGGGGTAGGGTAGGGGTAAAGCCGGCTGAGGAAGAGAAACCCCGTGTACCTCATTGGAGGGCTTTCCACAGTGTGTTTCTTTCTTCAGCTCTGAGTTTCTATTCTAGAGTTCTTTGTCATTGTAAACATTTACACTCACAGGGTCAAAGGCTGAGTAAATATTTTGTTGGGAAAATCTGTAACTTTTGAAAACTGAACACATGTGATAATGCTTTTGAGCTGGCAGTGGGGCCTTTGGTGAAGAAGTCAGTAAGAGGGCATATACAGAGCAACTCGGGAGGATTTGCCTAGGAAAGGGGTCCTTGCTCCACTTTGATGGTGGCCGTGGACCACATGCTCATGGAAGTCAGAACTGGAGGCAGCCCCAGCACAGACTTGAGTCATCATCCCTGCCTCTTTCCTCCTGAAAAGAGGCAGTGAGTGTGACCTGCGTAAAGAACTGCCTGCTGGCCATGCTCAGCACAGGGTCATGTCCAGAAGACACATCCATGTGACATTCACAAAGCATTGCAACTTCATTGAAATCATTACCAAAGTCAGTCCAAGCAAAATAGAGACGAAGTGCATAATTCATAGCAAAATGTCCCCTAATATCTCTCCATTCTTCTAAACCTCTCTGAGCCTTTCAGATGAGTTTCCTCATCTGGAAAACCTGGAAAATAATATTGTCCACTTTGTAGGGCTTTGGAGAGCAGCAACTGCGACAAAGCCTGGAAAGCGCTCAGCCTGGTGCCCGGCTTGTACTGAGTCCTCATCCAGGGCACCGTGAGACCCTCACGAGACCTTAAAGCTCCCTTGGGGCCTAAGAATGAATCTTGTAAATAAGGCACAATGTCCTACACACTCATGGACTCCAAACACCAGACATTTCCCTGGTGGCTTCCTCAGTTAGATGACACAGCCTCCTTCATCCACAAGTCTGATGTCAGAGCTCCAAAGGAAAGCTGTTTGCAGAGAGCAAGCTGGGAGGGGCAGGCTCAGGGGGACCCCCTGCTTGTCACTTTCCACTTGGGGTGGTTAAGACAATACCCATCTCCAGCTAGATCTAAAGCCTTTGATGGAAGGGGCGGCAGCATAGTTGGGAAAAGTCAGGAATTTCCATGGGACAGCCCAGGAAGTTCTAAGAACTGCTATACTAATAACCATATTAATAGTATGGCTCTCTCAATATGGCCATGCCAACCCCCTTCCCCTTGACTTCCTCTACTAGAAAGGTGGAAAAATGGAAAACTCACTTCCCTGGCTCTCAGATAGGAATGGCCATGTATTGTGATCTGGCTGATTAAATAGAAGTGGATGAGCACTGGGAATTTCTGGGAAGACTTTCATTTTCTTCCTGCTTTTCCCTTCCTTCTCCTTTCCCTCAGAAATGCAGACATTATAACAGTGGCTATAATAGCCATTCGGAGGTCATGAATAAAAGTTAAAGAGTATCACAGAGACTTCAGTCCTGACATCTTAGAACTTGTTGAACCAATGCCAGCAGAAGTTTACTGGACTTCTTCTTTTTTTTTAATTTTAATTTTATTGGGGTATAGTTGATTTATAATGTTGTGTTAGTTTCAGGTGTACAGCATTGGACTCGTTGTATGAGGAAAAAAAGAGAAACCTCGTAAGTGTTTAAGTCATGTATCAGTTAGGGTATGGTCTAAGCTTCTGTAACAGAGAAACTCTAAAAATCAGTAGCTCAAACCAGAACAGTGTATTCTCTCTCTACTGTAGCAGTTCAGAGGTGAGAGGTACAGGGTAGACAGACTTCTCTGCTCCATGAGGTCACCCAGGGTCCCAGGGTTATTCTGGCTTATCATTTCCTGGATTGTTGTTCTCTGTGACATGCTCAAGGTTGGCTTAATAGAATCATGTTTGCATTCTGGCCCCTAGGTAGGGGCAAAAAAACTGGGAGTCAAGTAGTCTCCTTTGTAATGGGCATGACTCAAGCTGTATGTCACTATGGCTCACATCCCATTGGCCAGATCTTAGTCACATGGCCTTACCTAGCTGCAAGGGAAGCTGGTAAATGTAGTCTCTACCTGGGTGAATAGATGAGAATGGGGTAGGGAGTGGTTTTATATTAAAAGGAAGAAGAGGAGAATGGATATTGGGTAGCCATTAGCTGTATTGATTGCATTTTTGTTTCGGCTAAATGCATTCTCTAATCAAAACATTAATTATAATAATAAAATCATTAAAGTTATTAAGCTCTTATTATATAGCAGGTCCTATTCTAAGTGCTTTTCATTCAATGTCCCATCTATTCATGATTTCTAGGAATGGCTAGTTTTAGAAGATAATCATTCCAGAATTTTTCTTTAGAGCTAGATTCCTGGAAATCAGAGAAAGGATTTACAGATGGTTCATTATGACCTAAGTTCGCTAGGAATTCTCCCAAGTGTTATGAGCATGAAGACCAAGGGTAATGTTATTTCAGAGCTAGTTAAATTATAAGGCCATGTGAGTCACAAAAGGCCTACTTTGGGTGTTTCTCAAAGAAGTCCTCTGCCAGGGACCTAGCAGGATAGCAACAGGACGGGAAAGTTGGACTTTCTGAAGGGGCTCAAATTAAATGAGGGAAATCTTAAGAGAGTGGATTGACCCAATGGTTATGTAAAGAAGGGTTCTAGGAGTTCATGTGTCCCAGGAACACCAGTGGAGGCTGTTGTATTAGAAACACCTAATGGGCACCCAGCACTCTGCTGACTACTGTGCCAGGTCTTATGGCCCAGTTGGAGAGTCAGGAGCTACCCTTGAAAACCACATGTGGACATCCAACACAGTGCCCAGTTGGGCACTGGGATGTGAAGGAACAAAGAATAAGTAAGAGTGTTGGTCATTCTCCGTTTGCCCCACCCAAATTCACTCTCCAACCCTTACCGCTTGTTCTGTGTCCCAGGAGGCTGACAGGTGACATCACCAGGGCACCCTTCTTGGCTGGCTTCCACTAGGACTTGGCCAATGGGTTGTTCTGGCAGAAAATCAGAGAGAAGGAAGAGAGAGAGAGAGGTTGGGATGCTTCTTTACCCCCTCTGCTTTGGTGCCGTATCTCTAGAAATGGCAGCCTTGTGCCATGACCACAGCTCTTCCTGGGGAGGCCCTTCTCCATGGCGCCAGCTCTCCCTGGACTTCACTGGCACCACTTCCCCTCCTTGCCATTGTGGCTTCCAGGTGGGATCAGGGTCCTGCTTTTGCTGGTCTCTGGGCACCTCAACATCCTTGCTGGGTCCCTTAGCCTGCCTCTACGTCTGTATAATAATTTCTACATTAACATCTCTTTAGTTGAAATATCTGAGTAGAATTCTGTTTCCTGCCTGATTTCTGACTCATAAACTGTAGAATTCAGCTAAAGAAAAGACCATGTTGAAATTCATGAGGGGCTTTCAAACAGCAGTTGATATAAAACAGGGGCTGGCCAACTATAGTTCACGGGCCAAATCTGGCTCACGACCTATTTTGTAAACAAAGTTTCATTGGAATACAGTCTCACCCATTTGTTTAGTGTATTGTCTGTGGCTGCTATGGTGCTATGATGGCCAAGCTGAGCTGTGACAGGGACTATATGGCCTGCAAGGCTTAGAAATATTTATTATTTGGCCCTTTGCGGAAAAAGTCTGCCAAGTTCTGGCACAGAAGTTGGAGTGGTAGAAGGGATGAAAAAGGAAGCATAATGTAGTGGGAAGAGTAAGTCAGATCTGGATCCAAATGTCAGTTTGGCCTTCATCAGTTGTGGGTAAGTTAACTTCTCAGAGCCTAAGTTTCTTCATCCATAAAATGGGGATAGTAGTAGCTCCATCTCCAGGTTACCACGATGATTAAATGCAATAGCATGGTACCCACAGGTGAATAGTGCATGATTGTTTCCTACTCTCTACCCTTCCCCAATCAGATATCAATAACAATATCTGGACAACAAGGAAAGGCACAGATGTGGGTCTCAGAGAGGCAGCTAATGTGATGGGAGAAAATGGTGCATCAGGAAAGTGTCAGAGGTGAGGTTAGACTATACCTGCAAGCAGGACCAGCTAAGTAATTTGCTGGCCCTGTGCAAAATGAAAATGCAGCGGCCTTTATTCAAAAATCAGTGTTAAGAATTTCAAGATGGCAACAGCAGAGCGCTAAGCCAAGTTCAGGCCCTCCTAAGGGGCCCATGTGATTGCTCAGCTCACACGGCCATGAAGCTTCTAGTCACCAGAGGAGGCCGCACCATCCTCAGGGCAGACTGTAGAAGAGCAAAGGGAGCGTGGGCCCTTGAGTGGGGAGATTTGGGTTCTAGCCTTGACACTGATGCTTGCTGGGTGTCTGGGCTAATCAATTACATGTTCTCAGTGTCGATGTCACCTGTAAACCAGGAAGGACCAAAGGAAATTGTGTTAAGCCCAGTGTATGGCACTTAATGTCTTTAGTAAATGCCACTTCTCTCTCCTTTGATGAATATAGTCTTTCTTGGTTAACCTATTTACTTTATATACCGTGTCACTCTGGAACCCCATAGAGAACATGGCAGCCTATAGGATGGGGCCGGACAAGAATTTATTTCTCAACGTGCAGTCACGTCCACAGAGCCATGCAGGTACCACATCACCTCCTCCAGGACAGCCCAGTGTTTTGGAAGCTGAGAAAGGTGCTAATGGAAGGGGGAACAGCATCTTTCTCTTTGTCAAACTCCCTGCCTCCCCATGCCTTTGGAGTTTCCAAACATGCTCCGTTGAAAATAAAAATTCACTTCCCAAATGGCCCCTGTCTTGCATCCATTTGGTGGTAACAAAATGAAATGATCCAGCTCCTCTTCACGGGCGGAGCTCTCCATCTTGCAGCAGATTAAAGCAAACAGCTCCGCTCTCCCGGGAAGGGGCAAGAGCTCCAGGCAGCACCTCCTGCGAGATCTGTATAATGTGCATCTGTCAGGCGGTAACTTGGAATTAGCGGGTTAGCAAGTGACACCTGCCCGCCCGCCTGGGAAGCCATGCCTGCTCTCTGGAGGGAAGTGGTGGGTCCTGGCCTGGGGAAGCTCTGGGGTAGGAGGGGCCAGGGTGATGGAGGTGTTTCCAGGCACTTAGTGAAGCTCTATCATGGAGCCAGGAATCAGCGGGTGACACACATTTTGTTTTGTTTTCGTTTTTAAGGAAAGTGGTGGCTTTCTATCCTAGTTAAGGAAGTTGTTCTTTTCATCGTTCTGAGACAGGTCTCAGAGGCTGCCAGGCTTCCGCTATCCAGGTGGAGACGTGGCATAAGGCATCTTCAACAATCAGAGGTCTTGGCCGCTGGACACGGTGCGCCGTCGGTTTAATCTCGTGCTGAATTTTGAACTTGGCAACACGAGCACAACCTCTGCCTGTCGAAACAGAGGGTGCTTGAAACCACCTAAGAAAAGCGTTGATTAGGGGCGTGATAAATAATTAGGGGATGCTGCGTTTTTGTTTTGTCGCCGTTGTTGTTTTTTCGGTGGCACAGTGTGAAGAAGAAACCTCGGAAATGAATACAAAACTCATTTCTTCAGAATCCATCTGAGCAGACGGTACGTTGGGTGCCTCTGATTCCCATTTCCGGTTCTGCAGTTTATGCAGGTGTATTTGGCCTTGGCGCCTGCGCGCTGGTGGCACTTGGAGACAGGCTCCGGGCACACAAAGAGAGTGAGCTAGATGACCTCACACAGCTTCCTCTACAAAGGGAGGTCTACCAGAAGGTCACTTCTTTGGTTCAAATGTACAAACAAATCCAAATGGCTGGATAATCATTCCTCCCTCCCTTTCCTCCAGGCACCACCCCAGGGAATACACAGTAGTAGGCATTACACTTTGAACTTCTTCTTAGTCAACAAAAGTCAATTGTTGTCTCCAGCCAGTCATGGAGCCCTCCACTGGTCTGATTAAGGTCTCCTGCTGCTATTTAAATGCCAAGGCAGAGACTCAGCGTTTACCAAAAATAAATGTTGAAGTAAAGATTTGACATTTATTTTCAAAGTGAGAGGCCATCTTCTCATCACAGCATCCTGTTTGTTAGATATTCTTTTAATTAGACCAAATGGTTCATGTTAGCAAATAAATATAAATTAGCTTATTAGGCCAGCAGGCTAACATGGCCTCTGTTCACTATGCTTTTAATGAAAAGGTAGATTCTGATATTTTCGAAATAGACGTGAGCTCTCTCAGTAATGGCCTATCAGAGTACTATAAGACCATAGCCTTGTAGATCTGATGTGTGAAGTCTGCTGTATCTTTAGTTTGTTAAGCTTGAGATAGTATGATACCCAAGGAAAGTAGTAGAAAATAGAATAGAGCATTTTAGTGTTGGACTTAAATCCAAGTCATGACCGTAAAAATCTCCCCCAAATAGCTCATCATAATTCACTGGTTGGGTTTTGAGACCAGGTGAGTTAATATGAGAATAGACCAGCACTCTGTCTGCAGAGTTTGGATACCGAGTAGCATTCTGGTTCTGCTTTAAGTGGCTGTGCTTCTGCTTCATTGTTCCTTTGTGGTTTCACAGGGCCAAAGCACCCCCTTCTTGGCAGCATTTCTTCTACTATCCCTTTGCTTCCTCACTGACCACTTAACCGAGTGGATAGGGCATGGCCAGGACTGGAGAGCCTGTGGTTAGTCTGGCAGAGGGTCATTTTTATGCCATAATCCTCAGGAATGATTTCTGGGCAAGACTGGTCATATACCTTGTGGGGTCCAGTGAAAAATGGTTATTTAGGTCCTAATTAAAAAATTATTGAGAATTTCAAGATGGTAGCATGAGGGCCAAGCATAGGGCCCTTCTGAGCACAGGGCCCTGTGTGACTGCACAAATCATACACCCATGATACTGGCCTTACCTCTGGGGGTAGTGAGCATGGGATTAAAGTGAAGAAAGTCACCACAGTCCTACTTGATACCTCTTTCTGAGAAACTAGAGGGGAACACCTCTCAAAATTGGAGATTCAGCCTCCCACCCTCCCTGCAATGGGAAGGGACATGGCCCTGAGAGAGTAGACAGATGCTCCAGGAAGGAGCATCTCTCCAGAGAGGGCCACATTAAGCTCCTGGTGAAAACCAGATACAGCAAGCTGGTCCCTGTGTATGGTTGCAACAGACTGTTCAGGGACAGAGGAAAACCACTCAGGGACAGAGTTTTCTGCTGGAACTGCTCCAGCTCTTAGCCCCTTACCTGCTCCTTTATTCCCTCCCCTCCCCCACAGACTGATGAATGGTACTAAAACCAAGCATCATCCAACCTTCTACCTTTCATACTAAAGACAATTGTAACAGTACTCAAGGAACCAGGGAGGAGGTCCAAGGAATATATATCACCCCATCCCTACTTCTTTGAGACAAATCACAGGCCTGGGGAGACCTGCCTCAAAACAGGAAACCAACAAGGGACTCATGAAAAGCTTTTATGCCATAAATGATGATACATGGCAGGCAAATGATGATGAACATATATTTGAAGAAATAAAGTTTAGATATGAAATCTTTTTTTTTTTTGCTTTATAACAAATTTAATCAGTTATACATATACATATGTTCCCATATCCCCTCCCTTTTGCGTCTCCCTCCCACCCTCCCTATCCCACCCCTCCAGGCAGTCACAAAGCACCGAGCTGATCTCCCTGTGCTATGCAGCTGCTTCCCACTAGCTATCTACCTTACGTTTGGTAGTGTATATATGTCCATGCCGCTCTTTCACTTTGTCACAGCTTACCCTTCCCCCTCCCCATATCCTCAAGTCCATTCTCTAGTAGGTCTGTGTCTTTATTCCTGTCTTACCCCTATGTTCTTCATGACATTTTTTTCCCTTAAATTCCATATATATGTGTCAGCATACAGTATTTGTCTTTCTCTTTCTGACTTACTTCACTCTGTATGACAGACTCTAGGTCCATCCACCTCATTACAAATAGCTCAATTTCATTTCTTTTTATGGCTGAGTAATATTCCATTGTATATATGTGCCACATCTTCTTTACCCATTCATCCGATGATGGACACTTAGGTTGTTTCCATCTCCGGGCTATTGTAAATAGGGCTGCTATGAACATTTTGGTACATGACTCTTTTTGAATTATGGTTTTCTCAGGGTATATGCCCAGTAGTGGGATTGCTGGGTCATATGGTAGTTCTATTTGTAGTTTTTTAAGGAACCTCCATACCGTTCTCCATAGCGGCTGTACCAATTCACATTCCCACCAGCAGTGCAAGAGTGTTCGCTTTTTTCCACACCCTCTCCAGCATTTATTGTTTCTAGATTTTTTGATGATGGCCATTCTGACTGGTGTGAGATGATATCTCATTGTAGTTTTGATTTGCATTTCTCTAATGAGTAAAGATGTTGAGCATCCTTTCATGTGTTTGTTGGCAGTCTGTATATCTTCTGTGGAGAAATGTCTATTTAGGTCTTCTGCCCAGTTTTGGATTGGGTTGTTTGTTTTTTTGTTATTGAGCTGCATGAGCTGCTTATAAATTTTGGAGATTAATCCTCTGTCAGTTGCTTCATTTGCAAATATTTTCTCCCATTCTGAGGGTTGTCTTTTGGTCTTGTTTATGGTTTCCTTTGCTGTGCAAAAGCTTTGAAGTTTCATTAGGTCCCATGTGTTTATTTTTGTCTTTATTTCCATTTCTCTAGGAGGTGGGTCAAAAAGGATCTTGCTGTGATTTATGTCATAGAGTGTTCTGCCTATGTTTTCCTCTAAGAGTTTGATAGTGTCTGGCCTTACATTTAGGTCTTTAATCCATTTTGAGCTTATTTTTGTGTATGGTGTTAGGGAGTGATCTAATCTCATACTTTTACATGTCCCTATCCAGTTTTCCCAGCACCACTTATTGAAGAGACTGTCCTTTCTCCACTGTACATTCCTGCCTCCTTTATCAAAGATAAGTTGACCATATGTGTGTGGGTTTACCTCTGGGCTTTCTATCCTGTTCCATTGATCTATCTTTCTGTTTTTGTGCCAGTACCATACTGTCTTGATTACTGTAGCTTTGTAGTATAGTCTGAAGTCAGGGAGCCTGATTCCTCCAGCTCCATTTTTCGTTCTCAAGATTGCTTTGGCTCTTCGGGGTCTTTTGTGTTTCCATACAAATTGTGAAATTTTTTGTTCTAGTTCTGTGAAAAATGCCAGTGGTAGTTTGATAGGGATTGCATTGAATCTGTAGATTGCTTTGGGTAGTAGAGTCATTTTCACAATGTTGATTCTTCCAATCCAAGAGCATGGTACATCTCCATCTATTTGTATCATCTTTAATTTCTTTCATCAGTGGCTTATAATTTTCTGCATACAGGTCTTTGGTCTCCTTAGGTAGGTTTATTCCTAGATATTTTATTCTTTTTGTTGCAATGGTAAATGGGAGTGTTTCCTTGATTTCACTTTCAGATTTTTCATCATTAGTATATAGGAATGCCAGAGATTTCTGTGCATTAATTTTGTATCCTGCAACTTTACCAGATTCATTGACTAGCTCTAGTAGTTTTCTGGTAGCATCTTTAGGGTTCTCTATGTATAGTATCATGTCATCTGCAAACAGTGACAGCTTTACTTCTTCTCTTCCAATTTGGATTCCTTTTATTTCCTTTTCTTCTCTGATTGCTGTGGCTAAAACTTCCAAAACTAGGTTGAATAAGAGTGGTGAGAGTGGGCAACCTTGTCTTGTTCCTGATCTTAGTGGAAATGGTTTCAGTTTTTCACCATTGAGGACGATGCTGACTGTGGGTTTGTCATATATGGCCTTTATTATGTTGAGGAAAGTTCCCTCTATGCCTACTTTCTGCAGGGTTTTTGTCATAAATGGGTGTTGAATTTTGTCGAAAGCTTTCTCTGCATCTATTGAGATGATCATATGGTTTTTCTCCTTCAATTTGTTAATATGGTGTATCACGTTGATTGATTTGCGTATATTGAAGAATCCTTGCATTCCTGGAATAAACCCCACTCGATCATGGTGTATGATCCTTTTAATGTGCTGTTGGATTCTGTTTGCTAGTATTTTGTTGAGGATTTTTGCATCTATGTTCATCAGTGATATTGGCCTGTAGTTTTCTTTCTTTGTGACATCCTTGTCTGGTTTTGGTATCAAGGTGATGGTGGCCTCGTAGAATGAGTTTGGGAGTGTTCCTCCCTCTGCTATATTTTGGAAGAGTTTGAGAAGGGTTGGTGTTAGCTCTTCTCTAAATGCTTGATAGAATTCGCCTGTGAAGCCATCTGGTCCTGGGCTTTTGTTTGTTGGAAGATTTTTTATCACAGTTTCAATTTCAGTGCTTGTGATTGGTCTGTTCATATTTTCTATTTCTTCCTGATTCAGTCTTGGCAGGTTGTGCATTTCTAAGAATTTGTCCATTTCTTCCAGGTTGTCCATTTTATTGGCATAGAGTTGCTTGTAGTAATCTCTCATGACCTTTTGTATTTCTGCAGTGTCAGTTGTTACTTCTCCTTTTTCATTTCTAATTCTATTGATTTGAGTCTTCTCCCTTTTTTTCTTGATGAGTCTGGCTAATGGTTTATCAATTTTGTTTATCTTCTCAAAGAACCAGCTTTTAGTTTTATTGATCTTTGCTATCGTTTCCTTCATTTCTTTTTCATTTATTTCTGATCTGATTTTTATGATTTCTTTCCTTCTGCTAACTTTGGGATGTTTTTGTTCTTCTTTCTCTAATTGCTTTAGGTGCAAGGTTAGGTTGTTTATTCGAGATGTTTCCTGTTTCTTAAGGTGGGATTGTATTGCTATAAACTTCCCTCTTAGAACTGCTTTTGCTGCATCCCATAGGTTTTGGGTCGTCGTGTCTCCATTGTCATTTGTTTCTAGGTATTTTTTAATTTCCTCTTTGATTTCTTCAGTGATCACTTCGTTATTAAGTAGTGTATTGTTTAGCCTCCATGTGTTTGTATTTTTTACAGCTCTTTTCCTGTAATTGATATCTAGTCTCATAGCATTGTGGTCGGAAAAGATAATTGATACAATTTCAATTTTCTTAAATTTACCAAGGCTTGATTTGTGACCCAAGATATGATCTATCCTGGAGAATGTTCCATGAGCACTTGAGAAAAATGTGTATTCTGTTGTTTTTGGATGGAATGTCCTATAAATATCAATTAAGTCCATCTTGTTTAATGTATCATTTAAAGCTTGTGTTTCCTTATTTATTTTCATTTTGGATGATCTGTCCATTGGTGAAAGTGGGGTGTTAAAGTCCCCTACTATGAGTGTGTTACTGTCGATTTCTCCTTTTATGGCTGTTAGTATTTGCCTTATGTATTGAGGTGCTCCTATGTTGGGTGCATAAATATTTACAATTGTTATATCTTCTTCTTGGATCGATCCCTTGATCATTATGTAGTGTCCTTCTTTGTCTCTTCTAGTAGTCTTTATTTTAAAGTCTATTTTGTCTGATATGAGAATTGCTACTCCAGTTTTCTTTTGGTTTCCATTTGCATGGAATATCTTTTTCCATCCCCTTACTTTCAGTCTGTATGTGTCTCTAGGTCTGAAGTGGGTCTCTTGTAGACAGCATATATATGGGTCTTGTTTTTGTATCCATTCAGCCAATCTGTGTCCTTTGGTGGGAGCATTTAGTCCATTTACATTTAAAGTAATTATCGATATGTATGTTCCTATTCCCATTTTCTTAATTGTTTTGGGTTCGTTATTGTAGGTCTATTCCTTCTGTTGTGTTTCTTGCCTAGAGAAGTTCCTTTAGCATTTGTTGTAAAGCTGGTTTGGTGGTGCTGAACTCTCTCAGCTTTTGCTTGTCTGTAAAGGTTTTAATTTCTCCATCAAATCTGAATGAAATCCTTGCTGGGTAGAGTAATCTTGGTTGCAGGTTTTTCTCCTTCATCACTTTAATTATGTCCTGCCACTCCCTTCTGTAGAGTTTCTGCTGAGAGATCAGCTGTTAACCTGATGGGGATTCCCTTGTGTGTTATTTGTTGTTTTTGCCTTGCTGCTTTTAATATGATTTCTTTGTGTTTAATTTTTGACAGTTTGATTAATATGTGTCTTGGCGTATTTCTCCTTGGATTTATTCTGTATGGGACTCTCTGTGCCTCCTGGACTTGATTAACTATTTCCTTTCCCATATTAGGGAAGTTTTCAACTATAATCTCTTCAAATATTTTCTCAGTCCCTTTCTTTTTCTCTTCTTCTTCTGGAACCCCTATAATTTGAATGTTGGTGCGTTTAATGTTGTCCCAGAGATCTCTGAGACTGTCCTCTGTTCTTTTCATTCTTTTTTCTTTATTTTGCTCTGCAGCAGTTATTTCCACTATTTTATCTTCCACCTCACTTATCCGTTCTTCTGCCTCAGTTATTCTGCTATTGATCCCATCTAGAGTATTTTTCATTTCATTTATTGTGTTTTTAATCGATGCTTGATTCATCTTTAGTTCTTCTAGGTCCTTGTTAACTGTTTCTTGCATTTTGTCTATTCTATTTCCAAGATTTTGGATCTGGGAAATAGAATCTTGGATCATCTTTACCATCACTATTCTGAATTCTTTTTCAGGTAGACTGCCTATTACCTCTTCATTTGTTAGGTCTGGTGGGTTTTTATCTTGCTCCTTCTCCTGCTGTGTGTTTTTCTGTCTTCTCATTTTGCTTATGTTACTGTGTTTGGGGTCTCCTTTTTGCAGGCTGCAGGTTCGTAATTCCTGTTGTTTTTGGTGTCTGTCCCCAGTGGCTAAGGTTGGTTTAGTGGGTTGTGTAGGCTTCCTGGTGGAGGGGACTAGTGCCTGTGTTCTGGTGGATGAGGCTGGATCTTGTCTTTCTGGTGGGCAGGTCCACGTCTGGTGGTGTGTTTTGGGGTGTCTGCGGACTTTTTATGATTTTAGGCCACCTCTCTGCTAATGGGTGGCGTTGTGTTCCTGTCTTGCTAGTTGTTTGGCATAGGGTGTCCAGCACTGTAGCTTGCTGGTCGTTGAGTGAAGCTGGGTGCTGGTGTTGAGATGGAGATCTCTGGAAGATTTTCGCCGTTTGATATTATGTGGAGCTGGGAGGTCTCTTGTGGACCAGTGTCCTGAAGTTGGCTCTCCCACCTCAGAGGCACAGCACTGACTCCTGGCTCCTCAATTTGGGATGATTTGTTGTCTATTCATGTATTCCACAGATGCAGGGTACATCAAGTTGATTGCGGAGCTTTAATCTGCTGCTTCTGAGGCTGCTGGGAGAGGTTTCCCTTTCTCTTCTTTGGTCTCACAGCTCCTGGGTCTCAGCTTTGGATTTGGCCCCACCTCTGCGTGTAGGTCGCCGGAGGGCGTCTGTTCTTCGCTCAGACAGGACAGGGTTAAAGGAGCATCCGCTTCGGGGACTCTGGCTCACTCAGGCCGGGCGGGAGGGAGGGGCACGGAGTGCGGGGCGAGCCTGCAGTGGCAGAGGTCGGCGTGACGTTGCACCAGCCCGAGGCGCGCGTGCGTTCTCCCAGGGAAGCCGCCCCTGGATCCCGGGACCCCGGCAGTGGTGGGCTGCACAGGCTCCTGGAAGGGCGGTGTGGACAGTGACCTGCGCTCGCACACAGGCTTCTTGGCGGCGGCAGCAGCAGCCCCAGCGTCCCACGCCCGTCACTGGGCTCCGCGCTTTCAGTCGCGACTCGCGCCCGTCTGTGGAGCCCCTTTAAGCAGCGCTCTTAATCCCCTCTCCTCGCACACCAGGAAACCAAGAGGGAAGAAAAAGTCTCTTGCCTCTTCGGCAGCTCCAGAGTTTTCCCGGACTCCCTCCCAGCTAGCTGTGGCGCATTAGCCCCCTTCAGGCTGAGTTCTCGCCGCCAGCCCCAGTCCTCTCCCTGCGCTCTGACCGAAGCCCGAGCCTCAGCTTCCAGCGCCGCCCGCCCCGGCGGGCGAGCAGACGAGCCTCTCGGGCTGGTGAGTGCCGCACGGCACCGATCCTCTGTGCAGGAATCTCTCCGCTGTGCCCTACCCAGGTATGTGGGGAGTTTCTTGCCTTTTCGGAGGTCTGGGGTCTTCTGCCAGCGTTCAGTAGGTGTTCTGTAGGAGTTGTTCCACATGTAGCTGTATTTCTGGTGTATCCGTGGGGAGGAAGGTGATCTCCGCGTCTTACTGTTCCGCCATCTTACCCGGAAGTCTCGATATGAAATCATTATAAGAATAGGAAAAGTATTTATGTGAAAGAAGAGATGCTAATCAGTTAATTAGACAGACTGAAATAAAAGAGATGTTGGCATAGGTAAGAAAAAATTTTGTGGAAACAAATAATGACAAAATAGAATCTAAAATAATACTATGATCATTTAAGAGCAGGACTAACACTGTCAAAAGTTTTATCAGATGTAGAAATCAGGCTTAAGAAAACTCTCCCAGAATTCAGAGAAAAAGGTCAAAGAGAAGAAATCAATTAGAGGGGTAATAATTGATATAGAGATGAGATTATATAGCTATATGTGTCCAACTGGAGTTGCTGAAAAAGAGAAAAATATTCAAAGATATAATAGTAGAAAACTTTCCTGAACTGAAGAAAGATCTAAATTCATAGATTGAAAGAGTGATTGGTATATAGGTAAAATTAATTTAAAACTGCCAAGACCCAGATAAATATCCATATGTTGAATATTCTTGAATTTTTAAAATAAATTTATTTATTTTATTTATTTATTTTTGGCTGCATTGGGTCTTTGTTGCTGTGTGTGGGCTTTCTCTAGTTGCGGCGAGCAGGGGGCTACTCTTTGTCGTGGTGCACGTGCTTCTCGTTGCGGTGGCTTCTCTTATTGCGGAGCACAGGCTCTAGGGACGCAGGCTTCAGTAGTTGCGGCATGCAGGTTCAGTAATTGTGGCACGCGGGCTTAGTTGCTCTGCGGCATGTGGGATCTTCCCGGACCAGGGATCGAACCTGTGTCTCCTGCATTGGCAGGCAGATTCTTAACCACTGCGCCACCAGGGAAGTCCCATATTCTTGAATTTTAAAAGCATTCCTGGTTACCTAGAATTGGGGAGAAAAAGTCAATTTGGCTCCCTAATTTCCTGCAATGTTAGATTTCATAAGACAGTGGAACAAAATTCATGGAGGTTTGTGGGTCAAAAGGGCTTCAGTGCAAGAATTGTATGGTCAGCTGTAGCACATGCTGTTTGTGTTCTGCACCTGTGATTTCAGCTGTCTGTGGTGGTATTTCCCAGACATGCTGTCACATTCCACCTCAAGTCACTTTGGGAGCTTTTCTGCCTAAGAGCTTCATCCAAAGCTGTAAAAGCCAGAAGTGAAAGAGAGTTGGTGTTCCTGAGGGCAACTCTTTTTAATTAATTAATTTGGCTGTACCCAGTCTTAGTTGTGGCACACGGGATCTTTAGTTGCGGCATGGGGGATCTTTAGTTGCAGCATGAGGTATCTTTTAGTTGCAGCATGCAGGCTCTTGGTTGCGGCATGCGGGATCTAGTTCCCTGACCAGGGATTGAACCCGGGCCCCCTGCATTGGGAACGTGGAGTCTCAACTGCTGGACCACCAGGGAAGTCCCCTGAGGACAACTCTTGACCAATTGGAGATGGAAGTTGGTGGATGAATGCTCTAGCCTCCCACCCTTTGTGGAACAATTTTGAGGCACATTCTACATGGTTCCTCACCCGGTGGCCTTGAGCCCCAGGTGCCCGCACAGGTAATCAGCTCAGTCACATGCCCATTACTGGTTTTCCCGTCTTCCCTGTCTCTCTCTGCTCTTGCTGTTCCTGCAAACAGCTCCCAAATAAACTACTCTTCCCAAATTCTTGTTTCAGGCTATTTTGGGTACAACCCCAAACTAAGACTCCCTAACATTCCTTAGAGTTGTATGAAAGCAACAGAAAGAAATTCTCACATATTTAAAGACTCAGAAAATATACATCTGTGTAATTTTTGTGATAAAATGAGATTTTAGCAAAGTAGGTCTCATGAACAAGGAACTGTGTGATGAAAAATTTAAAAAGAACAGTGAGTGAGAATAGAAACCAATTAAGCATGGAATTAATTATCCAAATGTCTGTGGTGAATGTGGTTTTAAAGCAATGTAAATATTATAACTCTTGAAAAGAGAGTGGAAAAACAACATAATAATAAACATCAAGATATATCATTTCTTGATGTTCATTAGTCAAGGCGCATAGCATAAAATATAAATTTTAAAGTCTAAAAGCTGTATCATTAAGATTAAAAGCAATCTTATCCCTTCTACCCCTGTTCCTGAGTCATCCAGTTTCCTTCCCTACAGGCAATCATTTTACTAGTTTATTTTGCATCTTTCAGAAATATTCACTTCATATGCCAGCAATTCCATATATACCTCCTTTTTTTGGCATAAGTAATATACTAAAGAGCCTTGGCTGTTTTCACTTAGTGAATTTTGTAATAGTACATTTTGGAAATCATTCCTCTTTTCTACAGCTGCAGAGTATTCCTTTGTATGGATGGGCCTCAGGTTATTTCTTCAGTCTTCCATTATGGGCTTCCATGATGTTGCTCATCTATTGCCATTACAACAGGCATACAAGGAATACCCTTAGCACAGGTGTCAGGTTATTTGTCTCCTTCCCCTTGAAACCCTTTTCTCTCTTGCTTTGCATGATACTGTGCTTTCCTGTTTTTCCTGAGACATCTCCGGTTGTACCTCTTGTCTCCTTTGCCAAGTCCTCTTTCTCCACCTTGTCTCCTGAATATCAGAGTTACTTGAGGCTTGCTCCTAGGATCTCTCTTCTCTCTACACTTCTCCCTAGGTATGCTCATTCTTTCCAGGGCTTGAAAACCATCTATATGCTGATGATTTCCCAAATTCGAAATCCAACCAAACCTCACCTCTGAACTCTAGTACCTTCATGATACCCTCCTTCACATCTCCTATAGACACTGCAATCTTAACAGATCCCAAACAAGACTCTTGAGGTTTCCCTCCAACCTGTGTCATTGCCCAGTCTTCCCCAAATCAAGTAACAGTAGCGTCATTTTTCTAGTTTCTCAAGCCAAATCCTGGATACAATTCTACCTCTAAAATATGTCTACAATCCTTCTACCTTTTTCTTCTCTCCAGTGCTACTTCTCCTGTTCTGACCACCATCATCTTTCTCATGGGCCACAGCAATAACCTGGCTGATCTCCCTGTTTCTACTCTTGCTTCCTACAATCTACTCTCCATTCAGCAGCCAGAGGGACTTTGCAGGATGTAGGTCAGGCTTTTGTCTCTACGTCATGGCAGTTACACAATGTAATGTAACAACTTCTTTTGTGTTTGACCCCCTGTAAGACTGAGATTTCCTTGAGATATGACTTGTCACTGACTTTCCAGCTCCTAGAACACTGGGTACACCTACTAAAGTAGCAAATTCACATGGAACTGAGTTTCCAAATTACAAAGAGGAGTACATTTAGGTCTAGTTAAGGAGATATTTTCTGAATCACTATTGAAAAATCAAGCATCCATTAGAGCAAATGGAGGCTGTCTTGACCACTTCCCATCTCAGTGTCCTTTTCTTTTCTCTCATTCTTCGACTTTCAGATGACTTCAAAGCATGTTTTTAGAGAAGCAAAGCTTTCTATGGACTACCATATTTCTGAGTCTTTGGGAAGATTCCCTGTCATTGTGCAGGGGGCTTTAACAATAAAATAATAGTCCTGATAGACTTTCAATATTTCATGTTATTATTCTATTTGTGAACAATAATGATTATTATGATCTTTTCCTCTGTATAGACATTTTAAAGACTGGTTAAGCAGCTGAGAATTAATTTATTGGTAATGAACATTTTCAACTTCATTAGATACTCAGAAGCCTACTACATTGTCATTATCTGGATGCTAAATTTTAATTGCATGCAGCCTGGTCCCTCAATAATTAACACATTGTATATCCCACCTAATTCACAAACTAATTGTCATTTCTTAGATCTTAATATTACTTGCTAATTTTGCCATGGGTGAAAAAAATCTGACTGTCAAAACTCCAGAGAAAATGATATTATACAGGCACAGTAGTGACAAAACAAGTTAATTTATTGCAAAGTCACTGAGAGAAGTTTTTAATTGCATATCTGTTACCTTCATAAAAGACATAAATGGCTTTTTAGTTACATATTTGCTTATTTCTTATATATTAAAAAAGTGTTAACAAGCCTGATTAAAATTAATTGCAAGGTCCAAGATCTGAGTAGAGATACCAACATTAGCAAACTTCTAATTGAAGCTTAAAGAGAAAGAACGGAAGGAGATGTTGAGTGGAATGGGAATCAGAACAGATGTTTGACTGTGGAGATGGAAAATAATTAAGTGACCCACCAAGAAAAAATAATCTAAAGAGAAAAATCAATCTTGATAATAAATAGGAAAAATTTTATCCTAATGGTATTAACAGTTGGTAACAATGATTTCCTTCTAAAGGCTCAAGATGGAACGATAATTAATGTTATTACACAACTAAGAGAAGCACATTCTTGTTATGGTATGAAAAGCTATAAGAAAGCAGATGTTTCTTAAATCACAGAATCACTTGGTAACTTTCAAAATCAATGTTGAGTCCATCTATAAGTAGCAAGTTCTATATAAGCTTTTATTGACAAAACATCTTTGGCATCTTTAATGAGCTGGGGCTGCCATATTATTTAGAGAGATTGACAGATGCGAAATACTCTTTATTTTCATGATTGGCTGATTCTAACAAGAAAGAAGACCACCCTTCCTGATGTGACATTTTCCTAGTACTGCTTATATTCAAATGTCCCTCAATCTAGCCATGATCTGCACAAAGAGAAGATGTCTTTGAGCACTAACACATTAGATATGTCTCCAAAATTGGGAAGGAGCTTTCTTAATTACTGGAACATGCCTTCTAAATGAGGGCTTCCCAGGAAAGGGATTTTGTATAAGGGGGAAAATAGCCATTCGTACCACCACATATAGACTGAGAAGTAGGAAAATGCCCATATATCCCATGAATCACTTAAATGGTTTACGTTCAGTTTGGAGCATTTGAGCCAACGTGGCTCTTCATTGTTTCAGCAACAAATTGAAGAAGTCATCCATCCTGTTTACAAAGATTTTTTCCCACAAAATTATCCACTGATTGGAAATCCTCTTCTCTGATGTTATTAAAAGTGGTTATCAGTCAGTTAATTGAAAAAGATGGCTAAAGCAGGGAATTATAAAAGATGACATATGAGGACTATACTTGAAATATTTTATTTTTACTTAAAACATATATATGTGCATGAATTCACTTATATTTTGATATGAGACCAAGACCTTTTCTGTGAGTGTGGGCTTGTTGATTGGATTCCATATTGTTTTTCTTACATTCAACAAATCAATAAGTTGTTATTAATAAGGAATCTACCATTTCTAGAGTTAGTTTATTTAAACTGGAGCAAGAAGTTCAAAGTGATTGTGAAGTAAGTTAAGTACAAAATCATTCCAGATTTAATTTTTGCCCATTTTTCTCTTCCACAACTAATTGAATGGTTTCATTAATTGCCTCACCCTTATGCAGCCTATTCAAAGGATGCTGGGTTTAGCTCAAGTGTCAGCCCATGTGCCTGGGGCATTTGCTAAATGTTATACAGATTGGTAAGAGAGCTCCTACTTTAACAGATAAATTTGGAAATAACAATATTGGGGGTTGATTTTTTTTAAAAAAAGGTACATCTAGGTGATGGAATACTATAAAGGCATCAAAAATATTTTTGTGACATATTTACAAAAATGACCTGGAAAACGGTTCATGGTATATTAAGTGAAAAAACAAGTTACAACACAGCAAGCATACTATTATCCCATATTTACAAAATAAGTATATATATATATGTACAGAAGATTGTATATTATGTTACCCAAAACACACTGAAATATTAACAGTTTATCTCTGAATGGTGAATTAAAGGCAATATTTATTTCTTTGTGCTTTTCTGTAATTTCAAAATTCATCTATATTGAATAAGCTTTACTTATGTATTATCATAAAAACATACGTTTTAGTTCTAAGCTAAAAAGCAGCTTAGAGTCACAGCCACTAAGTATTCCAAGCCTACTACACCCAAGGTACTCTGCTGCCCTGTTGCACCTTCCGAAAGGGATGGTCTGAAGAGGTAACAGACCCATTAAGGGAAGTGAGGGCTTTGAGTGAACAAGCTGAATCTTTGGAAATTAAATTCCTTGAGGGGATATATGACCCTCAACCTTAAATTCTCTCTTGGTACCGAAGACTGAAGCCTTGGATGATGGATTTACTAGACCTACTGTTCTGGAGCCCTGTGGTTCAAAGAGCACTTGCAGCTTTCAAGACAGAGAACCAATTCTTGGCATTTGAAAAGTCTTTGTCTTTGGAGAGGGAAGTTTAGATCCATCCCACTTCATTCCAGGCCCCAAAGGGAGAAATGTATTTTGTAGAACTACCTATGACAACTTCTCTACAACGTCCAGATTTTGGAAAAAAAATTTATAGAACTCATGACTGTTTTGATTGGAAAATTTCAGTAGACCCAGTCTGTGTGTGAGTATTCCCCAAATGTCTCCCCCCAGTGTTGGGGAGTGAGCCCTAAAAAGGACATTTTCACATACTGCTGTGAAAGAGTAAACTGATGATCTCTTCTTTCAAGAGATTTTGGAAATATGTATCAAAATCTCTAAAATATTTGTTTTGATTCAGTAATTCAACTGTTATTATCTTCATAAGATACATCCACAAGCTTTAACTTATGAAAATAATCAGGAGGATATAGAAAGAGTTAAATATAAGAATGTTTCTTGCAGATCCATTTAGCTCAATAGAAAATGGAAGATAGGTTGAATGCTCAATGAGAGAGGATTTAGTTAAATAAATGATATTTCCACAAATGAACACTGTTAATTTATTAATAGTCAAGCTTCAGAAGAGCACTTAATAACACAAGAAAAGCTCATAATAAGTTATAAAATACACAATCATCCTGATTTTGTTAAAGAGAAAAGTATGTAAATTTATAGAAAACTGTTAGAAGTATACCCCAATGTTAACAGTCTAATCTCTGCTGAGATGATGGATAATTTCCTAAAGACTTAATTTAATTTAATTAAAAGATAACACCTTAACATAATAAAGGGTATTTAGTAAAAACTGAGACTCCTCCCACCCCTACCCCTCCAACTCCCCTCCCCAGATGCAACCATTCTCCTTTTCTCGTTTTCTTCTAGAGACGTTTTGTACATATTAGGGTGGATTTTATTTTCTTCATTATACTTTCCTGTATTTTCCAAAGCAGAAAATAAAACAAATATTTCAAAAGTACATTTCACTTGTTCTAAATCTCCATCAGTAATTTCTACTAGAACTTGAATTACCATTATATCACAGAAATGAAAAGATGGAACAGAAGTTACTCAACATTTCATTTAATTTCCATTTATATTGTGAAATGAAAAACAGCTTCTTGCAATTTTACTTAAAATAACCAATTTTGATACTGTTCTATTAGTCTTCTAATAGCATGAAGACCCAGAAATTAAATTGTTCCACTTCCTTATCCATAACTATGTGCAATTAAAATGGCTACAGACCTTAAAGTTTTCTTCCAAGCTCCAGACCCTTCAACTGTCATTCTTTATTATCATGAAGCCCAACACTTTTTAGTAACACTTTGTATACAGACAGTTAAGTGAGAGAGGAAGTATTATATTTAACTGATGTGGTGTTCTTTAATTAATCTGAATTAGCTTTTTTGATATGGGCACTAATTATTTTCTTTGAAAAAAAATCACCATAGATGTGTGATTCTTCTATGTCTGTTGCTCTTCAAGAAAATAGTTAATTGCAGGAAGCAGGAAGGTTACCTTTTCAAAATAAATAATCAGCATTGCATCAGAAGAGTTGCTCTTAATCCAACTTGCTGACTTGAATTCACAGGAAACCTGCAGTATTTGTGATGAACAGAGTTCCCTCTGACTTTTGATGTTCACTTTACATTTATTCACAAGGTAGGAAGAATAATTACAACATTAAGTTGGAATAACAAGCATTGCATTTGTTTATTTTTAGCAACGTCTAATGACTATACATTGAACTATCAAAGACTCTTTACAAGGAAGCAAGGTCAGAAACAAGCCCCTATCTGCAACTATAGAAAAACTCTCATTTTTTCAAGATTATTTTAGTTTATTACGAAAATGTAAGTAGCTTTACTAAATAGCTAGATTTAACTACAATTACCACACTCCACCCTCATTAAGACACCCTTTTCAAGATGTGTTTTGAGCATTTATAAAGAAGTGTTATCCTAACAAGAGTGATAATGAGTTAAGTGCACTTGGGAGTCAAGGTACAGCTGAATAACTAAACTTTAAAGAGATCATTAAAGCAATATTCTCCTTTTCAAAATGTGTTCACAGTAGTTTCAGATCACTTTTTAATGAATATAGAACCTTACGCAGGATTCTGCCAAAGAAAATTGAACCTTTAAAAAGCAACGATTAAAACTTGGTAATCTATTACTCACTCTCTCTATTTACTTGGTATTTTTTCCATTAGGAAACAGGATAACATCTTTGAATCTAGTCAGTTGTGGCATGTGCCAGTGTATTATCTGTATTTTTCATCCAAGTGAGCAGGGCTCTGCATAGGATAAATAGCCATGTGGAACACTGGTGAATTATGCATGCTTTCCCCCTAAACAGTTCATGTATTTTACTCATTAGAGCTCAAAATATCTTCTGGTGCTTGACTTCATCATTTTGGACTTTGGCTTACACCTCTCCCACAGACTACAGAATTATTCGTTCACACATGGTGAGCAGAGGTAAAATACTCTGGGAAAGAAAACAACACAGAGTTTAAGTGATAAAAGCATGCCATAAGCCATTTCCACTAGAAACAGGAAAAATGATTTTCCAAGCACTCAGTATCACATGAACTTTATTGTAGCCCCAAATCTTCTTCGAGCATCACTGGGTTGTATCATCACCCACTGAATCAAATCTTTTGGTCCACACATATTTATTAAGGGCCTGTAATACTCGTAGCACAGTGTTAGAGGAATAACTATTAGGCATTGTGCTGGAGTGGCTCAAGCTCTATCTGGGGATGCAGCTCACAGACGTGAAAAGTTACATGACCGTGCTGGCCAGATCTGAGAGGTGCCACAGGAGAGTCACTGGTGGGGATTTCAGAGGAGCCAGAGGTTGGATGAAACACCAGTGAAAACTTCAGGCGTGTCTTGAACTGAGCCGTGGAGGATGGAAAAGGTCTGTAAAGGTGGGAAGGAGCAGAAAGGACCTGGAGGGCAAGGGTGAAGCCTGAGCAAAGGCCAAAGGCCCAGAGGAGGTCCCAGCAAAGGATGCCAGGGAACAGACATTGGCTTGGGCAAGAGAGAAGGAGTCAGTTTCTTGGCGATGGGCAGGTCATTACTGAAGGATCTTGGGAGATACGTCTTTGGGGTTGGTTTTAAAACAGTGCTGGTGGATTTGGCTTGTCTGGTCTGACTGGTGGCATCCCTTCAAGATGGTAAATAATGGTTGAGGGCTCCTGCCCAGAGCAAGCTATGTGACCCGTGTAGCTTAGTCCAATTTTTGTCCTTAGCACCCCCTGGACTCCCCAGCCTCAGGCAAGAGGAAGGACTCAGTGGTGGAGAGGACAAAGTTACAGGGACAGTTACAGGCCCCATTCAGGTTTGTGCCCTTTCTGCAGCCCTGGGACTTGTCACTCCTCAGTGTTCCCAGGAACCCTGATGGACAGGCGGGCTGAGAAGCAGCGATGGGCTCTTCCTTTCTTTTACTCACTACTGTCAAAGGCAAGTTCAAATTTTTTCTAAGTTTAATTTTTATTTATTTATTTATTTATTTATTTTTGCTGTGTTGGGTCTTCATTTCTCTGTGAGGGCTTTCTCTAGTTGTGGCAAGCAGGGGCCACTCTTCATCGCGGTGTGCAGGCCTCTCACCATCGCAGCCTCTCTTGTTGCGGAGCGCAGGCTCCAGACGCGCAGGCTCAGTAGTTGTGGCTCACGGGCCCAGTTGCTCCACGGCATGTGGGATCTTCCCAGACCAGGGCTCGAACCCGTGTCCCCTGCATTGGCAGGCAGATTCTCAACCACTGTGCCACCAGGGAAGCCCTCTAAGTTTAATTTTATGAATTTGTATCTTTACAGTGTTTTGAGTCGTTTCTTTTTTTTTTTTTTTTCTAGATTTACAATTTGGATGATTTTTCCTTAGGCAAGGCAAGTGTGTGGACTTAAGGCCACAGGAACCCTGGGTTTTGGAGAGCTCTACCTGGTACAGCTCTGATGATGAGGATAATGATAAAGATAAAGTAATAATTACTAGTCTGTATAGGTCTCTTGATACATGCCAGGCACTGTTCTAGGAAGTCTACATATATTAACTCAGTTAACGTTCAGGACAACTCAGGGAGGCAGTTGCTATTATCTTTATGATGATGAAAGTAAGACACAGAGGGGTTAAGCTTCTTGCCCAGGGACACCCAGCTAGCGTAGAATGGAGAGCCAGATCTGTACCACGCAGTGTGCTTGTAAGTGTGTGCTTTACCACCATGGTATATAACTTCTACCTGACCTTGGGAATGCATTTGTTCATTTCTCTGTTCATTCATGGATGCCCTGTTAGTCTTGGCATGTATACTGGAGCTTAAAGTCCAGTGGAAAGCCATGTTAGGGTATTGATGATTCTAATACAGGGGGATATGAGCTCCAGGAGTGGATAAGCAGTCCCTGTGCTGTGTGAGCCTAAGATGGGGCCTCTAAGCCGACTGTGGTTTTGGGAGAAGAAAGAGGTATCAGAAAACGCTTCCCAAAGTGATCTTTAAGTATTGGTGAGGTCAGAGGGTGGAGAAGAGCATGAGATGTAAAATTAGGAGGTTATTTCAACCCTCTGAGTCCCACCTTCTTCTTCATAAAACAGAGGGGACAATTCAGGGTTGCCGAAAGAATTAAATGACATAATGCATGTCAATTGCCTGAAATGGTATCTGGCACACAGTAGGCCCTCAGCAAGTAGAAATCCTGATAAACAGGGAAGAAAAGAATTAAGCAAACAGGAGTAAGGCCTGTTGGACCCTCTCAGGGTTCAGATATTACAGAGAGTAGCAGAAAGTGGGAGACCGGGGGCAGGGGCTGGACTGTCACCAGAGGCTAGAAGCTTGTGGATGACAGAGCCTGGGAGGGGGGCTGTCACAGCTCGTTGGGCTTTGAGGCACGTGTCCAGCAGAACCTCTGTGGTCTTGTGGAAGCTTCCACCTGTTTCCTCCAAGAGCTGATTGGCAGGCATAGCCCAGCTGGAGGGAAATAAAGGCTCCCCCACCCGGTGAGCTAATAGGCTTGGGAAAAAGTCATTTACCAACGAAGGCTGGTGCCCCGAGTGAAATCTGTGTAATGCTGGAAAGGTCTACATGATAATCAGGCTCCTGACCAACCACGATAACCCCGTGCTTTGTTTTGTGTAGACTTTGGCTAGAAAATAATGTATTCTTTTCCATTAATAATTGGGAAATAATAATAATAATAATAGTAAAGTTCAGAGATGAGATTGCCTGGGTTGGACCTCAGTTCTGACACCTGAGTCATGTGATCTCTGGCAACTTGCTTACTTCTCAATGGCTCTGTTCCTTCCTGTGTGAAAGAGAGAAAAATGGTGGTGAATAAATGATATGTTCTGTAAGATTCCATTTAAATACTCAATACGTGCCTACCAGATGTCATCTCATGATTTATTTCCTAAGTGCTATGCAGAGCCAAGCATTGTGTTGGGCACCAGACTTGGGCTGGCAGAAAGTTCTCACTGCAACCTGGGGAGGAAAGGGGTTGGAGGCTCACAGAGGTGAAGTAACTTGGCCAAGGTTACACAGTGAGGAAGTGCCTGGATCGAGGTCTTTTTTTGCTTCCATTTCACCACCACTGGGCCAGGTATCCATACCAGGATTTGATACAGACTCTCAGGACACAGTGTGTTAATGATTTGAACAGAGAACTCAGTGGGAGCTTAGAAAAACAACCCTTTTTGCATTATTCACTTCTCATTCTAAGTGGTAAGAACATAGTCCATCGCCTAAAAGATACTTGCATAGCATCAGTACAAGTGCATTGATTTGTCGTTTGTGAATTGTTTTATTTTTGGATTAATGAAGATCCAAATTAAACCATCGGAGGACAATCATCCTGATAGCGCTTATCACGTTTTGCTCATTATCACTTCATTTATATCTATGATGAAGAACAGATGGTCCCAATGTCATATTTCAATGCGTATCATATCCAGCTAAGAGGAAATATCTCATATTAGCTGCACTTATCAAAATATTTGTACTTAATAATGACAGAAATCTGAGCTTATGTACTATCTTGTCACCATGTCGTAGCTACCATTTAGAAAGACCCTTTAAATTAGATATGGGAGGGAAAGAATGCATCATTCATTATTATTGAGTGAATGCACTGAACTCTGAACAGCAATTATGGGTTAGTTGTAAGGAGAGAATCGTTACGCTTGAATGAAGAACAGCAATTACAGTCTGTTGTCTCTGTGGCATACTCAGGGTTTTTTATTTAAGCGGCTGGCGAGATTACCAAGAAGGAAAGGGACAACTGGTGGTGGTGAAACAAGAGGACTAGTGACAGACAGGCAGTGAACATGGTTGCCAAACTTAGGAGCCTGCCTCCTTTTCTAAATGGTAAGTCAAGAAGAATGCCAAGAAAAACCTGCTCTCAGAGGTGACTTAGAAAGCCTTTTAAAATAGTATTCATGTTGTAGAAAGTCCCAAAGGACTGAGGAAATGTAAACGTCCCATGTTCCCTGAAATAACAATACAATCTTTGTGATCCCTTTCTTTAAACAACTGGCCAATCAACATGTACCAAGCATCTGTTATGTCCCAAGCTGGTAAAAGGCATAAGACATGCTCCCTGACCTAGAGAAATTTATAGTCCCACGTGAAAGCCAGACACAATAGCAAATAACTCCAATGATCAAAAAGAAGAAAAAGGTGTGTGCACAGTGCCAAAGTGGCCCAGAGGGGAAATCTACCTCCATTTGTGGGAATCAGGAAGAATTTCATAAAGTGGGTGATTGTGGATCAGGGTTCTGAAAGCTGAATAGGAGTTCCATAGTTGGATAAGAGGGTAGGGATGAAGAACATTCGGTCAGGCAGCAGATTGGGCAAGAGCTCAGTTTTGGTGTCAGGCCAGACAGGCTTTGAGTTTTAGTTCTAACTGCTCTCTAGTTGTGTGAACTTGGGCAAGTCATTTATTACTCTGTGCCTTGGTTTCCCTGACCTGTCAAGTTAAGCTAATAACAGTGTCTACCTTATAAAGGTTTTGTGACATATTTAATACAGTGCCTGGCATGTTGTATGTGCTCAGCTAATGTCAATTTTTATTAGCATTCCAGGCACAGGGGAAGGCATGAGCAAAGGCTCAGAGGCACAGAACAGCTGTGGTGCTTTTGTATTTTCTCAGGGCATTCCAGCAATTGTTTATAATTCTGTAACAAAAAAAAAAAAGTCCCAGAAAAGCTGAAAAAATAAATAGCATTACAAAATCTTTAAAGTCTTAAAATGACATTAGAGCCAACTGCACTTGATGATGTAACTTACTAGCAATTTGTTTAGAAAACAAAAAGAATAGGAATGGTATTTACCCTGAGTGAGGTTGCTGGAGGCTTTGACCAGGGGAAAGGCCCCTTGGAAGTGGGAACTGCAGCACCACTTGAAGAACAGGGGTTTGGAGGAGCCAGGTGCTAAGTGGCCCCATGAATCCTAAGCAGGTCTGTGTTCCTTGTTGAATGACAAGTGCCCATTGCCCCGAGCTGACCACTCTCCAAAAGGGACGGATGGTTCGTGGGCAAGCTCCACATGTAAAAACCAACAAGAATTTTGCAAAAATATGGTTTGAGAAAAATATAATATTTTTAACGTGAAAAACAAATTTGACACAAAGATACATGTAAAAGACTGGTGGTGGTAATTTGGTATTCAGTCGGGGCACATTTTCAGAGGCAGGCGCATTCTGCTTGTGCCTGAATCAGACTCATGATTTGCTTGCCAAGCTGGCTGTCATGGTCTGTGACAGTAAAGTAGCAAAGCCACCCTGGGGGGAGCTGAACAGAGGGCGCCATCTTGGGCCCTCACCCACTCATGGACATTTTAGTGAATGACTAGAGTTCTTTTGCTTTCTTTTGATCCTTTACTGAAGCGTCCTCTGCCTCGAACTCAGCATGAGTGCCTGGTCTCAGAGGGTGGGGAGGGAAGCCTTCTGAGTCACATAGGACCGAGCTCAGATTTCTCTTTCCCCTCCAACCCAAGCTCGGCTGCTTGCCCTCTCTCTCTCTTAGGGCACGTCCTTTCCCAACAGGCTCCTGGTCCCTCATGTAAACAGACCCTTGGCAGGCCTGCCTCACAGCTCTCCCCAGATGCCCAGACTTGCCCAAATCCTACGGAGAACGCAGCTTAGGCTGCCAAAATGGGACTCCTGCTACACACTGGCCCTAAACACTCCAAAAATAATAACGACACGGTGGGGGAAATCTGCAGAGCACAGACATGGGGAGAGCTCAGTGACTCATGCCCATCGCAACGTGCTCCCAGCTGACATACTCATTTCTGTAGACTTTTGATTTAGCTTTAGCCATAAGGTAATGGCATCACAGCCGCTCCCAGAAGGACCAAATAGGCTCATTCGCTCAAAGCATATACCCTAGGAAATTGCTTATGTATCTCAATCCCCAAACTCAGATAAGCCAAGACTCCATTAAGCGAGTCTTTTGGGGTTGTCTACCCAAGCCACACCAGGTCTTGAGCAAAGTTCATGGCCACAGGCTTTGGGGTCAGACCAAGCGGGGTTGACATTTATTTGGCAACTTACAAGTTGTATGACCTATGGCCATTACCTTATCTCTGTCTCGGTTTTCTCATCTGTCAAAGGGGTAAATCATATGCACTTATGGGGTTTTATAGATAATTCTATATGATAATGAGTGCAAAGGGCCCGGCCCGAGGGCTGGCACTCAGTAGGCTCTCAGAAGCGGAAGCTGTGACTGTGAGCAAACATCCGGGGAGAAGAGGGCTGCGCTCCAGGTCTGGACGTGCAGACGTGGTGAGGTGGGAGAACGGGGTGGGAGCAAAAGGAAAAGAGAATAAGAGCATTTCTGACTGAGGAAACAGCAAAGCAAAGGCATGGATAAATATGAAGTTGGGTGTAAGGTGTTGGAAGGCTCCCTATGGAAGAGCCGTTCAGGGAATTTTCTAGAAGGAGAGGTCTGGGTTCAGAAGCCTCCCCTTACTCTGCAGCCTCTGCACAGCTCCTGGTTAAATCCAGGCCCCGCTGGAATTTTGAGAGAGCCAGGTCTAGATTAGATGGTGAGCCACCACCTGCTGGCCTTGTGGATTTCGTGCACATCCGTGCTGCCGCCATCCATTTCATCTCATTGCTATGATGTCAGTGATAAATGCCAAGTTTGATCCCTGCATTCTTTTCATTGCAAACTACTGACTATGTTAAAAAGTAATGACAGGCTAAAATTCAACTCAGTTCACTCTAGCAAGGATTTATTAAGCATCCACTATGTGCCTAGTACTGTGCCTTAGATTGTGATAGGTGGACTTAATTTATTCATGCTTCAGTTTACTCATCTGTTAAACCAAGCTTGAACCAAATGGCTCTGAAGGTTTTTTGTTTTGTTTTGTTTTTTTCTTAGTTCTAAACTTAGAGGAAGTCCTCAGAGAGCTTAGAATTTTGCTGGGAGGATGATTTTACTTTTGCTGTGAGAAAAATTGTATAAAACAAATAGGAACATAACCAAGTATGTGTGTGGTACTAACAATCAGCTTAATTCTGAGTTCAAAATAATAGCTGTTAAGTAGAGGTCAGCAAGTCTGGTCACAGTATACATTGAATACCTAGTGTGGGGAAAGCATTCCGGAATTGGGCTGCAAAGAAGGCAGCTCCAAATCAGACCTCAGATCACACACAACTTATTTTGTTTTGTTTTTGTTTTTTTTTTTGAGGTGCACGGGCCTCTCACTGTTGTGGCCTCTCCCGCTGCAGAGCACAGGCTCCAGACGCACAGGCTCAGCGGCCATGGCTCACGGGCCCAGCCGTTCCACGGCATGTGGGATCTTCCCGGACCGGGGCACGAACCCGTGTCCCCTGCATCGGCAGGCGGACTCTCAACCACTACGCCACCAGGGAAGCCCCACACACAACTTTGAACTGTGAGAGGAGAGAACGTTCAGATGCCACTTTCCCTCTGAGAGTCTGTGAACCCAGCATTTGCTCGATTTGAAATTATTAAAGGCGAGGTTTTTCTGTTTCAGGTCTGATGGGAAGATTTCTGTGTTTGGCGATGGTAATCACAGATGGATTGAGACGATTCGTTCCCATTCTGCTGCTTATGAACAAGCACAATTAGAAGCTGACAGCAAACACGCTTCACAAAAATTATCACATTTAGTGTGATTCCCATAATAAAAACAGGAGCAAGCACAGGAGTCTTTTCAATTTACACAAAGAACCCTGGGGTCTCTTGACAGTCACTGCTGATCCAATGTTTCTGAGTAAACTTTATTAGGAAACAGATTGAAAACTCCTGAGGTTTAGTTAAATCTTGGTTTAAAACACACACACATACACACCCCATGCCTGCCCTCACACCTTATTTATTCTCTTTCTTTAACCAAAGCATTCATATTAATACTACCCAGATATTAGAAGGAAGGGGTGTGGAGGGTCCTATTGCCATCACATTCTATGTGTGTAGTGATGTGCCAAGCCTTGGAGAGGCTTCCTAGACATAGCTGGCTTCCAATCTTACTGTAATTAGCAGCACTCATTTGTGTACTGTTGTACTTTAAGAAGCCTTTTATATATGTTATCTGATTTAATCCTCATAACAATCCCGAGAGCTATAGAAATAGGAAGTACTTTCTGTGTTGTTTTATAGGGGAAAATGGATGTTCAGAGGAGAAAAGTGACTTCTTCAAAATCACCCTGCTATTAGGTGCTGGGGCAAGCCTTGAATCCTGGGATGGACCTTGCCTCCATTTTCGTGTCCTTGACACTTCAGGCATCAGGGAGGCAAGAAATGGACACACAAATCACGTATTCATTCTAAAATATTTGTTGACCGCCTATGTTATTGCTGCCTACTAGGCATCCTGTTCAGTGGAGTGGAGTGGTGCTTGTTACTGCTTTGTGTCTCATCAGCACCTTTTGGGAAACTGCCCCTCTCCCATTCCATAATAGTCCTGTTCTATCTACTCGATTTGGTCAAGGCTGACTCCACCCTCCTGCCACGAAGGAGGGGAGGGTGTCTGTCCCTGACTGGCCAATTAGAATACTCCATATACCTATGCCACCTGTGATTGGTTCAGACATAAGCATGTGACTTCAAGTGGGCCAATCAGAATCTGCCATAGGACTTTTCACCAAAGGTCTCAGCAAAAACATTTACGTCTTTCTCTGGAACTTCCAGGGGCCACATTGCCTCCATGGGGAGAAAAAGTATCTGAGGATGGAGCAAAGGAAAAGCAAGTAGAGCTGAGAGATAAAAGAGTGCAAGACACCTGATGGCTTCTTTTGAACTCTGGATCCAGCTGGACAAGACAGAGAGGACTCTTCTATTCTATTGGATAGGGAGAAGACAGACAACAAACCAATAAAAAATATAATATTAGGGCTTCCCTGGTGGTGCAGTGGTTGAGAATCTGCCTGCTAATGCAGGGGACATGGGTTCGATCCCTGGTCTGGGAGGATCCCGCATGCTGCAGAGCAGCTAGGCCCGTGAGCCACAACTACTGAGCCTGCACGTCTGGAGCCTATGTTCCGCAACAAGAGAGGCCGCGATAGTGAGAGGCCCGCGCACCGCAATGAGTAGTGGCTCCCGCTTGCCACAACTAGAGATAGCCCTCGCACAGAAACGAAGACCCAACATAGCAAAAATAAATAAAAATAAAATTCATAAACTCCTACCCCCTATATCTTCTTTTAAAAATATATATAATATTATACATGTATATAAAATTTCAAACTGTGGTATCATGAAGGTAAGCACAGGCAGAAAAGCTTTGATTCAGACAAAAATACTATGGTCAGAAGAGGGAACGCTAAGTACAGTCCAAGAAGGACATGTATGATTTACTGGCGAAGGTACCACTTACGTTGGATTTTGAATAATAGGAATAATTATGATGACAATCATCTTAATAACGACGACCTCAACAATTGCAACAGCTAATATTTATTGACTCAGTGTATCTTAAATTATTTCATTTAATTTTCACAAATCCTGTGAGGTAGGAGTTACTGTATCTGTGTTTTACTGGTGAGGAAATTAGGATGAGAACAATGAAGGAACTGGTCAAAGGCCATAGCTGGTAAATTGCACAGCCGGGCTGAAACTGAAGACTGGCTCCAAAGCCCCTGCTTTGTAATTTCTAGGGTGTGTTGCCAGCAAAGTGGGGAGTCACGTTCCAGATGGGAGGTACAATCCAGAAAGTTTCCATAAGAGGAACAAAAGGGGAAATCTGGGGCTTGTGTCAACGCTGTTCTTTAATATCTTAGTATACATCTGTTGACACAAAGCATTTATCAACTCCTGGCACATGCCTGGCACTGGGATACAGAGTACACAAGACTCAGTCCCTGCCCACAGGACCTCACCCCTCACCATCTGGAGATAACACAAACAAGTGAACCCACATGCAACCCTGGGCTGAATCTAAGTTTAATTTCCCATCGCTCCTTATTCAGTCTTCTCTGCTTCTCTCTCCCCTTCATCACCCCTTATTTCTCATTTTTTACATCTTATTTCTCTTTCTGACTGGAGCTAAGTTGGAAATGGAACCTTTAGTGGTGGACAATTAGACAGTAAATCCCCTTGGCTTATGTACCACTTGATCCATCACCTGCTATTTTGCTTTCTATGAGTTACTACGTGTGAATTACATACGAGCTCGATGTGAAAATCCAGCCCCATCAAATGCAGACCTTTCCCTGTTCACTTCCCCTCCCCCCTTTCACTCCACTGCTCTTATTCACTGCTATTCCTCTCCCCACTCCCCAGGTCTGACAAAAGCAGATTCTTCAAAATTGTCCTTCTGGGACTGTCTATTTCATTTTGAACTTGACACAAAATTACTATTTTTGACAGGTGAACTTTTCAGCATGCCTGATACAAATATTTTAATATCCTGTTACCTGAGCTGAGGGAGAGAGAAAGTTTTACACCAGACACCTACAGTGGCAAGGGAATAAGTTTTCTGGTGACTGATTTAAAGGTACAGTAATAGCAAAATGGTTAATGAGCGAACCATCCTTGGTAGGGCAAAGGTCAACAGGGAAAGCAAGCCCAGTAACTCAGCCAGAGCTATGGGACCCACGTGAGGGAAGAAATGCCTGTCAGACAGTGCAACAGTTTCACCCCAAGTTCATTCCCAAGAGGTTAGAAAGGAAAAAAGTTGGCTGACATCTAGAATGTCTCCTGACTTACTCCAAGGGATAGAGGGCAAGTGGGAAGAAGTGGCTTGGGTGACAAGAAAGGAAGGCTCACTAGTGCAGGTGTGTTGGATGTGATAGAATGGTGATTGCTCTCACTGAAGTGTTGTATGATAGGTCATTTGGGTAGAAAAATAGATATCAAAATATTGCATATTATCTGCAAGTCCATATGATCAGCCAACCAGAAAAAGATGGAGAGTTAGGCATGGGAAGGCAATAATGCTGGCAGGGCAGAGCCTGTGAGAAACCAGAACTGACTGACACAGCCCCAGGAACCCCTAAAGCAATACTAGTGAATAGAACTTTCTGGAATGATGGAGAATATTCTTTTCTACACTAATTTGGTAGCCATACCATAGTTACTGAGCACTTAGAATGTGGCGAGTATATCTGAAGAACTGACGTGTTTTTTTTTTTTTTGCGGTACGCGGGCCTCTCACTGTTGTGGCCTCTCCCGTTGCGAAGAACAGGCTCCGGACGCGCAGGCTCAGCGGCCATGGCTCACGGGCCCATCCACTCCGCAGCATGTGGGATCTTCCCAGACCGGGGCACGAACCCGTGTCCCCTGCATCGGCAGGCGGACTCTCAACCACTGCGCCACCAGGGAAGCCCAAGAATTGAGGTTTTAACTTTAATTTTAATTAACTTTAAATTTAATCACCACTGTGGCTAGTGGTTACTGTATTGGACAGCACAGCTCTGCAAGGTGGGAACCTGAGGAATCTCTAAGATGCTGGCTTGAGTACTTCCCCCTTAATGGAACTCAGCTTCTCACAAGTTTCTTTCTTTTCTCTCTGCCAACTGGTGTCTTTACCCTCTGTGATTCTTTTTTCCAACTCAAGTTTCTGCTCTCTCCTAGTTTCTGCACCTTGATGATTCTGACTTACGTGGACCATCTGCTCTCTATATCAACAGTATTAATTTTCTATTGTTGCATAACAATATCACCAAAAACTTAGTGGCTTCAAATAACACATATTGATCATCTCAATGATTTTCATGGCATGGGAGTCTGCAGGTAAGATTTAGCCGTGTCCTGCTTTAGGGCCTCACAAACCTTCAGCCTCATCTGAAGCTTGACTGGGGAAGGGCCAGCTTCCAAACTCATATGCTTGTTGGAAGAATTTAGCTCCTTGCAGGCTGTTGGACTGAGAAATTCAGTTTCTTGCTGGCTGTTGGCTAGAGGTTGTCCTCAGCTCCTTGCCATCCGGGCCTTCCCGAAGGGCTGCCTGCTTCTTCAGAGACAGTAAGAGAGAAGTCTCCTCTCCAGATGGGTAGTACAGTCTCATGCAATGTAATCATGTACCCAGATACACATAACCACACACATCCTGTCACCTTTGCTATATTCTATTGATTAGAAGCAAGTCACAGATCCTGCCCACGCAGGAGGGGAGGGGGCGACACAAAGGCATAGACGCCAGGAGGCAGCATCCTGGGGCCACCCTGGAGCTGGTCCTCCATGCCATTTCCAGCCTAAACTCTTATTGCTTTGGGCTCATTTTCTTGGTGTTCCTGTTCAAGTTGTAGAAACAAAGAAATAATCAACCTGGCTGATTCCTTTGCACCTGGCTACCTTCTACATCCCAGCCTCAGGTTGGGTGGGCCACCTCTCTGTGTGGATCAGCCTTGTCCAGGGGTGAGGTTACATGTTGGGCATGATTGGGTCAGGCAATGACTGAGTCCCTTGTACAGAAAGTCACATGGGGCTGCAGCCAGCAACGTGGGTCTGTGGTCAGGTCATGCCCTGCACATGTAAAAGGCATAGGAAATTCTACTCCCAAAGACTGCTAGAGGCAAAGAGGTTTTCTTTATTCTCCTTCTTTTGCTCACAGCCTTTATCTGAGGTCCAGAGAGAAGAGGAGAGCTAGAGGGAAAGGGACCCTTTGAAACTGGATCCAGTTACATTTTAGACAAATTAAAGGAAATGTTACTTTACAGAGTAGAAAGTAACCTCACGGAATGCCTCGTTCCAAAAGCAAAGAGAGCTAGGAATATAAATGGATTAAAAGATATAAATGACATAGTCATAAATTATGTCTATGAAAATAATCCAGATGATTAGCAATATGGGAAGAGTTAAACAAATTATGGCAAATTAACATCATGGAGTGTTATACAACTTTTAAGAAGGATTATATGAAAACTAAAACAATGTAGAAAAGTATTTTTGATCCAAAGCTGGAAGAAAAACCCAGAATACAAAAATTTATATATGAAAAATTAGGACTTTGTAAAATTATATATGCATGGAATGGAGCATGGAAAATGTTTGATTATAAAAGTGTTTTTTCTTTAAATATCCTTTATAGTTATTATAAAGCTTATTATGAAAAAAGTTTAGAAATAAATGACTAATAGCTAATGTTATTTGACCTAACTCTGTGCTAAATACTTTCCATGCTTTTAACAGGGTGGTCCCAGCTGTTATCCTTAATTCACAGATGAGGAAACTGCGGCTCCAAGAGGTCAAATAACTTGCTCAACCAGATGCAGGGATTTGAAAGCAGGCTGACTGGCTGTTGAACTAGGGCTGTTTAAATCAATCTGAAGTACGATGGGCAAAGCATGTGAGCCTGTAAGCTCTTCAATGACTTGTAGAATATTTGAAACCTAATAAAACAAAACGGTGCATTCAGTCCAACTTCAAACACACACTTGATAAATGTAGGGTGACATGTCCATAGAATATAAAATTATATTAACATTATTGTAAAGTTTAGGATTCACAACCATTAAAGTTTCTCATTTTGCAAGAATTCCTGATTGCCTGTGGTGATTGTTGCAAAATGATTGCCAATTATACCTCAAATGAGTTGCTTTTAGCCAAATAATTTCACCAGTAACATTAGAAAAATTATTCCCCCAATTTTTGTAGGGAGTATAGGGTGTAGGTGCAATGAAAAATATTGGATATGGTGTGGGATCTAAAATCTGTAAAAGTCTTAGAATAGACCTGTCCAGAGCCCATGCTGTCAGCTGTTGTCTATTCTACCTCTTTCCTACACAAGCATGACCCTTTGGGGCAGTGGGGAGAAGTGGAGAAGGAAGATGGCAAGGACCAGGGACAAGGGTCGGGGGAGTGGCAAGAGGGGGAGGAGGGAGCGGTCAGGGGGCGAGAGGCAGCTGTTAGCCACAGGACGATGCACTCCATGCATCCCAAAGCTGACTCTGTATGATGTAACACCTGAGTTCTGATTCTTCTGCTCTCATGAGGGTATGAGGTGTGTGTGTGTGTGTGTGTGTGTGCGTGCACATGTGCACCCACATGTGCACGTGTGGCATTTGAGTGTGTTGCTTGGGGGCTGTGTCCGTGGCAGAAGCACTTGAGGTAGGGTACCCCTATCTTTCTTTGCAGTACCAAATTTATGTGTCCACATTTTTCAACAGTTTGCAAACCCAAGCTGTAGCACTCTCTAGAACCAATCCCATGCTTTAGGGGAAACTGAACTGTGCACTGTCTTTTTTTTTTTTCTTTTTTTTTCCGGTACGCAGGCCTCTCACCGTTGTGGCCTCTCCTGTTGCAGAGCACAGGCTCTGGACGTGCAGGCTCAGCGGCCATGGCTCCCGGGCCCAGCCGCTCTGCGGCATGTGGGATCTTCCTGGACCAGGGCACAAACCCCCGTCCCCTGCATTGGCAGGCGGACTCTCAACCACTGCGCCCCCAGGGAAGCCCTGTGCACTGTCTTTAAATAATGAGCTGCCAGCTGTTAAACAGTCAACCCTCCAGCACTCCTGAGTGAGGGCTTAGTAAACTACTAGAGCTTGCTTTCATCTTTGCAGCTAATCACACCCCTTTCCAAGCAAATTTTAACCCAGGCTTTGCTCTACATGGAAGCCACATTCAGGGGGATTTTAAGCGCCCATCCCACCAGCATCCTCAGTTTTGGGGGTACCCATGAGGGCACTAATGTTCTTTCCTAAAGCAAGTGAACCAGAATGCTTTGAATGTAGAGTTGCTTGAAATGTCATTAATAGGTTTTCCTCCCCCTTTTCCATCCTTTTCCCAGACTTCTTTCTCTACCAAAATATCATTCTCAATTTACAGGTGGCTTCTGAATATAACTTTTCACTGAGTCACTCAAAGCGAGTTTATGAGAGGAGGCCTCTATGCCCCAACTGTGAGGCATTTAGGAGTCCAAGATAACATCTGTGGACTGGGTCCTCTTACATTTCTAGCCTTGCAAACTCATTTTTGATGACACCCATTAAATAACGTTCATGGCCATTTTTTTCCTTTCTGACCAAGCACTGGGATCTCACGTGATAACTACAGGCTGTATGTTACTCGATCAGGGTAATGTAGAATAATTACTGGCCCACTGCACTTCATTACACCACTGTAATCGGCGGAGGCTTGATGTTTCAGTTATAGTTGCTCTGAGAATTGAGCTGACATGGATACTGTGATAGGAATGATAGGGCGACAGAGCCCCTGCAAATGGCGGAAATTGGCATCCGGCCAATAGGTTCTGAAATGCAATATGCAACTCAGCCCAGGACACCTGCTTTGCGTCTCTCATTTTCTCTTGGAAACAATATGATCATGGAATAAATGAGTCCTTCAACTTGTATTATGCCTTATAAAAGGTCATTGAAATGCCAGAGAATGTTAAATACCACGGAAATATTTGGAGAATAACATTCCATGGTACATCATCTAATTGTTTTAACGGTCAGTTTCATGGGCCCAGTTGACACCCTCCTTCGGTCTAGATCAGTCTGTAGATAGCTTTTTTTTTTTTTTTTTTTTTTTTGCGGTACGTGGGCCTCTCACTGCTGTGGCCTCTCCCGTTGCGGAGCACAGGCTCCGGACGCACAGGCTCAGCGGCCATGGCTCACGGGCCCAGCCGCTCCGCGGCATATGGGATCCTCCCGGACCGGGGCACGAACCCGCATCCCCTGCATCGGCAGGCGGACTCTCAACCACCGCGCCACCAGGGAGGCCCTGTAGATAGCTTTTTAATATTTACCTGGTATAAAACAATGATCAACAGTCCAGACTTGTAAAAGGACTATAGAGTCACCATATACTTTATCATCTGAAATAGGGCACTTTAGAGAGAATGGAGTTATATTAATAATTACACTGGGACAGGGGCATAAATTTGGACTGTTACCAGGAAAATGAGGCCTATGGCACTCAAGACATAGGGCACAGCTATGACCTTTGTTCACTATCCTTTTTCTTACAGCCAAAGCTAGTGTCACCTGGAGATGACAAAGGTTATGAGCTTGGCCCTTCTCCCCACCTGGCTGGGTGAGATGCATCCCACCGGCCCTTCTAGTCCAGCAAGGCGATGTTAACATAGGCCTGGAGCTTCTGAGAGAAATCTAGGATAAATATAGAGATGAGGGAGTCATCCCTGCACATGGGCATGTATGGATACCTTCACGGGAAAGCCCCACCTTGGCAAATATCATTAGGAAGCCATGGACTGAAGAGGAGGAGCCTTGGAAGCAGGAGAGGGAAGAGTCTAGAGAAAGAAGGAGACCCAGGACAGTGCAGGATCATGCGAGGTGAGAGAAGGATGCACAGACATTCATTGGATCTGGCGAGAGGAGGGTATGGCGGCCAGCATCCCCCAAGGTGGCCTCCAGTGGTGCTGCCTCCAGGTATTCACATCCTGTGTGGTGACTCCCACACCACTAGGGACGACTTATGTAACCAGTAGGATATTGCTGAAATGATAGAGTGTGACTTCTGAAACTAGGTCATTGAAGACACTGTGGCTTCCCTGTCCTCCCCCTTTGATCACTCGTGTGTCATGAAGACACTCAAGCAGTCCTGGGGTGGGGTCCTCATGGTGAGGGTGGGGTCCTCATGGTGAAGAACCGAGGGCCCCTGCCAAGAATGGTGGCAGTGAGCCATCTTGGAAACAATCTGGTTACGAAGAATATGTTCCTTTTAGGTTTCCCACAAGCAATGTCCACCAGCTTCTTTTCAAGGAAATGATACTGTAAGATGCCACTAACAATATGATTTAAGACTCTGTGTGCAAAAATCTGCCTTATTACTTTATAACCATGCTTCTCGTTTTCCAGGGAAATAGTTGGAGCCTCCTTTTAACTTTTTGTCCCCCATCCCACATTTTTCTATAGATGAAGTTTTATGGCACGGGACAACCCATATAAAATGCATCCACAATAATGCCTTTAAGTGGGTCAATTTGTTCAGGCCACCTGGAATTACTGGATGATGTCCAAATGGCATAAACCTTTTCTGAAAGACAACTGCAGTGTCATCACGTGATCCGAATCTGTTTGATTGAAAAAAAATGGAGGCATGGCTGCATGGCCCTGCTGGAGTTTTCTGACATTCACTTCCTTTGAAGAACAAAACTGTGTGTGGCATTTGCAGGGTGAGCTGAGTTTTCTCTATTAGCTTCGTCCAGACCCAGACCCTCCTTTTGCCCTGTGTTTCCCTGGCTAAATCACATCCCTGATCCACTCTAAGTCATGAATTAATAAAGAATCAACCAACTGCCCTATCTGGAGAAGGCTGTTTAATCTTTCATGGCTGGCGCCAGGAAGGATGCCCTTTGAATGGTTATTTCTTTTCTTTTTACTCCATCCCCCTGAAGAGTTGATCAAAACAAATGCTGTCTCATTTTCTTATTTTGTTTTGTTTTGTTTTTTTCAGGTAATTTTTTAAAAACTTGGTTTTACAAAATGAGAAAGGAGGGAAGGAAGGCAAACATTCAGGGCTGCTGTATAGGTTGTGCACTTTACAAGACGTGCAGTAAAGGAGGGGTGTGTGGCTAAAATCCAGACCCCACTCCACTTGTCCAAATGTGGGCCCTGGCCTGGGGCCATGTCCATTGAGAGGAGAGGCACCTATTGGCGAGTCACATGGAAGCCTGTCTCGGGTAACACCCGTCCCACCAACATCATTTCTTTCCTCCTTCTTCTCTTTGTCTTCCCTTCTCTTTTCACCTTAGCAAGAATCCTATATGAAGTCTCTTGTAATTTGTTTTCCTCCCCGAGGAAAGGTTAATTCTTGTAGCCGTAATTCATTTACAGGAAATTAGACACAGGAGCAGTTGGACGTCCAAGATAATTTGAAAAGCCCCTTTGAAGATCTTTCCTTCAGGTTCACTAAAGGCCCTGTCCCCAGCCTGAATGCCTGATGGGGCCTCAAGGCATCACACAAGTGTGTTCCCTGTGGCGAGACTGGTATCCAGGGAAGGGTTGACTGGGGCAGGACACCCACGTTGGGACGTCTGGGGGTAACTAGACAGGACTGGGGTTTAGAACTGACTTTTCTCAGTATTCCCTGCTCTTCCCATCCTCAAACACTTCCTTCCAAGGGTTTTAATGAAGCTTTTTAATGTTTGGTGTCAGCCCAAGATGTTGGGTCATTTTTCATATTCATATAGCATCACTATCTCCAGTTTATCTGTCATTAACAGAGCCAGAGGACAGAAATCCACAGATAATTCAAAAGTTCTTGATAAAGGAAAGTTTTCATTTTCTCTCCTGTGTTTCTTAGAGCAGGCACAAGCCATGAAAATGACATATTTGAGTTTTATCCTGGTCCTTCTCCATCTCCTGCCATAGCGAGAACCATGGGCTATTTTAGGAAGGTTGCTGTATTTTATTATCTTCACGACATTATATTTTCTTCTCTTAAGAGCAGCATTATGTAGAATGGTCTGGAGTCAATTCCTCATTTTAATTTTCCTAACAGGCTTGGAAATGTGAAAAGGCTTGACTGTGACCAGGGGCTAGTCCTACAGCAGAAATGCAATGACCAGGGGCTAGTCATACAGCAGAAATGCAAAGTCTAAACACCATGCAAGGTTGCTGCATTTTGTTTGTTTAGCCCGCCCCCTCCTTCCACTCCCCCGATTTTTCCCTTTGTAATTGGGAGTTGCTCGGAGCATAGGAATCACCTTCATGAAATGCTTACTGTCCCGCACAACATGATGTAGTAGCGATGACAGGTGACTGGTCTCTAAGCCAGTATCTAAGGTTGTGATGGCTTCAAAACTTTCTTTTTGGCTTAGCATTATTAGTTTCTCATCTCTTTTCTAAACTGTTTGGCAGGGAAATTATTCTTAAAAGTTCTCAAGGACATCCAGACATTGGAATATTATTCAATACTGAAAAGATATGCATTATCAAGCCATGAAAAGACATGGAAAAAACTTAAATGCATATCACTAAGTGAAAGTAGCCCATCTGAGAAGACTACATACTGTATGATTCCAATTGTATGACATTCTGGACAATACTACGGACAATAAAAAGATCAGTGGTTTTCAGGGATGGGATGAGGGAGGGATAAATAGGCAGATCAGAGAGGATTTTTAGGGCAGTAAAAGTACTCTGCATGATATAATAATGTATCCGTGTCATCGTGCATTTGACTAAACCTATGGAGTGTACAATACCAAAAGTGAACCCTAAAGTAAACTTTATGGACTTTGGGTGATTATGATGTATCAACATTGGTTCATCCTTGGTAAAAAACGTACCATTCTGGTGAGTGGTATTGATAATGGGGGTGGGGGTGGGTGCTAGGCATGTGTGCAGGAAGGGGTGTATGAGAAATCTCTGCACCTTACTTTCAGTTTTATTGTAAACCTAAAATCACTCTAAAATGTTGTCTTAAAAAAAAAGTATTCAAGGAACTAAAGCTAAAGGACATCTACACTGTGACTCAGCCCACACCTGGGTACATGATGACAGAAGTGAGTGCCTGTGTCCACAAGAATGTTCACAGAAACTTGATTCATAGGAGCCAAAAGCTGGAAACAACCCAAACGTCCACTGACAACAAGAAATTGTGCTAGATGTGCAATGGAATACTACACAGCAGTGAAAATGAACAGATCATTGCTACGAGCGATAATGTGGAAACATCTTGCAAACACACTGAGCAGATTCCCAGTGGGCTTGTAGCTTTGCCTTTAACCCGGGTCCACTGCTGGAGGCACTGACGCCATACCTTTTTCTTACCAGCATCTTTCCCCCAGGTGCCTGAGTCTTATCTGCCACACCCACGGTCATGGAGCATCATACGGACTGATCTTCCTGAACCATGTTGGTGTGACCTGCCTATGAGAAAGCCCACTACCTGGAGCCTCTTATGGTCATGTCCATTGCTTGATGGACCCCCTGATTGCGAGCAGGTCCCTCTGACACCATATATCCATATATTGCACTTCTGGGCCTCTGAGAAACAGCCCTACAGGTGGGTCCCTTCACTTACGTACTGGCCTCAGCTTCCTCTCACTCCCCATTGTGTCATGTTGACAAGCCCCCAACCACACAGTGCACTCCCCCAACCCAGATTGGGACAGTTTACCCCCACCAGCTGCTGTATTTCTGATATGCCCATTATCACTCAGAATACTAAAGAAAACCCAAATCTTTCGTTAAACACCCTAAGACCTAGAGTGTACAATGAAATGTATATTAACACTTTCTTTTGAGCTCTTTCTTGTGGCATTTGTTTGGAGAGGAAAATCTCCTTTGCAACTACCCATTAACCATTCATGTTTTGAGGCACGGGGAGAAAAAGGAGAAAGGAGAAAAGATAAAGGGATAATGCCCATGAGACAGTCCACTGGACAGGTTCACCACGACGTGAAGCGTTTCAGACATGTTCGATCTGTCTCTATAATTTTGTTATTCATGAGACATAAAGGGAGTGAGAGAGCAAAGTAAACACAGCTACTTAGGAGATGGATGGAGCACACAAAGAGAAACGAAGCCACAAAACACAGCAAAAGAGCAGAGCATTATAGGCAGAAGAATTACGTCTGGATTATTCTGCTTAAATAGAAGAAACATAAATCACACCAAGGGGCTCATGCAATGTGCACTGGAGTGATAATGAACAGAACAGCCCTATCTGCCCTCTGTCTTCCGTGCTGAGTTGAATCTTACCCCTCCTGTGGGATCCTGCAGAAGTCCTAGGAGCGAGCCACGGTCCCGGTTCTCCTGCTCAGTCCTGCCCAGTCCTGCCCTGTCCACTGTGGTCTTGCCCCTGCTCTCCACTCCATCACTGTCTATTTTCTGCCCCTGCTATTATACTTCCCTGCTCATTCCATTAGTTATCTTTGAATATGTTTTTGTCTTTGCTTCTGTCTCGGACTGCAAGCCTCTTGAAGGTCCTTGTGTCTTTGTACCTTTCTTCTGTGCCCTGGGCTAAAAATGCTTCCATCTAGCAGGTACACAGTATATTTGTATACTTAAATATACTCATATATTGGTTGGTAAATTAATTTCAAGTGCTAGTGACTACATTTTTCTGCAGTCGGGGCTGTGAGCAGAAATTCTGCATGCTCAGCACTTTTGGAGGCAGATGGTTAATTATCACTGAGCCACCTACTATAGGACCCTATTTGGGCAAACATGTCCATTTATAGCAGCTGTTATTCTTAAAATACCTTCAATAGATTGACAAGAACAATGCAACAGGGTCAAAGATTTTCAATAGTAAATATTTTTGTCTAGATTTCACCAATTAAGTATATTTGGAGAGTCACTGAGATTTGAGAACCGATGTCTTTTACCCAATAAGGATATCATAAAATTAGTGATCTGTTTACTCAACTAACCTTTTGAAATGTCTCAATTTCCTTTGAATAAGAAATAGCAGAAAGGCTGAACTGTGTGATTCTATCTGGGTTCTAAAGTCATTGTAAATCAGAAATATCCTATATTCCCCCTCCGCCCACAAAAGTTGCGTTCATCCACTTTTCCTTTTTAAAAAAATATTTATTTATTTAGGCTGCTCTGGGTCTTAGTTGCGGCACGCAGGATCTTTAGTTGTGGCATGAGGGATCTTTTTTCAGTTGCGGCATGTGGACTTCTTAGTTGCAGCATGCATGCAGGATTGAACCCGGGCCTCCTGCAGTGGGAGTGTGGAGTCTTACCCACCAGACCACCAGGGAAGTCCCTCATCCACTTTTCAATTTGGATAGTCAGTGATACCTAGAGGGAGATGTGCATTTTAAAATTCCAGACATGAGTCACACATTGTGTTTATCTCACGTGTATGGGGCAGTGAGGGTAGAACCTTTTCTGTGCCTGTGTTTCGTCATTTATAAAATGAGGATAGGGCTTCCCTGGTGGCGCAGTGGTTGGGAGTCTGCCTGCCGATGCGGGGGACGCGGGTTCGTGCCCCCGGTCCGGGAGGATCCCACGTGCCATGGAGCGGCTGGGCCCGTGAGCCATGGCCGCTGGGCCTGCGCGTCCGGAGCCTGTGCTCCGCGGGGGGAGAGGCCACAGCAGTGAGAGGCCTGCGTACCGCAAAAATAAAAATAAATAAATAAATAAAATGAGGATAATAGAACATCAAAGTGTTGTTAGGAGGGTTAAATCAGTTAATATTTAATATGTAGTCTTAGTGACTGACACGTGGTAAGCACTATGTAAGCGTTTGTTGAAGAAATAAAAATAAAATAAATTTAACTCTCATGGCAATGCTTTGTGGTCAGTACTTTCCAAAGTCCTTCTGCCAAAAATAGTTAAAAACTTTCATTTATTTTCTATCCTTAGATTTACAAACAGTGGATATCACTAAGCAATCTTCTCTAACCCTTGGTGGCAATTATTTGTACAGCCTGGCTGTCTCAACTTTACTTGTTTTGAATAAATAAATATACTTATATCTGTTCTCAAGGCCCCTAGAAACATTTTTCCAACACCAAGAGTGAAAAGGTACACCGCCATCTTTTTTTGGAACTGGCTAAGTCAGTTTCACACTTGACAAAGGAGAAGCTTAGTGGAATGGGAAAATGTATTAAAATATTAATTATGTATTACCGAGTTTCATAAATTTTTTAATTTTCTGAAAGGCACTAACAACAAGAACCTGTAATGACTCCAGGGAAATGACACATTTGCATTTTATTAGTTAAAATAAGTGCAGTAATACTCTAGTTATCTGATTGTCGCTGAAAAACAGACCATTTAATGTGTATACATTTTTCAGACAACTGTTTCTTGGTCCTTCAATTGTAAAAACTGATCATTTTAACTTTTTCTTTTTAATGATGGGAATAATCACTCATTTTCTATCTTTCAGATCGTATTAGAAAATATAAAAATTGCTGAACATAATGTTAGCTTTTTTTGTATGAGAAGTAAGGGTCAACATTTACTTTACTAAATAGTATTACAGTAACATCTTCAGATATCTTGAGGCATGAGAGAACTCTTTGCCTCTGCACTGAATGGCCCCACTGCTGATGCCTTATTAAATGTTGTGCTGGGATTTTATGTTTTTATTAGTTCACAGAACACTTGTTGGGTTTCACGTGTGAGGTACCGGTGATTGAAAGTAATTAAAACTATTAGTTTCTGGGGATTAAGAAAAAGAAAAAGTGATCAAGTCAGTGTTATAAGGGTGCATACTTATGACCACCTGCTCAACAGCAAGAGTAGGTGCTGTTGGTGATTAAAAAGAAGGAAGATAAGAGGGGAAAGGGGGGAGAGAAGGAAGAGGAGAGGCAAAGAGTAACTGGAAACTTCTCTTTCCCACCTGTGACTGGTACAACATGGAGACTGAACCTGCCTCAGAGCTGGGAGGTCCGATGGAGACGATGGATGGTGCCGGGTTCTGGAGAACCTGGATCCAGAGGGGCGCCACAACACAGACTCAGCTCCAGAGAACACGTTCTGGCTGCTGGTGGGTGCACCCATGCACCCTTCCCTGGTGACACCATGTGGATTAGGAAAATGAAGCTGCCTTATCCTTCCATCTGGAAGGGAGTCCAAGCTATTTTAGACATTCTAGAATGTTTTCACCAAAAAGAATAGTCTTGCCCAGAAAAGTCAAATTCTGCCAACCTTCTAACACATTGCTCACAAAAGCTATTTATTGATAAGGCTGAATTTTAAAAGTTAACAGCGGTGAGTTTTTTGAGTTAGAAAAGAAACAAACAAATAAATGTGTAAACGGCCTTAAATAATATAAGAAAAATTCTGAGCATCTGACCTTGCTGTGTCCCACTTGCAGCATTAGTTAGCAAAGCTGACCTGGTAAGGCTTAATCATTGCTCTGGGATGCTCGGCCACGTGATTCTTCTTGTCTCATACAGTTATCGCTGCATTTCCCCAGGTCTCTGAACTGATCGTGCCAAGTCAGGAGCCCACAGACATTACTGGGCCCCCAAGAGCATCCTGAGAATTGAATAATGACTACAGACGTGTCTTTGGGGGCTTCCCTGGTGGCGCAGTGGTTGAGAGTCCGCCTGCCGATGCAGGCGACACGGGTTCGTGACCCGGTCCGGTAAGATCCCAGATACCACGGAGCGGCTGGGCCCGTGAGCCATGGCTGCTGAGTCTGCGCATCCGGAGCCTGTGCTCTGCAACGGGAGAGGCCACAACAGTGAGAGGCCCGCGTACCACAAAAAAAAAAAAAAAAAAAAGACATGTCTTTGGGAGAAACACAAATATAACAGAGTTGGTTTTGACATTCATTTTTATTGGTATTGTGATTATGATCATGGTCTGTCCTTGTATGTGATCTAATTGCTTTCTAAAGCCCTCTCCAGGTGTTAATTTCTTAGCATGGCGCAACTGCTTGGGTTGGAATCAGCCAAAGTCTTCTCCTCAACCCACTCCTCCTTTAAGGAGAAGGAGGCAGGATATTTTCATAAGAGAAGATTTTGCTAAATCTATTCCAGGTATCTGCTTCTGTGACCATATCAGAACTTCAGGACAAAGAAATTTTGCCAGGTATTGAAATCCAATTAACTGTTATAATCATGCTAATGGCTAACACGTGCTGAGCACTTATGCAGTAGCAGGCGTGGCTCTGAGCAGCGGACGTGCATTAATTCACTGAGTGCTCCAGCAACGCCATGGTGCTAGTGTTGTCTGGTCCCAGGAGACGAATGGAACCCTGAAGCAGCTTGCTTGGGGGTCACAGACCCTGGACCTGCCCTCCTGCTGCCTCTTCATCATGTCTATTAGGAGTTGACCTGTGTCTCAAAATCAAGTCCAAAACAGAGGTGAGAACCCAACTGCAAGTTAAAATTACCTGGGGTGACAGGAGGGGTGATGCACAGAGTGTATAAAACTTCATACACTTCGCCCCGTGTCTATAAATCTTGAAACCTTGTGCTTTGCTGAGTCCAGCATGCAAGATAAAGTGGATTGTGGGGTGACCCTACAAGGGCAGGAATTTTGTATAAATACAACATGTACGTGAAAGAAGCCAGTCACAAGGGACCATGTGGTGTATGATTCCATTTGTATGAAATGTCCAGAATAGGAAAATCCATAGCAACAGGAAGTGTATTAGTGGTTGCCAGGGGCTGGAGGGAGGGGATTGGAAATGGGGAGTCTTTGCTGCGCATTATGAGTTCCTTTGGGGGATGATGAAAATATTCTGTTGATTGTGGTGATGGTTGCACAACTCTGTGACTAAAAGCCATTGAAGTGTGTGCTTTAAATGGCTGAATCGTATGGGATGTGAATTATATCTTAATAAAGTAGTTATTACTAGTAAAGAACCCTCAAAGTGTTGTCTTCCAAGTGTCTCAAGGCAGAGAGAGCTCAGGAGAACTCAAGCACATGTGGATTTCATAGAAGTCGCTCATTAGAGGGAGAAATGGCTGATTAATTTAATTTATATAATTTATGTTGATCATAAAAAATTAAGAGCAACCATAATCTTGACACTTAGAAATAATCATTGTCAACATTTTCAGGTTTATCCTTGAGGATTTTTTTTCTGTGCATATATAAGGTACATAGAGACACTGGATCATGCTACCTCCACTCTGTTGTAATTTGCTTTTCTCACTAAGCAACGTGCTATCATGGGGGCCCTCAAAGTGTGATGCCTGGGTCATCAGCATCAAAGTCACCTGGGCACTTAGAAAGCAAATTCTAGAACCCCATCCCAGGTTTGCAGAATGAGAAATTCTGGGGGCAGGGCCATCAATCTTTTTTTAACAAGCCCTCCAGCTCACCCTGATGCACACTCAAGTTTGAGAACCCCTGCCCTACCATGACTGTGTGCATGTAAATATATATGGATTTCTGCCATAATTTTTAGTGACTAATATTCCAATCTTTGGCTACTATAAGTAATGCTGCAGAGATCATCCTTGTACAGTCCTTGTGCATGTGTTTAATTATTTCCTCCACTACACTTCCAGAAATGTATTTACTGGGTCTAAGGTTTAGGATACGTACTTCCAAATTGCCCTCCAAAAGACCTTAATTTATGTTCCTACCTACAATGTATGAGAATGCCTATATGTTGTCTTACATTTTTGACAACTCTGGCTATTCTTTTTTAAAATTGATAATAATACAATAAGTAAAAAAGGTAAACCATTGTGTTTTAGCTTATATTTCTTTGACTGGTGATATTGAACATTTGTATGTGGTTATTGACTATTTCTTCATTTGTGAATATCTTGTTTATGTCCTTTATCCAAATTTCTATTGGACTTTTTATACACATATTTCTGGTGAAATTTAATATATCTTTAAATAGTAAGGATACTAGCCCCTGAATAGCACAAAAATTGAAAATATATCTTCTGTTTTTTTCCTTATAACTCTTTTTGCCATTTAGAATAAGTTTTAAATTTTAATGTCATAAAATTTTATTTTGGTGCCATTCTTTCAAAGGAGTTTCTCATCAAGTTTTATAAAAATATTTATGTATCTTTTTGTTAGTACTTTTACATTAAATTGCTTAAGCCATGTGGAATTTATGTTGGTGTAAATTGTCTTTTTTTCCCAAATGGTTACCCCTAGATCCTTTATTGGATAGTCTTGGCTTTCCTGCTTGGTCTGAAATTCTAACCTTATTATGTATAAATTTTTTTTATATGTTTGGGTCTGCTTCTGAATTTACCAGTCTATGTAATTAATCTGTCTCTTTTGGAGTCCGTTTTGATGATCAGAATTTTAATACATTTTAGTAAATGCTCGCTCATTAGTATTTTTCTTTTTCCAGATTTTTTTTCCTGGTTCTTCTCACACACCACAGTCTTCAAATAGACTTTAGTCAGGTTTGAAAAGAAGTATTGGAATTTTGACTTGGATTATGTTAAATTCATAGCATGATTTGTCAGTATTAATATCTTTAAACATTAGGTCTTTCCATATGAAACATGGTATGTCTTCTACAGTCATCCAGCTATCCTTTTGTATTCCTGAGTCGAGGCTTATGGTTCTTATCATACAGAGCGTAGTCATTTTTGGATAAGTTCCTTTCAGGCATTATATTATCATGACTGTTATAACGCATGTCTTTTCTAAGTGGTTACAGACACATTGTTGACTTCTGTAAACTAAGTTTATAACCACCAACCTCATTGAAACCTCTTATTAGTTCTAATATTTCCTCATGGGTTTTCCAAGTAGACAGTGATGCTAATTTTTGTCTGCAGTTTCCAGCCTTTATTCCTGCTGTTTCATGTTATTTTCTATCAGTTGGTACTTCTAGAACAATGTTAAACAGTCATAATGAGTAGGTATCTTTGTTTTGTTCCTTTTCATGGCAGTGTCTTCCATTTTAAAGTTAATCATGATACTGGCTGTTAGTTTGAAAAACAAATTATAGATATATGTATATGTATACATATAGGCACACCCATGGACATGTACACACACATACACACATCCATCCATTCATCGTATCTGCTACTAGCTTATATTCTTGGTTGACTAAGAGTTTATTCTGGAAAAACATTAAAGTGTTATGGACGTTACATTTTATCCAAAGTCCTTCAGGATCTTTTGAGACGATAATGTGTTTTGCTCTCATTGTCCTATTTAACACATTTTCAGTTCAACATTTGTTGAGCATCTACTATGTTATTAGTCATTTTAATAAAAAACAGACACACACTATAAACTATAAACCAGAAAAGCTAAGTTACAGACACACAATTTAAACAATAAACCAGAAAAGCTAAGTTATCTGGTTTCCCACTCCTAGCAAATTAGAAGCTGCCCAATGGAAAGCAGGTTGGCTGTCCAGGAAATGCCAATGGACCCGCACAAAACATGGATTTCTGTGGTTCACACTCTGGCCACTCCCTGGTATCATTTGGAGGATCTCTTAAAAAAACAAACAGGAAACTATGCCTAAACCCACTAAATCGGTTTGTGTGTGTATGTGTGTTCCGGGGGCGGAGTGTAAATCAGGCATCTGATTGATAAACACAGTAGTTAAAATGATGGTGCAATTTAACTGACTGATGTCCTCAGGTTTTCTGCAGTGGATGCTATTATTTTTATTATTGCTGTTGTGATTACAATTAGGCTATCCATATGAAACTCAAGTTTATAGGTAAAATATGGTCAAATATCAGCAATTTCATGTGATCCAACCTAACATTATTATTAATAATGACCATTGATTATCTATTATATACCAGCAACAGTATTAGTATTTTCTACAGGTCATATAATTTTATTTCCATAACAACAACTCCATGAAGCAGGGACTATCATTCCAATCTTCAGATGAGACGACAAGCTCAGAGAAGGTAAGGAAGTCAATAAAGTCATACAATATACTTACTAGTATACTTACTTATACTAGTAAGTAGTAGAGCCTAGAGGCAGATTCAGGTCTGTCTGACCCCAAGTCTTATGTTTCTCTCTTTGATAAAGGACAGTCTTGGGTCTGCTTTGCTCACTGGTTTTCACTGGTGGGAAACTGACCCAAGAAGGGGAGTGAAGTTTGCTCAGTGCTCGTTTTAAGGGACAGTCCCGGGCTGCAGAGGGCGTGCACACACCCCTGTCCATGGTGGTAATTTCACAGTTTCCACTCCATGGGGCAGGGGCTGTCAAAATGTGGTCCGCAGACCAGCAGCATCACTTGGGAACTTGTTAGAGAGTATATCCTCACCCCACCCCAGACCTACTGAATCAGAGATCTAGCAGGGTGGGCCAGCAATCTGTGGTTTAAGCAGCCCTCCAGGTAATTGGAATGCAGTTTAGCATTTGTGAACCACTGCCCTGCGTAACAGTAATGACTGCTAACTTGTATGAGCTCTCGCTCTGCGCAGATCTGAACCCATCCACTGCGGGTTCCTACAGGTAGGGGTTTATAATCATCTTAATTCCAGTTTGCACAGAAGCAGCAGCTTTGGAGCCTGACAGAGGGTGAATGGATTACCTGAGGCTCTGCAGGGAGCAGCTGGCTGGGTCTGGGTTTGAACTTGGCTCTGAAGGGTGAGTCAGTGGCCTTAACTACTATGCTAAACCGCCTTCTGCTCATCCCGTCTGGAAGTCTGGGATGTCTCATTCCCTGCAGAGTGTCTCCAATAGAGGCTGGAGGGAGAAGAGACGCTACTGACATCAGAACAGGGCTTTGGAGGAGATGAAGCAGCTCATCTACCATGGAGCGTCCTTAGGATGGGGAAGAAAGGGAGCCATAAAAGTTTTCATTTAGGAGGCTGGGGCGTTCCAGATAAGCTGCCCCTGTTGTCTTTGCCACAGGCCGGATGCCTTTATTCGGGCACTTTTCAGTGACTGCACTTCGTCTGCAGAATGCCCAGTGTGAGTCGGGGGCTTTGTATGTTGAGGGTTTTACTGGGGATGATTGCAAGGCAAGAATCATGGTGATATTGTTTGCAGAGCCAAGGTGGAAAATCAGACCGGGGGCAGGATTTATTTTTCTGCCGTAAAGCTGACGGGGGTGCTCTTCAAAAGTTCACCGACTGTGGCGCTGAAGGCTGTCCCTTTGGAAGCACTCCTGGGTGACATGGGCAGATTCCCAGCTATTACTGTGCACACCCCTCTATCACCAGGCATCCAATTCCCAGCGAATTTTGCAATATAGTGACAGTAATGGAAAGCAAAATGATCTCTAAATAATGGTTTAAGATGGCTACTTGATAAAGGGCACTGCAATAATTATGATCAATGGAGCATGGATTCAATATATATTGCCCATTTAGATGCACCAGATTAGCTTAACAGCTTTCTTTAATGTTCTGAGTATTTTGCGTGTGTGCGTGTGTGTGTGTGTGTGAGTGTGTGTGTGTAAGAGAAGGGGGAGGGAAAGAAGAGGCAGGCTGCAAGCTGCTGTGAATGTTGCTGGGCTTCATAGTCATCAGTGTGGTTGAGGAGATACAGAGCTGAGAGGAAACTGAGATTCCGAAGTTGTGTGATCCATTACCAGATCCATTACTGCACTCAAGAGTCCTGTGTTTCAGACGGGAGCTTTGCAGAGGGAGGGGGGAACAGGGGAAAGGGCAGAGGAGAGACACCTGATATGAGTTTTGTCATTTTGCAGAGGGCACTTTCTGGATGATGAGTTGGTGTAATCACGGAAATTAGGCAGGCAGGCAGCTGGCCAAAAGAATCCCTCAACATCCCCGAAAGCAAGCGCCATCAACTAAGTGAGCTGGACAGGACTTGTTTTGGAAAGCAAGGCTAGCCATGGAAATATGTTTTACCAGGAGGTGGGTGGGAAATGATTTACTTGACGTTGGTCCTAATCCTCCCCTCCCCAGCACCCCCAGGAAGGAAATTTTCCGTGACAGCCTGTCTAAAAATCTGGGTCTATTCCTTACCTTTTATGTTTCTGGGTTGATCCCAGGTAACACACAGGGTCTGTGATCAGTGTGTAATGATGGGGGCAGAGTGCCATATGGGCTGAAATTCCTTGGGATAATAAGGATTAAATGATTGCAATCTTAGTCCTGACTTGCTTTGATTTGTCAGTTAAAATAAAGGCCCCCGTCTCCACCCTTTCATGAAAGGACATCGGGAGGAAGGGTCACTGTTCACAGGAGGAGAAGCCAGTCCCCTAAACCCGATAGTCTCCACTGATGTCCCTGCTGATGGTGAGCAGGTGAGGGGCTAATTGACTTGGTGGTTTTTAAGCCTGGAAAGGCAGCTGGCGTTTAGATGATAATAGTAGCAGCTGATGTTCACTGAGCATTTACTCTGTATTGGGTGCTTTGGTGCTTTGCTTCCGAAACTTTGCAAACTCACATCACCCAGGGAGCTCGTTAAAATGCAGATTCTGATTCAGTAGGTCCGGGGTGGAGCCTGAGGGTCCACATTTCTAATAGGTTCTCAGATGATGCCCGTGATACTGGCCAGCAGACCACACTTTGAATAACTTCATTTGATTCTCCCATGAGCCCCATGAGGTGGGTGCTGTGATGACTTCCGCTTTACAGAGGAAGAAACCAAGTTGACACTTAAGAGGTCAAGGGTCTTGCAGACTGTGGCACAGCTCTTCCAGGACAGGTCTTGAGATTCGAAACGAGGCTTTCCATCCTTCCCACCTTCCATCCTTCCCTTCCCTCAGCAACAGCCATGGGGATACACTAAGCGTGACACATGGCGGGGTGGGGAGATGGGAGCAGCCCGGATTCCTGAGTGGCTAGAGGAGAGACGTCTTGCAGAGTTATCTGACCCAGATGGCATGAGGAAGAAATACACTTAGTGGTGTGAAGCCACTGAGATTCCAGGGCTCCGTCGCAGCAGCCAGTGTTCATTTTCCTGACAAGCACCATCAGATTCTTAACCACTCACTGTGCCTTTCACAATTCCCATTTGCCCCTGGTCATCAGACATCCGGATTTGTCCAGAGCATCACACGGTGAATGAACCATCCAAATGGTGTCATGATGAAAATGGATGGAAGGGAGGCCCCGCACGGAGTCCTGGGAAGGGGCAAGTTGATGGCTGTGTTACTTTTGAGCCTTCAGAATGGCAACTCCAGGGCTGGGCCGTAGGGTTTCACTCAGAGCTCATCAACTACCTTGGGACCAATTTTCAAATGCTTCGGGCTTGATTAAACCCCAGGCACAGTTTGCCAAGTGCTTCCTCCCCCACCTTAATTGTTTAGATTGTGTAGAATTTGAGTAAAATGTAATCCAGATGTTTCTGATTCGTTTACGTTTAAATCACCAGAAAATGCTCTTAGGTTGCTATCTGATGTTGAAGAGGTTTTTCAAGCATTTTCCCCCATCTTAATAGGAGAGGTCACATTTGGGTAGGGGTAGAGAAGTCCCGTGCACCTAGAGGTTTCCTCTGATTTGATTTGAAAACCCATTCTTGTGAAATCTGCATCAGAACTCAATTTTGTTTTGACCTCCTGTTCAAACCCCTACGGTGAACACCTTAGAGAGAGAGCTAGAGTAATTTGCACGCAGTTGATACCAGGGGTTCTTGTTTGAAAAAATAATACCCCTGACCCTGGCTTCTCCATCCTCATGACCCGATTGGAGCTGGCAAGTTGCCACTCCCTTCTTGAACTACAGGAGAAGCAACTGGGTCAGGTAAGCACACTGATTTCACTTTACTTCACTACCTGGGCACTTGCTAAGCTGAAGTCAGTCAGTCTGGCACCAAGAGCCTGAGAGCTGATAGATGAGAGCTTATGCAAGGTCATCATCCATAGTCTAGGGCAGGGGTTCTCAAAATGTGGTCCCCGACCACAGGTATCGGCATCACGTTGTTAGAAACGTGCATTTGTGAGCTGCGTCCTAGACGTACCAAATCAGAAACTCCAGAGGGGGGGCCCAGAGGTTGTGTTTGAAGAAGTTTTCCAGGTGATTCCGATGCACCCTGAAATTTGAGAATGGCTAGCCAAGCCCTCAGTAATACTTGTCATCTTACCCTTAGGACTTTGTAGGGATTAATGAGATAACATTGTCACATGACTCAAGACACTCAGACCCAGGCTATATTTACCCAGGGCTCTAAGAGTGACCTTTGTGATTGAGCTGGAAAGCCAGAAAATCAAACAACCCCTGAGTTGACGTTTTCCCCCTCTGAATTAACTTTTTTTTGAACTGTGTCGGCGTCGAATGGTTGTTTAGGGGGCAGTGCGGATACAGCCAAAAGGCGTGTTTTAAATAGCGGCACCCTCCAAGTAAAAACTCTTTGGGGAACCACTGTCAGTTTCTAGAGCTTGAAAAATGCAATTCCCTGAATATGTAGGCTTTTAGGATGTGCGCTTAGAGGGCTCTCTGGAGTTGGCAGATTGATATGATGGGATCCCCCCACCTGCCGAGTTCATGCATCCAGTCTTACATTTGTCAAATGTTAATCGAGTTTCTGCTATATTCTGGTGCTGTCCTGGGAGGTCTTGGGGATTCCCACCAGAGATCAAGCTCTTAATCACTGTGCTTAACCAAAAGAATTCCCAGACTAGAGGTTGACTAGAAGAAGTAAACAAAGCTCTATAAGGAGCATTTCCCAGCAACAGCGGCAGTAGAGGGCAGCCTGGGGTGAGTGGAGGGGTTGGCATGCGGGACTGCCCGGAGAAGGTGATGCCTGGGTCTTAGTGGGAAAGATGCTCTGGGTAGGTTGGGGGGTGCGCGGAAGAGGCATGGAGCCAGGAGGGTGACTGCAAGTGTTTCAGAACGTCTGGGGCTTGCAGGGGGAGGGGAGCGAGAGACCAGTGAAGCTGAAGACGGTGGGGCCAGTTTTATGAAGCATCTCCCATGACATAGTAAGTTCCTCCTCTTCCTTGGAATCCTGTTTAAATCTATCTTGCAAAGAGCATCCGCGGTGTCTGCATTTTTCTCGGGCTCTCCCGGCACTCTTGGTACCTGGAAAGGCGATGAGGTGTGGTAGAAAGTAACAGGGTCCAGAGTCAGGGACCTGAGGATAAGAAGTGCCCTGTAAGAATCGTCCACTGTGGTGTTGGGTTGCTGCCACTGCTGCTGCCCGCACCCTATTCAGCCACCCACAGGATCGAGGCCCAGATCCTTTGCTTCATATCTGATACATGTGTATTCATTTCAGCTGTCTCCTGCTGGCATTACCACTTGCCAACAGATTGACTATTCCTCTCTGCCCCTGTGTTCATTTCCACCCTGCCCCCTGTTCATGTCACCCCTCCTACCCATCTCAGAACATGTCACCTCCATCAACCTTCTTGGGCCACCTCAGTCTGAGTTCAAGCCATCCATCTCATGAACTTCCAGAACTTGCCGTCTGCCCTTTAATCATATGGGACCTCAGGGGTCTTATGTTTATGTGGATCTTATTGGCTTATCTATTTCTCTCCAGCTTGAGGGAAGGGTCCTACCCATAGACTCTAAGGAAGGTGTGTGCCCTGCATGAACATTCAAATCCGTGAATGGTAGCCTGAGAAGGCTAGTGCCCCACGGCTGCTTTGACAAGAACTGTACAAACGGTTCAGTTTTATTTTTCTCAGGGAAAATAAATCATCAGTCATGGGCTGTAGTAACCATAGGAACCATATATCCATTAGGACCTAAAAATTTTTTTGTTGGTATAGTAGAGAGGGGTTTGTGGGAAGTGTTATATGTTCTTCCAGAATGTAAATCTGATCACGTGACTCCTCTGATTAAAACCTTCTCTGTCTCCACATTCGTCCCAGGATGAAGTTCAAACTCCTTCTTATGGCTTCAAGCCCTGCACACTGTCCAGCCCGTTCACCCTCTAACTTCCTCTTCCAGCTCTTGGCCCTTATGGTCCAGGCTCCTACCATCCTTAAGGGCTCCTAGGGCCTGGGGTGGGCATTTTCTCTCGCCACTGCACCTTCAAGCAAGGTCTTCTCTTCAACTTTCAGCTCCTGTTCTCTCAGTAACCAGGAGCTTATGCATCACCTCCTGCAGAAAGCAGCTTCCCTGGTCTTCTTCGTCTGAGTTCAGTGCCTCTGATGGGGTCTTACAAGACATGGTCCTCGCCTCTTATTGCACCCAACCCATTTTTATTGCGTTTGCCCTTATTCTCCCTAGACGATATGCTCCCCGAGGGCAGGGACCATTTCTAGCTTGTGGTGGATGGATTGGAGGCTCTGAATTTTTGGTTCTACAAAGGAGTGAATGAATGAATGGATACTTTGCTGAAAGTGTGGGATCAGAGGGCTGCAGGTCAGAATAGGGTTCATTATGCAACACTTGTAAGTCACATCCCTGCTGGAGACAGTCAGCGGCTTTGGGGCGCTAGAGCCCAGAGCGCCATTTGTACCCATCATAAAAACATCGTTTACTGAGGGTTTCAGCAAATCCTCTTAAATGACTCCATTTCTCTGCCTTTATTGACGTCTATTTCTTCTCCTGAAAACGTGTCATGACAATTTCACATTTCAAAGTGCTGAAAGAATGTGCCTAGGTTGAAACTTTCTGCCATTTGCAAGGATGTCAAATTTTATTCCCGGATGCATTTTTTTCCCCAGCCGGCTTTTCTCGACCTGATAATAGAGGGTTATAATGGAAATGCTGCCAAATCCATCAGCTGCAGTGTGGTGAGCATCGCCCTTATAATGCAGCCAGCGATAGTTACCTGAAGCCCACGGAACGACTCCTGCCTGAACAGAAGAAGCAATTTGGAGGGGGTGATAACACCTGCCACGCCACTGAAGGACTGCATCGCTCCCCCTTCAGAAGAGTGGAAGAATTATGATAAAGAAGCGGGGCCGCGTCGTTCTTTCTTTCCAAGTGCCTCTAAACAGTCCTAATACTGTGGTATCTGAACTTCTAATGACGCTGAAAAGGGCTTTCTGTTGTTGTCGTGAATGTTTGTGAAAGCACATGGAGACAAAAATTCCCAAAGAATTTGCTGCAAGATAACCTGCCAGCAAAACATTTGCCAAAGACGCTAATTAGTCATATTTACAATACCACTCTCTGGCTAAGGAATGGGATGAGGATTTTTGAGATGATAGAAGGGGCGATCTACAAATATTTTGGGCGAGACATAATCAGTTAATTGGTTTATTAAATTATAAAACCATTGTTTGCCCTAAAGAGCAAAAAAACTAACTAAATGAATAGTCACCTCTTTGAAGACTTCTTACATTAATTATGTTGATGCATCAGTAGCAGCAGCCGTGTTAGACAAAGGGCTCTTTATCTTTACATGCCATATAGCTACAGTGTATTGTGGTTCAAATGATGGCCCCGACTTTATGTCTACATAATTACAGAAATCTTATCCCTTTTGTATTTGCACATCATTTTCGGTTTTTTGGAATAGTTAAACTCCATTTTACTTTTTAATAACATTTTAGAAATCATTGTGATTCAGGTAAACAGAATTTGATTGCTTTGATGGATTGAAAATGGTTAGCTCAGCCTGAGTTTATTTGATTTGTTTCTTCAGGGATTACAAAGAATAGGATTTTATCTCCAGACTGACAAAAGAGACAAACTCTGCATTTTTGCCTATGTAGTGGCAGGGCTGCTAAGCCACACAGCTCCTCCGAGAGGGGAATGCATTAGGCAGGAGCTGGATTTTTATCCACAATCTGAGTTTTCATTCCATCAGACGTCGGTGGCGGGGTGAGGAAGGGGAGGCATGCTTTACTCTTATTTTACTTAGAATATTTTAGTCAGAGGAAACCTGACTAAAAACCTGACCAGGGTTGTGGCCTGGCACTAAACACAGCACATCCCATGGAGGTAACCTGGTGAATCAACGTCTGTCCTTCTCAGCCAGTCACCTTAGGCAAAGGTCCATCCGCTAATTGAACGCGTTTTGGAAGGCAATGTGCCGATTACTTGCCGGGTTCACCTGAGACACGTCCCTGGGGATTTCCTGCACGCTCTAATCCAAGACCCAGGCAGACTGAGTGGTGTTTCTGACACTGCTCTTCCATTTTATCCAGTGTGACCTGACATTTGTGTGGCAGGAAGAGACCAGGAAAATGTCAACGGACAATGCAGAGAAAAGCAACAACGTGTTGCAAAATACCCCTTATCGACCCAGCCCTCTTGCTCAGCCCTTAATTACTGGTTCTTCAGGAGAGCGCGATCTTGTTTCTTTCCCCAAACTTCTTTAAGCCCCGACTTCTTGGGGGACGGGGGGCTAGACAACTTTGAGTTCTTGTGTTTCAGAGACCTGTGCAAACCCTACTGTGGGCAGTAACAAAGTGCTTGGAGAAAAAGGAGTAGGGATTTGTAAGAAAACCTGGATGCAGATTCCTGTCCTGTGTCATCACCTGTGGACCTTGGACAGATTTCCAAACCTCATTCATCTTAGTTTTCTCCGAGGGTCACTGAAAGGATTAAATTAGTTCACACAAGCCCCTGGCACAGGGCTTGGAGTGGCGTAGATGTCCAGGGAAAGCTCATTGATGCTCCTAAGTGTCTATGGAAAGCATGGCCATTGCCACGAGGTACTTGCTATATGGTTGAGAAGGCCGTACACAGATGAGGGACAAATATTTCAAACACACTGGCACTGTTTTGCCCTAAGCGTCCCTAATGAGGGATAACATTTTAAAACAACCCATTTAGGGTTACAGGAAATCTTGTTACACCATGATGGGGTCTTTTGATTGTGACTGAAACAGACCAATTTCATACAGATTCCATGCCATGAACAATCGCAAATGTTCAGCAAATAACCACATGCAAATACCCACCAGGTCAAATCTTATTACAACAAATCTAACTTACAAAAAGCAAATAACAACCACTTAAAGTGTCTTTAATGGCACTAAAACGTTCCCTGGACTTATTTGCTGGTTAATTGATTTAAGAAAGGAACTGATGCAATAAAAATAATACTTTGGGTAATGCTTTGAAATTTTATACAATGCCATTTGGTTTTAATATAAACCTAATCCTGGAAATATGCAGAGTAAACTCAGAATTAGGAGATGTTAATCAGAGAAGGCTCTCAGGTGGAGGTGTTTGGTTTTGTTTTGTTTTTTTTAGTTTGTTTCCTGTTTGTTTTTTGAAAGGCAAGGAAAATTGAGGCTGAGAAAACTGTCTCTACAAAAGGCAGGAATAATCAAAGTCATGGTGAAAAGAGAGGCCAGCAATCTGACAGGGAAGGAGGAAGGCTGGCTGGGGGTTAAAGAAATGACTCCCAGGCCAAAGACTCCAAGAGATGGGGTGAGATTTTGGGCTGAGAAATAAGAATGGTATTGGAGTAAAATCAGGATTTACTGAACACTCAAGAAACTGGCTGCTCAAATGATTTTCCACAGCCTTGAACGCTTTTAATAAACCACAGGCCCCTAAATCTCCCAGATAAAATGATCTCTTTTAGCATCACTTGCAAGGAGTTGAAACTGTCTTGCAGATATTGACACATAGAACCAAATTCTCTCTTTTACTGTTTGCCCCACAACGTGTCTGCCTTGGGGTTGAGGCTGTATGTGTGGATGAGTCCATCTTGGCATGGAAACAATCTCTCCTCTAATCTCCTTTTCTCCACTGGGAGTTCTTTGGGAATACCAACAAGCAGCCAGACCCTTGGTGAAGGCAGGACTGGGCAGGGGAGTGAGGGAATGGGGTGAGGCTTGGGCTGGGGAGGGACCACATCAAGCGGCACTGGAATCGACCACAGAGCTTTCCAGTCTCCATGGCCACAAAGGGCATCTCTGAACATGTCTCCAGGTGATAACATGACCATCCTAAGTTCTAAGGATTGAACTGCAAGACAAAGCTTCTGTGCTAGAAGCCAAAGAGAGTCTGCAGACAAAGAACAGATGGGTCAGAGCCCTGGGCAGGCAGACTTGTGAGGTCAAGGCCAGGAGGGGTCTGCACTGAAGGCGACAGATGTCCCAGATGTGAAGATATGCCACCCAGACCCACTTGAGGAAGGATTTGCTGCCCAGCCACAGGGAGTGGGGTCAGAAGACAGTCTCCACGTGTGAACGTCTCCAGGGCTCCCTCAGCCGAGACAGTGCCTTGCCCAGGATCCCACCCTTCCTTGGGGAAGCTCACATCCAGTGTCTGCATCTTCCAGGCAGGTGTATAATGGCCCAGCCATTTTGCCTCAATACGGGATGACTCTAAGGGTCAATATTCCTTCCAGAGCTCCTACCATCTTGGTGGAGTGTGTTAGGCCCGCATGACTTACCCTTCAGCCGAATCCTAATTCCTCCCTTTCCTTTCACAGGTGTTGATCTCAATAAACATCTTGCAGCCCAAACTCCATCACACATCAGCTTCCAGAAAACTCAACCCATGCCATAGGAAAGGACTGTGAACCTGCCAAGAGGGAGAGCAAGAGAGTTTTGCAGACGACAGGTACTCACAGTTTGGGGGCAGCAGAGTTAAGGAGCCCACAGGCAACTGCTGGGCGGGAGAGCAGGCAGAATTCAGGAGAGTCAGGAAGACAGGACAGGTGTGGGTAACCGGATGGAACGATGAGCCTGATTCAACACCACGAGGCGCCCCTAACATGCTCCCTGGGGCAGGATGTCAGGTCGAGTGTGGGCAGCCTGGAGCCAATAGGTGAGAGGGCAGGTGAGTAGTTTCACCTGGCGAGAAAGAGGGACATGTGAAGAATGAACGTGTGGAAGGTAAGTTCTGGTGATATCCTGAGCATCCCCTTCCTTCTGAAGCCAAAGCATCTCATAGCAGGTGCCATATCTATGTGCTTGCATATATGACCAGAATATAAACCCATGAACAAGTCACTGGTGAAGAGTGCCTGCAGTCTGACCAGGGAGCAGCAGAGGTTGGCACAGCCCGGGTTCTGGGGGGTTGTGCGTACTGGTTGCTGTGGAAAAAGTGGATTTGTTTTGCGGCGCCTGGTCTTGTCTACGGCTCTGAGTACCTTTCAGCATTCAGGCCTCTGGTACAGAAAGCGACGGCTGACAGGCTTGTTTCCAGCCAATTTACATATATGTAAAGTTATTTAACTTGGTACTGATTTCTTTGCTTGTCAAACATTCCCGTTAGAGTTGGCATGTGGTGTAAAATTCTACATTCTTTTTGTCAATCTGCTCTTACAATCTACTCCACCAACTGTCCGGAAATGTATTTCAGAAACAATGACCAATGGTACAGAAGGGTGTCTTTGTTTGTAGAGGGGTGGATACCTTGAGCATCGATCCTCCACTGGGATAACCTTGGGTCTGAACCTTGCTGGAAGGGAAAATATGCATTTAGGTTTTGAGGAAGAAAAATGACTTACCTTCAAGGACAAAGTTCTGGAATTTTTATGCCTTAGCACCCAAGGCAATCACGGCTGATGATTAATTCCTAATGAAAGCTAAACAGAGCAATTTTGCTTGACGTTTCCATTTCTCATTTGCCTTCAGTATAATTTTAAAGGGGTAGTGAACATTTGGGAAACCTGGAGAAAGTATCTCATGTAAAATACTATTAGGTTCAGTTTATTCCCCAGTAAGGAGAGGTAGAAAGGTCCTCTAATTATCATTTCATATGTAAATATATCTGTGATTTGTAGAGGGAAAATTCTTTACAGAATGTAAAGTATATATAGTTCATTATGTTATTTCTATGTAGCTTTCAAATTCTGAGAAGCATTTGAGCTATGACCTCTGAGGATAGCTATAGACAAGCAAAAACAAAGACAATGGCGTAGGTTGTTTTATGTCAATTTAGCAAATTGATTCTAAAAGAGCCTCAGCTTACTGCAGATAATGTGACCAAAAGAATTTTAGTTGCCTTTCCCTGCACTGGCCTGCATCTTAACTGGGATGTATTTGATGACTGGAAACCTCATTCTCCATTTTTTTTTTTTTTTTTTTTTTGCGGTACGCGGGCCTCTCACTGTAGTGGCCTCTCCCGTCGCGGAGCACAGGCTCCGGATGCGCAGGCTCAGTGGTCATGGCTCACAGGCCTAGCCTCTCCGCGGCATGTGGGATCTTCCCGGACCGGGGCATGAACCCGTGTCCCCTGCATCGGCAGGCGGACTCTCAACCACTGCGCCACCAGGGAAGCCCTCATTCTCCATTTTAAGCAAAGTCCTTTTCTGACTTCAGTCTTATTTCTTTGAATCTGGCCTACCATCCTTCAAATTTCAATCCTGTGGACAGGTGCCAGCCCAAGAACTTCATGAGGTACATTTGAATTCTTAGTCTTCCCTTGGGCCAGGTCAGAGATTGAGCATCGAAACAAAGTAAATGTATTTCTTTCCTTGATGAGTAATGGGATGCCTCACAAACTTACTGCAGGTATCTTATTGACAATCAGAAACCAAGCCTGTTAATGAGTGAGAAAGTATGATGAGTTACCATGTTCCACTGGTCTCCACTGCCAAGGAGAGGGGTCTGCAATGGCTCCAGTAGGATGATAATTTGGTGTTGAAAAGATTCTTTGGTTTGTCATCTAATGGGTGGTAAAACTGTTCACACAGCTCTGGTTATTTTCCCAGTAAAATGTTCTGACTGCCCTAAGAATATATCATTGAACGTTCTTTCTTGATACCCGTCTTCCTAACCAGAAAAGATAATTTCTCCTTAGTCAGAAATGATTACTTCCCAGTGTCAGTAGTCACAATAATGAAAACAATAGCAGCCATTTATTGAGCATCTACTATGTGCAAAAAACCTTATAGATCTGTCATTTCATTTCCCCAATAATTTTAAGGATAGAGACATTACTATCCCCACTGACAATTGAGGAAGCGGGGGTCTAGATAGATTATACAATTGCTGGAGGTCACAAGGCATAAGAGCCCCCAGATTTGTGTGATCCCCAAACCCATGCTTCTGTCAGAAGCATGATGGGACCTCTGGGGTACCAGGGAGTTGATTGTGCAACGATGTCCTATCAGTCTCATTACTGCCAGCTCCTGGTGCATATGTGCAAAAATTCATTAGATCTAGAAGAGCTTGGCTGTAAAGAATATGTGTCACTAGCTCGATTACCTATTACTTAGATGTTAATGCATGTAAATTATACACTTATTAGATATTCATCAATTATTATTCAATGTCAATCAGATATTAATTGGGTATTTATAATTAATCAGTTATTTATTAAATATTAAATAGCAATTGTGCCAATTTCAACTTCCACCAGCAAGGCAGAGAATCTTCACCTTCTCCACATCCTTGTCTACATCTGGATCTGGTATTGCCAGCTTTAAAAAAAAACATCCAGTATAATGGGTGGTGAAATTCCATCTCATTGAAATTTTGATCTGCATTTTCTTCATTACTAGTAGGTTGTGTATTATATTGGTCGTTTGGGTTTCCTCTTCTGTGAATTGCCAGTTCACGTATTTTTCTTTTTCCTGTTGGGTAGTTATCTGTTAAAAATTGATTTACAGGAATTCTTTATATAGCCTGGGTACTAAGATTTCATTGATCGTGTGATATGTGCTGCAGATATTTCCTTCTAATCTTCTCTGTTAACTTTAAGGTGACTTTTACAAAAGTTTTATGCAGTATAATTGTATGCACCTATTTTTGCTTTTGGTTTTTTTATGGCTAGGTATTTTTGTATATCACTTACAGTCTCCTATATTTTTTTCCTAAACTTTATTTTTTTTCATACTTAGACATATATTACGTCTGAAATGTATTATTTTTTCTTTAGTTTGAAGTGTGATCTAAATTTATTTTGCACAGAAGAGTGACCGATTCTCCTGGTAGCATTTATTATGAGTGCATCTTTTCTACTCTGATTTATAATACCCTTCTCTCCTATATCAAGTTTCCATGCCTATGTGGATTTGTTTCTGAACTTTGTCTATCCTTGTGCCAGTACTGATGAAGTTAGTATATCTTTATAAAAGACAAGTCATGCTTCTTTATTCTTCTTCAAATGGCTTATTGTTATTCTTAGTCATGTGAATTTTAGCCTCAGCATGCCAATAATCTACTAAAAGATGAACTTGTTGTCTGATGAACTAAATACACCGATCTTTGAGGAGTTCAAGGGCTTGATCATATAGTGTGCTGGCTTTCACCCACCAGGTTAATTCATTCATTAAAAAAAATTCATCTGCAGCTCACCTGAACTAGCTTAAACCTGAATGTTGAGACACATTTTTAAACACCCATTCTATGTTTAATTAAATAAAAGTCAGGGTTTCAGCCAATTTAATTAGAAAACTGAATCTGACGTCTACAGGTCAGAAGACAGCAGCTTTGGAACACTGTAATTGTAGATAAGAATTACGTGAAATCATATGAAATAGGAAGAAAGTCATTCCTGCTTACGATGTAGGTTTTCCGTTGCATTTTATTAAACCAGCCACCAGAGGGCAGAATGAGCATGAGAGTCCTACTTGCTTCCCTTGGAAAAAGGAAGATGAGTCCTCATTAGTTCCCACTAGGACTATGCCATGTTCAGTGTGTCGAGAGGTTAGAACGTTCTTTGGGAGGGAGATGTTTTTCAACTGCTATTCAAGATGGCGTTTCCTGCTGGTCTTATCTCAGTTGAAGTATTTTTTTTCCCCAGCACGGTGAAAGAGAAGCTCACTTCCTAATTGTTGAGATCAAACCTTTGACTTTTGTCACAAGGAAATGCTGTTTAATGAAATTTAAAAGGAAAAACCCCACTCCAACCACTTATCAGAATCTCAAACACCCTAATGTGAAGTCCAGTGCCCCACCAAATGAAGTAGGGTAATATTTCCTACCGGGCTATTTTCTAGCTGACCACAGTATTTTATTTCTACTGATAAAAGGTCCAGTTTATTTAATTGAAAGTTGATGGGTGTATATTTCATGGCCTGGGCATTTTTTTTTTGGTGGCAACCAGTACACCTTTACTTATATTGCCAACACAAATAGCATGCTTTTCTAGAGTACTGATTTTTCATAAATAGAATAACACATGTTATAATTCTCTTTGCCAAAGGAAACAAGCCAAGAGATGAATGTAGTTTTTCCATTCAAGCTACGTAGAAGGAAAGAGGTGCTGAGCCTTCTGTGGGGTGTACCTTCAGTTCAGCATGGCTTGCTGAATGCCTGTTAGGTGTTCTTCTTTGTTTGAGACATCATGGGGGCCACTGTCTTGCCTTTAATTAACTGAATCTCATTTGGGAGCAATGTCTTCAAACAGCTAGAAGATAAGGTCATTTAAATGAAAAAAATGATGTTTAATATGGATCTTGAATTTGACTAAATACGTGGTACTTAAGATGATTATGATGATGATTATGATTGTTATTTAGTTCAAAAATTCTTATTCGTTCCCCAAGAAATTCTTCCGTATTTGTCTTCAGGGTAAACCCTAGCTGGAACCTCAGCTCCAGTGTTCCCTCCTCTGGCATGCTTCACCAGGTAGCGTCAGCTCTTCTTTCCCTAGGTTTCCCTCACCCTTACCTCGCTGGTAAGGTCAATCCTGGTTTGCGTATTCACGTCCCTGTTGGACCACAAGGCCATTGAGATCAGAGACCATGGGGTGCTGGTCATCTCTGGGTCCCAAGCACCTGCATAGATTTGTACACACAGCATAACCCAACCACTATTTGCTGAACTGAAGGGAAGGTCACTCCTCTCTCCCTAGCCCTCGTGCATAATCTTTGGAAGGCACCGACAAGCTTTCACTTAACCGTCACAGTGAAATCCAGCATGCTGCTTTGATGCTAGAGCTTCAGCCACATGGCTCAGCTCTGTGCTGGCGTCCTGGTTGTGCGTGTTCTCCAGAGTTCTGCGATATCTGAAAATTGATTTACACTAGCTTAAATCCAAAGCTTTTGACACTTCAAAAAGTTGAATTTTTCTCATTCAACATAATAAATGACTTTCCTGTGCCCAGGAGTTTAAGGTTTATGTCCTGGGAGGGAAAGGAAGGGTAATGAAAAGAACATGGCCTTCTGGGTCTGTTAATAGGCACTCATATTTGCTGCATGAATGAAAAAAAAGAATGAATGATTCATAGGGTTGGAAATATTGAATACACTAAGAATAATGCATGCAATAAGTGCTTACGATATGCTGGGATCTATGCAAGTGGTTGCTTTAAAGGTTTATCTCATTTAATCTTCAAAACTCTTTGAAGTAAGTACTCTTAGCTCCATTTTATAGATAAGGAAACTGAAGCTCAGAGAGGAGAAGTAAGTCTCCCAGTGCCACACAGCTAGTAATGATCTGAGCCCTGATTGGAACTCAGGCCTTTTGACTCCAGAGCCTGTGCTTTTAACCCCTGCATGTAGAGCAGAATTCCTGGCACATGGAACACATTAGATACATAATAGACGGGCTCCCCTTTCCCGATCCTACTGCGCTGCCTCCTAAAGCTTTAAACAAAACTTTATGGAATAATGAAGGTCTGAAGAGTGTTATATACATTTCTCTTCGACTCCTGGCTCTTTTGATCTTTCTCTAGTAAGGAAATGTCTGGAAGTTACTGTATTAGATGAAGACAGGACCCTGAGTTTCCAAGGCAGTGGGCCTCCTGGAGCTGAGACAAGATTCCAAAGCAAACGGGTCTTTCAAGGAGAGACCCCATGGTTCAGCCGTCACAGTGACTTTCCTCTCCTCTCCTCCCAAAGGCATCAGACTTCCCTTTAAGAGCCCCAGTTGGGGACAACTTCGACAAGGGCAGGAGTCCCAGGGGACGGGCCGGAAGCCGGGATTTGCCCTCCTAAATCTGGCCCGAGCGATAGAAGGGATCTTTGGCCTGAAGAAGTGTAATACAAAGAAAATCCTAATTGCTACAGCTAAGTAATTAGAAGATCCAACCTATAAATCATAGTGTGGCAACCGCTTTAATTATGTGCACGATTAAATAGGTGACTAATGCACATTCTTCCCTAGATGAGCGTATTTAACATCCTGTAATGGCAACAAGTTTCGAGCTGATTTATCATTATTTTGTTTGGTCAGATGATTTTTCTGCATTTTAATGTGTTTTGTGGTTACATATTTGCTGTGAACAAACAATGCTTTTCCCAGGTAGCGTGCTGTAAAGGACTAGCTGCATGATTTGTTTACAATTCTTTTCGGCATCTCAGAACTCAAACAACATTATGTACTTATTTTTAAGTAGCTGCACTAAAATCTTAAACAGCCTCCTTAGAGTCTTTCTTTCTCTGCCAGTTTGTACACACACAATAATACCATATTTGAAAAATGGTCCATTTCCTTGAGTCTCATTTTTGACACGTGGATGTGCAGTTTTGATATGAAATTAATAACTGCCCTATCAGAAGTATCTATGAACTCCAAAATGGTATCTTAGTTCAAAGGAGCTAAAGACAACCCAGGCGCGTGCACATGGTATTACATTAGGCACGTCACTGAAATTTGCAAGGGTGATAATAATAATCCTACAGGAAATTTTACACCTGCCCTCTAAAAGCTTGTGTTCAGATTCACTGGAATGGTGGAAAGATTCCAGGCATTGGAATCAGATAGAGTTGGGTTCCAGTCCCAACTGTGCCTCTCATCGGCCTGATGAAGTGATTTGTCTTCACTGGAACTAAGTTCCAGGAAAGAAGGAATAATCCCACCAGCCTTGCAGAGTTGCTGTGAGAATTGGAGGCACTGCATGTGGGGCTCCAGCATGGCACCTGGGGTCTGGTCGGTACTCAGTAAATGCTAGCTGCTGTTGCAATTAGAAACCGCATAAATTTGGGCCTTCCTGCTCACAGGATCCAAAAGGCACTCAAATCAGACTCCAGAAGCCTTAATGATAATTTATACGTCCCTACAGGACTCTTTCTTGTCCTCAGGTAGCAGAGGGAAGACTGCAGACACAGCACAGCTGAACTTCTTAAGTACCTTCTTTATTCATCTTTCCCCCTTTCCCCCACAAACTCCAGCCCAGACCAGTTTCTTGCCACCCCTCTGCTCTCTTGGGGTCCCTCTCCCAGCCTCCTGGACCCTTTCTTTTCTCCAGGTGAAGCTCTGAGCCTCCCTGAGGCAGGGAAGTCCTTGTGCCCTTAGCTTCCTCTCTCCTCCTTAAGAGACAGGAGGAGAGCTAAAAAATTCTCGTACTGTCCTGTTTGTCTTTGCCCGTGAAACACTGTCAAGTTGTTATGCTTGACGGACATCCTTTATAACAAGCAGGTTAGGATATTAGAGTTTATGCTTTTGGTGGTGGGGGCATGGAAGAGAATGATTTGGAAGTATAAGAAAATTGTAGGCTAGGAGAGAAGGTGGGAGAAGCTGACGAGGATGATATTAGAAGGGCTGGGGCAGCAAAGGGCAGAAGAGAAGAGAGGGAGGCTTTTATCAGCCTAGGAGCCCATAGCTGTGCCTTCTGCAGTTGTCATACACAGCTAATGTGTATGGAGAATTCATCACTGTTCTTGACCCCGATACGTGTATTGATGAATTCTTACAACCCTCAGAGGTAGGAAACTTAGTAGCCCATACTACAGATGAGTCAACTGACACACAGTAGGTCTAAGTGACTTGTTTGAGGTCACAAAGCCAGAGGTCAAATGCAGGCATCCTGGCTCCGGAGCCCAGGCTCTTACCCCCATGATATCCGGCCCCGTGGTTGCAGAGAGGGGGACCCAGGGAAACTTCAACACCGCCGATTAATCTGCATCGAACAAAGTCTTTTAGAAGAAAAGAACAGAGGCCTTTGGTGGCACAGTGGTGTCCCCAGTGCCTAAAAGTCTGCTGGACCGTGGTTGATAAACATCTGGGGACGGGTGTCTACTGGGTAGGGAATAAACACTCTCCCTCTTTCAGTAGGGGAGAGAGGTGGGGATCTCTCTGCAACCATGCAGTTGAGAAATTTCCCACCGAAAGGTTCCAGACTTAGGTGGCCAATACTAGCATTTCATGTCACAAAATAACCAGAGATCCAGAGGGACACAGAGCTATTAAAAGTCTGAAAAACTGCCATGATGGTGTGGATGGGGGTAGGCAGAAATTGCTATTTTGTTTTTTCCTTTAAAAATCTGGCCTGGCGGTCCATTGGTTAGGACTCCGCACTTTCACCTCCGAAGGCGTGGTTTCAATCCCTGGTCAGGGAACTGAGATCCTGTAAGCCACGTGGCACAGTCAAAAAAAAAAAAAAAAAAATTCTGGCCTGGAAGCATAAGGAGTATATCCTTAGAATAAACCCTCCTCCCAACAGTATGAAAGGATGTGAGTGGAGGCGTCAGGAATGGCACCTGGCAAAGAAACAATATCCCCCCAGCAGGACACGGCAGAGAAAAGAGCAGGGATGTCTAGATACTGTTGTTTGGCTTTTGTTTTAAGACAGTTCATCAAGGATAAGGAGGTCTTTTCTAGGGTTCTGGCTTAGAGGTCCCATTTAAGCAAATGAAACCCAGTAATACTAACCCTAAGTTAGCTGCAGCCTCGAGGGACCTCTTTGCCCCCATGGACATGGGAATTGTCACTGTGTTTCTTGATGGGACTGGAAATAAAAGCAGAGGAATCAATGCAGAAGGTCGATTTTAAAAAGATTTTCTAATGCGGTTTTTCATACTCAGTGCGAGGCTTTGGATTAGCATCAAAAAATGAAGGTTATTCCTTTCTACCCAGCTCTAATGCTGAATCTGTTGAGGGCTACCCATCCTATTTAGTGCGAAGAATTTCACAGGAGGTAAACAGCATCTGGGCATCACTTACCTCCTTTGATGTTTAACACAATTTACAATGAAAGCTTTGAGAGACATTTAAAATCGTGCAAGGTCCTAAATCATTAAAGGAATGTGGTGCCAGACTTAAAAAATGATAATTGAATGCATTCAACAGTAAAGCTGCCAAATTTTAGTGGCCTGTTTGCTAGAGACTCTTTTGGAGAAACTGAGCTAGATTAAAAAAAAAAAAAACCACAAGGCAGAATTTCTCAAATAAGAAATTATTGTTACACAAATTGAACGTGGATTGATGCAAGTAAAAATGAAAATAAAAGTAGATTAGCTAAAGGTATAAAAAATGCTAAATGGTCAGAATATAATCATACTGGACACTTTTTGGGGTGTTTGACAGGTCTGTCACCTACATCTCTGGGCCCCTGTAACCATGTTTGGACCATTTGCCTGGGACAGTCCCAATTTATGTCTGCAATCCTGATGTAAAATTTTAAAAAAGCTTTTCTTATGGAAAACTTTCAAAATATACAAAAATATGCAGAACAGAATACTAAAGCTCCAAGCATACTCATTTCCTCTCCTGTACTATTTTTAAACAAATTCCAGTCATCATAGTTATAAAAGATAAGAACTTGAAAAAAGGCCTAACCACAATACCATTATCATACCTAAAATAAAGAACTGTAATTCCCTAATACAGTCAAGTATCAAGTCAGTAATAAAATTTCTACTTTTTCCCCCCAGTTTTTGTTTGAACTGGGATTCAACTAATCATGCACATTGCAGTATTTTGATAAGCCTATTAGGTCTCTTTCCGTCTATAGTTTCCCTTTTTCCTTCAATTGATTATTTTTATATCATTATTAATTCATGGATTTAAGTATATTTTATGTGTTTCAATTCATTATGGTTATTATCTTATTGATGCTCAAATTGTCCTATGTTTGTCCAGTGGGAACTTCTTCAAGTTGGCTCTTCAGTTCTTTGAGAAGAGCCCGCGTCCTTGCTTCTCATATAACAAGAGGTTCCAGGTTCACCTTGTACACCTCCTGCTCCAGTACCAGGATCAGCTATTGCTCCAAGAAGCCCTATTTCCTTTTAATAGGACATAGTATTTAGAAATCACAATCTGGTCCGTCCTGTCCTTTGGTCATGGTTTCTGGGCATTTTCAGTGGATACAGCTAGGAAGAATTTAAAGATAGAGCACATCATGAGTTTATATACTGATACTTCCAATTCAAGTTTGGGGATTGCAGGATTTTTGCTTACAACTTTTGTCTTACATTTGTGTCTGCATTTTTGCATGCCAAGAATACTGAGTCACCCGTCCTCATGTTAATGCCTCTCCTGCCATTTTGATTGTATAAAGCTTGTTATCTGATAGATTCCTCAGGAAGAGGTCCTGAGAAAACTTCTTTGGGTTCTTCCATGTTTGTAACAGTTTATCTGCAGTATTTATACTTTAATGTAAATTTGACTAGCTAAAAATATATAAAGTCACATTTTTTACCCTCAATTATGTTAAAGATATCATTCCATTTTCTTCTGGCATAAAGCATTACTATGGAGCGATCTGATGATAATCTTCGCGGATGGGGGCACGAACCCGTGTCCCCTGCCTCGGCAGGCGGACTCTCAGCCACTGTGCCACCAGGGAAGCCCCTGATGATAACCTTAGTTTCTTTCTAAGTGACTTGGCCCCAAAGATTTTCTTTTTCTTAAAGTCCAGTCATTTTTCAAGACTACATTGCAATGTTGGTCTTTCTGGGTTTTCCTTTGCTTTCCTTCTTTCTTTCCTCCTTCCTTTCTTCCTCCCTCTTTCCCTCCCTTCCCTCTTTCTTTCTTTCTTTCTTTCTTTCTTTCTTTCTTTCTTTCTTTCTTTCTCTCTCTCTCTCTCTCTCTCTCTCTCTCTCTCTCTCTCTCTCTCTCTCTCTCTTCCCTAGCTCCCTCCCTTCCTTTTCCTTATCCATGGTATGTCCTTTCAATATATATTTTCAAGTGACTTTCAGGAAACATTTCTTGAATTCTAATTTTCAGTACTTGATCTGCTCTACAACTTTGGTTTCCTTCTTTGAGTGGGAGGGGGACCTCCTATTATATGTATGTTGCTTCTCCTTCTTCTTTTTGTGACCTATCTCATGTATCTGCCATTTTCTTTTGAATCCTTTTTATCTCTTTATTTCTTTTTAATTAAATTTTTTTGGTCATTTTTCCTTTATTTTGTAAGGCATTATATGATGTTTACTCATTTGTTTATTTCCTACAACTTGGTCTTCATTTATGAAATGATTTATTATTTTATTTCTAAATTTTTCCTGAGTCCTATAACCTCATGTCTGAGTTTTAAAAATTCTGACTTTTGATTTTCTTCTATATTTTCCATAACTTTATATCATCGTTTTTACTTCTTTTAGCTCATTTTGAAATATTGCTTGCATTTCTTATGTATTTTCTGGGCATGTCTTTCTTTCTTCTTTTTTTTTTTTTCTTTTTGCTGTGTTGGGTCTTAGTTGCAGCAAGTGGGGTCTCTGTGGAGGTGCGTGGGCTCTTCGTTGTGGCACATGGGCTCTTTGTTGTGGCCCATGGTCTCCTCTCTAGTCGTGGCGTGTGGGTTTTCTCTCTCTGGTTGTGGCGTGAGGGCTCCAGGGCTCCAGGGCTCTGTAGTTGTGGTGTGTGGGGTCCAGAGCACATGGGCTCTGTAGTTTGCCTCACGCAGGCTCTCTCATTGAAGCATCTGAGCTCAGTAGTTGTGACGCGTGGGCTTATTTGCCCCACGGCATGCGAGATCTTAGTTCCCTGACCAGGGATCAAAACCTCATCCCCCTGCATTGGAAGGCAATTCTTTACTACTGGACCACCAGGGAAGTCCCTGGGCATGTCTTTCTGACATCCTACTTATTTTCTTTTTTAAAAATGATAACTTTGTATAGGATTCAACTGCAATCATATTTTGTTGGTTATTATCATGTAAAATGAGTTTTCCTTTACTTTTAGGTGAGGGGGAGTTAGAACTTTTTTTTCTAACTCTAGAACTCTCTTATTTTTTTTTTCTATAGAGTGATACAAAATATGGCTTCATACTTTGGAAAACTGCCCCCTTCATTGCCTACCCACAGTTTTATCTTGATCTTACTTTTTTCTTTGCTGTCCCTGTCCTTCTCTGGATTATACTCCCAGAGAAGAGATTTATCCTGGAAGGAAACTTCGGTTTGTTTCTTTGCGAGTTCATAGGGCCCAGACTACTGCAATCCCTTATGATATTTTCATAAGCCTTTGCACTCACCTGAGAATTGGATTGTGCAAAAATCTCTCAGTTTCAATTGTTGTTTTCAGACTGACCTGCCACATTTCTAGTATGAACTTATTGGGGATTTGAGGGATTCTCCTGTTCTCAAGTCCATTCAATGTCCCCTAGCTTCCTTTTGCTTCCTCCTACACAGATGATAAATACATAGATCTTGTAGCTCTTAAATATTTAATTGCTTTTTGGAGTTTATGGGGATATCCACCACTTAGTTTTTGTGGTAGATATTATTCATTAATTTTGCTTTTGCTGTCTTAGTTTGCTCTGACTGTAATTGTGAGAGGGTTGCAGAGATTGCAAACTGACATTTCCACACTGCATATGCTCAGCATTCCTGTCCTGTGCAATTCCTAATAGCATTCCCTTTACTCTCAGAAGTGAAGTTTGGACAATAAATTACCTGGTTACCCTACTTATCCTCAATCAGAAATCCAAATGACTCTGAAAATTGAAAGATTTTCCAACTCATTTGGGGCAGATTCAAACCTGGCCTGAATTCATTTGATAGCAAAAGCTGACCTGGTCTGACCTAGAGCTGTTTATAATTTTTATATGTTCCATTTATTATGAATATCCATACTTTTTTTGCAGAAATGTTCATGTCTTTAATTTTAGAATATGGCCCCAGACCCAGTGATGATGTTATGTAATATACAGTGTATGAATCACATTACCATTTTAAACTATGAAAAACTGTAAAATCTGAAACATTTTTGCACCTACAAATTTCAGATAAGGAATTACAGACCTCTAAAGGACTTCACCCCCATTGCCATTGAGAATTGCAGTAGGGTGAATTTCTGTCCCAAATCAGCTGCATTTTTTGCTCCACTGGAATTAGGCATGATTAAATAATCATTGGTGATTGATTTAACCTCCAGCCCCACTCCCCTCCCAGGAGGTTTTGGGGTGGGACTGAAAGTTCCAACCCTCTAAACACTTGGTTGGTTCCCCTGGCAACCAGTGCCCTGTCCTTAGGTGCTGTCCAAAAGTTACCTCATTAGCATAATAAAAGACACCTTTGTGGATCTCCTCAGGAAATTCCAAGGGTTTTAGGAGCTCTGTGACAGAAATGGGGACAAAGACCAAATATTTATTTCTTATTATAAATCACAATAGCACAGAAAGCAGGGTGGAATCAGGGAGAATCTGGGGAAGGCATTACAGAAATTCAAGGAGAAGAAATAGTGGCTGGCCCTCGCAGGTGGATTGGAGGTAGTGTTTTTTGCTCAGGACCATGTGTGTTCCAATTCCATCAAATATGCCACATACTCTTCTGGAATTTTTAAGTGTGCTATTTTTACGATAATTAACGAGTTGCAGGTTTCTAGGCGTCCCATGTTTGATGCAGTGATTTATGAAACAATGACCCCATTTCACACCTGTCATCCTAGGGTTTTGAAGAGGATGACACATTTTCTGTTCTGAGGAAGCCAATTAATTAACCTGATTCCACCCTTCCCACAGAGGAGGGTGGTACACGCCCATTTCAGAGCTGTTAAACTGAGGCCTGGCTGTACCGGGAAACCCCCTTAGCTCTCAGTTCTTCCCTGTGCACTTAGGGAACAGAATTTTGATTTCAGAATATCCTTCTCCAAACTTTTTTGAACCTTTGGAACTTACGTGTAGGTAGAAACGAGAATTATTCTGGAATAATTCTAGAATCTTCTCAGTGAAGAAAGGGTCAGGAATTCTAAATAGGAAGTTGAGCCCCCTTCCCAGCTATATTTGAAATGAAGATTCATTCCCAAACATGGGCAAATTCAGCTCTGGGCTTGGAGAGAAAATGCGGGAGAGAGGAGGCCGGGCAGAAGGACATTCCCAGGGAAATCGAGTCATGTTGGTGTCCTCCTGCTTCTGCAGTTCTGTGCCCCACTCTACTCGTGGGCATCTTGCCAGAGGGACACTGTGTCCTCAGTGGGTCCCAGTCCCACATTCTAGCCTCTTGCTTCTCTGAGGCTAAGTCTTGTGTTAAAAGATTTGCATTTTGTGTTCCTTAATGCAAGCCAAATACTTCATCTGGTGTTCCACCAAAGTGATGGTGATTTGTTCCAGTGCTGGGGGAGAAACGCCTGTACTAAATGGGCTGATGAGCCCCAGTGCCTTCAGGGCACTGTCAGACCTCCGTCTGATACAGTGCTGTACTTATGGGGGACTTTAGGCATCTTCAAGAGTAATAGGCCTTTACACTATTTCCATGGTCTACGTTGACCATAGGTCCTAACCTCTGTGTGCCCCTCTCCTTCCTACTTCTCTGCTGTGTGTTCTGAGGCTGAGTCAGGACCCTTCTGAGTGGATCTAAGAAAGCACTGGGTGCTCAAGGAGAGAGTGACCCATTGTTTGTAATTGGAACTGACTGTACTGCCAAGAGGCAGTCAAGTTTACCTTGGCATTTTTCTTCCAAAGTCATGTTCATATGTAACTTTGTGGGCTGATGCACCTCTAGGAACTTAAGAACTCAGGGTAGTCAAGAATTCTTTGGATTCAGGGCACATTTCATCATCTTTCCTTACTAAGTGTGAGAAACTGTATCCCCTGTCTTTCTTGGTGGAGGAGAGAACAAGGCAGTAAAAGCCACATATGCGTGTGTGTCTTTTCTGATTGGTTTTGGTTTCAGCAACAAGCCAGCTGGCTGTTCAGGAAAAAATAGAGAGCTCAGTGCACATGGCTTGCATTGGTCTGAATTCTACCACTCTGCCAATGACTTAGAAGGGGCAGCATCTGCATCCACGGCTGTCATGGGCATTCAGCCTCTTGGATAACAAGACAAAGGGCAAAAGCTGAATTTTCTTGTGCCAAGAGAAGGAAGAGTATCAGAGCCAAGAAGATCAAACCAATGCTGCCGAGAGTGGCTAAATGGTACCCATTAACCTCTGTCAGTGACGGAGTTCAGCAATGGGAATTTTGCCAGAAATCATCCCAGAGTGAAAAACGAGGTTTGGCTGGCTCCATATTACCATAGGATGGAGGCATGGGAATTTCCAGGAAAAGAAGCTAAATTGTTCCATCCCCAGCCTGCAAGGAGGAACCTGGGGCTGGAATCAAGCATTTTGTGAACGGATGGGATGCAGGTCCATGCCTTTTCCCGTGGAGGAAGTGGACAAAAGGAGTTCCTGCTTGTGGTCACACTCCTGGCAAGCAGCCACTTCACATGCGGAACGTGCGTGTCATCCTGGGCCAGGAGTTGGCCCATGTTGAATGTCTGTCTCTTGAGCAATGCTTCCATGTTTCCTGTTCCTGGCATCCGGGGGCCTTGCAGTTTTCTGCCGCTGCTCAGATTCCTTGGCTGTGTTCTTCACCCTGGCAAGGAGTAAAGACTACTCAGCACATGTTAAACGATGGACATATTGAAACTAGGATTTCACGCACTTTGCTAGAGAGATGGGAGGCACTGATCACCTGAGAGCATCACTGGAAAACCTGCAAGCAAATATCGAAAAACCACTCCAGAGACTTCTCCTCATTCTTTGATAGGTTAGCAGCCTGGCTTAGTTTCTTAGCAAAAACCACCTTTCCCCCAACTAATGAAACTGGATGAATGAATTTAGGTGTTTACCACAGTCACCCAAAGAAGCCAAAACTCTGCACTGAGTTTTATGGAACGGTTATTAACAAAAGCCATTTATTCCCAGGCAAAGAGACCTAAAATTTGGCTAAGAGTCTGAATGAGCGTCTCTGCAGAGCAGCGCCCTCCTATGATTCAAACAACTCACATTTCAGTTGTTGCTGATCAGAGTTGCTGCTTTTGAACTCTTCTGGATCTTGTGTTATTTGGGTTTTCTTTTTCCAGCCATTCAAGCTTTTCCAGTCACTAATATTAAGGAAAAACTGACAACTTACTGCAGGAGATCATTTTGTTTCTGTCAGATGTAGCAGGTCGGCAGAATTCTAGGCTTGGGTGAGGAATCTCCTTCTACTCTGTCTCTTGGACAGGGAGGTAGAACAGGAGCTTATTTGTAGAAAGTCCTTATTAAAGGAAATCCAAGAAGCCATTTAAATTATTTATTTATTTATTTATTTATTTTTCGCTGTGTTGGGTCTTCGTCGCTGCACGCGGGCTTTCTCTAGTTGCGGCGAGCAGGGGCTACTCTTCGTGGCGGTGCGCGGGCTTCTCATTGCGGTGGCTTCTCTTGTTGCAGAGCATGGGCTCTAGGTGCGCGGGCTTCAGTAGTTGTGGCACACGGGCTTAATAGTTGTGGCTTGTGGGCTCTAGAGCACAGGCTCAGTAGTTGTGGCGCACGGGCTTAGCTGCTCTGCGGCATGTGGGATCTTCCCAGACCAGGGCTCGAACCCGTGTCCCCTGCATTGGCAGGCGGATTCTTAACCACTGAGCCACCAGGGAAACCCCAAGAAGCCATTTTTAAGCAAATGTATTCTAGAACGGTGATTTAAAACCGTAGGTTATAACCAAAAGTAGTTCACGAACAGTGTTAAAAAAAAAAAAAAGTAAATGAAACAGAATGGAAAAGAATGGATCAGAGCACATCACACATAATAATCATAGGAATTATTTCTTGAAATTTTGTTTCAATTGCTTGGATGTAATTGTGACTGCATTTCAATGGAAAATATGTTGCGTACAGTGGTTCACAGTCAAGAAAGTTTGAAAGTCACTGTTGGGTATACGAGTCCTTGGGTTCTAGTTCCAGTTCTGCTGCTGCCGCTATGATTGGGCAAGACATTTTTCTCTGATGGGTCTCAGTTTCTTATCTGAAAAATGACAATCGTCTATAAAGTCACCTCAGTTCTGAAATCCAATGATTAAGCAAAATTCCCAAAGAACTCAATTTTAGCATTCAGCAATTATCCATTAAAAAGTTCTCCTGCATGGTCAACCTCTATCTTCCATGTTTTGGAAAGGCATGATTTCCCAAAGAGCTCTGAAGAGCACAGACCATAGAGAAGAACATAGCCCATGCGGATGGAAGCTACTTCAGTAAACTGGCTTGGCTCGAGAACAATCTCTTTGAGTTTCCAACAGATGTTTTGTACCGGATTTCGCTGGTTTCACTACAATTATGTTTCGGTTACATTTGAAAAGACCTACAAATCCTGTTTTGGATGGTGAGGGAGGATGGATGGGGAAGGACAACTAACTGCTCAGGAAATGCTGAGCTTGGTTAATTTGGAAACCACTCCCAGATAACAATGAGCCTTGGGCCACTCACAGTTCCTGCTTTATATTATGACTAATGGGACATCCGTTGTAAGAGCAACCAAGGAGACCCAGAGCAAGCCAGGCCTCTGGGGGGCAGGGTACAGCAGTGATTGAGAACGTATTTCTGGGCTGAGGTTCTTTCAAAACAGTCTTTTAAGCTATTGATCCCTTCATTCATAAATTCATAAGAGCCTACTTTGGAAGGCATCTCACACTATGACTTGCATCTCGTTATGCTTGTTGGGTATTAATCCTCCAAATTAATACCCCCCTAAATTCACATAGAGAAAAACCGAGGCATTTCAGGCACAACCGGAAGTCAGCTGTTTTCTGGAAGTTAAAATGTATAACTTTAGGAAGGGGTTCTACTATAGAGCTGGTGTATAGGTTCCAGGAATGAAAGGCTCTTTCAGGTTCTTAAATCTTGGATCTGAAAGTAACTTGTTTTCAGCAAGGAGGCAGCATAGGGTCATTGCTGTCATCTGCATTCATTGTACTTTAATTGCCCCAGTGAATTTTGAAGCCTCACCTAAACGTCAGAACCGGAAGGAAGCCTGCAGACCATCTTGTTCAATGTCTTTATTTTCAGCAGAGGAAAACAAGGCACTCATTTCTAGCTATATTTTCTGTGTGAGGTGGCATTCAATGCTTTTGTCTCTTTACATAGATTTTAAGGAGATATTATTTTGCTTTTGAAGGTTGACTATCAGTAACCAATTGGCTAAGTTGTGGGTGTAGCTTTGTTTCACGTTGACTTTTGAGATACTGAATTTCAGTCATTGGTAAACATGGTGCCTACTTACACCATACAACAATCTAACAATCTCTATTCACGGCCCAGTCCTCTTAGAACTCAAAGCCAGAGATGCCTTGACGTGTACAAGAAAAGTTGGGGAGGCTTTTATTAGCTTTGATTTTGACCCCATTCTCATAAATTATGCAAAATGTGTCACTTATATGAACAGCCCAGAAGAGTAGTTGCCAGTTGTAATATAAAAAATGATACCACAGAAACTGAGACCTGGTTGTGGCAGATACCCTGTCAAAAGAATGATTTATAATCTGGAAATACAAGCAGCAAGAGAGGCCCACCAGCTAGGGCTGTATCATCTGAAGCAATCAAATCCCGCAAATATAAAGCAATTTTGTATTACCATTTCCAAGTGCTCCCCACAATAAGGACTCTTGTATGCCCAAGTTTAATATTCAGAGCAGAAACCACAAACTCTAGCAGCCGCTCCTGGTCAAGACAGTTAATAACAGTTCCCAGGCAAAGGCAGGCTGTAATAGCATGGCTCCAAGCAGCTGGGGATTTGCTTGTATGTCAGCCTCTCTCTCTGAGAACTAGAAAACGATGGTAGGTCAGACATCCATTTGCTTTATATATTGATATAATTTCATCAGAATTTATGATGTGGGAATTATTGCACAGGCAAGAAATGTAATCTAACCTTCATCTCACACAATGCAGAAAAGATATTATGTTTTTGAGAAAAATACACTGACTTGTTGAATCAGATTACGCACGTGCAATCCTAATGGATTTCAATATTTCCTTGGACGAGTCATTGCTATTTGCATCGTATGTATTAAATTGGCTTGGGTAGAAGATGTTTTTACAAATATGAAAGAATTCTACTGCCGTTTCTTCTTTCATTTTCTCAAGTTCTGGCATGTGACTTCATTACTGGTAAATTTTAAACATCTGTGTGTGTGTAATAGTTTATCCTAATTTCTCTAGACTATATTTAGATTTTTAACATCCAAAGATTGCAATAACATGTATGATTCTGTTTCATCCTTATGAAGAGTTCCTTGAGCTTCAATTGTCAAATGTAGTAAATGTTGATAGCCTTCAAGGACCATCTTATAAATGATCATCATAGTGAGTCCATATGTCCTATTGTTTGGCCCTTGAAACCATTTTGATTACCTTGAGTTCTATAGTTTTCTTCCGGTGGAAAACAACATAAAATATGTTTTAAAATGAAGGGCTTTCAAGATGGCACTTGTCTCATTTAAGAACTAAACATTCCTCGAATCAAAAAGTCCTTTTCATGTATTTTTTAGAAAGAAATGACAACTTACAAATTTCAGAGTAATGCCCCAAACCTGTATGTCTACAGAAGAGTCTCTCTGTAATACTTTTTGATATCTGCTAAGGATATGAGTATGGAGATAAAAGACCATGCTTAATCCAGACAACCCAAAGCCACTGTTTTAGTTGTTCTGTAATGGTTCTGTTGGATTGCAAATACATTGTAGCATTAAAATGTACACACTCCAGAACTTAATTTTTGAAAATGTGTACTTAATAGAAGGCATATTTTATCCAAATAGGAAAAAAAACCCCGTGTTTAATTGGCTGGTGTCTCCAAATAATAATAACTCTTCATTTTGTATATACTGCCACAAACTATAGCAAGTGCCTAATGTATATTATCTCTGATCTTCACCTCCCCTCCCACTCTGAGGTCACCATTATTGCTCTCATCCTTCAAATGAGAAAATGGGTGTTCAGAAAGGTTAATTGCCTTGCTCAAGGACACATGCGTAATGAGGGTAGGGCCTGCATTTGAACCAAGATTTGTTGGATTTCGGAGCCTGGATTCTTTTCAGTGCTTCCTGGAGCTGTTCCTTCTAGAAGGCTGGCCAGGGTACAGGTTCCTTTCAACTGTTTTTTGACAACCCCAAAGCCACTCCCACTTTCTTCTTCCTAGTTATCTCCCACTAGAGAAACTCAAAAGTCTTTTATGAGATATAACCAAAAGTCTGCTGAGGTGGGCGGGGTTCAGGAAGCCATTTGTTTCCTTAAGAAAAGCAGGATAGGTTCAGAGGCAGAAACTGAGGGCATTTCAGGTACGTGGGCTTGATGATGCTAAGCAACTAAACCAGTGCGGACAGCTTTCTATCTCCAAATGCCTTGTTGTGTAAGGAAAACAAACTCCTGTTTAAGATGTCTTAAGTAAAGGTTTTGTAGCCAAACGTCCCCTTCGGTACACCCACCCCACCATGTGGAAAATTTATTCAGTCCCTTGTTTCTCACAGGGAAAGTTCTTTCCCCTGAGCCTCTAGAAGGTAGAATCTGGTGACTGGATCCTGGACAGAAGCCACAGGTGGGATGTTTATAAGTTCCAGTGACCCTTGGGCACAGGTGTGAAAGTCTCAGGAGGGGGAAAAAACCCAACAATACTTGCTATTACTGGAGAATCACCTTATTATCTTACTAAATCCATTCTTATCTTTTGAGAGACTTTTTGATGACCTAATAATGTTTGAATAAAATTGCCGAGTGGGGCTTCCCTGGTGGCGCAGTGGTTGAGAGTCCACCTGCCGATGCAGGGGACACGGGTTCGTGCCCTGGTCCGGGAGGATCCCACATGCCGCAGAGTGGCTGGGCCCGTGAGCCATGGCCGCTGAGCCTGCGCATCTGGAGGCTGTGCTCCGCAACGGGGGGAGGCCACAGCAGTGAGAGGCCCGCATAGCGGGGAAAAAAAAAAAAATTGCCGAGTGAAGCCTCATGGAATTTAACTTTCCACAATCTCGTTGCACCAGACTTGTCCGCCCTTATTTCTATCCTGATTGTTTCGCTAAGATAGCATGGCCAGATTTACCAAATAAAAAAGTTAAATTTGAATTTCTGAAAAACAGTGAATAATTTTTTAGTATACATTTCATGGAGTATTTGGTATAAGATGTCCCATGGACTATTTGGGACATAATTTATCTGGCAAATTAAAGACTCTGTCTTCAGCCCAAAGAGTTTGTGCCAGGCCACCCCATAAAGCCCTATGTAACTCATATACTCAGTCACCCCAAGTCATCTGCTTGCCTTATCTTATTTTCCCATCTTCACCACCCTTTATTGGTTTTTTTATTCCTACCTTTGCTCAATCCCTCCAATCCTGATACCTGAATGATGACTTGTAGCTTTCAACCTTTGGCTCTTACCTGAGGACAGATGCATCAGAAATTCCCCTTACACACAGACAGACAGACAGACACACACACACACAGACACACATACACACACATCTTTCAAGCCCTTCTCTGGCAGGCATTGTCCTCATAGAAGTTCCCAGTACCATGGGGGAGGGAAACCAATCTCTCCTATGTTAATGGACATGGCAGCTTTATTCCCACTTTGATGATGAAATGTTCATTCATGTATTTATTGGACAGTGATGGAGCATATACTATATGCTAGGTGCAGTGGGGAAAAACGAGTAAGACATGGTGCCCGACTTTGAAGAACCCGCAATGAGTTGTAGAGATGGCCTAAAAGCAAATGATTATAATGGCGGCACTATCAATGCTAGTAGACAAATGGGTAATGGATCACGGGACCAGAGAAGGAGGGCCCTCTGCATTTACCAGGGACATGAATGTCAGTGTCTCACATGGCTGCTCTTCTTCCTGTCCCCTATCCAAATCCATTCTTTCCTATTGGCTCTGTTTTCTACCATTCCCGCTGGCCCATCACCTGCCTTGTGCATTCATGATGTCAGCCTGGCCCCTAATCTGTGAATTCCCTGAAGACAGGCACCGGGTCCTTCATATTTGCCTGTCTTGGCGTCTCTGGCACAATGAAAGGCCTCAAAAATATTTACAGGGTAAGACACTGATGTGAGTTTTAAAGCAGGGTTTTTAAAAAATAGAGGAAGTGAGAAAATTTTGCAGCTTTTATAGGGCTATAGCACAATTCAGTTGCTGAGCAACATTTAGAAGTCACAGCTTTGGAATTTATGGTCACTTGTCAAATTGGTAGAGTCAGGCAAAAGTGGCATAAACATAATGCCCAATTCCATCTGAAGTAGAATATCTTGGGACCTTTTCCTTCTAGTTACCCCCAAACAGACCTGATGTATTGCATTGAAGCATTCCTACACAATACTTGTATAAATAATTGCAACATGGAAAGCCTTCTTCTCTTCTGCAATGTGTCATCACATAACTTTAGGGTCCCTGTTGGGTTTCTTTTCACTGGCCAAGACCTCTACATACTGTATGTATTTGGAGAATCCCTTCTGCCTTTATGACTGTTTGGTGTGTCTGTTTTTACTTAAGGGCGCGCAGGAATGGAAATGTAGCTGCTAAATTAATCTGGCCTTGGTGAAATATATCTTCTTCACTAGTGAGATGACTGAAATTTACATTTTTGTCACTCTTCAGAGCAGGCAGGCCTTTAACTCCTCTTTGCAAGATCTTTTTTTTTTTTTTTAATTTTTTAAATTAGTTTCTGCTTTATAACAAAGTGAATCAGTCATACATATACATCTGTTCCCACATCCCTTCCCTCATGCATCTCCCTCCCTCCCACCCTCCCCATCCCACCCCTCCAGGCAGTCACAAAGCACCGAGCTGATCTCTCTGTGCTCTGCGGCTGCTTCCCACTATCTATCTACCTTACATTTGGTAGTGTACATATGTCCATGCCTCTCTTTCGCTTTGTCACAGCTTACCCTTCCCCCTCCCCATATCCTCAAGTCCATTCTCAAGTAGGTCTGTGTCTTTATTCCCGTTTTGCCCCTAGGTCCTTCATGACTTTTTTTTTTTTTTTAATTCCGTATATATGTGTTAGCATACGGTATTTGTCTTTCTCTTTCTGACTTACTTCACTCTGTATGACAGACTCTAGGTCTATCCACCTCATTACAAATAGCTCAGTTTCGTTTCTTTTTATGGCTGAGTAATATTCCATTGTATATATGTGCCACATCTTCTTTATCCATTCATCTGATGATGGACACTTAGGTTGTTTCCAGCTCCGGGCTATTGTGAATAGAGCTGCAGTGAACATTTTGGTACATGTCTCTTTTGGAACTATGGTTTTCTCAGGGTATATGCCTAGTAGTGGGATTGCTGGGTCATATGGTAGTTCTATTTTTAGTTTTTTAAGGAACCTCCATACTGTTCTCCATAGTGGCTGTACCAATTCACATTCCCACCAGCAGTGCAAGAGTGTTCCCTTTTCTCCACACCCTCTCCAGCATTTATTGTTTCTAGATTTCTTGATGATGGCCATTCTGACTGGTGTGAGATGATATCTCATTGTAGTTTTGATTTGCATTTCTCTAATGATTAATGATGTTGAGCATTCTTTCATGTGTTTGTTGGCAGTCTGTATATCTTCTTTGGAGAAATGCCTATTTAAGTCTTCTGCCCATTTTTGGATTGGGTTGTTTGTTTTTTTGCTATTGAGCTGCATGAGCTGTTTATAAATTTTGGAGATTAATCCTTTGTCAGTTGCTTCATTTGCAAATATTTTCTCCCATTCTGAGGGTTGTCTTTTGGTCTTGTTTATGGTTTCCTTTGCTGTGCAAAAGCTTTGAAGTTTCATTAGGTCCCATTTGTTTATCTTTGTTTTTATTTCCATTTCTCTAGGAGGTGGGTCCAAAAGGATCTTGCTGTGATTTATGTCATAGAGTGTTCTACCTATGTTTTCCTCTAAGAGTTTGATAGTTTCTGGCCTTACATTTAAGTCTTTAATCCATTTTGAGCTTATTTTTGTGTATGGTATTAGGGAATGATCTAATCTCAAGCTTTTACATGTCCCTGTCCAGTTTTCCCAGCACCACTTATTGAAGAGGCTGTCCTTTCTCCACTGTACATTCCTGCTTCCTTTATCAAAGATAAGTTGGCCATATGTGCGTGGGTTTATCTCTGGGCTTTCTATCCTGATCCACTGATCTATCTTTCTGTTTTTATGCCAGTACCACACTGTCTTGATTACTGTAGCTTTGTAGTATAGTCTGAAGTCAGGGAGCCTGATTCCTCCAGCTCCGTTTTTCGTTCTCAAGATTGCTTTGGCTATTCGGGGTCTTTTGTTTTTCCAAACAAATTTTGAAATTTTTTGTTCTAGTTCTGTGAAAAATGCCAGTGGTAGTTTGATAGGGATTGCATTGAATCTGTAGATTGCTTTGGGTAGTAGAGTCATTTTCACAATATTGATTCTTCCAATCCAGGAGCATGGTATATCTCTCCATCTATTTGTATCATCTTTAATTTCTTTCATCAGTGTCTTATAATTTTCTGCATACAGGTCTTTTGTCTCCTTAGGTAGGTTTATTCCTAGATATTTTATTCTTTTTGTTGCAATGGTAAATGGGAGTGTTTTCTTGATTTCATTTTCAGATTTTTCATCATTAGTGTACAGGAATGCCAGAGATTTCTGTACATTAATTTTGTATCCTGCTACTTTACCAAATTCATTGATTAGCTCTAGTAGTTTTTCGGTAGCATCTTTAGGATTCTCTATGTATAGTATCATGTCATCTGCAAACAGTGACAGCTTTACTTCTTCTTTTCCAATTTGGATTCCTTTTATTTCCTTTTCTTCTCTGATTGCTGTGGCTAAAACTTCCAAAACTATGTTGAATAAGAGTGGTGAGAGTGGGCAGCCTTGTCTTGTTCCTGATCTTAGTGGAAATGGTTTCAGTTTTTCACCATTGAGGACAATGTTGGCTGTGGGTTTGTCATATATGGCCTTTATGATGTTGAGGAAAGTTCCCTCTATGCCTACTTTCTGCAGGGTTTTTATCATAAATGGGTGTTGAATTTTGTCGAAAGCTTTCTCTGCATCTATTGAGATGATCATATGGTTTTTCTCCTTCAACTTGTTAATATGGTGTATCACATTGATTGATTTGCGTATATTGAAGAATCCTTGCATTCCTGGAATAAACCCCACTTGATCATGGTGTATGATCCTTTGAATGTGCTGTTGGATTCTGTTTGCTAGTATTTTGTTGAGGATTTTTGCATCTATGTTCATCAGTGATATTGGCCTGTAGTTTTCTTTCTTTGTGACATCCTTGTCTGGTTTTGGTATCAAGGTGATGGTGGCCTCGTAGAATGAGTTTGGGAGTGTTCCTTCCTCTGATATTGTTTGGAAGAGTTTGAGAAGGATGGGTGTTAGCTCTTCTCTAAATGTTTGATAGAATTCGCCTGTGAAGCCATCTGGTCCTGGGCTTTTGTTTGATGGAAGATTTTTAATCACAGTTTCAATTTCAGTGCTTGTGATTGGTCTATTCATATTTTCTATTTCTGCCTGAGTCAGTCTTGGCAGGTTGTGCATTTCTAAGAATTTGTCCATGTCTTCCAGGTTGTCCATTTTATGGGCATAGAGTTGCTTGTAGTAATCTCTCATGATCTTTTGTATTTCTGCAGTGTCAGTTGTTACTTCTCCTTTTTCATTTCTAATTCTATTGATTTGAGTCTTCTCCCTTCTTTTCTTGATGAGTCTGGCTAATGGTTTATCAATTTTGTTTATCTTCTCAAAGAACCAGCTTTTAGTTTTATTGATCTTTGCTATCGTTTCCTTCATTTCTTTTTCATTTATTTCTGATCTGATTTTTATGATTTCTTTCCTTCTGCTAACTTTGGGGTGTTTTTGTTCTTCTTTCTCTAATTGCTTTAGGTGCAAGGTTAGGTTGTTTATTCGAGATGTTTCCTGTTTCTTAAGGTGGGATTGTATTGCTATAAACTTCCCTCTTAGAACTGCTTTTGCTGCATCCCATAGGTTTTGGGTCATCGTGTCTCCATTGTCATTTGTTTCTAGGTATTTTTTAATTTCCTCTTTGATTTCTTCAGTGATCACTTCGTTATTAAGTAGTGTATTGTTTAGCCTCCATGTGTTTGTATTTTTTACAGCTCTTTTCCTGTAATTGATATCTAGTCTCATAGCATTGTGGTCAGAAAAGACACTTGATACAATTTCAATTTTCTTAAATTTACCAAGGCTTGATTTGTGACCCAAGATATGATCTATCCTGGAGAATGTTCCATGAGCACTTGGGAAAAATGTGTATTCTGTTGTTTTTGGATGGAATGTCCTATAAATATCAATTAAGTCCATCTTGTTTAATGTATCATTTAAAGCTTGTGTTTCCTTATTTATTTTCATTTTGGAAGATCTGTCCATTGGTGAAAGTGGGGTGTTAAAGTCCCCTACTATGAGTGTGTTACTGTCGATTTCTCCTTTTATGGCTGTTCGTATTTGCCTTATGTATTGAGGTGCTCCTATGTTGGGTGCATAAATATTTACAATTGTTATATCTTCTTCTTGGATCGATCCCTTGATCATTATGTAGTGTCCTTCTTTGTCTCTTCTAGTAGTCTTTATTTTAAAGTCTATTTTGTCTGATATGAGAATTGCTACTCCAGTTTTCTTTTGGTTTCCATTTGCATGGAATATCTTTTTCCATCCCCTTACTTTCAGTCTGTATGTGTCTCTAGGTCTGAAGTGGGTCTCTTGTAGACAGCATATATATGGGTCTTGTTTTTGTATCCATTCAGCCAATCTGTGTCTTTTGGTGGGAGCATTTCGTCCATTTACATTTAAGGTAATTATCGATATGTATGTTCCTATTCCCATTTTCTTAATTGTTTTGGGTTCGTTATTGTAGGTCTTTTCCTTCTGTTGTGTTTCTTGCCTAGAGAAGTTCCTTTAGCATTTGTTGTAAAGCTGGTTTGGTGGTGCTGAACTCCCTCAGCTTTTGCTTGTCTGTAAACGTTTTAATTTCTCCATCAAATCTGAATGAGATCCTTGCTGGGTAGAGTAATCTTGGTTACAGGTTTCTCTCCTTCATCACTTTAATTATGTCCTGCCACTCCCTTCTGGCTTGTAGAGTTTCTGCTGAGAGATCAGCTGTTATCCTGATGGGGATTCCCTTGTGTGTTATTTGTTGTTTTTGCCTTGCTGCTTTTAATATGATTTCTTTGTGTTTAATTTTTGACAGTTTGATTAATATGTGTCTTGGCGTATTTCTCCTTGGATTTATTCTGTATGGGACTCTCTGTGCTTCCTGGACTTGATTAACTATTTCCTTTCCCATATTAGGGAAGTTTTCAACTATAATCTCTTCAAATATTTTCTCAGTCCCTTTCTTTTTCTCTTCTTCTTCTGGAACCCCTATAATTCGAATGTTGGTGCGTTTAATGTTGTCCCAGAGGTCTCTGAGACTGTCCTCTGTTCTTTTCATTCTTTTTTCTTTATTTTGCTCTGCAGCAGTTATTTCCACTATTTTATCTTCCACCTCACTTATCCGTTCTTCTGCCTCAGTTATTCTGCTATTGATCCCATCTAGAGTATTTTTTATTTCATGTATTGTGTTTTTAATCAATGCTTGATTCATCTTTAGTTCTTCTAGGTCCTTGTTAACTGTTTCTTGCATTTTGTCTATTCTATTTCCAAGATTTTGGATCTGGGAAATAGAATCTTGGATCATCTTTACCATCATTATTCTGAATTCTTTTTCAGGTACACTGCCTATTACCTCTTCATTTGTTAGGTCTGGTGGGTTTTTATCTTGTTCCTTCTCCTGCTGTGTGTTTTTCTGTCTTCTCATTTTGCTTATGTTACTGTGTTTGGGGTCTCCTTTTTGCAGGATGCAGGTTCGTAGTTCCCGTTGTTTTTGGTGTCTGTCCCCAGTGGCTAAGGTTGGTTTAGTGGGTTGTGTAGGCTTCCTGGTGGAAGGTACTAGTGCCTGTGTTCTGGTGAATGAGGCTGGATCTTGTCTTTCTGGTGGGCAGGTCCACGTCTGGTGGTGTGTTTTGGGGTGTCTGCGGACTTTTTATGATTTGAGGCCACCTCTCTGCTAATGGGTGGCGTTGTGTTCCTGTCTTGCTAGTTGTTTGGCATAGGGTGTCCAGCACTGTAGCTTGCTGGTCGTTGAGTGAAGCTGGGTGCTGGTGTTGAGATGGAGATCTCTGGAAGATTTTCGCCATTTGATATTATGTGGAGCTGGGAGGTCTCTTGTGGACCAGTGTCCTGAAGTTGGCTCTCCCACCTCAGAGGCACAGCACTGACTCCTGGCTCCTCAATTTGGGATGATTTGTTGTCTATTCATGTATTCCACAGATGCAGGGTACATCAAGTTGATTGTGGAGCTTTAATCCGCTGCTTCTGAGGCTGCTGGGAGAGGTTTCCCTTTCTCTTCTTTGTTCTCACAGCTCCTGGGTCTCAGCTTTGGATTTGGCCCCGCCTCTGCGTGTAGGTCGCCGGAGGGCGTCTGTTCTTCGCTCAGACAGGACAGGGTTAAAGGAGCAGCCTCTTCGGGGACTCTGGCTCACTCAGGCCGGGCGGGAGGGAGGGGCACGGAGTGCGGGGCGAGCCTGCAGCGGCAGAGGTCGGCGTGACGTTGCACCAGCCTGAGGCGCGCCGTGCGTTCTCCCAGGGAAGCCGCCCCTGGATCCCGGGACCCCGGCAGTGGCGGGCTGCACAGGCTCCCGGAAGGGCGGTGTGGACAGTGACCTGTGCTCGCACACAGGCTTCTTGGCGGCGGCAGCAGCAGCCCCAGCGTCCCACGCCCGTCACTGGGCTCCGCGCTTTCAGTCGTGACTCGCGCCCGTCTGTGGAGCCCCTTTAAGCAGCGCTCTTAATCCCCTCTCCTCGCGCACCAGGAAACCAAGAGGGAAGAAAATGTCTCTTGCCTCTTCGGCAGCTCCAGAGTTTTCCCGGACTCCCTGCCGGCTAGCTGTGGCACATTAGCCCCCTTCAGGCTGAGTTCTCGCCGCCAGCCCCAGTCCTTTCCCTGCGCTCTGACCGAAGCCCGAGCCTCAGCTTCCAGCGCCGCCCGCCCTGGCGGGCGATCAGACAAGCCTCTCGGGCTGGTGAGTGCCGCTCGGCACCGATCCTCTGTGCGGGAATCTCTCCGCTTTGCCCTACCCAGGTATGTGGGGAGTTTCTTGCCTTTTGGGAGGTCTTGGGTCTTCTGCCAGCATTCAGTAGGTGTTCTGTAGTTGTTCCACGTGTAGCTGTATTTCTGGTGTATCCGTGGGGAGGAAGGTGATCTCCGCGTCTTACTCTTCCGCCATCTTACCCGGAAGTCCTGCAAGATCTTTCCTGAACACATCTCAAGGGACCCAACTACTCCAATAATGATGTCAGTAATGTTGGGGCAATGTGAAATGAAGAATTAACTCTATTATTGTAGTTTACTTTTAACCATCAAGTAGGGATGATGCGTGAATGGTGGGCTTGTAGTAGACTGGGGCTGGGAAGTGTGGGTGCCTCACTTTCCTGCAGCTCAAGCCCTAATCAGATTGTCGTGTTGCGTTGTGCTATCTGGATGACGGGATGCTTACACAGAGAGAGCTGATGAAAAGGCAGCTCTTAGAGATTTTCTTCGGGGGAAATGTATTCTCCTTGCTTGTGCTCAAAACCAATACTTGATTGTCATTACTGCCCAAGAGAACTGGGAGCTGTTAGTCAGCATTTTGAATTTGTTCAATATCAAATGGGTTACATGACAGAATGAACCCTTTATTTAGTTCATGCTGCAGCACATCTGATTTGAATGAAATCAATTCGAATGTATCTCATGGCCAGCTTTTTGTTTTTTTTTTGTCTATTCCATTGTTGTCCTAATCTAAGCTCGTATTGCTACAGACACAGTTCATTGCAAAGCTTCCTAACTGTTCTTGCTGCCCATCACTCCTTTTCCAGACTATACTTTAACTCCTAACCAGCCCTTACGTATCTCCTTTACAGGGAAAGGTTTGGAATGATGATCGAACAGGAACAACAGGAATCTTCTCTTTTAAGTTCCATCAACAAATCTTTAACATTATCTGAAATATAGACCATTTTTTCAGAAGTTTCAACCAAGTTGGGTGGGTGAAAGTTAAAAATGCATAAATAAACAGGTTTAAAAGTAGCTTTGAGGGCCTCCCTGGTGGCGCAGTGGTTGAGAGTCCGCCTGCCGATGCAGGGGATACGGGTTCGTGCCCCGGTCTGGGAGGATCCCATATGCCGCGGAGCGGCTGGGCCCGTGAGCCATGGCCGCTGGGCCTGCGCATCCGGAGCCTGTGCTCCGCAACGGGAGAGGCCGCAGCAGTGAGAGGCCCGCATACCACAGAAAAGAAAAAAAAAAAAGAAAAAAAAAAAAAAAAGTAGCTTTGAGAACAGGTTTGAAATGTCAAAGAAGACTACATCTGAAATGAAAGCTCATCGAAAGAACCAAAATATTTCTGAGAGTAGCTGGAATTTATATTCAAAGAGATTACGGAAGATGCAGAGTGATTAAATGTGCACAGCCTGATATGGGAAGAAAGAAAGGGAGGGAAGGAAGGAGGGAGGGAGAAAAGAAGAAGGAAAAGAAAGAAACCGAAAAAAAAAAAGAAGAAAGAGCACTAGCTTATCATTGGAAGTAATAAAAATCAGGATGAAAAGACTAAAATTAGATCATTAATTTAGAAGATAAGCATATGTCGTATAAGCTTAATATAGAATTTAAAAATGACAGAACTGGAGGATAGAGGTTAGAACCAACAAGTGAGAAACAGAAATTCCTGAGGAAGGTAGACAATATATACACACATGAGATTGGAAACTGAGAAGGCTCATAGAGTTGATGTGATATAGACCAAAATCAACAGCCAAGTATAGCCTCATGAAAAGAAAGGATATTGCTAGTTTACAAGTCAAAAATTGAGGTTCTTACAAGAGTGAAGAATCTGAAGAGGCTTTTTATCCTTTCCCTTTTAAATGATCAAAGCCAGAAACAATGGAACAACATTTCAAAGAGAAAGAATAAGACTAAAGAATGCTTTTCATTCACATATCAACTTAGTAATTCATTTATTCATTTAACCTCTCTCCCCCAAATCTACACATTTATGTATCTATCTACCTATCTACTTATTTATGGAGCACTCAGTACTCTAAGGAAACGTGGAAGCTTTCTGGGTGGTGGTAGTGCTGGCAGTTACCCAGTGGCCTGCCTAGTCACTTCAGGCCTAGGAATCATGTTTGGCAGAGATAGTTACCTACCAAATAGTCTTCTCTTTCAAAGTAATAAAACGCAATTTTAGCTGGACACATTGCTGCTGAGTAAAAAGATTACATCTTCCATGCTAGATGTGATCATGTGCCTAAGTTGTGGCTAATGAGCTGTGAAACTTCTGGGGAGTCTCATTACAATAGGGAGGTGTACCTTTCTTTCCTCCTTCTTTCCCTTCATCCTGTGACTTGGAATGCGATTATGATGGCTGGTGCTCCAGCAACCATTTTGGAGCATGCAGATGAAGGCATATATCCTTGTGGCTTGGGGCAGAAATCTATTCCATCATGTTCTCAGCTTCAAGAAGCCTCGGCCTTGAGGACTGTGAGACATATGAATCTGTGAGACTAACTTGTTTTAGCCATGATTTTCTGGGTCTCTGTTACTCACACCCAAATCTATCCTAAGTGATAATATTCTAAGAAACAATTTTGAATTGGCTCTAATATATAGGTATATAAGTGATCTAGGTCCCAAAGTCCATGACCATCATAATTTCAGCTTAGTTAATTTTTAAAGGAGTATAGTCTTTTGTTTTAATGTTTAAATTTAATTTAATTTATTTATATTTGGCTGTGTTGGGTCTTCATTGCTGCACGTGGGCTTTCTCTAGTTGCCGTGAGCAGGGGCTACTCTTCGTTGTGGTGCATGGGCTTCTCATTGCGGTGCCTTCTCTTGCTGCAGAGCACAGACTCTAGGTGCACGGGCTTCAGTAGTTGTGGCTCATGGGCTCTAGAGCGCAGGCTCAGTAGTTGTGGCACATGGGCTTAGTTGCTCCGTGGCATGTGTGATCTTCCCGGACCAGGGCTTGAACCCGTGTCCCCTGCATTGGCAGGCGGATTCTTTACCACTGTGCCACCAGGGAAGCCCCTCTTTTTTTTTTTTTAAATTGAAGTATAGTTGATTTACAATGTTGTGCTAATTAAAGGGTAGAATCTTAACATCCACATTGGCTAATTAAAAACTAATTCTCTATTTTCAAAATCAGATAACTAAGTAAGATAACTTGCTATGGGAGACTTCTGGCTATAAATAACTTAAAGGTGAGGAATGCTTATTGAGATGATGGCCGAGGTTAAGGTTTTATAATAGTTAATCTATAATCTTTCTTTCTGGCAAAAACTACATATATATAAAATATGTAACATATATGTACTATATACTGTATATATCTACTATATATATATATTTTTGCTAAATACAAATTAAACATACAAAATAAATTACACTCTTTTATTCCAACAAAAAGTAATTAGAAATTACATAGGGATCTTGTTGATAATAACATTAAAAAATATAAAAACATAAGAAATAGTACAATAAAAGGTATGAATGACTTACATAAAGAAGTCTTTATTGGGAAGTACAAAAAGGTAAAACAAATGATCTAGAAAGGTTAGAATAAATGAGACACAATAGTGCTAATTTGTCCTAAGGTTACATATAGGCTAAAGCAATCTCACTGGAAATTCCAGATTATTTTAGAAAAAAACAAAAAATTTACAACTCTATTTGGAAAAAATAAACTAAAAATACTCTCAAAAAGTAAATTTTGCAAGTGTGGCTCCCAAAAATATTGTTTAAAAATGCCAGTCCTATCAAATATAAAACCACATTATAAAACAACAGGAGTAAAAAAGGAGAGTAGAATACTGACAAATAAAATAACTCAGTGGAACAGGGTAGAAGCCCATAAATTAAATAGAAAAATGTAGTATGTAATAAAGTGTCATAAGCAAGAAGGAAATGAAGAATTATTTAATAAATATTGAGAGTGAGGAAAATTGCTGTATTCCTTCCTTCCTACAGAGCAAAAATAATCTTCATGTGGGAAAAAGATTAAGCTGAAAAATCAAATCAATGAAAATCGGCCATAAATAAAATGGAATCTCAGATATTTGGAAGGGTGAGAACTTTCAAAAGATTGAAGCAATTGAAGAATACAAAGTCATAGATTGTGAAGAAATTTCAAAATGCCTCTCCAGGGGCTTCCCTGGTGGCGCAGTGGTGGAGAGTCCGCCTGCCGATGCAGGGGACGCAGGTTCGTGCCCCGGTCCGGGGGGATCCCACATGCCACGGAGCGGCTAGGCCCGTGAGCCATGGCCGCTGGGCCTGCGCGTCTGGAGCCTGTGCTCTGCAATGGGAGAGGCTACAACAGTGAGAGGCCCACGTACCGCAAAAAAAAATAAAAAAACAAAAAAAAACAAAATGCCTCTCCAGTGAAAATATAGAAACTAAAAATAAATTAAAGCAGCCTGTTAGAAAATATATTCATATCAAAAATGACAAATTGTAGTACAGTTATTTATAATATGTAAAGATCTCAATCAACTTTGTAAGAATAATATTAAGATTTCAATAAGGATATGGGCCAAAGCCTCGCTTAGAGAGTTTAAGTCTGAAGAGATACCTAGAATCTGTTTTTAAAATGTTTAAACTAGCTAGTAACAAAAAGGCAAACGAAAAGTACCTTTTCGTTTTATTAAGTAAAAATTGAAACATCTAATAGCAGATGACTGTGGGAGATTTAGTAAAATTGGCAAATAATAATTGTTGGCCTTAGTAGGAGTTAGTACAACCCACCTGGGAAACCATTTGGCAATACAGTTCAGGACCTACAAAATATTCATACTCTTTGACATAGTGCAATCACTCTTGGGAATTAATTCAAAGGAAATAATTAGAAAGCAAAATATGATATGTGGAGAAAAATGTTTACTGAAGCATTATTTAAACTACCAAAAAACCCCAACAATGCACAACAGCAACAGGAACTAAACAAAAATAATTACAAATTATAATGGTAAATATTATGCAACAACAGAGAAAAGTTTTACTTGATAAGTCTAAGTAAAAAAAAAAATAACATAAAACTGTGTAATAGCTGCAGTTACAATTATACAGAATAATGACATCAGGTCCCCCCCTCCAAAGTAAGAAGAAATTGTAAGAGTGGTATTTTGCTGGAATTATGGGTAATTTTTCCTGTTAAAGTATTATTTACTTTTGTTAGGAAAAGCTTTTCAGTCATTATGTGTATGTGTGTGTGTGTGGTGTGGAGGTATATAGTGTAGTGGTGAGTAATTATGTGACCTTGAACAGATCACAGGAGATCTTTAAGCTTCATTGTGTCTGTTTGTAAAAAGGAGATAATAACAGGATCCACTTCATAGAGTTGAATGAGGTAATGCAGGTAAAACACAAAGTACTAATGCCTGGCATTGAGGAAAAGCTTCTTAATGTTATGGAAAGTAACACTGACTTTGGAAGTGTTGATGTTGAGAATGACGTTGTCACCGTATCCTTGCTGGTGTATTTTCAGTGTTTCTCCACTATTCACAGAAAATTGTTCAAATTTCTAATCTTCATCATTAAAGGCCTCCATCATTTTGCCCATCTTATCCATCTAATTTCATCTTCAACTCCCTAAGATGAGTTTTCTGCTTTAGTCAGGCTAATCTGAGATTTTTATGTACAGTTACTTAAACATTCAGCCACTAAATAAATACTTGCTGAGAAACAGTCATGCTTGGGCACTACTTCTGGTGCTGCGGGTTCATTTACATTGTAGAGGGGGGAGACGGACAATGGACAAGTGAACAAACAGAAGAACAAGAAAAATGTGAACCATCCCAAGCCAGGCTGATGCTCAACTGGGCTGCGCTGTTATGGTTGTGATGGTTGTCGATGTCAGGTGGTGTCATCTCTGGTTGATTGGTATCTGTATCATATCTACCGTTAAAGAGTTTTAATATCACCTGCTGTTAAATACCTTAAATACTACTCAGGCAAAGTGGCATCATGTTCATACTTTGGCTTGTTCATTATTATTGTTATTATTATTGTTCATAATGTTATCCCAGTCCTCTTCACCAACCCAAACTTTCAGCATCCTCAGGGCTCAACCCAAACTCTACCCTCTGCGAGATACCTCCTCCAGCTCTCCCACGCGCTTCTCTTTCTCTAAACATTGTTTTCTGTTTCTACTCATATTTCTCTAACTTGATAGGAAGATCCCCAGGGCAGAAAACTTGCTGTGTTGTCTGTTGATTGGTTGGTGGTATTTTTTTTTCTACTCTTAAGAATTTCTCACAATATTTATTACAATGCTGAACATGGGATAAGCACATTATTAAATATATGTTTGAATCAGCAAAAAATTTTAACTCAGAAAAGACCACTTGTTTGTCATTATTCCAGGTAACTTCAAGAGGAAGTATCAAAATTGCCTCATTAATAACTCAGTATTTCTGAGATTATTTTCCCTGGGTCTGAGACCGGTTCTGAGAGCTAACTGTTGTCTTGATTTATACCCTGGCCAGAAAAAGTGACCAATGTATAGTTATGATACATTAGGTGATTTTCTTGGTCATTTAAAACAGCCTATATGTGAGCAATAGCTAAAATCTTGGAGCTGTCTTGCCTAATTGAAGTGCCTTCTTTCTAAGGTAGTGCCCTGTTGCCAGTTCCTAGACATCCAGCTCAGGGGGAAACACAAGACTAGTGGCGATAGCTTAGTGTTCAGCTCGGATTGAGATTCTAACTTAGAGAAAAAGCTGTGTCCTCACCTTGAAAGTGCCCTGTTGTAAAGAAATCAGTTAGCTTTAGGCTGGCAATGCCCCAGCTCTGTATTAACTATCCAGATTAATGTCAGATCATAGCCTAGGAATTATTCATGAAGCCCCTCTGTACAATATAATTGCAGATTTTGGCATCCAGAGTGAAGCCTCATTGTTTTATAGATTAGCTTCTCTTCCTGTACTACGGAAGAGACAATGATCTGAAACAACTTAGTCTAGGGGGAAAAGGAGTTCATGTATTTCACATGAAAAAGCATTTGTCAAATGGGAGATCCCAGGTCTCACTTACATTCCACCTTAAGAGTGGGGACCTGCAGCCACACTGAGAAGGAGATGGCTGATGTCTGTTCCAGGGCCATGAATGGCTACTTTCATTGTGGATCTTTCCTGAGTGAATGGCATGGCTCTTTATCTTTGCTTAAGAATTAGTTTTACCAAACCGTAGCTCTACTAATCTCTACTACAACATCACCAAATGTAATTTATGCATGTGGATGAAGAAACGTAGGTTTCAGTTCCATGGAAGGGCACTAATCAGCCAACTACCTCGCTGCAATGACTCATTAGAGAATATTCAATGCAATCAAAATATTAATACACCTCCAAAGAGGTTTAATATTTTAGTGCAAATGTCAGGTTACCCTAGTAATCAGCATACCTTAATTGTGAGATTTTAGATTCTAAGATCTTTCAGACTGTGACTTTTAAAGGTGAGGAAGAGCAGCTTGTTTCTTGCTGAAATGGAGTTGGCTTATTTTATTATGTTTACATCAAAGGTAATGGTCTTGAGCCATTTTCCGTGGATCTATTTGGTACATGGGTATCTTGCTTTCTATGGGATAAGTGCATATGTGTGTGTGTGTGTTCATGCATATATATCTACAGATATATGTGTGCATGTGTGTATAATACATATGTATACTATATAATACATTTTATATAAAAATAAATATCTTATTTTGGTTCTAATTAAAACCTCTTCTGGGAAAATTTAACAAAACGCTAACCAAAATAGGTGGTGTACAAACCTAGCATGAACTTATATTTTTCTCCTCATTAAATTACATTAAATTAAAGCTGTCAAATAACCCATTTATCCTAGGTTATCCACCAGGATTAGCAGGTTAATAGTTTTGCCTAATTATAAGGTTTTCCAGTTGTATAAAATTTTTCTGTAAGAATAAGTCTCTGAAATAGATTTTCTTTGAATTTGAATCAATTTTCTCCCTGTTGTTTCCACATACCACACCAATTATCAGACCAAGCATTTTTTTCATTTAGCTGTTTGTTTGAGATTTTAAATATATATATATATAAAACTATATATGCATATATATATGCAGAGTACAGGGAAATCATCTGGATCATTTAATCCAATGATTTAGATGCTTGAGCAATAATCTTCTCATATGTATCTCATCTCGACTTGACTGTATGTTTATAGCTTTGACCTGAAGATGATTAATTATTGAGGCAGGAGATTAAGGGAGTGAGAAAAATCAGCAAGAGCAGAAGGTGGGTTACTAAAAATAGGGGTTTCATGCACACTGATGAAAAATAGGCCACCATCATGGGCTTATTCTGTGACACAAGAATGCTAACCACAGGTTGATTCCTTCCATGGAAATTCATTAAATAAAGAAAAACACAATCTAATATACGGTAGATTCCAATAATAATTTAACTTGTCGTTCCATGCAGCTATGATTTATCTTGGCCTGATGAACCATAGGCAATTAATTTCCCTCTTATATTCAGTTATTTGGAAGTTTTGATAAGAGAGGGGATTCACTGTATACAGTGTATACATCTGTGTCTTATACCTACAGATGCTCCACTTCTTAGCAAAGAAAAATATCTCCTGGCGGATCTACAATATCCCCAGTTACTCTTCAGCAGCCCTTAACATTGTTTGAATTGGCATCTGCGCTAGCCTGCCGGCCCACTTTAATTCTGAGAACTCTTCGAGAATATTCCACAAGGCAGCAGCATGCAGTTTTATCCAACACCAAAAATGCAGTTCTACTTCGTATAGATGAAGCACCTTGAGCATAAAGATGCAATGTTTTGCTCTGGTGTATTCCTGAATTGGTGTTGCAAATCCCATGTTATTTTTTGCAGGCATGTATGTCCTTCCAACTATTGGTTTTCCTGAATATAAAGTCTGCTCCCCCCCCAAATAATGAGGATTTATAGCTCTTCTATCGCTTATCGTTCTTAAAAGAACACTAGGACATTTTCCTGCATAGAGATCTCTCCATGCAAAGGAATCTCATGTAAAATTAGAAAGTAGATGTCCAGGTGAGGTTGTGTACTCCATGGGTCCCAGTCTTTCTCCTTTTAGACCATTCACATTGAATCACTTGTTTACTCTCTGTATTTCCCATCAGTCTGTAATGTCCATATTTTGGGGTCTGTGCCTGTCTTATTTATATCTATATCCTCGCTACTTAGCCCAGGGCTTACAGGCACACAGTAGGCACCTGATAAATATTTGTTGAATAAGTGAATGGTTGGATAGTCTACTCTTTAATGTGTGCTTAATACCTTAATACATAAAAGTCATTTCAACTTCTAACCTTCCTTTACAAAGTCCCGCAAAGAGGAGATCAGGAATTCCTGAGAAGCTATCCCTTTTACTCAAGACTTAGAATCTAAAGAGTGTTGTCAGTTGCATACATCACTTTCTTACTTGCAGAGAAGGCAAAGAAGACACTTCTCAGAGTGAAGTTTCACTGAAAGTTCTGTTTCTTTTCTTGGGGATGTGTCTATTTTCAATTTAGGAGCTATGGCACTCATCCCCTTTGAGTAAAGGTAAAAAAAAAAAATCCTCAAAACAAAGATCTGGAAAAGCTCTATTCCCCTCTATTCTGCTATGATCATTGAACTTAGAATTCTTACGTTGTGCCATGCATGTGACACTATTCAACAGTTATGCAGTGCTTTCTATGTGCCAAGCACTAGTGTAAGTTTTTTATATGCATTGACTCCTAACAACTACCATGGAAGGCAAATATTATTATAACTTCATATTACAGAGGAGGACTTGGAAGCTGGGAGAGGTTATTTAACTTGGCTAATGTCATGCAGGTAATAAATAACAGAGGAGGATTTGCAGTCCGTCCCTTGATCTTAACTCCCATGGTATTCCACTTTTTTTTGTGTGTGATTCTTTTCTCTTTTTTAAAAAGGTAATTGATTAATTAATTTTTGGCTGCGTTGGGACTTCATTGTTGCACACAGGCTTTCTCTAGTTGCCACAAGCGGGGCTACTCTTCGTTGTGGTGCGCAGGCTTCCCATTGGCTTCTCTTGTTGCGGAGCACGGGCTCTAGAGCACAGGCTCAGTAGTTTTTGCGCACGGCCTTAGTGGCTCCGCGGCATGTGGAATTCTCCTGGACCAGGGCTCGAACCCGTGTCCTCTATATTGGCAGGCAGACTCTTAACCACTGTACCACCAGGGAAGCCCTCCACTTTTTAATGCTGTGAGAATACTATGAAATTGCCTGTTTGGTATTGTTTTTTCCCTCATTGCCAGATGGTTGGTGCCTGAATGGGGGCTCACAGAACACTTGCATGTCAAAGATTGATGTGAGAATTCCTCAATGTTTTCACTCTAATTATCTACATGTTAAAAAAAATGCAGCTATGCTTCAAAATGGAAGAAGCAGAATAAAGTGATGTACCAGTACAACTACATAGAGAACATTTCTAAGATGCTCTAGCAGAAAAGACCGTTTTATTTCTTAAGACACCTAATTGTTTCACCGTAGCTTAGTGAAAACCACTCCCGCCTTAATAGGAAAGGTGGGTGTCAGGCTCCTGTGTGAGGAGTGGCGGATCCGTCCAGCAGAGGGCGACAAGGTAACAAAACTCTGCCGGTTTCCACCTGTGCTGCCTGGGTTTTGGGCAACTCTGGTGCCCTCAAAGTCACAGTCTGAGAGTGCCGTGTACGATGGTTGTTGCCAGGCCCTTGGTACAGGAATAAAAAGTCTTATGTGTACAGAAAAAAATAGAAAATGAAAAACCCTTGAAAGAAGGACTTGGCACGTCTCTAGCGTAGTCTGGACGTGGTGCATGTGAGAAAATTTGGTGCTAGTGTGTTAAATTTGGAATCAAAACAGAGTTTACCCCAAGGACGCTCTGATTCCATTTTCATTAAAGAAACGGAGAGCAGGAAGGGAGGGAGGAGCTGACATGAAATCACAGAGTTTAGACGTGAAGGGACCCAGAGGAAGTTTCTACTCTTTGGCAACAAACTTAAGCCATCCTAGACGGAAAAGAATTTTTTTTTGCTTGTTAGTTTGTTTATTTATCACCCTTTTTGCCATTTCACAATACATGGTGGGAAGGCCAGGGGCCCTTCTCTGCCATTCTCTACATTTGTGCCCCGGGGTTAATTCACTCTCTCCTGATGTTCTTGCCTCCTCATGCTGTTGTGAGACCTAATGAGAGGCTAGATCCCTTAATTCAGCATCTACTATATTCACAGAAGACAGTCTTCAGAACCGTGCATTCTGTGCTGGGAGTATGCAGTGTTATCATCTGGGAACTCTTTGGAACTCCAGGTTATTTTGGAAAACATGGGGTATGTGTCCTATGAGACAACTAGAAATTCAAAATGTTCTGGCGAACTGGCAGGGATGAAGCAGGAAAGCCGGGGTAACTGCGCACAGACGCGGGCTGGCAGACCCCACAGAGCCATGCCACATGCCCTTTCTTCTCCAGTGTCCCTCTGAGTATGTCCTGGATGATATGGACCTTCAGGCTTCAGAAGTTACATCCAGAACGGGATGACGATACCATCCTACCTATTTGTGGCCTTTTCCCTCACTATATTTTATTTTTGCCATTGAACAATGTGGAACGGGCAAAAGGCTGTCATTTTTCTCATTTTGACAATAAAGTGGTAATAGTAACAATAATAAATACATAAAATACACTCTCAACTAGAAACTCGTGGGCTTAATTTCAGAGCAACGCCAGTTTCCATGGCTGGGTTTCCAGCCGTGCATATTTCTCATGAAGTTTCCGGCAGTTTCCTCAGCGCAGTGGCTGCCTTTACAAAACACACAGAATTGGGGCGTGACAGTCGGTCCCGTGATTTTTGCTTCCTTCACCGGCCAGGGCCCGATCTGCCCTTCAAAGGGCCTGCTTCCCTTCTGTGCAGAAAAACAGAAGCAGCGTCCAGAAACTTCAACCAGTGCTTTTAGATTCCAAAACCATGACACTGTCACACTGGTGTCATTAAAGCTAACTAACCATAGTAAACGAATATTAAAATATGGGCTCCTTTGCATAATGTAATGAGCAAAACCGCTTTTAAGTTTCTCCCTGTGCTCTGAGGTGAGGTGGCATTTACATTCCCAAACTTTGAAGTTGGGACAAAATGTACAGGTAGAGGGTACTAGATCAAATAATAATCAACTTCAAAAAGCATTTTGGCCGTTGGATGTCCCAGGGCTAATTTCCTCTAGACATTTTAAATGTAAATGTCTAAACTCATTTAAAAATTGTAAATTGGTCTAGGTTCAATCAAAAAGCATCCTGATGCAGAACAGGGAGACCAGGCTAATTGTCATTTGTTTGTCAAATGAACTCCATTTGGAAAGCAGTGAAACCTCCAAGCTAATTCTTTTAAGGTGAGCTGGCAGTTGTGTTATCAGTTAAATGCAGTAAAATGCATAATCATATGATGATAATGAGAACGGAACCTCTGTTAGCGGCTGGGGCTTTGCCCGCCACGGGGCATGGAGTGATGAAACTTAAGGACTGTAATGTTGCCTTGGCCACAATGGCACCAAGTCTGGTCTTTAGCCTTACAGACACTTTCTTTGCATTTTAAAAAATTTTATCAAAGCACCGTGGCAATATAGAAAATGTCAAAGTGAAATGCACTGTAGGCAAATTGAGATTTCATTAAGTTTAAATTTATTGCTTTTGACTGATGTATTACCATGCTTGTTAAGAACTAGTAATTTGGAATATCTGTCTGCTTGGTAAACTAGCTTTGTCTCCTTGCATATTACTTTGCATAGACTTTGAAAGACCACAATAATTCAGGTCAACTGTGGGCTGTTTTTCAGTAGTGTTTTGAAGATTGGAAGGCCTTTGGCCTTCTGCTCTGATAAACTTCCACACACTTCCTGAATGTCTTGTCGAGGTATTGGGGCTAATTGTAGAACTCATCTTACTAGGACTTCTGTGAGTTTGGCCAAATGGTGTGATGGGCTCCACATTGGAGAATTGAACGTGACTCTTCTGCTGGAGCTGTCTCTTCTTCACAGGCACGAAGTGGGCATGGGTGAGGGATGACAGGTGAGGACCGATGGGAGATACACCGTGTGCCGTCAATAGAGACACAGAACTGCAGCGGTTCGGGGAAGGAAGATGGTGTAGTTCAACCCCGATGTCGTACAATCAAGGAAGGGGAGGTCCAGAGGGCCCACAGCTGATGCGGGCAGAAGTAGCAGGCCTCAGCTCGCATGTCAGGTCATCAGAGAGGCCTCCTCTCATTGTTTGGCCACCGTTGTCCTCCTCCCCCTCCCCCCCGCTCTCCTCCCCCCGCCCGCCCCCCTTCCCCGGCCCCACAGTTGGTGTCTGACACATAAGTCAGCAGGATATTTTTTTAAGCTTTATTGTAGTGTAATGAATACACAAAAAACTGCAAATTTTTAATGTTCACATTTTGATGAGTTTGGACATATGCATATGCCAGAGAAGCCATCATCACCATCAAGGCACTTAATGTATCTGAAATGCCCTTGTGTTCTTTTGTGTGTGGGGGGGGGTTCTTTTCTTTTTTTTTTTTATTTTTTTTTTGTGGTATGCGGGCCTCTCACTGTTGTGGCCTCTCCCGTTGCGGAGCACAGGCTCCGGACGCGCAGGCTCAGCAGCCATGGCTCACGGGCCCAGCCACTCCACGGCATGTGGGATCTTCCCAGACCGGGGCTCGAACCTGTGTCCCCTGCATTGGCAGGCAGACTCTCAACCACTGCGCCACCAGGGAAGCCCTGGCATTTCCTGGGGTTTCCTTTTTGGTAAGAACACTTAACATGAGAACTATCCTCCTAACATAAAGGGCACGATGCCACACTGTTAACTCTATAGACACTCTGTGGTACAGCAGATCTCTAGAACCTTCTCATCCTGCATGATTCAAACTTTATACTCATTGAGCAACATCTCCCCCTTTCTGCCTTCCCCAGCCCCTGGCAACCACCGTTCTATTCTCTGCTTCTCTGAATTTAATTTAATTAATTTATTTATTTGGCTGCACCGCGTGGCTCGTGGGATCTTAGTTCCCTGACCAGGGATTGAACCCAGGCCCACGGCAGTGAGAGCTTGGAGTCCTAACCACTGGACCGCCAGGGAATTCCTGAGTTTAACTATTTTAGATACTTCATATATGTGGAATCCTGCAGTATTTGTCCTTCTGTGACTGGCTTATTTCATGTAGCGTCATGCCCTCTGACTCATCCACATTGTAGCAAATGGTAGGATTTCCTTCTATCTTGAGACTGAAGTTTTTATGTAGAGAGACACAGTAGGCCAAGAAGCAAAGCTGAGGAGAGTACGTAGGTATTTAAATGACAAGAGGGGGAAGAAATCTGCACAATTTTTTGTTGATGAAAGTCAAATTAGAATATAGAACTTGAGTACAATATTTTGTAATGTAGGTCTACTTATGAGAAGAATGGAATTCTTTTGGGGGAGGATAACATTTCACTTAATTGGGGTTCAAATGTAAAAACTATTCTCAGCTCACGGGCCTAACGACCACAGGCAATGGGCTGGTTTGGCCTGCAGGTCACAGTGTGCAGGCTCGGGCTCTAGTACGTGGTAATTTTAATTTTCTCCACTGGACAAAGCAGTCTCTAGAACCACCTTCTGATTGTTTGCTGTTTAATTATCAGTCTGTCTGCCCGAGAAAAGCAAGGCCTGTTAGAACAGAAGCCTTGTCTGTTGGGTTTTCCTCTGCATCTCTGGCTCCCAGAATAGCAGGTATGATAGATATAGGGCTGGCACGTGGTAAATGTTCCCTGGATGTTTGGTGACAAACAGTGAATCCAGATCCTATCAGCAAATCGAGTAGGTGAGAAGATATATAACCTACCAAAGGGATAGGGAAGGCTCAACTGTTCATCAGTACATCTTGTCTACCTTATAGCAAAGGTATTACTGAAATAAATAACAAACTTCAGGTTATTTCTGATTTTGTCATTATTTCAGTCCCTTGATTCCTTCCTGACTTTGCTATTACAAGGAAATGATAATGAACCAGAACATGGCATATATTTATATATATATATATATATGTTTTTTTTTTTTCGGTACATGGGCCTCTCACTGTTGTGGCCTCTCCCATTGCGGAGCACAGGCTCTGGACACGCAGGCTCAGCGGCCATGGCTCACGGGCCCAGCTGCTCCGCGGCATGTGGGATCTTCCCAGACCGGGGCATGAACCCGTATCCCCTGCATCGGCAGGCGGACTCTCAACCACTGCGCCACCAGGGAAGCCCAGAACATGGCATATTTTAATACCCTTACTATTCTGTAGTCTTTGGCTGTGTGTAAATACCCCAGTACGCCTTTGGTCATGATCATAAATACATTGAACTCTGTGTCCAGCTTCCCTGCCACTTCTTTACCCCCCAAGTCCAGGCTTCTCTGCAGGTGAGAGCAGCACCTGTGCAGCCATTCACATGAGCATCTAATCAGGTGAGGTTGGCCTCAACTGTGCTCGGTAGAAATGTGAGCCTTTCAGAAATCTAGTGTCAAAAAATATTGAAGGGATATTTATTTCCTAAGTGACTAGCTCTAAAAGCTCTACCATGAATATGTTTATATCTGCTATAACTGGCATAAGTCCATTCCATAAGACTCTATGGGAATGACGTAATCTCTCTGCTTTGCTTGCCCAGTCAGAAAAACTAGTAGGGGACTTCCCTGGTGATGCAGTGGTTAAGAATCCGCCTGCCAGTGAAGGGACACGGGTTCGATTCCTGGTCTGGGAAGATCCCACATGCCGCGGAGCAGCTAAGCCCGTGTGTGCCACAACTACTGAGCTGGCGCTCTAGAGCCCACGAGCCACAACTACTGAAGCCCACGTACCTTAGAGCCCGTGCTCCGCAATAAGAGAAGCCACTGCAATGAGAAGCCCACGTACCGCAACGAAGAGTAGCCCCCACTCGCCACAACCAGAGAAAGCCCGCATGCAGCAGTGAAGACCCAGCGCAGCCAAAAATACATAAAGGAATAAATAAATTTATTAAAAAACCCCCAAAAACTAGTAGGAAGAGAGGAAGGACCAGCCTCCCAGAGGAGTCTCTGGTCATTTCCACACCAATTAACGGAGGGAACAGCAGGGAAAGAATGTCCCGTTGTTATTCAAACCCAGGGCTGGCCTTTAAGGCCGTGTTTCTCAACTAGGGGGTTCAATTTTGCACCCCAGGAAACATGTAGCAATGCCTAGAGACATTTTTGATTGTCTCGACTTGAGAAGAGGGATGCTGCTGACATCTTGTGGGTAGAGGCCAGGGATGCTGCTAACATGCTTCAATACACAGGACGGCCCCCACTACAAAAAATCATCTGGCCCCAAATGTCCATACAGCCACTGTTGAGTATGTCCTTTTTTCAGGCAGCCTCCAAAGTGCATATGGGGATCTAGGGCTTCTTGACATTTGGATCATACATTGTGGAGAGCAAATAATCCCAACTATGAAGAGCTCAAGGGAACATGAACTTGGTCATGGAGAGGTGCATCCAACAGTGTCTGTCTTTGAAGGACATGGGGTGATGGATTTGGAGGAAGAGGTTCACCACTTCCTCCCTGAGCAGCGTGACTGTCCATTGCTTGAACCACCCATTTATCTTTTTTTTAAAACATTTTTAAATTGAAGTCTAGTTGATTTACAATGTTGTGCCCATCTCTGCTGTACAGCAAAGTGACTCGGTTATATACATACCGACATTTTTTTAAAATTTTCTTCTTCATTATGGTTTAATCCCAGGAGATTGGATATAGTTCCCTGTGCTCTACAGTTGGACCTTGTTGTTTATCCATCCTAAATGTTTATCCACCCACCAACCCCAAACTCCCAGTCCATCCCTACCCCTCTCCCCCATCCCTCCCAACCCTGCAACCACAAGTCTGATCTCTATGTCTGTGAGTCTATTTCTGTTCTGTAGATAGGTTCATTTGTGCCGTATTTTAGATTCCACATGCAGTATGTCCCCTACATACGAACCTTCAAGTTGCAAACCTTCAAAGATGCAAATGTGCATCTGGTTCCAGCAAGGAACCAGAACCTGTGCCATCAACGTCAGGCGTGAGCGAAATTGCAGCTTGCCCTCCATCTCTTATTGCTGAGGATCCTTCAGCTCTACCATCTCCCATCTCCCCTCCCTCCTCCATGGAGTAACTCTTCTTGCCTGTTCACTCGATGCCAGCCCCTGTATGCCAGCTGTTGTACTGTACTACTGTACTTTTCAAGGTACTGTACTGTAAGATTAAAAATGTTTTATTTATTTTTTGTGTTTGTTTTTATGAATTATTTGTGTGAAAAGTATTATAATCCTATTACAGTACAGTACTATATAGCCGATTGTGTTAGTTGGATACCTAGGCTGGCTTTGTTGGACTTATGAACAAATTGGACTTACGAATGTGCTCTTGGAAAGGAACTCGTTAGTACATAGGGGACTTACTGTATAAGTGATATCATATGGTATTTGTCTTTCTCTTTCTGACTTACTTCACTTAGTATGATAATCTCTAGTTGCTGCAAATGGCATTATTCCATTCTTTAAAAAAATATTTATTTTATTTATTTATTTGGTTGCGCCGGGTCTTAGTTGTGGCAGGCGGGCTTCTTAGTTGTGGCATGCATGTGGGACCTAGTTCCCTGACCAGGAATCGAACCTGGGCCCCCTCCATTGGGAGCACAGAGCCTTACCCTCTGGACCACCAGGTAAGCCCCTCGTTCTTTTTTATGGTTGAGCAGTTTTCCATCGTATATATGTACCATATCGTCTTTATCCATTCAACTGTCGAAGGACATTTAGGTTGTTTCCATGTTTTGGCTATTGTGAATAGTGCTGCTATGAACATAGGGGTGCATGTATCTTTCTGAATTATAGTTTTATCTGACAACCCATATATCTTAGTCGAACTGCACCTTCTGTGCTCCTCCAACACCCTACGAAATATTACACATTATCAATTTTCTAAGCCCTAACTAAATCACTTCTGTGCTCTAGATTTGTGTGTGTGTGTGTGTGTGTGTGTGTGTGTGTGTGTGGTGAGGAAGGCATTCACAAGAGGTCTACTTTATAATAGGAATTATATATTTTATTTTATTTATTTTTTATTTTATTTTTGCAGTACGCGGGCCTCTCACTGTTGTGGCCTCTCCCGTTGCGGAGCACAGGCTCCAGATGCGCAGGCTCAGCGGCCATGGCTCACAGGCCCAGATGCTCTGCAGCATGTGGGATCTTCCCGGACCGGGGCACGAACCCGTGTCCCCTGCATCGGCAGGCGGACTCTCAACAACTGCACCACCAGGGAAGCCCCTATATATATATTTTAAAATCCAGCTTATATTCTAGAATCACAGCTCAGTATATGTTCCATTATGTTCTTTGACTACACTGTCAATATCATGTACATGGTGACTCTGAAGGGTTGTATGACCTTAACTCAGCAAGGAAAGATTATTTGAAGATATACGTTGCTTCATAAGGCAGAGGAGTTAAAAGGAATTTCAACCAGGGTGGGTGGAAGAAAGAAATTTTGAAACACTTCTGTTAATTAGAAAAGTAAGTCAGCCTTCATATTCTAATTACCCAATACCCAATGCAATGTTGTAATAGTACCTAATAAGGAGTTGTATCTTTGTAGCAAACTCCATGGCTTTCTCTGAGTTATCTGTGGTCCTCCAAGTTATCTTTAGATCTCTAAAGTTATTAGAATTGTACTGAATTGAATGTTTTGAAATGAGTTGATAATATATTGCAACTGTGCTAGATGCACTAAATAGGGGCTTTGTATTTACAGTTTTCACAGCAATCCATTGGGGTTTGTATTATTACTCCCATTTTTTAGATCTGAGGACTGAGGTTTAGAGCTATTAAATGACTTGGGCAGAGTTATATAGTGGAAAAGACACAGCTATATATAAATCCAAGTCTATCTGGCTTAAATGCTTTGTGGATACATATGTCAGCCCAAATGTTCTTTGTCGGGGGTGAAATTTTTATGACTCCATATTAAGGTGGTTCAAAATAAAATAAAAATCTGTTAATCTGATCAGTCTGGCCAACCTACGTTTCTGAGGGCACAGCAAGGATATCTATGGACAGAATTATTTGAATTTACATTAACTTGATCAAGTTAACTGAGAAACAAACAAACAAGCAAATAAACCTTCCCTTGACTCCAGAGCAGTGGGTCTCAAAATGTGGCCCCCAGACCAGCAGCATCATCTGGGAATTCGTTAGAATGCAAATTCTTGGACCCCACCCCAAACCGACTAAATCAGAATCCCTGAAGGTGGAGCCCATACTCTTTCAACAAGGCTCCTCTTATTCTCTGTGCCTGTTTGAGACCCTCCGCTCTGGATATAACCTCTGTTACCTGCTTGTGCTCATTCACACGACTATGTCTCCAGGACTTTAATTAGATTTTTTTCACATTCTATGCTCCATTTTTATTGGAAAAAAACCAACAACAACAGTTGACAACAATAAACTAAAATCTTAGACCTGTTTAAACGGCCAACTCCCTCAGGTATGTCCTAATACATTCAACATGTGGTCAGCGCAATCTCATATATTTTCTACAGCTATAGAATTATGGGATGTTAATGGGTTGACTCAGCATTAAGCTGGCAGTACTGCACATTCCTGAATTTAGGTCAATTTTATCTTGGATAGTTTTAGAATTTGATGTTGTTCAGTTTACTAAAGTTCTTTTAAAAATTGGTACTCCATATTTGATATACGTGATAAGTCTTTATATGGAATAAACACTCTTAAGCCAGTCTGAATAAGTGAGAGTTTGCTGTTTACTTATTTTTTTTTACTCTGGAGGTAGCCAAATTTTTAATAGAAACCAAAGTGCCTTCTTTGAGTGGTCATTATAAAAAGGAAAAACTGTCTGAATCTTGGAGAATTCCTGTTTCATAGACACAACTTCTAAATTCAATAAACTGTAGGACCATAAGTGGCTCATAAAAATTATTACAGCTTCTGTTTTCAATAGAGAGTCCTCATTTTGATCCTTTTCTTCCCTCCTAAGATGTCTCCTGGGAACTATCCCAGGTTGGGAGGCTGGTGAAAGAAAACTAATGTTCTTCTCAGCAGGCTACAGTCATTCCCTCTGCAGGGACATTAAACACTTGCCTTGAATGTATTTGCCAAAGATCATACTTATTAACTTAATTCTATTGGATTTGTAAGATCCAACATGCAAATTCATGTATGTCAATATACTCATTCATGGGAATGTGTATTTCTGGGCAACAACCAGTCAAGATTGCCAAGAAAAGAAGTGGGAGCCCTGTTGTAAGTTATCCACCTGGCACCCTCCTTGCTGGGTCCCACTGAGATGATCTTAATTTAGGATAAGAAAAATACTATTTAAAAAGGGAAATTACTTCAGTCCAATTTAGAACACGTGAAACTGTGAGTATAAAAATATATTTACCAGGATTGCTATTAAGGTTGCCGTAGGAAGGAGTCAGGAAAAAACGCGTCATCTTGAATAAGTTTTACCTTTTACAGCTTCTCTCTGAGTACGTCACTGAATCATGAATGGTTTGTGGACCATGTTTATTTCAGCTCTGGAAATAAGGTCAGCAACTCAGAAGGAGAAAAAAGATAGAGGTTTCCAACCACTAGCAGTGATAAGTGGCCCTGCGCGAATAAATCTGAAAGAAGGAGGCTCTACAAATCCTTCTCATTAGAATCCTGACACCTTACAAGAGAAAACTTGTAGTGGAGAAAAAAGTTGGAAGCAGTGTGACACTTAAGAGGAAAAAACCCTAACCGACTGCCCCCACCCCTCACACACACACACACACACACACACACACACACACACACACACACCCAGGTCCTTCATGGTGTAGAAGCAACAGAAGCACAGGCCCCATTTGCCTCAGGCTCTAAGTCCTGAGAAACCGAAGTCAGACAGCCATGGAAGGGTAGTCGGCAGGACAGTATCCCGTGGATCCGTACGAAATAGCACCTCTCGGACAAAGATATTGGAAGCATTTGCAGAGCAGCCTCGGGAGTGTGAAATCACTTCTGGTGGAGGCAGACATCTGGAAACAGATAAAGCCCATGAAGAATGCCTCTTTTTGACTTCAGAGATTAATGTAGATGTGAACACATTAGTTCTGTTTTAGGGAGACTCTTCTCTGTTACAGATCATGGGGATTGGGGCGATTGGATTACTTAATAATGGGTCGCTTTAGCTCTGCCATCATCACTTATCAGGTACATTAGTTTAAAACCTGCAATTTTGAACTTAGCATTATTGAGCTTTCCAAAGATTAAATTACCGAACTTTTGTTGGTGAGTGTCTCTGTGAAATTTCCTGAAAAGGATAGTCCTCCCTCTTTGTGTGAAAGTGAAGCCAAATCACATACTTTATTGATATTTAGAGACATACAAATGATAGTGCTAATGTACTTTAATGTCTGTCTACTTGACTGGAAAAGCTGTGGGCTGTGCTTTGGGACTTTTGTTTTTCTTAAGATAATGTGGAGTACTGTAGTCTCTTTGTGAGTTTAATCGGAGTAGGTAGCCTTTTTTTTTTCCTTCTTGTTTTTCCCAAAGCATTATTTTAGAAGAAGGCTTGCACCAAAAGTCTTTGTCAAAAAAGCTCCGTGTTTGTCCCCGATATGGGTACAGTCTCTACCATGTTCTAGGACCAAAAATATATCCCTGTGCCTGTTTGTCCTCTTAATAGCTTAGGTGGAAAATGTAGGAACACTGATGCTTTAACAAAAGCAAGTCGCTTTTAACACCCTGTACTTGAAAATGCCTGCACTAAGGGGGAGAGTCTTAATCTCCAAGCCATGAAGATTTAATGTTTTCAGAGTAATTTTACAGACATTCTGCCTGCCAGTGCCCAGTAGGGTTTAGAGTTCTTGAGTCACCACAGGCTTAACAAGCATCCAGGCATGAACCAACTTTGTAGTTTTGAGCAAGAGTAATAAAATGTTGATCCGTGGTGACTGAGCAGAATTAAGAGATAATTTACCTGCCCTCTCTTTAGGGAGTTTGCATACACCTTCTGCCCATCACAGATGAATTATAAGCCAACTTCTGGCAAAGATAGGAATGGAACCAGAATATCTCAGCCAAAATGGTTGATGACATCTTGAATTTCTCTCAGCAAGAAATGAATATGCAAGGATAGTGTAAGTGATCTGCACATATTGCTAAGATACTGGAGAAAGAGGTAGGATTTGTTTAAACCAAAACCAAAATAAAAATCCAGCACACATCCAATCCATGTCTGTTCTGGTCATTCTGACAAAGCTTGGGTTTCTGGTAGTCGTTGTTAAAATGAGCTAACAACGACTAGTCACTCATGTGTGATGTGATAATCATGGTTAAATTATATTTTTTACCTGTATAGCCTCTAGAGTTTGGTACTATATTGATTTAAAAAATGAACTTACTGAAAAGTTGGTAAGGAATATAAACAGCAGGCAAAGATGAATATGTTGCTTTATTCCTAAATTTTTATGCTGCAAAAATGGCAAAGCTCAAGCTATTTCATGTCATTATCATAATCCATAAGTATTTAGCAACCTATGTAAATGATATTTGCCACTCTGGTAACACAAAGAATTGTATCTTAATTAGTCAGAAAACTGTAGCCTGTTCCTGTAAAGTTCCTGATGTCTTGGTAGAGGGTTCAGGGTCCACTTAAATCAGAAGATATTTTTAGTGGTGGATTGCTTTAAATGGTGAACCTAAACGTAATACTCATAGTATCCTACTGGCATGAGAACATTCTGAAACACCTCTCTCTGTTGTTGATTCTGAATCCGAAATTTGGACATAGAAAACTTTCTAGGAGACTGTTCTCCTGGCCTGAATTAGAATTCAGAGTGGGCTGAGCTGTTTTCCCCCATCTTTCTAGACACCCCTAAGTTTGTATTGCTCACTGGTCTATTTCAGGGTGTTTATTACACACATTCACTCCCAAGTGTGGGAATGCATGCGAATACCAGTATCTCCAATCTTACAAATGGCTCTTCGGGTCCGGCCAAATTCTCTGAAGGGGCTCTGGCTGCAAGAGGAGCTTTAAGTAAATAGTTTATTTTATTTTTAATTGAAGTATCGGGAGACCATCTACCAAGGCTTTTTCCCTAGCCATTTAAATCATATATGAATTGAGATATCGAAAGAAATTGAGTATTTCTCTTTAAACAAGATATACTGTTTTCAACTGCAGAATAAAACCAGGAGTTAGATTATGCCTGGAGGCTGAATTCCCCTGGAGCACAAAGGGACTCAGAGGACAAATGAGTGCGGGGTACACTCATGGAACACAGAGTTCCACAGTTGCTTCTCAGAGGCAACTCCAGAGAGACGAAGAAAGGAGAAGCCAGGAGTGAGAGGTCACCCCCGATAAGTACAAAGAAGTTGCTTCCAGTGCTTTCTCCCATTGTGCCGGTTACACTTATGGGTGTGAATAATGTTGTTTTGTTTTCAGAAAGACAGTCATGAGCAAAAAAAAGAGTGGTGAGTGATAAGCCGAACTCAGGGAATTTGAGAATGACACATTTGTGATAATATATGTTAATTTAGTTGGATGGATGTGAATATTTTCATAGAGAACAAAGAGAAAGACGGACTCTAGCTTAGATTCATCCATTTAGACTTTTATAGAGGCATTACCCGTGTTCAAAATGCACCAATCTCTTGGAAACATTTTTTTTAATGCATTTTGTTGTGGTGGTTTATTTATTTAAAATTACCATATTTTTCTTGCTTTGGAGATAAAAACTCTCGTGGAGCCAGACTTCAAATAGATGATGTTCTGAGCACATCAAAACAAAGAAAGTGTTTCTGAAACCAAATAAAAGCATTTTTTGAATGACTCCCTCATCCATTCAAGGCTCCTTTCAGCTTAGCGGCACTGGCTCAGATAAAGTCCTGAACACCTCACAGCCTATTCAAAAGTATCACATTCAACTGAAGGTGAAGAAAATGGGCTATCTGCAATATTCATGAGTTGGGAACATCCCAAGTTTGACCATTGTCTGAATGACTTTACAACTGCTTGGGGTATGTATTACATAACAGATCTTCACAGGCACCCAGCGCTCCTATCAAGCCAAACCTTGTAAATGAGTCCAAAGCATCACCACCCCCCAACCCCACCCCATTCTTTTCTAATTCAGGTCCTAAGGAAAATAGTGCTCAGGCTTTGAAGTGTGCTATCCTACTCCTTGGTTTACCAGACTGAACTAAAGGCCTTGATAACCCTTCTTCAAGTGAACTAACTGAACGAAAATGTTTTGTTTTCGTCCATCGGGGGTAGTTTTTTTCTCTCATTGGAGCAAAGCACAAGTTAACACAGCAAAAATTTCCGAGATGAGGTGAACAGATTCATTTTACTGGGACAAGCTGAATCCTCAGCAAGAAAGTACTAAGCAATCCGAATAACCCTGGAAGGAAGGATGGAAGGAAGGGATGGAGGGAGGGAGGGAGTCTGGTTATGCTCTGCCCAACAGGAGTGGAATTTTCAAGGTTCTGCTACTGGATAAGGAGGTGCAAGATGAATGATACTTACTTTTACTATTTCCTCCTCAAAGGAACTGCCCTCTGCCAATACACAGCCTTTAACAGAGGTCAAACATAAATACCTAGAATCTTTTTTTTTGTCTTTGTTTCTTTTTTTTTTTTTTTTTTAGTTTCTGCTTTATAACAAAGTGAATCAGTCATACATATACATCTGTTCCCCCATCCCTTCCCTCTTGCGTCTCCCTCCCTCCCACCCTCCCTATCCCACCCCTCCAGGTGGTCACAAAGCACCGAGCTGATCTCCCTGTGCTCTGCGGCTGCTTCCCACTAGCTATCTACCTTACGTTTGGTAGTGTATATATGTCCATCCCTCTCTTTCGCTTTGTCACAGCTTACCCTTCCCCCTCCCCATATCCTCAAGTCCATTCTCAAGTAGGTCTGTGTCTTTATTCCTGTTTTACCCCTAGGTTCTTCATGACATTTTTTTTCTTAAATTCCATATATATATGTTAGCATACGGTATTTGTCTTTCTCTTTCTGAGTTACTTCACTCTGTATGACAGACTCTAGGTCTATCCACCTCATTACAAATAGCTCAGTTTCGTTTCTTTTTATGGCTGAGTAATATTCCATTGTATATATGTGCCACATCTTCTTTATCCATTCATCCGATGATGGACACTTAGGTTGTTTCCATCTCCGGGCTATTGTGAATAGAGCTGCAATGAACATTTTGGTACATGTCTCTTTTTGAATTATGGTTTTCTCAGGGTATATGCCCAGTAGTGGGATTGCTGGGTCATATGGTAGTTCTATTTGTAGTTTTTTAAGGAACCTCCATACCGTTCTCCATAGCGGCTGTACCAATTCACATTCCCACCAGCAGTGCAAGAGTGTTCCCTTTTCTCCACACCCTCTCCAGCATTTATTGTTTCTAGATTTCTTGATGATGGCCATTCTGACTGGTGTGAGATGATATCTCATTGTAGTTTTGATTTGCATTTCTCTAATGATTAATGATGTTGAGCATTCTTTCATGTGTTTGTTGGCAGTCTGTATATCTTCTTTGGAGAAATGCCTATTTAAGTCTTCTGCCCATTTTTGGATTGGGTTGTTTGTTTTTTTGTTATTGAGCTGCATGAGCTGCTTATAAATTTTGGAGATTAATCCTCTGTCAGTTGCTTCATTTGCAAATATTTTCTCCCATTCTGAGGGTTGTCTTTTGGTCTTGTTTATGGTTTCCTTTGCTGTGCAAAAGCTTTGAAGTTTCATTAGGTCCCATGTGTTTATTTTTGTCTTTATTTCCATTTCTCTAGGAGGTGGGTCAAAAAGGATCTTGCTGTGATTTATGTCATAGAGTGTTCTGCCTATGTTTTCCTCTAAGAGTTTGATAGTGTCTGGCCTTACATTTAGGTCTTTAATCCATTTTGAGCTTATTTTTGTGTATGGTGTTAGGGAGTGATCTAATCTCATCCTTTTACATGTCCCTGTCCAGTTTTCCCAGCACCACTTATTGAAGAGGCTGCCCTTTCTCCACTGTACATTCCTGCCTCCTTTATCAAAGATAAGTTGACCATATGTGCGTGGGTTTATCTCTGGGCTTTCTATCCTGTTCCATTGATCTATCTTTCTGTTTTTGTGCCAGTACCACACTGTCTTGATTACTGTAGCTTTGTAGTATAGTCTGAAGTCAGGGAGCCTGATTCCTCCAGCTCCATTTTTCGTTCTCAAGATTGCTTTGGCTATTCGGGGTCTTTTGTTTTTCCAAACAAATTTTGAAATTTTTTGTTCTAGTTCTGTGAAAAATGCCAGTGGTAGTTTGATAGGGATTGCACTGAATCTGTAGATTGCTTTTGGTAGTAGAGTCATTTTCACAATATTGATTCTTCCAATCCAGGAGCATGGTATATCTCTCCATCTATTTGTATCATCTTTAATTTCTTTCATCAGTGTCTTATAATTTTCTGCATACAGGTCTTTTGTCTCCTTAGGTAGGTTTATTCCTAGATATTTTATTCTTTTTGTTGCAATGAATACCTAGAATCTTATACCTCAGAGCATAGGGTGTTGGAAAGGGCACCTGGACTTGGGTCCTAGCTCTGCCTTTAACTGTGACCTTGGACAAGCAACTGGATTTTTCTGGCCAGTTTTTCCATCTAAATATGAGGATATTGAATCTCATCTCTAAAACCACACCATTTTGTTATCTCCACCGTTCTCCTTCTACTCCAAAACTACTTCCTAGCTGGATGACAGGCCAAGTGTGACATTGAAGGCTGCCCTCAAAGCTAGTGGAGACAATTGGGAACAAAGACCTTGGGAACACCAAGGCAAGTGATGAAGCATCTGTAGTAGGTTGAATTATGACCCACCCCAAATATATGTTCACATTCTAACCCCTGGAAACTATGACCTTATTTAGAAAAAAGTTCTTAGCAGATGTAATTAAATTATGAATCTTGGTATGAGATCATCCTGGATTATCTAAGTGGGCCCTAAAGCCAATGACACATGTCCTCATAAGAGACAGAAAAGGGGAAAACACAAACACCAAGGAGAAGGCAAGGTGAAGGCAGAGGCAGAGACTGGAGTGATGCAGCCACAAGCTGCGGAGCACCTGGAGCCATCCGGAGCTGGAAGACGCAGGAAAAAATTCTGCCCTAGAACTCGGGACAAACTGAGACTCAAGCAAGAAAGTCCTAAAAGTAGACATCTTGATTTAGGACTGCTGACTTCCAGAACTGTTAGAGAATAACCTTCTGTCATTTTAAGCCACCTGTTTGTAGTGCTTTGTTACGGGAGCCCTGTGATACTAATGCAGTGCCAGCGAGAATACCCCACATTTCTCCCTTGAGGGCCACAGGCTCGGGCTGTCTGCAGGCTACAGAGGACCATGGCAGGCACACAGCACCACACCTCATCTCTTCGGATGCCAGCTTTTGACTCAAAAAAGAGCAACTGTAAGACATACACGAAAGTGGCAGGGCTGTGGGGCACGTATGAGGTGCTATTTCAGGGGAAGGCGGCTCTCGCTCCTGCCTTGACTATGTGTTTCCCTCCATGGGACTTGAAGGAATGATTGGTCCACTTGTAAATTTTCAGAGAGATTTTAGGCCTCAAGGCGGTGACACTTTCTGGGCAGGGGTATTAACCCTAATAATAGTCATTGGCTGATCTCTGTGGAAGGCAGAGAAAAAGGGTGAAGAAAACAATGCCTGCTCTGTTGTCCTTACCTGCACCTTTCTTGGCCACCTGCAGAGAGCGTCCTGGTACCTGGTTGGGTGGGAACAAGTGAAGATGTCCTGGGGGTGGCCAACAGGCCAGACTGTGAGGGAACAATTCCAACTGGTGACCTGACCTTCAGAGACGTGTTTTTTTCTTAGCCACGTTCACACCATTTTACCAATTCTCCTAGCTCCCAGGGTCTCACTGGAAGAAAGGAGACTGTGAGAGATGTGCTAGGTGGAGCCTCTGCTTCCACACCACTTCACCCCGCCGCCGCCAGCTCGCACCCCTTGGGGGTCTGGAGCTCTGACACCCACTTCCTGAAGCAGGAGGCTGGAGGGCGGTGAGGCGCCTTGACATGGCTTGCAAGGACCTTCACAGCCCATCGGGTCCCCTGCCTTCTATCCATCTGACCATCGCTACCCACCCTCCAGAGTTCAGCTTAGTCATCATGGCTTTGGGGAGGGCCTCCATGATCCAGACTGGGTTATGTGCCTTTTTGGGGGGTGCTAAACCACCTTGAAATGACTCTATCAGAGCCCCTGGGATGCCAATCCTAGTTTTCCTACCTGCATGTATCTGCCACATAAGCCTCTCGAGGAGGGCAGCACATCTGCTTTTGTCTTTTTTTTTTTTTTTTGCCTTATGTGTCTATAATCACATACATGACACAATAATATGGCGCCATGAGAGTTTCAGGCATTACATGAGCATGATAGTAAGAGGTGAACATCTCCCTCACCTTAACTGTACCCCCAGTTTCTGTCCTAAAGGTAACTTCTGATAACCATTTGGCAAATCTTCTGCCAGACCTTTATCTTGGCATTCACAAGCGTATGTCTACCTTCCTATCAGCTATCTATCTATCTATCTATCTATCTATCTATCATCTATCTATCTATCATCTATTATCTATCTATCTATCTATCCATCTAATCTATCTATCATCTATCATTCCATCTAATCTATCATCTAATCTATGTATCATCCATTTAATCTTTCATTTTACTCTGTTTTTCCACAACTTGCTTTTTTTCCTTTAACGTCACGTTTTGGAGCTCTTTCCATGTTAGAACACAGTGATCTACATAATTTCATGTAACCTGCTCACCCACAGATAGACAGTCAGCTTGCTTTCTGTGTTGTGAGCCAGGCAGCAAGGCCCATTCTCATTCAATTCATATGTACCATTGCACAAATGCAAGCATTTCTTTTAAATAGATACAATTGCTTAGTTACATTTTTAAACACTCTAGTGATTTCTGTAAGGACACTTCTTCCTTTTATCCTTTGCCTCTGCACTTGGAACTTTCCCAGAATTGATCCTATCTTGGGGGCAATTTTTCCCTTTTTTGAGCTGTAGCTTCTGCTAGACGCTAGGTTTAGTTCTCCATAGATTTGATCCCTTCTTCCTATCTTTCAGAAATTCTTCAAGGTCTCTCTTATTTCCAGCACTATTATAAACACACAGATACACACCCCTCTTCTGATGACTTGTGGAGTGGGGGGGGGTGGTAGACCCATGTGCTTAGCCTGCTGTCCTGAGCCATGATGTGGCAACTACTCTGTGTCCCCTGCCCAGTGCTTGACAACTGCTATGCCTGGACAAAGTCTGTGTTGAGAGAAGAAATGAAGTTTTGCTTTAGGCAGATACCAACATTTGACCAATGACAAATGTCTCCTTCCAGGGACTGATTTGGCACTGATTTCTGTATTGGTGGATTACCCTTCAATTAACCACTTTAAGATATTGTGCAGCTGACTACCTATGTGGGGGTAAAAGTGGGATTGGTTTGTGGGAAAACATTTGCATCTTTAATTTCACATAAATTTACTGTGCAAGATGATGATTCCGTGTTTTTCACAGAGGTCTTGAAAATCCTTACCAGCAGCAAGTAAAGTTAATGGAGCTCAATTTGGTGACTTGTGTCCGATAAAAGGATGTGTTGGCATACATGTCAGGCACTCAGCTGCTGTTTAAATTTCCTTTAGAGATGTAATACCACTGAAATGTAAAGGGATGCATGACTGTTAATGGGACAGTGTCAAAGGATACTTAAAAACAAGTACATGCCCAGAATACTTGGCTTAAATTTTCGAAGTTCCACTTGAGATTCATGGAAACACTCTAGCAACCTGTATTCTATCGATTGAAGCCAAACCTGGCCCTCCTCTGCAGCCCTGCACCTCCCGCGTGCCCCTGCTGACAGGTGCTGCGGATGTGAGCCCTGCTGGGTCTTCCTCGGCAGCCATCTGTCAGTGAGGCCTTCGCTCCTCCAGGCAACAGGCGTGTTGATAAGAATATACACTTTCTGCAGTTGACAGACTTTGCTATTCAAAACACTGTTTAAAAAATGGCTATAGGAATTTAATTAGCAACTTCCATTAAGAGATTAGATGAGAAGAACAAAGAGAAACCAAGGGAAAGTCTCCTTAATAAAACTGGAGAAGCTGCAGAATATTCATAGCATAACAAAGGAAATGGAGAATCTGTCCCGTGCATTGTTAGAGGTGACAGAGAAGTTCTGAATTTTTCTCACGGCCCGGTTTGTCTATGGCTAATGAAGTGCAAGGTGGAGGGCAGAGCTCTGATGGAGCATTTCATTCTGGCTCCAGCAGGTAAAAGGTGTGGGAGCCAGCAGCCCCGTGATGCAGCAGAACCCGTGCATTTTCTCATGCTGCTGTGTGGCCCCTGAGGTCTGTGGCTAGTTGACTTAGCACCAACATTCAGGGGTGGACCCTAAATGGGTCAACTGGCTTATCACTGTGCCATGGCCTCTGGCTACCTCTGTGAGTTGGTCACCTAGCTCACAGATGTGTGTTGGGTCAGTGGAGGTGAGAGAGTATAAATGGACCAAAAAATCCATCCCTTCTACTATGAAATCAGATTCCTATGAGGTGTTCATCAGTTATCATTGTCGTGTGTGTGTGTGTGTGTGTGTGTGTGTGTGTGTGTTGGTTGGGAGGTGGAGGTATGCAAGGCTTACACAAGGTCAGGGCAATTGTAGGGCTCATTTTATTTATACCCCTTAGATTGGCTGACAAAACAAATGGTTGGCTTCAGACCCTATGGTGAAGACCCAAGCATGAATTCCTGTGATTCCTTAAAGCCAATACTCTTCCTAAAGAATGTACGGTTAAAGGAACCCAGTGATGAAATAGGTCAAGTAGAATGACATTTGGGAAAGCAAGTTTTGGCCCCAAATGCTACCAGCCATTCCTGGCCAGTAGCTACTTATATCAGAATCAACTGTTTCCCCATGCCCCTGAGACAGAAGAATGGTTTCTGTGTTATAAATTATATTTTGATTTTGATCTGATTTGATAAATAGATTCAGATGGGAACCCTCTGTCATTATCAGACAGAAAAGCTCATCATTTTCATTTTTAATTGACATAAACTCAGATGTATGTAGTCAGACTGTCTTTACACTTTCCAGAGGAAGTCCTAATATCCACAGGAAATTTGAAAATATAGAGATTTATATAAACTTGGGTTTGCATCAAAACCGATCCATGCTATAGTTCTGCCAAATGCATGTGCACAAATGCACACACACACACACACACACACAGAGATATGTCTAGGAAAGTTAAAATGAAATTCTTATGAGATTAACTCTTCTTAGCTCCAGAGCCAAAATTAGGTAAGAAAAAATACATTAATTAACAACTGAGTCACAGCCTAAAAACTGTGAATACAAGATATCTCTGCAGTGGATTCTAGTTACTAAAAGGTTAATTGATTTTTTTTTTCCTAAGGAAAAATAAGGCTAATTCAAGATAATGAGATAGATGGGTGGATTTAAGTGGGGGAAAAAAGCTAGATGGCTTGGCAAAAAAGCCAAAGGAAATTATCATCATTGTCTTTTGTTCTTGTGAACTCAAAGCCATTTCTTATAGTTGTTAGTGTAAAATGACCTAAATTAGAGAATGTGTGATTTCAGTGGCTGCTAAATGTAGCCGGCCCCCTTTGTGTGGGTCAGAAGTTCTACTCTCAGGCTTTTGTAGGTTGACACAATGATGGCCCCGACACTTTCTGGGGATTGCACTTCCTCTTGGGCTTTCCAATGCCTCTGTTCCCTCTTGCTGGTCCTCCCTGGGAGCTCTTTCTTCATCTACTCTGAATAAAGTTCCCTTATGACTCATGGCTCATAGTTATACAGCCTTTATAACTCATATGGAGAATCACTGATCTGTATTTCTACAGAAAGAAAGGGTTAGAAAGGACCACTGGCAATAAACATTATTTCCTGAAATTGTTGGTAACAAGAAGACCCCTGACCCCCACCGCATGGTCTTCTCTCCCCATGTGTATCATTACAGGAGACTGGAACAACATCTCTCTCTCTCTCTGGATCTGCTTCCTTAGGCCCAGCTTCAGAGTTGAACAAATTTCCATTTCTCTTTCATGTACCTAGGAAGCAAAGGTGCTTTTTCAGTCACTTCTGGTGTCCTGGAAAGTCTCTGCTCCCCTTGGGATTTCTCTACCAGCCAGGTTGAGGCCCCTGAGCTTTGTACTGCAATACTAGGAAGCTCTTCTAGCTTCGGCTGCAGACAGGAATGCATTCATTCCTCAAATCTTTCTTGAGCACCTACTATATGTCAGGCTCTGTTCTAGGCACTAGAGATATAGCAGAAAAAGAAAAGAAAAAAAAGGACACACATGTCTTCCCTCATGAAACTTACTTTATAGCGGAGAGAGATAGGCAATAAACAAGTGAAAAATAGTGTTAAGTGTTGTGGAGTCTCCATTAACTAAGAAAGATTGGGAATTCTTTTTGGATGTGGTAACCTCTGTGGAGAGAGGGGGAGAACGTGTGGATCACTGAGTAGGCATCCCCTACCCCCAATAAGGCAGGGGCATCTGTGACTTGTGTACCTCAGGGGTCTAGTGAAAAAAATGAATATCAGACATAAACAGTAGTTCCCTTATGGGTGGGGAGGGGGTGATATTTTCTTCACCCACAAAGAGAAGCTCACAGAGTTAAGACTTAATTAAACCTATAGTCAGTTCAAGAAGAAATGTGCTCAAAGAAAATTAAATACCCCCATAGATATTTTTTCTTCTTCTGTTTTTAAACAAGCATGGAACAGAAAAATCTTGGAATGAGGAAGCATCCTCTGGCTCTGGATCTTGAGAAGTCAGAGGTGGCCAAAGCTATTTAGGGATGAAGAGGGCTATCTGATCTTTAGGGAACAGCCAGCCAGCTTTCCCCAAGATTATCCTCATAGGGACAACGTCGTCTCTCCATCCTGCAGTATCTCTTTTAAACTTATGTTTAAATAGCTATACTTAAATGATAAGGCGCTAGCCTTTCACCTCCAGGATCCTAACTGGATTCAAACTCTAGTCTTCTGGGAAATGAGTTTGGTCGTCTAAGCTGAGCCTGGTAGACAAAAGTCCTTATCTCCAAACTCCAAGCATAATTCAGTCCATCATGTTAGGACTGGAAGTCTGTTTCTGGGGAAAGAAAGGGAACGAACTGGGGTGGAAAGTAAATTACTGAAGGAGTTAAATCAATCCTGAATTCAAATCCCAACCAGTTAAGTCATAGTACCTTTCTGTTCAGACTACAAAACTGCTTTTCACACCATGCTCTCTAGCTGCATTCCGAAAGGAGGAAGTCACTTAGAGCCGCTAAGCCTCCAAAAACGAGGTCAAAGCTGCAAAGAGGCCAAAGTTTGAGCACCTTAATAAATTTACATTTTTCTTTGAATGCTCGTTTCCTTATCTACCTCAGAAGAAGATCTCACATCTTTGCCCTGTATGTGTGCTGCCAGCGACAACTGCGACTTTTATCTTTCATATACTTGAAGATGTCTAAACATGTCAGGGAAATATCATGTGTGAAGATTGTGTGCTCGAAAGCAAATTTGGTGAGTTTAGAATAACACAACCCATGTTGTCCCCAAACACTCTAAAAATAAAAATAGAATTGAGCCAAAAAGGGACTTCTGAAGACCCGATCTCCAGCTTACATGGCTTGGGACTCAGAAAGGAATAATTACAGGCAAGGAGCTTTGACAACTCAGCCTATTGATGAGAAATAGACTAGGGAGGGATACTTCGACGCTTTTGAATAGTTTGCTTTCCAGGTATTCAGAGGCTGGCGTGTATTTCCGCCGCCGCTGGCCTGCTCCCGCCCGGCTCCTCTCTTCCCCTCCGTGAGCCCTTTATCAAGTTAGCATTTTGCTCACAATAAAATGGATGACAGTTTCATTACAGAATGGCATCACTTGTCAAACTTTGAATTACTGATCATAAAAATATCTGTTATGCTTTGAAGGATTGTTGGAGGACTTCCATCTTTTATATATATATTTTTATCAGTAGGACTGTTTAGTGCAACGTGCACAAGGAGAGAGCAGGGGGGGGCGTCAAACCCAGCCGCGGAGCCCAGGGTTGGCTGTATCCTACCCATACCAACAAGCTTCTATCACAGCTCTAGACAGCAGAAATAAAAGGGAGCTTTTTGGCTCACAGCTATAAAAAAAATTATCATAGTGATGAAGTTCCTCAGCCATCAACAGAGCTGTGATAACGCTGTTTGATGATGATTTTCCCATGAATGTTAAACAGCCGCCACTGCGGAGGGAAAGGAGCTTATCTGCACCTAATACTGATCTCTAATTCCTGCCCTTCTTGAACCATCCATTTTCTAACAGCATTAACTGGCAAATTTACATCCCATCTTAATGCTGCTAAAGAGGACAGGAGATGAAGAGTAAATGACAGCAGTGTAATGAGGGTGGCTTTTTTCTCCTTTCTCTTTAATGGCTGAAGATTTACACAATTGTCTGTAAGCTTATATAGAGAGCTTACCTGAACCTTTTCCCAGCATGGATTCAACTTACAGGAGCTTTTGTTAACTAAACACACATAAATATTTTTAAGGAGGTTTAATAGTGTGACTTCAAAAGAAAGCCAAAGGATGGAAAAAGGAAAAAACAAATTTAAATGTCCTAAATAACATATAAATGTCTTAAAGGGCTAATGATTTCTGAACAAACAAGGTGGTAAAAATAACATTCTCTTAGGTGAGCACAGAGCTAAAAAGATTTCGAATACTAAGGAATAATTAATTAAAACAAGGATTTAGAGAGAGCTCTGTTCCACATGCCACCAAGACCCAGGATTTCTCTGATCATATAACATCCATCAAAATACTACCTGTTCACTAACAGGGTGTGAAGAGATAGCAGGTAATTTCAGTGGTAAGTCTGAACGTAGGGAGCTACAATAGCTAGATGTGGGAAAATCCCATTTGTGAATCCAGATGATAAAAGTAAACCAAATAAAAAACACCGTGGACGAGCCATTTAACATCACAGGCTCGAAACCTTGAAGTTGTCTTTGACTCTTCCCTCTCTTTCATCCTCTTTATCCAGTCCATTACCAATCCTGCTTTTCCTTCCTTTGAAATATTTTTTGAATTTACTCCCCTTTCTCTCCTGCTCCTCTAACCCATGTCTCTAGAACCTCTCTCTTTTTTTGTGTGTGTGGTACGCGGGCCTCTCACTGTTGTGGCCTCTCCCGCTGTGGAGCACAGGCTCCGGACGGGCAGGCTCAGTGGCCATGGCTCACGGGCCCAGCCGCTCCGCGTCATGTGGGATCTTCCCGGACCGGGGCACGAACCCGTGTCCCCTGCATCGGCAGGCGGACCCTCAACCACTGCGCCACCAGGGAAGCCCTCTCATTTTAAATAATGTAGATTCCTCTTGTTTTCTCTTCTACTAGCCTCTGTGGGCCCTTCCACAGTATTGTTAAAATAATTTTAGTATTTTCACCATGTAATCTGACTCCTTAAAAAACAGAAAGTGAACTCTAAGTGCTCCCTGCCTCGCACCACTTACAGCGATGGTTCCTAAAGTGTGGTCATCCATGAGAATAAACGCTTAGCACAAACTTAATGAAAGATATGTATGACTTGTGCGTTGAAAACCACAAAACATTTTAAAGGGAAATGAAAGAGCTAAATAAATGGAGAGATATGTCATATTCAAAGGTTTGAACAGAGGTTGATAAGCTTTTCCTGTAAAGGGCCAGATAGTAAATATTGGTGGCTTTTCAGGCCTCACAGCTCTCTGTGGAGTATTTTTCTTTGTTTTGTTTTGTTTTACAAAAACCATTCTTCGCTTGAGGGCATACAAGAACAGGCTAGATCTGGGCTACAGACCATAGTTTGCTGACCCCTGGGTTGGAAGATTCAATATTGTTAAGATGACAATCCTCCCCAAATTGATCTAAAGATTCAATGCAATCCCAAACATAATCCTACCAGGATTTTTTTTTAAAGCAATGAATAACTTTATTTTTAAATTTATATGGAAAAGGAAAGAACTTAAAATAGCTAAAACAATTTAGAAAAAGAAGACCAGAATTGGAGGACCCATACTACCTGATTTCATGACTTATCATAAAGCTATAATAATCAAGATGATGAGGCATTAATATAAAAATAGATCAAGGAACAGAGAGAAATAGACTCCTAGTTACATGGTCAATTGATTTTCATTAAAGATGTCGAGGTAATTCAATGGAAAAAAGACAGTCTTTTCAATGAATGATGCTGGAACAAATGGATATCTGTAAGAAAATGAAAAAACCTCAACCATTATCTCACACCATATATAAACATTAACTCAAAATAGGTCATAGATCTAAAAGTAAGAGCTAAAATGATTAAACTTCTAGAAAAAATATAGGAGAAAATCTTTGCTGTATTGGCACAGGCCAAGATTTCTTAAACTGGATGCCAAAACACATTTTATAAAATAAAAAACATGATAAAATGGGTTATATCAAGATTAAAAATTTCTCTTCTTTGAAAGACATAATTCCAAGAAAACAAAAAGGGAAGTCACAGGCTGGGGAAAAATATTCACAAAATATCCAACAAATGCTTTGTATCCAGAATATATAAAAAAGCTCTTACAACTCAATAATAATCAAACAAATCACCCAATTAAAACATGGGCAAAAGAATGAAATAGAAACTTCACAAAAGAAGAGAGTCAATAAGCATACGTAAATATGTTCAACATCACTAGTCATAAAAGAAATGCAAATTAAAACCACAGAACAAATGAGAAACAACTACAAAACTACCAGAATAGGTAAGGTAATAAAGCTTGATAACACCAGGTATTGGCAAGGATCTGGAGCTACTGGAGGTCTCATGCATGGTGGGTTGGAATGTTAAATGGTGCAGCCACTTTGGAAAACGGTATGTCAGTACCTGATAAAGTTAAACGTAGGTATTTATAATATGATCCAATAATTCTATCTGCAAGTATTTACCTAGGAGAATGAGAATATGTATCCATATAAAAGTGCATACGTCAGGGCTTCCCTGGTGGCGCAGTGGTTGAGAGTCCGCCTGCCGATGCAGGGGACACGGGTTCGTGCCCCGGTCCGGGAAGATCCCACATGCCGTGGAGCGGCTGGGTCTGTGAGCCATGGCCGCTGAGCCTGAGCGTCTGGAGCCTGTGCTCCTCAACGGGAGAGGCCACAACAGTGAGAGGCCCGCGTACCGCAAAAAAAAAAAAAAAAAAAAAAGAAAGGAAGAGTTGACTTTTTAGGTCCAATCAAATTCAAAGGGGGGATTTAATTATTTCCCCCTGTTGGTATGAAACCTAAATGTTTATCCTTTCAAAGATGTTTCCTGAATTCCATACACAGGTTCATAATAAATTTGTGGGTTTTTTGTGTTTTTTTGGGCTAAGTGTGGTAAGTTATCACAATGTCTTCCAAGAGGAGATGCTTTCAACCTAGGTGTGGTGGATTATCTGCCAACACCACATGCCTTGATGTTTCTGGAAATGATCATCACACACCCACACTTGCTTCATTTTGTCATGTAGACATAACCCACACAAATTTTGTGTCAGAAAATACCAGCTAGTGATGTTAACAAAATGCATACATTTGACCCCTTACTCAGTTACTGTATTTCCCATATGAGAGCCTGGAATTAATGGATTTCCATCCGTGGATGCAGAAACTGTCAACAGCTGTGAGCCAGTTGGAAAGGGTTTTTGAGGACAGCCTTCGGACCCCTCTCACTGAGATCACTGCTATTTAGCCAGAGGAAGGAGAACGTTAATAACATAAGAAGGTTTCTTCCCTCTCTCACTTCTTGTCAGCCCTTAGCCCAATAAATGTTGGCTTCTCAAAAGCCCATCTTGAAGGTACTTTGGGGAGGAAAAAAATCACGGAAAGCTTTAATCTGGCATATACAGCCACTGTTCACTGCCTCATTCTTCATATCTCTGCTTATTCAGCACTGCTTAATATAGATCTAAACAGGAAGGCTCCAACGTATGAATGTGTTTGGTTCTAGAAGTGTATCTTTAGGTTGATTATGTGGTTCCGAGAACATAGTTTCTCTCAGGAAAAAGAAGTGTTATAAATGGTAGTTATTAAAAAACGTTATCAATGTTATAATGGTAGTCCCAGGCGGTCCCCAAAGCCAATATAACTTAATGTTCCTGAACTATTACTTTAAAAATAATAGCCTAAAAAAAGAGAGAATGACTGTGGGTGTTTACTGTGAATATAGCTTCTTCACTCTTAGAAGGATCCCCAATCACGTGGAAGTGGCTTCCTGGAGGTGCCTTTGGTACCTTTTGAATTTTGAACCATTGGAAATGTTATCTGTTCCAAAGTTTTTTATTACAAAAAATGGAAGCCCACTTAACAAATGATAAGAATTATATCAGCCTGGGCTCTGATCTCAGGAACAGGAAGTGAGATGAGAGGAAGAGAATTTCACCTCTTTCCTGATTCATAGCTGGTCCTAAGTAAAATCTGGGGGAGCATTGACAACAAAAAGAAACTTTGTTTTCCTCTTTCTTATACCTCTTATCTGCCTGCTGCTGTACCTGAGCCCTGGCCCCCCATGTCCTTAGAGCTCCACTGGTCTCTCTCCCTCCCCTCTGTGGCACCATCTATTTCAAGACAGTTTCTCCTGGTCTCCAAAGATCTTCCATTATATTATTTATTTTGCTTCCTCACCGCAGCCCGTCAAACTGCAGATTTACCCTTACAACTGCTCTGTGCTAGATATTGGGAGGAAAGCGACCGTGTCAAACTGTTTTACCGTAGAATGTGAATGATTGAAAATTTCACAACTTTCAATGAATTATTTGCATATTTCAAAGAGAGGATTCTGAAAAGAAAATTACAAAGTGAAATTGAAACACTGCAGGTAACATGGGAGTGGGCACGTCTGGGTCTGGTGGGCTGTTCCTGGCTCTGCGCCGTCTCTAAGCTTGCTATTTTCTTCCACTTCTGAACAGGCAGCTCTCCTACAAGCTCTGGGTTTTCCCTAAAGGTCTCTCACGGCAGTGGCTACAGGACCCCAGTGGAGAGGCTTTGGTACAGAACAGGCCTGCATGGCAATGTTTCCCTCTTTGGGTGGCCTGAGTGGGTCCATCTGGGAGCTGGTCAGGCTGATGGAGGCTGGTGTCTAGTCCTAGAGCCAGAGCTTGAGCAAAGCATTCCACCTGAGATGTCCGGGGGTGGATGCAGCCAGAGGCTGAGAAGAACAGAGTCCTGGGAATCCACTGAGGTCAAGATAGGAAGAGAGTCAGTTGTCTTCACTGAAGGACAGGAGAGCCGGAATGGGAAATGAAATGTGAGGATCCTGGTAGAACTGGAATGGTGAGGACAATGAGAAGGAGTCCTGGGGAGCAGCCACAGACTACGCCTGATTGTCCCTCGTCTCCTTTTCTGACCATCAGCTGGGTGGTTATGGACGAGGTGACTCAAAATGGCAGGGCTGGGAGAACGATGTGTACAAACAAGCATTGTTCCTTGGTCTGTAGCTATGGCCTTGACCACTTGATGTTCTGTTGTTTCGAGTAGACACTTGGCAAATTGTGGATATGCCTTCAGAATGTTGCCTTATAATACTGTGCTTTAAGATGTCACGAAGTACATCTGTGGTTAGTCCATAACTGTTGTCTCCTGTCAGAGCCAAGGAAACCAATACAACCCATAATGAGGTACAAAGTGGGCTGGAGGAGCTGGGTGGGGGAAGCAGTCAAGAAAGATGTAAGTTTTTTAAAAATAGCTTTCTTACTGTTAGCCTTAGTGCTAATTGTTAGAGAATTCAGACCTTCCCACCTGAGCTACCGACAATGCTGCTTGGCCCCTGTGGGCTTAGCCCCACCCAGGTCTGCTGGTACATTAAGGACCTGTGGTGTCTAGGCTCCTGAAGTGGATAAATCCCTGGACGTCCCATGAGGACTGAGACAAGCCTGCCCATCCGGTCCTTTTACCCCAGCCTCTGCTATCTCTGTATGCTGACACCCAACGTAGCCCTAATTTCTGCCCTCTCTCCTAGGATCTGGCAGCTCCCTTCCCTTAGAGCTAGCCCTGGTTTCTAAATGCCGTCACCTAGTCCGAGGAGTGGATTTGTCTACAAATGACCTAGAATCCTCTGGATGCTGGGGACTACGTCCATCCAGAATTCTCAACACTGCATTTTAATCCACTGCCTGGACTAGTCATTATAAATGCATCCTCAGCAGCTCATATCTGGGATAACTAATTTGAACTTCTGCCCAGTCCTGCCCTTTTCTTGACTGCTTCCCCCACCCAGCTCCTCCAGCCCGCTTTGTACCTCAAGATGGGTTGTATTGGTTTCCTTGGCTCTTACTAGGTTGCTTCCAGCTCAGGAGCTGTCCAGGTCATGGCTCCCAGCATGCCCTTGGCCAGGGCCTTTCATCACATTGGAGAGCTTGCTTCTGTCACAGAGTTCCTGCCTAAACTTTTCTGCAGTAATAAAATGGCTACATCTCAGAGTCCATTTGCTGATAGTAACAAAATCCTACAACACTTTAGAGTTTGTCATACACTATCTAAATTGATAAGCATTAAACCCTAGGTCCAATATTATTCCAGTTTACAGATGAGAAAGCTTAGGCTTCTGAGTTATTTGTTCTCAGAAAAACATCCAAAAAAGTTCTTGGCTGAGATAACATAAGTAAGTGACCCAGTTAAAAGCCAGATCTGGGTACTCTTTTCACTCATGTTGCCAACCCTGGTAATAGAGGGTCACATGAGGAAGTCAAGTCTGATTCCTAGCTGGCTTATGACCTTGATCAAGAAGCTGATATTCATTGATTCAGTAAATATTTATTGAGTGCCTACGATGAGCCAAGCACTCTTCTGGAGGCTTAGGACACATTAGTGGACAAAAGGGACACAACTCCTAGTGTTCATGGCACTTGTATTTGGTGGTCTATTCCTCAGGAATGCTGGATTGTTAGTCCTGAGCTCAGACCTGACTCTGCCCCTAGCTGAAGATTTCCAGATGGAGATAACTATTCCAGTGACCCTAGGCTTTGCATCTGTGATTCTGTGGCTCCCTCTGAGAACCCCTTTCAGTCAGGAGCTGACAATCTTGCGAGTCCCTGACTTGTTCACTATAGCAAATTTGGACAACACTATCGAAAATCATCTCAGAGAAGAAGCAAGAAATAAAATAACACGATTACTTCTTAGTGCAGATGTTAGAAAGGGTTGGTGATGTAACAGCTGAGCCATCTCAATGTCAGTATTTCGACTGAGGCTGAATGGTGACGTTGAACAAAAAAGCAGCTCTATGATGTTGCTCGATTTTCAGCTGGTTTTACAAAACCTATTTCACTGGGGAAAATCATTTTAGAGGAAAAACATAAAGCTGGGCTAAAAATATAGCCTTTTTGTGGTCATATTGAGCTTTAGCACAGAAAATAATACACAGTTGATTTGATTCACAAAATAAGCCTTAAAGATCTGTTATATGCTATAATTATCTTGGAGTTTTTTGTATGATGGGAGCATGAAAACCCAGCTCTGTGCTGTCAGAAATGTTTTCTTTCATTCCTTTTTTTTTTTTTTTCTAATCTTCCTTAAAATATTGGTGTGAATTAAACTCACCGAGGAGGAAACCAGTGAACATCTTCCATAATGAAGTTACGAAAATAAGAGCAGAGTTGTTATGACTCCCTTCTGGGACACCAGACGTCTGCAGGCTGGTGTGGGACTTGCAGCACATTTCTGACCCCCAAACTAAGACCTGGTTAAATGTGTTTAAAGTGTCCTCTTTCCTGCTGCAAACATGTAAATGCAATTGAGCAACAGCAAAAACAGAAGTAATAATACTGACAGCCTGTTAAGAAGGCATGAGAAATAATCACTGGCAAAGTAAAGTGGCTTAATGGGAATCTGGTTGTATATAGTGTTGATAATATAGAAGGAGGGTGAAGAGTTTGGACTGCGCCATGCAGACCTTCCTTCTTTTTTTTTTTTTTTTTTTTTTTTTTTGCGGTACGCGGGCCTCTCCATGTTGTGGCCTCTCCTGTTGCGGAGCACAGGCTCCGGACGCGCAGACCCAGAGGCCGTGGCTCACGGGCCCAGCCGGCGCCACCAGGGAAGCCCCAAGAAGTTTGGGCTTTTATGTATCACCTTTTTCTAGAGTGACCCAAATGTGTCATATAGCTTCAATTTTCTGCTCCCTGTGCTTTATAATCCATAGTTAACCAGGAATGGGGGGAAAAGAAAGAGATCCTTTTCCTTGCCTAACTGTGTAGAGATAAACTATAGATTGCTCTAATCCAAAGGCTTCAAAATAAAGTTTTATTAAAAGCCAATATTTATTAAGACTTCTAAAAGACTAAATAGTTCTTCTAAGCCACAAAAGGTTTTTCATCTTGCAGAAGTAATATTTTTATAAAATCTTCATATAATGTATATGCAACAGCAAGGAAACTCTCTACCTCAATTTCCTCACTGGCAAAATAAAAAGGTTAAAATTTTGTACTTATGACTCTAAAATCATATGATTATAAACCATTTCTAGCAGGTAGGAAAAGTAGTTAAAACAATGTTTGTGTGTGTGTACTTTATAATGGGCTTTGGGCCTCAGAATTGAAATCTTCTCTTCCTTGTAAGATTATTCTGTATAAGGATATGATGTCAATGTACGAAACGTTAATAGGCATTTCCTTATTCATAATTCATTCAAGGGGGCTCATTATTAGGTAAAGCCTTTCACAGTCTCTGCCCAACATACTGTAATTTTCATCTTGCATTTAAGACAGAGAGGCCTGCTCCTCGCATCCCTTGTGGATAGAGCCAGGAATGAGACTGTGACATCCAAGTGCTCAACTATAAAATCTGAAACACATTTAGTGGGCTGACCCCAACAGATGTCTTAGTGAGAGCTTCTAAGTAGAGCCAAAGAAGGGTAGAGAGTTAGGTCACTCTGCTAGGAAAGAAATAAAGAGAAAAGCCATGCCAAAGAATCAGAGTGTAGGAGCGAGAAAAAGACCCATGGGTTTATTGCTTGGGGGTAGGGTCTAGTTCTTTCTCTGGGCACTAGTGAACAAGTGGTCCCTCTGGCTTTGTCCTGGAGAAAACAGCAGACCCTTGGCATACTATGCAGGGGAATTGTGTCATCTTTTTGGAACTACAAGATGCTCCAGAGTCATCTTGTAGGATTGGTCATTTCTCTCAGGAGCCCTGGTTCCTTTCACTGGAGAATGAAACCAATATCCAGGCACTAGGTGAACTCATTGCTACTGGGGTGTCATTGCTTCTAGTACCTCTCAGTTGCCAGAGGAAAAAAATATACATATGTATACTAACCTGTGTATATACATATATCTATAAATATTTCTATGTGTATGTACCACATCTTTATCCATTCATCTGTTGGTGGACACTTAGGTTGCTTCCATGTCTTGGCAATTATAAATGATGCTGCTATGAATATAGGGATGCATGTATCTTTTCAAATTGGAGTTTTCATCTTTTCTGGATATATGCCCAGGAGTGGGATTGCTGGATCATATGATGACTCTATTTTTAGTTTTTTAAGCAACCTCCATACTGTTCTCCACTGTGGCTGTATCAATTTACATTCCCACTAACAGTGCAAGAGGGTTCCCTTTTCTCCACACCTTCTCCAGCATTAAATGCTTGTAGACTTTTTGATGATGGCCATCCTGACTGGTGTGAGGTGATACCTCATTGTAGTTTTGATTTGCCTTTCTTTAATAATTAGCAATGTTGAGCATCTTTTCATGTGCCTTTTGGCCATCTGTATGTCTTCTGTGGATAAACGTCTATTTAGATTTTCTGCACACTTTTTTTTCACATCTTTATTGGAATATAATTGATTTACAATGGTGTGTCAGTTTCTGCTGTATAACAAAGTGAATCAGCTATACATATACATATATCCCCATATCTCCTCCTTCTTGCCTCTCTCTCCTACCCTCCCTATCCCACCCCTCTAGGTGGACACAAAGCACTGAGCTGACCTCCCTGTTCTGCCCATTTTTTTTTTTTTTTTTTTTTTTTTTTTCTTTTTGCGGTATGTGGGCCTCTCACTGCTGTGGCCTCTCCCGTTGCGGAGCACAGGCTCCGGACGCGCAGGCCCAGCGGCCATGGCTCACAGGCCCAGCCGCTCCGCGGCATATGGGATCCTCCCAGACCGGGGCACGAACCCGTATCCCCTGCATCGGCAGGCGGACTCTCAACCACTGTGCCACCAGGGAGGCCCTGCCCATTTTTTGATTGGGTCTTTTTTTTTTTGATATTGAGTTGTATGAGCTGTTTGTATATTTTGGGAATTAAGCCCTGTGTTATAAAAATACAATGGAATATTACTCAGCCATAAAAAAGAATGAAATATTGCCATTTGCAGCAACATAGGCGGACCTAAAGATTATCAAACTAAGTGAAGTCCTAAAGATTATCAAACTAAGTGAAGTAAGTCAGACAAAGACAAATGTTATATATCACTTAATCTAAAAAATAATACAAATAAACTTATTTACAAAACAGAAACCGACTCACAGACTTCGAAAACAACTTATGGATACCAAAGGGGAAAGGGGGTAAATAATAAATTAGAAGTATGGGGTTAACAGATACGCACCACTATACATAAACAACAAGGATTTACTGTATGATACAGGGAACTGTATCCAATAACTTATAATAACCTATAATGGAAAAGAATCTGAAAAAGAATATATACATACATATATATGTATAGGTATGTATATACACACACACACATCTGAATCATTTTGCTGTACACCTGAAACTAATACAATATTGTAAATCAATAAAAAAAAGAGAATGAAAACCAAAGACTTTTCTATGTGTAATTGTTTGTATCTATGTTGAGCTGAACATGAGTTTATACTTATCTCTTCACGTCTAGTCCATTAGCACATAGACTATCTACTCTGCTCCCAGTAATTATCTGTAAATTTCCACTGCAGTAGTGGGGTTGTCTCATACATTTGCAGTTTGTTTGGCTATGTTCTGCATTTTACTGTGACCTCCTAAATTATTTTTAAGTTGCATACATTGATTACTCTTTGTGCTGTAAAGTTCTGTGGGTTTTAACAAAAGTACAGTGCCATGTATTCACCATTAATCTATCATATGAAATAAACTTACCTCCTTAAAAAATTCCCTTTGCTTACATTCTCTGTCTGTTCTTACATGCTGACTACTTTTCCCATTAGAACAATTGACATATTAATATAGTTATTTTAAATTACTTCTCTGATAATTCTAATGTTAATTTCATATCTGAGTCTAGTTCTGATGTTTACTCTGTCTTTTCAGACTGTTTTTTCTTGCCTTTGTCATAACATTTTGTTAAAAGTTGGACATAATTGTATCACGTAATAAAAAATCGAGGTAAATAGGCCTTTAGTGTAAGGATTTATGGTAATCTGGTTAGGGGTTGAACTATAACAAAAAATATAGACTAGGTAGCTTAAACAGCAGAAATTTATTTCTCACAGTTCCAGATGCCAGGAGGTCCAGGATCATGGTGTCAGCATGGTCAGGTTCTGGTGAGAGCCGTCTTCCTGGTTTGCAGATGGCTGTCTTATAGCCTCACATGATGGGAAGAGAGAGGGAGACAGAGAGAGAGGAAGCAAGCTCTTTCCTGTCTTTTCTTTGAGTGCACAAATCCCAGCAACTTAATAAGTATTTTAAAAGTAGATTATCCATCAGGGACAAGAAAAGGATGCCCACTTTCACCACAGCTATTCAACATTGTACTGAAAGTTCTGGGGGAAAATAATTAGAAAAAAAAAAGACATCCAAGTTGAAAAGAAAGAAGTAGTAGAACGTTCATAGATGACATGATCTTATACAGAGAAAATCACAAGAATCCACATGAAAGCTACTAGATCTAATAAACAAATTCATCAAAGTTGCAGGATAAAAGATCAACACACAGGGACTCCCCAGGTGGTCCGGTGGTTAAGACTCCACGCTCCCAATGCAGGGGGCCTGGGTTCCATCCCTTGTCAGGAAACTAGATCCTGCATGCCGCAATAAAGATCCTGTATGCGGCAACGAAGATCCCACGTGCCGCAACTAAGACCCGGAGCAGCCAAAATAGGTAAGTAGGTAAATAAATAAATATATTTTTTTAAAAAAAGCTCAACACACAGAAATCATCTGTGTTTCTATACACCTGCAATGAACAATCTGAAAAGGAAATTGATAAAGTAATTCCATTTCAATAGCATCTAAAAGAATAAAATATCTAGGAACAAATTTAATTACAGAAGTGAAAGAATTGTACAATAAAAACTATAAAGTATTGCTGTAAGAAATTAAGGAAGATGGTGGGCTTCCCTGGTGGCGCAGTTGTTAAGAATCTGCCTGCCAATGAAGGGGACACGGGTTCGAGCCCTGGTCCCGGAAGATCCCACATGCCACAGAACAACTAAGCCTGTGTGCCACAACTACTGAAGCCTGCACTCTAGAGCCCGTGAGCCACAACTACTGAGCCTCTGTGCCACAACTACTGAAGCCCACGCACCTAGAGCCCGTGCTCCTCAAAAGGAGAAGCCACCACAATGAGAAGCCCGCGCACTGCAACGAAGAGTAGCCCCCACTCACCGCAACTAGAGGAAGCCTGCAGGCAGCAACGAAGACCCAACGCAGCCAAAAATAAATAAATAAATAAATTTATTTAAAAAAAAAAGAAATTAAGGAAGATGGGACTTCCCTGGTGGTGCAGTGGTTAAGAATCCGCCTCCCAATGTAGGGGACACACTTTGATCCCTGGTCTGGGAAGATCCCACATGCCGTGGAGCAACTAAGCCCGTGCGCCACAACTACTCAGCCCGCGTGCTAAGTAGGAAGGGGAGAAGACAAAGGTAAGATACAAAGGATATATTTTGTCTATCTTCTACCCAACTCAATCCAGTGATAATTAACACCTAGTTTTATTATTTTATCTCTCTAGGTACAAAGATCAAAGTTCTACCTGCCTTTTGGCTAAGGGACCAGGTCTTGTTGTTGTTTTTACATGTGGACAATAGGATAAATATGTGATTAGTGATGGAGAGGAAAGGAATGTAAGAATAGGCCAGGGAGGTGATGTGCTGGAAGTGGAGGGAATGGAGGGAAGTGGCGGGAGCCTTAAATTCCACCCCTTCCGCTGCTGCCGCGCCTCTGTTCTCCAGCTTTTCATGCTGCTTCTGCACATCTACAGCTAGAAGAAAAGCCAGTCTTCTTCCATAGCTGCTGCAGCTGATGTTAAGTTGACAAATCATCTTTTGCAGCCCTTGGAGACCCAGCAGAGCTATCTAGAGACACAAAGACTACTGATGCTTATGCTGTAGTCATCCATTCTCACATTTCCCCCAAGAGACTTAAGTGATGGAGTTTTAGAGAACTTGCCAGATTTTTATATTCTAACAAGCCAAAGAGGAAAAAAAACAAAACAAAACCCCCAAACAGGTCTATTAATTCAATGAGAATTTTACGTATTTATGTGTTCGATTGCCATCTCTTAGGACTCTCCAGGCTTTTCACTACAGGAAAGAATATATTGAAGCTGAAAGAAACTATTCCTAAAAATACTGCACAGAAGAGGTTTCTGACCAATCCATCGTGTTATGTAGCAAAACAACAACAGACATGCAAATATAAAGTTTTATTTGGCTATCACATATAGTGTGATTACAAAAATGAATCAGAGTTTAAATGTTAATAACATATTGGAAAGCAGCTGGAAATGTGATGATTGTGTTTGATCTCACAGACTTGAAGCACCATGAGAACAGTGACTCCATCAGTTATGTTCGCTGCTGTAGCCCGTGTCAGCACAGAGCAGGGGCTCAATGTATGTTGACTGAATGGAAGGATGGTAGGACCACTAGTTTATTTTAGTGATGTCATATAATCTTTCTAACTGTATTATGGGTAAAAGATACCTACGTAGTGACATCAGAGTAATGAAGGAGGATTTTAACGCATTGATGGAGAAAAATGTTGCTTCGGTGCAAAGGTATTGCCGCTATGAATTTAAATCTAAAATAATTAAACTTGTAAATATTTTGAGGTTGCTTCGTAAGTTTGAGGTTGATGTCAATTGGTTTACTCATTTAACTGAGAGTGGAAATAAATCAGAACTTACAACTCTCAGCTGCTTCCCAAGGTGTCGCCTCTGCCACCTCTTTCCCCTTCACTTTTCTGGGAGCCGTTGTATTGTACTTACCCAATCTAAGCTGCAGGAGGATGCCAATACCCCTAGCTCTCTTGGCCTGGATGTGGCCAGATATCTTCTATTTTTGGTTTGCCTGAGGAATAGTTCAAAGTTACCCTCACATACTCCATTTCAGAACATGTATCCCATATCCAACCCATATCCAAGGTCACAGATGGCTCAGGTGACACTGTCTCCTACAGCAGTGCGTCTCACACTGTCATGTGCACAGGCATTTCTGGGGAACACGTGAAAGATGCAGTCTCACTCAGGAAGCCTGGAGTGGGGCCTCCAGGTGAGGCTGATGCTGCTTGACCATGGACCACCTGTTGAGTAGCAGACACGGTTTTACCCCTCTCATTTCTTTCATCTCTACAAGATGTACAAGATACTAAATGAAACTACTTGGTCTTCTAGCCTGAAACAATTTCGAGTCAGCGACGCTGCACTTCTGATAGAATTCTCAGTTCCTTCCCGAATTTTCTTCCAAGTCTCAGCTCCAGAGGTGAGCCCAAAGACCACTCCCCTTGCCCTGGGCTACTCTGCAGCTCCTTCCGCTGTAGGGATGACCATTATTGCTATTCTCTAAAATGTGAAGGATCCCTCCTATCTAACCCCAGTAATTCTTCTCCTGGCCTGGGTTGTCTTGCATAAACTTTGCCAAAATCTCCTGCAACCTGGATCCTGCCAGCCTCTACTGTTCCAGTCTCTGGAAGCTGGACCCTTGTCATCTATCTGTTTTGTTTTCCTGAGTCATTTCATAAGCTCCTTGTTAAGTTCTATTCTTCATTTATGATGACAGTTTTGGACCTGGAATTGATCACGCTACCAGTCACATGGGCTGGCTCCACTGCCACTGCCCTGGTCAAAGTCACCAGAATGTTTCACCTTAATGTTGAGTGTCTTAACTCATATGCCTATATCACTTTTGCCCTCCTCCAGTCTGTAGCTAGAATGATGTTTTTGAAATATGAATCCAATGATCTCTCTCTCTCTCTCTCCACCCAAAAAGGCAGACTACTCCCTCCTTCCTGCTGGTGAGTGAGTTTTCCTAACCCACCCTTTGCCTGTCTCAGCTTCATAAAGGGGATTTCAGCTCCAACTTCCTCCTTCCCTCAGCCCAAAACCTCATCTTCTCTTAGCCAAATCTTGGCACTACTGAGATCAGTAATTCCTAGAAGGGTAACCATGGCACTGCTCACTGGTTTACCCAGTTTCTTAATCCATTCCAGCAACTGAGGGTTTCCCATTCTTCTGAGATCTACCATTCAGCAAAGAGAATACGTTTTATTGTGTATCCAGAATTCCAGTTGCTTTAGCAGGAACATTCTTAGGTTGCCTATGGCTCCATGGGCCAGAACACCTCGCTCTCTGCACTCACCTTACACATCTTACAGGTTCTCCACTGTTTACTTCCTCATGAGGGTTTTTAGTGCTGTTCTTTCCACCAGGAAGTCTCTCTCTATGCAAACTTTCAACCACAATGGAAGGTCAGTTATATAAGAGATATTCCCTGATTCCTTGATAAAGTCAGACTCCTCTCTTAACATGTGTTTCCATAGTTCCTTGTACCCTTCTCACATAGCACTTATCACAATTGTGCCTTAAAGCCTGCAGTCCCCGCCAAAAGCTAAGTTCCTTGAGGGGAGGGCAAAGGCCATGTTAGTCTCGTTCCACTGTACATAGACCCCAGTGCAACCTGGGGAACAATGATAGCCAACATCCATTGAGCTCTTTCTGTATGCCTCACCACAACTCCACTGGTATCCCCGTTTTACAAAGGAGGAAACTGAGGGATAAAGAGATTCAGTTGTCCAAGTTTACAAAGCAGATTTGAAATCAAATTCAGGCAGCCTGGCTCCAGAACCTACTGTCTTAACCTTTATTTTGTGAAATAGGCTTGTTGCTTAGTAAATTTTGGGGAAATGACACTTCTTGAGAGCCCATGAGCTCCCACGCTCCCTGCCAGAGCCAACCAAAGATGTCTCCTTTCTGCATTTTTCACCATATGACCCTTTTCCAAGAACCCTCTATGTATGCACTTCCTGGGTGAGGAGCCCCTAAGGCTGCTGCTCATTTGCATGGCAGGGGTGCAGCCATCCAAGCCCTGAGCTTGGTCACATCACCTGCCTGCCTCCTTCCCCATGTTCTCGATGAGAACTCACTCAGGCGACGCTTGGAAGAGATCTTTCAGAACCCTACAGCTACTGATGGAGGCAGATTCTGATTCAGTATCTGAAGCCTGAGAGTCTGCATTTCTAACCACTTCACAAGTGATGCTGATGTTGCTGGTGTGCGGACAGATTTTGAGGGGTCAGGGGCTGGGTCAGCATAAGCTACTCTCAGAGCTTTCATCTCCTGGTTTGTTTTTGCAGCTGATACCATCTACCTTGTAATATTAAAATGAGAATAAAAGAATGTGTGTGAGGTACTTAGTACTGTGGTTGGAACATGTTAGGTATTCAGCTAATGTTTTTGTTGATTTTCCTATTTTTGTTTTCTAAATATTAGTCAATATTAAATCTGTAAAGATCTTGTCATCTTACATTACAATATTTCCACTGAAAAATTAAAATGTACACACACACAGAGCTCTTGGAGCATTTTAAAGAAAGGAATCCAATCAAGGTATTTAAAATATTCATCTAACATTATGTAGTATTAAAAAAAATAGTCATCTTCACCCCTTTGAAACTTAAATTCACGCTGTAACTACCTAACCTCCGGATATTCTCTGCCTGACTATTAAAAGCTGATGATGGATCACAGTAAGAAGAAACTCTTATTGCTTCTGGGTTCTCACCATTACTGCAAATCCATAAATTGCCCAGAACTGTAGCTTTGAAGGTTGTTAGCTCCCAAGATTTCTATTATGAATTTGCACTTAATCTTTGATCCTGACGTATCTTTTAGGCTTCCTATTTAATTATTTACTAAACACACATTTAAAAGTCCTATGAACCAGCTTTCTTCGTGGTGGCTGCCCACCGCTCTCACCTCCCCACATGTGTTTTTGAACTCTTGTATTCCCAGGACTCCGAGCTGCCCGTACACGCCAGTGTTCCAAGGGACTCTGATCAAGGAACTTCTCTTGGTCTGGAACTCAGTAACTGATATTCTGACTGACACCAAGCATGAAAATCACATTACCCTGGTTGTAAAAAACCTTCACTGGCTACCTGTAAAGTACAGGATTATATGTAAAGTCCTAGTTATTAACTTACAAGTCCTTAAATTGACTTGGTTTTGAATACCTCAGAGACATTCTGGAACCATACATCCCCAGTCGTTTTCTTTGGTCTCAGTCAATTGGATTAGTTCTTTTTGGCTGAAGACATTGAGCTACGGGGCATTTTTAATGTTTGCTCTCTACTTATGGAATTTATTAACCACGGAGGTCAGGCTGTCTTACTCCCTGTCAAGCTTCCAGTCCACATTTAAGAGGTACTTTTCCAGATTGCTGATTTGGCTAAATAAGCCATAAATCGATCTACTGTTGTTTAGTTTTTAAATCACTGTTCTTCTTTGGTATTTTTATGTATCTGCTCCAAGAGTTTGTTTGACGTGTCACAGTGAAATTTTATATTATTCCACTTAATATCTTTTTTTTTTCACATCCTGACTTGAAACACTGTCAAAGTGAATTTACTAATTAAATGCTTTGCATGACATATTACCTTCCCCATCTGCTTCAGAAGGATGTCACAAGGGCAATGAGATGTGAAAATACTTGGATTGTGAGATATCAGGTCTTATATTCAATTATGTACATATATTTCACCTTAGTTTGGTTATTAATCAATCACCCCACTTTTGCTGGTTGCTCAAAAATTAATTGTTGAATGGATGAATGTATGCTAGACACACAGGGGGGACCGAGGTATAGGTCATGGCTTTCTTTAGCAAACTTCAATCTAGCATCTTTTGATAAGTATAAATATGTCTAAAGTTAACTAACAATAAAATATTTAAATATTGGGCTGGGACAACAAAGAAAAATATGGCACAGGATACAACATAATTAAGAACAAAATATATTCCGCATATAATGGCAGCTCTATGATTTCTGAGCAGAGAGACATTCCTCAGGCTAGGGCAGTGAGGAGGGAAATCTGACTGAGACCTTGTATTTGCAGTGGACCCACGTATGTGTGTAGGAAGGGGGTAGACAAAGAAGAGGTGCGGAGGCCGTAGGGTATAACACGAAGATGGAATGATAGCAGGAAAAAACCCAATGTTATTTTTCTTTTAAGTGGAAGGAAGGGCTTTTAAATTTGAGCCATTTGGCTGGAAGGTGATTCAGAAAAACTATATTATAAATGGTGCTTTATGACACGTTTATCAAAATAAGAGGTTCTCCTTTTTCTTTTAATGAGGAGAAAAGATTTTTTTTTTTTTTCATTCCTCTTAGAGTCTCAAGACACTCAGCTGGGGTCAGAGAGATGGGTAGACAACAATGGGGAGGTCAGCAGAGTTCTTCAGGGAAGGGAAGATAAAGATTCCGTTGCGGGTGGTATTTTACTTTCTGCTTTGGCTTGTTTCTTTGAGGACTGGGTAGTAGGGTTGGGGTGGGGGAGGGCAGGTTCTGAGAGTCAGTGTTAGAATTTGATTACTTATTAGAGAATCACTGCTCCAAACATTTTAAAATACGAAATCTCCCCAAAGCTCTCACAAAGTCTATGAATCCTGTTTGGAAAGAAATATATTCTCAATATAGCATAAGAAATCATAGCCGGGCTTCCCTGGTGGCGCAGTGGTTGGGAGTCCGCCTGCTGATGCGGGGGACGCGGGTTCGTGCCCTGGTCCGGGAGGATCCCACATGCCGCGGAGCGGCTGGGCCCGTGAGCCGTGGCTGCTGAGCCTGCGCATCCAGAGCCTGTGCTCCGCAACGGGAGAGGCCACAACAGTGAGAGGCCCGCGTACCGCAAAAAAAAAAAAAAAAAAAAAGAAATCATAGCCATGCTGGAGAGGGTGTGGAGAAAAGGGAACCCTCCTACACTACCGGTGGGAATATAAATTGGCTCCACAGCCACTATGGAGAACAGTGTGGAAGTCCCTTAAAAAACTTAAAACAGAACTACCATATGATCCAGCAATCCCACTCCTGGGCATATATCTGGAGGAAACCATAATCTGAAAGGATACATGCACTCCAGTGTTCATTGCAGCACTATTTACAATAGCCAAGACGTGAAAGCAAACTAAATGTCCATTGACAGAGGAATGGATAAAGAAGATGTACATATATACAATGGAATATTACTCAGCCATATAAAAGAATGAAATAATGTCAATTTGCAGCAACATGGATGGACCTGGAGATTATCATACTAAGTGAAGTAAGTCAGACAGAGAAAGACAAATATCATATGATATCACTCATATGTGGAATCTAATTTTCAAAAAAGATTCAAGTGAACTTTTTTACAAAATAGAAGCAGACTTATAGATAGGAAAAACAAACTTATGGTTACCAAAGGGGAAACACGGCGGGGAGGGATAAATCAGGAGCTTGGGATGAACACATGCACACTACTAAATATAAGATAGGTAACCAACAAGGACCTACTGTGTAGCACAGGGAACTTTACCCAATATTCTGTGATAACCTATACGAGAAAAGAATCTAAAAAAGAGTGAATATATGTGTATGTATAACTGAATCACTTTGCTGTACACCTGGAACCAACACAACGTTGTAAACCACCTATACTCCAAGAGAATTAAAATATTAAAAAAAAAAAGAAATCATAGCCAGTTCTATCCAATCCAACTCAGTTCTATTCAACAGGTAGTTACCATGGCCTCTGTGCTTCCGGTGTCATCATTGTTGCTGCTGTGAGGAACCAAGGAAAGAGGAAGCAGAGCGTAGAATCTACTTGTGAAGATAAACCTTATTCAGGGGAAACATTTATCCATCAGATGAGCCTGAGGTTATGGAAATATCAAGATCAATACCAAATACTGTTGCTTTGTGCTCCCAGATTTCAGAGAAAGACCAAGGAGGAAGAGAAAGGATTTATTTTGGAGGAGAAAGTCCTGAAGTTGGCTCAGAGGAGTGGATGCCTCGCTATTCAAAGTAGGGTCCATGCATCAGCCACATGAGCATCATTTGGAAGCTCTGATAAAAATGCAGAACCTCAGGCCCCATCTCTGAGATACTGAATAAAAATCTGAATTTTAACAAGACCCCAGGTGATTCATACTTTCATTCTAGGAAGCACAGTGTTAGAAGACACCAACTAAACTGCAAGAATGAAAACATCAGATAGATACACCTGGGAAAAAAACCCAGGCCTGTGGGGGTGCCCCACTCCTAGCTGAGTACTCCCCAGACCCCTCCTCCTGGCAGATCTCCTAGACTTTAATAGACCTTGCATGGAGTATCCAAAGATAAGGTTGGCCTCATGTGCAAGGAAAGTGCTGCTTAATAGCCAATCCTGCTGAAATATACTCCTGAGCTCTGACAGAAATGTAGAAATACTTGGATGGTGGGCACAGGCTTGGGAATAGGCAAGGACTGAAAATGCCCTCACTAGCATGTCTGGTCTTACACGTAAATGCCTGCAGGTATTGATTTGAGCCATTGCTTTCAAAAGTTGAAAAAAAATTATACACATGCCAAAAAAAAGAAACACCCCCAAAACCTACCTTCCTGTTTCTGTCATATAAGTTCATGCTTGTCTGGTTTGAATTAGTTAGAGTGGTGCATTAGGGAGTGGGGAAAGAAGAGACATTTTAATGGAATTGGCAAAACCCAAGACACAATGCCCAACAGAATAGGCTGGAAGTAAACAGCTATGCCCTGACTTTCTACATATGAAAAGGGTTTCTCATGCCTAGGATTAATGGAGTGCTTAAACAGCTATAGAGACCATTTTATAATTATTACAGTTCCTCCCTCCCTCCCTCCCTTCCTTCCTTCCTACCTTCCTACCTTCCTTCCTTCCTTCCTTCCTTCTTTCTATAAGGTTTTAAAAATAATGTGGTTTCCATGCAAATCAAAACCAGCTGAAAGCTTGCCAAGGCCAAGATGTAATTGAAGATGGCATTTAAGCCTTTGTGTCTCCTCTGTCTCCAGAGATACCAACATAAAATAAAAGACTTCATCAGGTAATGTTTTCTTCATTATTCAGCATCACAGTTCTGAAGCGAAAGAAGATAATTAGACATACGGTGCTGTGGACACATAGTTTATGAGGAGCTTCTAGTTAATTAGTTATGGTAAAAGGTTTTTATATAGTCATAATTACTTTATATTTCAGAGGAAAAAAAGCAAACATACATGCATTTTATTTTACCTGGTGACAAGATTATCAAAGTGATGCTGGTGTTTTGATGATCCTTCGGCACCTTCTTCAGACTTCCCCGGATGTAATGCAAAGTGTCATGAGGGGATTTTAATAGCACAACTCTTGTCAACTTTAATAGGAGCTACACATCTGAAATCCTTACACATCATCTTGCTAGATTCTATAAGAAAACATCATCTTCTTGGTGTCCTGAATTTCCTTTGTCATTTATGGAAGGTTCACCTCTGGAATAATTCGGAGAATTGGTTACAGTAATTTTGTTTAAAACATGAGACAAGCCACCTTCAGGAGAATACTTTTTCTATTCTAATTTCTGGGGGCAACCACTGAAGAAAAGATGATGGCAAAATAATATGCTGAAAAATGTAGCATTCTACAATTTATTTGTTGAAAATAATTTCAATCTATAAAAGCTATCTTTTTTTCCCACCAGGTGTTTCTGCTGAATTGGTTATTCAAGATCTCAACCTAATTAAGAAATGAAGAGATTGGAAGTTAGCAGATTGGGATTAGCAGATGCAAACTATTATATATAGGATGGATAAACAAGAAGGTCCTACTGTATAGCACAAGGAACTATATTCAATATCTTGTGATAAACCATAATGGAAAAGAATATGAAAAGAATATATATATGTATAAATGAATCACTTTGCTGTACAGCAGAAATTAATACAACATTGTAAATTAACTATACGTTAATAAAATTTTTTAAAAAAGAAAAAACAAATGAAGAGAACTTAAATATAAGATTCATATTCTTAGTTTTGTGTCTACACCAGGTCCAATCATTTCTTGACTGAGGGGAGAGACAGAACACCTCTGTCATGTCCTATACCTACTTGGGTGTCCCGAGCACAGATTGTGTAATCTCTAGCAACGCCTACCCATGAGAGAAAATTAATCAGGTACCAACCTGCCCTGACTGTCGATTTCCCAGGATGTCACATGGCTGATGTATGTCTCAGTATACATACAATCAAGGTGTACTCAACCATGGGGCTAGAACCCCATTTTCCTCAATCTCAGTCCAGTGCTTTATTTCTCAGAACAGAAGAAGGAAACCTGAGCTACGTGTTAAAGAGGGCAAATGGACAATTCTCTACGGCATGGTACAAAATGCTAGTGTCGCCTTCTATATAGCTGGGTTTGCCAGCTGTCCAACCCTGAGAGTCAAAACGGCAGGTTCGTGCTTCCCTCTACTCTTGTCATCATATTTGGTGTCACAACACTTTTAGAGGGATATATGGGAATACTCATGGTTGCCATTGCTTGAGTGTTTAGTGACGCTTGCACTGTATCACACACTACACTTCATCAAGGACTTGCTGTCTCCTAGATGAATGTCTCTGGGCAAGGTAACTAAACTTTCCAAGTTTTAGTTTCCTTGTCTATAAAAAGAGAGTAGTAATAGGATTAAGACAGATAGCAAATGTCAGGAGATTAGCACAATGCCAGACACATAGTAAATGCTTAGCAACTCTTAGCTATTGTTATTTTTATTTTGAGAACAACTCTGTGATTTAGATACTATCATTATCCTCATTTTATAGATGGTAAAACTCAAAGAGGTTAAATCCCATAGCTAGTATGTGGTAAAGCTAGGATCTAAACCCAGGCTCCAAACCCAAGCTAGTAGCCTCATCAGAAGAACTGTAACAACCCTGAACCATTGTCATCTTCTTGTTTGACTTTGCCCTTTCACCCTCCATTCTGGTGGACATCCTGGAAAACAAGATCTAAAACTTCTGGCTCTTGGGACTTGGGGCTTGGCTGGCTTCTGTGTGGATGTGGAACATCTTGGAACCTGGCCCGAGTATCCCAACATTGTTTCCTTCAACTTACCTAGGCTTAATGCTTCCTAATTTATTTGCTTATTTAAAGGATGGGTGGAGGTAGGAGGAGGACCCAACTAGCACTTCTCCCACGTCCTTATTCTCCTGGCTAAGCTGACTGGTCTTTTGTGATGAATGACAAGACTCTCACTGCTCTGGGTCTTTCCTCTATAATTCTCCCTGCATGGTTTCTGTTTCCAACATCATTCTCCAGGATGCTAACATATTTTTCCCTGGATGAATCAGGGAGGGATCTCCTTATTTTCCTAGCCAGAGAAAAGTCAGTCTCAGCATTCAGCACCTCTACTATTTATCCCTTCCACTTTCACAAGTCGACCAAGAAAGGGAATGCATCTTTAGCATAGGTTTCATGGTGGCTAAATGCAATTCTAGGGTGTGCTGATACATTACATATGAGGGCATCTCTTTAGGTAGGAATCATGTCATAGCCAAATTGAAGAAAGTCTATTTAGAAAGATGAAATAAAGTTACATTTGATATTGGGAATGTTGAGAGCCTGAATAAATGAGATCATTAACATGTTGTCATTAATGTGAGTCATACCCTGCATCCTTCTTTCCACCTTGAATCTAAACATATGTGTTATGCCCCAGAAATGGAATTATGACCCAGAGGTGTACCCTAGTAAGGAGGAGCCATCTTTAATCTCATTTCCTTGAGGTAATTAAGAGAATATTTACTATTTCGATGTATTTTTAGTGGGAATGTTTTTAGCTATGAGTCTAATCTTTAACCATTGTCCCGTAATCTAGGAAAGAAAGAATAGATTTAGAATGACAGGATGTTTGGAAATAATCTCTCTTTTGTCTCTTCTAAAAGGAATAAAAGATAAAAGTTTTAGTATGTCTAAGGTGAATGGTTTCTATAATTTGTGATACGTCAGGTTCAATCAACATCTTTAGCTAATTTATGTAGTACACTATAAAATTTTAAATTCTTGAATAAATAATTCCCAGCTAAGTGTGTTAATTAATTCTCAATTGATTGTGCTAATTTACACTAATTACTAATATAATTACAAAACTGAAGATTAACCTGGAAATTTGGAAGAGTAATGTTTCTGTTAACTAAACAGAAATAAATTACATAGGCAAGAGCAGAGGCAGGGTTCTTTTTATTTTGTTTGGCCAGCTCAATGCCTACCAAGTACAATATAATCTGGGAACATCTGGCTTCAGGATCTAATCCACTTGCAAAACCGTGGGATCCAACCTACCCTCCACTTCACTCCCACATGTATGCTTTGTCTTCAACATTCCTGATGTTTTCAAAAGCTGTTACTAACTATGAAAAGATAATCTCTAGCCACAAAGGGAAAAATAAGTCTAGGTCTTTCCACAGCATTTTGTCATTGTCTGCCAAGGCTGTTGGAAAGCCACAGAATTTCTAGACCTATTGCGTATTTAATAGGACTAAGAAAGTATCAGTAACCTTTGTTTGCTGAACTCAACATAAAGACTCTACAGGACATGCTCATTGGGACTGTGGCTTGAATTACAGGGACCACTTTCTTGCTTAGGTTCAAACCGATGTAGGAGAAAATCGGGGTGGGTTCCAAATAGTAAGAGCTAGGCTATTTGAGATGATAAGCAATACCATTTTTTAACCATTACCCCTGATTTTATGTATTGCTGTACTTTGCATATTGTTATTTATAGGGCTTAAGGGGTTATATTTCTCCATGATTTATTGACATTCATTCAGTTGGTCAATCCGTTGGTCACTGGTGTGTGTGTGTGTGTGTGTGTGTGCATGCTAGCTTCTGTTCTTCTGTGCCCGGTTCTAGATCTTGAATATTTTTATTCAAAGACAAAGACGAAAAAGTAAAACCTCAGCCTTCAAGAAGCACTTACCAAAGCAGAGATAACGTCCCACAGTTTTCTCAGCAGAAAATTACAGCTTAAATAACACAATTTATACAGCAGGGCGGGGAAAAAGCCCACTCTGAGAATATGACTCATTGAGCAACAATTTCCAGCTCACAGTTCACATGCTGACCTAGCCTAGACTCGTGGACAGAAGGATTTTGAGTTTGCATATTGTGGAATAATTCACCTCATTCCTAAGCAGTAAGGAAAGGGTCATCTTTGCTTCTTCCACCTCTAGGCTCAAGGAGAGGTATTTCTCTGAGAGCTGGTGGAGAAGAATCCATTGGAATTTGATCTAATCCTCATTTCCCCTCCAAAAGGCTCGCTGACTTATGTTAGGTCCTAAATCTCTCTTAACTCCTAATGAAACACACTTTCTTCTTCTGAGGTAGAGCATCCCTGGCCCTGGAAGGCGGTGAAGAATAACAAACAAATGCTTCTAAAGTACTTTAAACGTCTGAAATGAAATTTGCCACATGAAAGCCAAGTATTATTATTAATGACAGGAATTGCCAACATGCTAAGAACAAAGGGACGCTCCAAGCACTTATCATTCATCTTATGCTTTTGAATCCATTGTGCTTTTCTTTAAAACCTATCTTGTCATAAATTATTAGTTGTAAATTACTTGTTTAAAATCTCATCACTGTTCATTTGAGTAAACCATGAGGTAGATTTCTGCTGTAATTTAAAAAGCTCCCAAACGAGCTATAATTCATTTACTGTTAACATCCAAATAAGAGCTATAAACCATAAGAAGAAAATGAGTCATGGTTGCATCATAAGAATTAACTTCAGAGAAATACTAAAAACTAAATATTATTTTCAGTACTTTGGGATTAACTATTATTTGCAACCCAACCAGTGGCAGCAGTCTATTATATGACAGAAAACACAAAATCACATGATTAATCCTGACCTGCTATCTAGTGACATTAATCTAGATTAGTGCATCCCAACCCTAGTTTGTTTCACTCTGGGCATTTCCAACTACCTCAAGGGATGTTATGAAATTCTTCCAAATTGCCTAAACAAAATTAATTTTAATTCACATTAGTATTAAAAATAAATGTATACCATATGGCAGACCAGGGGAAAGAAAATACTAGAAAGTCAAACTAATAACTTAGAAAAAGATTCCAACTCATTAGCCTACCGAAAAAAAATAAAAAAATAAATAAAAATAAATAAATGTATACCATATGGCAGACCAGGGGAAAGAAAATACTAGAAAGTCAAACTAATAACTTAGAAAAAGATTCCAACTCATTAGCCAACTTAAGTGAGGATTTAGATAACACTTTTGAAGCCACAAATTCTCAGCAAGTAGGAGTGTAGTTCTGGAAACCAAGAAAAACATCACTGAGTTCTAAGTCCTCAAATTGCATATTTGAGGGCTCTTGATGAAAAACTTTTCTTTACCACGAACTAATTCTAGTTTCAAAAACGTTTACAGACATCCCTGCTCTCTCACAATTTAGGTAAGGATAATGTTTTAGTCCTGTGTACTGTTTCATGGTTTATAATACACTTCCGTATGTCTATCTCAGTTGGTAAGAAATGCTGATGACCCGTATGGCCATGGAGAAAGAGAACACGAAAAGGCTATTTCAGTGAAAGATCTTCACCAACTAAATCTCAAGTGGAATAAGGTTGTACTTCATCACTGAAAGTTTACTGTTCTCCATGGTGCACTTGGGGAGAGATGGGAATATTGAGGGCTGCTATTTTGCTTTTAACTTTTCCAGCTCCAGTGTCACATGTAGAAGCTAAATGCTGCATGAACTTGGCCTCACTCTCTCCCAGTCTCTAATAAAGTGGAGGGAGGGACAGTCAGGAGTCAGTGGTAGAGGGGATAAAAGAAATGATTGGTTCAACACAAATTGAATTTAAAGTAAGCGGTGTGGGGCTTCCCTGGTGGCGCAGTGGTTGAGAGCCCGCCTGCCAATGCAGGGGACACGGGTTCGAGCCCTGGTCTGGGAAGATCCCACATGCCGCGGAGCAGCTAGGCCCATGAGCCACAACTACTGAGCCTGCGCGTCTAGAGCCTGTGCTTAGCAAAGCGAGAGGCCGTGACAGTGAGAGGACCGCGCACCGCGATGAAGAGTGGCCCCCGCTCGCCACAACTAGAGAAAGCCCACGCACAGAAACGAAACGAAGACCCAACACAGCCCAAGATAAATAAATTAATTAAAAAAAACAAATGAATTAAGAAGATAAGTGACTTAAGAAAATAAAAATTAAGATTTGGGGAAAATGCCATATTCAACAAAGATTGCAAAATGTTCTTAAAAAAAATAAAAATAAAGTAAGCGGTGTGGGTAGTAATCTCTTGGGAAAACTGGGTGAGCAGGCAGCTAGACCACGTCGGTAGAAGGTGAAAAGCTCAGATCCCGGCACTTTGAAATAACACTTACTGATGAAGGCATCTGAGACTCAGAAGGAGATTCAGGTAGAAGTTCACTCACTCCTTAAAAAAGACCAGCTCTCACACGCAAAAACAAAAAGGTTGTGCTTGTTATAACACTCAGGGTACTGAAGAGCATTTTTTAAACCAAAATTCACCCCCATTTGTGATAATGTGGACCTATCTCATATTCTGATTTTAATGCTCATTCAGAGAAAGGTAATTGGAAGTAATACCTGGACAGTTTTAGTGTTTTGAGCATGAATATAATTTTTAGTATACCTAAACTTGAATGAATTTTCTGAAGGCGTCATTATAAGAAGCAAAACACTAAGGAAGTTATTAATAATTTGAAAATTCTGGTTCACATAAGAAATGTTAAATCTGCCTACTAAAGAACTATATCAGACTACATTTAACTCATTGACCCTAATATTAAAATGCAAAGCAGGACGGATATGAGTTCTCATGCTACTAAGTTATCCTTTGAATCTCTTCCTGCAAATGGCAGACACAGAAAGGTATAAACAGACTTTGAAGGGGTTTCTGGTCCTTGTATGAAGGCCAAGAATCATAGAACTAGTTCTTCTTGGCAGTCTAAGGTCCTGGCCTTCAAGAAGTCTCAGTTCAGTGGGATAAAGAGATATACAAACAAACTATGTTAACACATTATAGTAAGGTCTGCAGAAGAGGTACATTCAGAAAATCCTAGGAGTTCATAGAAGGGAGTGAAAATCTCTTTCTAGGGGAGGTGGGAAAGCTGTCTCACAGGAAGTGGCATCTGGGCTCTCAAATGAAAAGCAGGAGTTACCAAGTATAAAAGGAGGGCATTCAAGGCAGAGAGAAGAACAAATGAAAAGTCATGAAGATACGAAAAAGCGTGCTCCAGGGAAGAGGGAGAGGGGCAGTGTGCCTGAGGCATGGAGTATGTGGTGGACATGCAGAGAATAATATGGAAAGGGCAGCTGTACAAGATGGCAAGAGGGGAGATGTTGAAAGTTCTGGGGAGCTTTCCAAGGAAAAAATTAAAAAGCCCTCACGATGCAAAAACCTCCAGGAAAACAGTATTGGATTTGGCAATCTCCAACTTATTCCCAATTCTGAATCTTCTAGTAGGTAGTTTATTCAAGAGAGAACCAAGCTAATGACAGAAATCAACAAGAAAAGATTTTTTTTCTAACAATATGCTTAAATTTACTTAATAAAGCACACTTATTTTATGTTGAACTCACGGTTGTTATTTTAATATTTTAAGACATTCACCAAAGAAATTAGAAAGGATCTATGCCTTGAATATTAAGAATTGCCAGATTACTACAATTCTATTGGAAAATTAAAAGACATCAAGTATATGAATTTAATGAGACCACAATCCACATTTACAACTGAACACTTAGAAATGAGACCAAATTTTCACCTCCTGTGTTTCCTCTGGCTATAATCTTCCCAACTATACTAAGAAGCTGCTGGGAAGTATGCCTATCATGAAAATTGCTCAATTTTCAAAATGATCTATGAATCGTAATGGGACTCTTGGTAGTTAAGTGTCTACAATAACATAAAAATGCCTCCCAGCCCTTTAACAGGTGGTAGAAAGAAGTCAGAAATGACTCTTAACAATGGTCTTTTTTACTCCGTTTAAATCCCAGCATATCAGACAACATTAGAAGGGGGGGAAAAAAAAAACTAGAGCATGGGTATAATAAGATATATAAGCTTATAGGATAATAATATGATATGAGAGATAGGTCTAGTACAGTGGAGCCAGACTGCCTGGGTTAAAATCCTGGATCCATCACTTACTTGCAATCTTAGGCAAGTTATTTAATCTCTCTGTGTATCAGTTGCTATTAAAATGCATGCACCAATATCATCTACGAAATAGGGTTATTATAAATGTTCTGAGTATGTTTGCCTCTCCAGATTCTCCTCCAGTCTTTCTCCATCCTGCTTCTGTACCCTAGAGGCTGGCCCATAAAAGTGGCAACAATGAGCTCTTCACCCTCTGGCTTTCTGTCCTGTTTGGCTGATGGGAGGCACAGTCAAGAGAGCCAGAGGCCGGAGGAAGAGTGAGATCAGGGTGTTTATTCTCCTTGTTCCTCCCTGCCACGTTGCCTTGGTTGTCTGCAACCTACCCTCTCTCTGGGTACATTTAACCATTCTCTCTCCTCACCCCTTCAGGCAGGCCTAGGGTGGTAAAGGCTCCCTGCTGCTGTCAGCCACTGGGTTGTGCAATCTCTTATTGCATTTTTTAAATCCCACTCACACCTTTGTAAATATTCCTTTTGTTTACTTCACTTCGATGTAAATATTCCTTTTGTTTACTTCACTTCGATTTATCCAATTTGAGTGTGTCATCTGTTTCCTGCCAGCATCCTGACTAATAGAATGAGTTCCACTTTGTAAAGCACTTAGAATAATAGCTGGCCCATGATAAGCATATATAAGTATTCGATAGAAAAATAAAATAAATGAGATTTAGAAACGTTTTTGTAGTGGATTTAAACATCTCTTTCTGTATCCTGTCATACAAAGCAAAATCTTCAGAACCATTTTGCCAAATAAGAGTGTTTTCTTCAGCCGACTTTATATGAAACAACCATCATTCTACTTCTAATCATGCTTTTAGCTCTTTGGTTAAAAAAAATTCTAAGTAAAATATTAAAGTTTTTTTTTTTTTTTTTTTTTGGTATGCGGGCCTCTCACTGTTGCAGCCTCACCCGCTGCGGAGCACAGGCTCTGGACGCGCAGGCTCAGCGGCCCTGGCTCACGGGCCCAGCTGCTCCACGGCATGTGGGATCTTCCCGGACCGGGGCACGAACCCGTGTCCCCTGCATTGGCAGGCGGACTCTCAACCACTGCGCCACTAGGGAAGCCCCTAAAGTTGTTTTTAATTCAATAGGAGCCCAAGGGAATTTATGTAACTATATTCAATGTAATCATTACATATAATTATTTCCTCCTTTTTTATACTTTATTGTTTCTTTTCAATATACCTTTTATCACATATACAATATTACCTTTTTTGATGTTTTAAAACAATTTGGAATATAAACATATATTTTTACTCAATTGATCAAATATAACAGTATTTTACAGTTTCTAAAATTATAAATATATCTGATGAAAACAATAGGCTTGTTACTTCTTTGTATGAAAGACGAGATTTTGCATATTGGATTCCATCTTTCCCATCCTTCATTCTTAAATCTAAGGTTCTAAGACCCCTGTTCTTCCCTATTTTATTCCAGAAAGTTTACCTACTTTGTGTGCTACTTTTTCTTTTTTTTAATCACTTAAACCAGACAGTGGCAGCAGCCTTCTAGTTTGAGCTCTTATTTACTTCTTTCTGTAATGACTGGTGGTTCATCTTAGCACAGCATCTCCATTCAGTATTTTATTTTTGGTTCTAATTCATTTCTTAATTGGCCTTGAGCAAGCTACCAAAAAAGAAAGTCTGAAACTTTATAGATCTGAGAGTATCCTTTTTTTTTTTTGCTCTTCTAAATGAGTGACAATTTGATTAAGCCAAGTATTCTAAGCTCTCAAAGTATTTTTCTAAGTGGTCTATAGATGTTACTCCAGCATCTTGCAATAATTGCTACAGTAGAGATATATGGAGATAGTCTGTTTCTTTTTTTTTTTTTTTTACTACTTTGAAATTAAGCGAAGTTGCTGGCTAGAAGATGATCATACAAGAATCAATTGTGTTTTTCTACTTCAGCAGCCAGCATTTAGAAAAATATAATTTTATTTAAAAAAGACACCATTCACAAAACAACTAAACATATAAAATATCTAGGAATAAATTTACCCAAAATTATGAAACTTCATGGACATACATTAAAGAAGACCCAAATAAATGGACAGGTATACTATACTCATGAATAGAAAGACTCAGTATTATTAAGATGTCAATTCCCCTCCTTAAAATCTATACATTCAGTGCAACTGGGACAACTGGTTATTCATACAGGAAAAAATGGATTTATCCGGTCTCTCACACCATACAAAATAAAGTCAGTGTGGATTCAAGACTTAAATGTGAAAGCAAAATATTAAGATTTTTAGAAGAAAAAAAAGAGAAAGTCTTTATTATCTCATGGTAGGGAAGCATCTCTTAAATAAGATACAAAACCCACAAACCACATACTCAATCTGACTACATTGAAATGAAAAACTTCTGCTTATCAAAAGATACCATTTAAAAGTGAAAAGAAAAGCCACAGACTGGGAGAGATATTTGCAAGACATTTTACTGACAAGGATAAATAAACAACTCAATGAGAAAAAAAGACGATCCAATAGAAAAATGGGCAAAAGACAGGCACAGATATTTTATAGAAAAGGAAATATGAATGTCTAATAAATGAATAAAAAGCGTCAACCTTATTAGATTCAAGGAAGACTAAAATAAGATCACAGGGGATACCATTTTGTACCAGTTGGATTGGCCAAAAAGTTAAAAGTTCTGAGACTATAAAGTGTTGATAATGATGTTAAACAGCAGAAACTTATTTATTTGATGGGTGAGAGTATAAGGATACAATCACTTTAGACACATTTGATGTTATCCAATAAAGGTGTATGTACTCTCCTATGATCCAGTTCTCGGGCAGTGGTTCTCAAAATTGTGTATCAGAATCTCCTGGAGAACTCATTAAAACACAGAATGCTGTCCCCATCCCCAGAGTTTCTGACCCAGTAACTCTGGAATGGGGTCCAAATAATTGTCTTGCTAACAAGATCCCAGGTGATACTGAGGCTGCTGGTACAGGACCACATTTTGAGAACCATTGCTCTGGAGAAACTCTTAAATATGTAAATATGGATTATATACAAGAGTGTCCATAGAAGTATTTTTTGGTAATTAAAATAAACCTGTAACAATCCAAATATTCATGGAAGAGAGAATGAAAAAGTAAACTGCGATACGTTCATAAAATATTGTGGAGTAGTGAAAGTGAATGAACAGCAGCCATGTGCATCAACCTGAATGAATATCAGAAAACACAACGTTGAGTAGAAAATGTAAGTTGTAGAAGAAGCATATAGGATAATACAATTTATTTAGAGTTCAAAAGCATGTAAAATTAAAATATAATTTCTTAACAATAAGTGCACTTATATTAAAAAGCCAAGGTAATGATAAAACTCAATATAGTGGTTACTGTGGGGAGTGTGTTTAGAGAAATACATTCAAAGAAGGGCAAATGGTGGACTTTAACAGTACTTGTTGAGGCTTATTTCTTAAGCTAGATGGAGAGTACACAAATATTTGTCTTATTAGATTTAAATTTTTCTTGGTATGTGCAATATTTCAAAATAAATTAAAAATAACAATTATGTTTTAAAAGGAATCTAAACTTTACCTTTCTCTTTGAAAGTTGAAAACTCTCATGTCCTAATTTTAGGTGAGTAAAAAGATATTTCTTCCTTTATGAAATTAATTGTTTTTCCGTTCTGAATAATTTTACTCATGTGTGGCGTTATCTTTTGTACTTTTACTGTTGTTTGATCTCCAGAATGTCTATTTTTTCACACAATTTGATCTCTCTGTATCAGTCATCTTTTCTTGAATTTTTCATTTCTATCACATTCCAGATATATTTCTTAAGTTTATCTTCAATTTTCTTGTACGTTCTGGCATCATCCATCTCATAAGAATTTTCAACTCATTGACAACTAGATTCCAGCCATTTAAATTTAGTTTTTCCATGAAGAAAATCTATGGAAAACACTATGTTAATATCTGAAACCATATGCAAAATTTATGTTTGTGATTTTTTTATCTGGGGACGAAATTCATAGTTTTATCCGATTTCATAAGGTGGTCTATTACTGGAGAATGTTTACTTCTAAGAACTACTCTTCTTTTTATGTTGGAGAAAAATTTGCTCAACATCATGTTTCTGTTAATTTATACTCCCTTAAATTTTCCTTACTGATAAGAACCTTGTTTTAGAGTTATCCTAATGAGGTATCACAGATCAGTTTCTTAGTTTAGATTTTGATTAATATCCAGATATTTTTGTTCAGCTGAGCAAAAAAATTAAAGGCTAAATTTTAAAATTTCTGACCATAGTACTGCTCATTCTATCAGCCTGGGGTTTCAGGTTCATGATAAGATACCAAATGTTTTCCATTCTAATCATACAAAAAAGACATGAAAGTGAATACTGAAATATGTGTTTGAAAGGAAGAGGTTATTTTCATTTGGCAGAATTTTGGAAAAACTGTTGGAGAAATTGACTTTTGCCCTGAAACTTTGGATGGGTGGGGATAGGAGGAAAACATGCTGTAGGGTTAAAAACAACAACAACAACAATGAAACAGGCAGCATAGCAAAGGCAAGGTATTGGGAAAGTGTGCAAGAGTACTGATCCTTTCAAGGAACCAACTTTTGGCTTTGCTAACTTTCTATATTTTTGGTATGCTTTTTACTTCACTATTTTCTGCTTTTTAGTTTTTCCTTTCTTCTAATTCATTTGGGTTTACTTTCTCTTATTTTTATAGTCCAAACCATAGGTCATTAATTTTATTTCATTCTTTTTTTCTAATAAAAGTATTTTGAGCTATAAATCTTCTTCTAAACACTGCTTTAGCTGCATCTCACAAATTTTTATAGTTATGATTTCACTATCATTCTGTTTAGAATATTTTCAGTTCAAAATTTATGAGTTACATAGAGTGTATCATTTAATTTAAAAATATCAGATGAAGAGGATCTAGATGTATTTTTGCTATTACTTTCTAATTTAGTTCCACTGTGGAGAGCACATACAATCATTTTATATTTATTTAGGCTTGTTGAATGACCTAAATATGAGCTGCCTTGCTGAATGTTCTATGTGCATTAGAAAAAGTGTGCACTCTCCTGATATTGGGTATAGCATTCTTTAGCCATCCACTATGTCAAGATGGTTGATAGTGTTATTTAAATCATCTATATCTTTATTGATTTGTTTTGTTTTGTTTTGTTTTTTTTGTTTTTGCGGTACGCGGGCCTTTCACTGTTGTGGCCTCTCCCATTGCGGAGCACAGGCTCCAGACGCTCAAGCTCAGTGGCCATGGCGCACGGGCCTAGCCGCTCCGCGGCATGTGGGATCTTGCCGGACCAGGGCACGAACCTGTGTCCCCTGCATCGGCAGGCGGACTCTCAACCACTGCGCCACCAGGGAAGCCCTTTATTGATTTTTTAAGTCTAGTTTTTTAAGTGTGCACTCTCCTGATATTGGGTATAGCATTCTTTAACCATCCACTATGTCAAGGTGGTTGATAGTGTTATTTAAATCATCTATATCTTTATTGATTTTTTAAGTCTAGTTTTTTAAAATCAATTGTTGAGAAAAGAGGGTTTAAATCTCCAACTATGTGGATTTGTCTACTTTCCCCTTTTAATTGTCAATTTTAAAAAATGTATTCTGAAACTCTCTTGTCAGACACATGTATTTATAATACTAATCTTCCTGATGTAATATATATGTAATCTATATTTCAATATATATTCATGTGTAATATATATAAAATCACATTTTAAAACATAGCTGTCACCCCCATGACATTTGTTATATACATTACATCTACATATACTAAGTTTCCTCAAAGTTTTTCTATCCCATTATCTCTCCCCTCTCTTTCTAAGACTCCAATTATATGTACATTAGATATTTTGATATCCACAGGTTCCACAGGTTCTCGAGGCTCCATTCATTTCCCCCCCCTTTTTTCCTTGTATGTTCTTCACATAGAATTATTTCTATTGATCTGTCTATTCAGTCATCTCCATTTCTGTCGGGCCCATACAATGAAATTTATTTCTAATATTGTATTTTTTGGTTTTATCATGTCCATTTGGTTCTTTTTTTTTTATAGTTTCTAGCTCTCCATTGAGATCTCAGATTTGTTAATTCTTTACAAACATATTTTCCTTTACATTCACAAACATGGTTATAATGGCTGATTTAAAATTCTTGTCTGCTAATTTACATGGAAACACAAAAGACCTTGAATAGCAAAAGCAATCTTGAGAAGAAAAAATGGAGCTGGAGGAATCAGTCTCCCTGACTTCAGACTATATATACTACAAAGATACAGTAATCAAGGCAGTATGGTACTGGCACAAAAACAGAAAGATAGATCAATGGAACAGGATAGAAAGACCAGAGATAAACCCACACACCTATGGTCACCTAATCTATGACAAAGGAGGCCAGAATATACAATGGAGCAAAGACAGCCTCTTCAATAAGTGGTGCTGGGAAAACTGGACAGCTACATGTAAAAAAAATGAAATTAGAACACTTCCTAACACTGTACACAAAAATAAACTCAAAATGGATTAAAGACCTAAATGTAAGGCCAGACACTATCAAACTCTTAGAGGAAAACATAGGCGGAACACTCTGACATAAATTGCAGCAAGATCCTTTTTGACCAACCTCCTAGAGTGATGAAAATAAAGACAAAAATAAACAAATGGGACCTAATTAAACTTAAAAGCTATTGCACAACAAAGGAAACCATAAACAAGACAAAAAGACAACCCACAGAATGGGAGAAAATATTTGCAAACAAAGCAACTGACAAAGGATTACTCTCTGAAATATACAAACAGCTCATGCAGCTCAATATCAAAAAAACAAACAACCCAATCAAAAAATGGGCAGAAGACCTAAATTTCTCAAATGGAGACATATAGATGGCCAACAAACACATGAAAAGATGCTCAACATCACTAATCATTAGAGAAATGCAAATCAAAATTACAATGAGATATCACCCCACACCAGTCAGAATGGCCACCATCACAAAATCTACAACTAGTAAATGCTGGAGAGGGTGTGGAGAAAAGGGAACCCTCTTGCACTATTGATGGGAATGTAAATTGATACAGACACTGTGGAGAACAGTTTGGAGGTTCCTTAAAAAACTAAAAATAGAACTACCATATGACCTAGCAATCCCACTACTGGGCATATACCCTGAGAAAACCATAATTCAAAAAGACACAGGCACCCCAATGTTCATTGCAGCACTATTTATAATAACCAGGAGATGGAAGCAACCTAAATGTCCATCAACAGAGGAATGGATAAAGAAGATGTGGTACATATACACAATGGAATATTACTCAGGCATAAAAAGGAATGAAATTGGTTCATTTGTAGAGACATGGATGGACCTAGAGACTGTCGTACAGAGTGAAGTAAGTCAGAAGCAGAAAAACAAATATCATATATTAATGCATATATGTGGAATCTGAAGAAATTGTTATAGATGATCTTATTTACAAAGCAGAAACAGAGACACAGATGTAGAGAGCAAACGTATGGATACCAAGGCGGGGGGGGGATGAATTGAGAGATTGGGATTGACATATATACACTACTGATACTATGTATAAAATAGATAACTAATGAGAACCTACTGTATAGCACAGGGAACTCTACTCAGTGCCCTGTGGTGACCTAAATGGGAAGGAAATCCAAAAAAGGGGAGATATATGTATACACATAGCTGATTCACTTTGCTGTACAGTAGAAACGAACACAACATTGTAAAGCAACTATACTCCAATAAAAGTTAAAAAAAAAATTACTGTCTGCTAATTCCAGCCACTGAGTTCTCTCAGGGTCAGTCTCCATTGACTGCCTTTTGGCTCACATATTTTTTTTCTTCATGTGCTTAGTACTTTGGATGGCATCCAAGAAGTTATGAATGATATATATTGTAGAGCCCCTGGATTTGTTTGTGTTCCTCTGAAGAATCCTGATTTTTTAAAAAGTTTGAAGTTAACTAACCTCAAACTCCAAACTATCTCCCTTGCAGTGAGAGGCCACAGAAATCTCTGTCCAGTTCCTTTAGCCTTAGCTGGGCTGCTTGCACAGAAGGTCGGGCATCAGCAATGATTTGTGCAGAGTTTGTACACAGAACATTTTGCCCCCCACCCCCGGCTTTGGCTGTCTTCTTTCTAAGATTCCCCCCTCACTTTCCAGTTCAATCACCTTGAACTCTGACTTCTCGCTCTTCATGCCAGTAAGACTTCAGGTTTTCTAAGTTTTTAGTCACTCCTATTTGGCAAGGATTGGGTCCTGCTTTCTGGCAAAAATACAGTAATCATGGGAAACTTGCCCGTTGTCATTCCCTTCTTCCAAATGCAGACTCCCCTCCAGCATTTGCCTGCTTGGCTACTCTCTGCTGCCTTTGGACAGCTGCTTTTTATATTTTGTCCAGAATTCATAGCTGTTATATGCACAGGGATTACCAGCAGTCAGAAGCCCATTCCATTTCTTTTTTGAGTTTGTTTGTATCTCATGTTTTTTTCTTTTCTTCTTTATTATTTATCACTTTTTTCCTCCCTGGGCCCCCAGGCAGTTCTTCTGGTGCCCAGAGACTCTCAGCCTCTTCTGACAGCAGTTCCAACAAGCCTCATCTTTCTAATCACAGATGCTCAAATCAAGTCCAAGGGGACAGACAGGGATGAGAATAAGCTATCAACGACCTTGTCTTATAACCACACTTGAGCATTTTCTTCGAAGTGGCATGGTCTCTAGACCTGCAGTCATTTATTCAACTCAGCAAATGTTTACCGAGTGTCTACAGGGTATGCGGCTCTGTTAAAGGCCTTTTGGATGCATTGATAAACAAAACAGTCAAATATGCCCTGCCCTTGGGGAAGTAACATTATGAAGAGCGACTCAGACAATAAACAACAGACATAGTAAACAAGCATGATAGTTTGTTAGAAGATGGTATTTGGCCACCTTCATCCTCATTCCCAAAGCAGTCTTGGTTCTTTGGAATCACAATCATTCCAACATCTTCGTTTCCCTCAACTTTACCAACTCTTGAGTTGTTTTCCCAGAACTAAGAAACAGGCAGTGAGCCTTGAAGGAAAAGCACTTGGATTCAGCTGTTGCAGTGACTCAATTTCGCCACTGGGTGGGAAAAAACGGAAGGAGCTGAAGAGTAACTGCAAAGGGATAGACGGCAAAGGAAAAGGCCATTATTCAATTATTGCTAAATTCCACCTACTCTCAACTCTCCATGTGACCTCTCTTCTACCTTTAGTGCAAAGACCGTACAATCAGGTAGAGTAATTTCATCACAGAGTAGTTGTTTTGTGCCTGAAAGTGAGAAAGTATTTTTTTCCAGTACAGGATTTTGTGTGTGCGTGTGTCTGTTTATGTATGTGTATTCTATTTTCATTAATACTTATTTTTCACTTTTCAAGATATATTATATACATTATGGGTGTGTGTGCATGTATGTGTGTATGTATGTATGCATGTATTCTATACCTATATATCCTTTTCATATTTATTACATGTATATATAAGTGTGTGTACATTTTATATATAGGTATATATTACATTATATTGTAGACCTTCAACAGGCCCCTTTATTTATTTATTTACTTATTTACTTACTTATTTTGCGGTACGTGGGCCTCTCACTGTCGTGGCCTCTTCCGTTGCGGAGCACAGGCTCCGGACGCGCAGGCTCAGCGGCCATGGCTCATGGGCCCAGCCGCTCCGCGGCATGTGGGATCTTCCCGAACCAGGGCACGAACCCGCGTCCCCTGCATCGGCAGGCGGACTCTCAACCACTGCGCCACCAGGGAAACCCAACAGGCCACTTTAAAACCTTTCTGAGGTATGGTGTTCTTGCTCGCTATATGGTAATTTTACATATATGCTCATCATCATTGTCGTCATCATCATTGCTCTCATTTAACAAGTTTATCACGGTATGGGTACTGTGCTAAGTACTTGGAAGTTTTTAATGCTCACGGTAACCCCACGAAGTAGATACTATCATTACTCCCATTTTATAGATGAGGAAACTCAGGAGTAAAGAGGTTACTTTGCCCACGTTGGAATTCGAATTTAAACTCAGTTTTGACTGATGAAGCCATTATTTTTAACTAGGGTCAGCACACTTTTTCTGTAAAGGGCCAGATATTAAATATTTTAGGCTTTGAGGGCCGGATGGTGATGTTGCAACTACTCACCTCTGCTGGGCATGAAAGCAGCCGGAGACAATATATAAATGAACAGGTATGGCTCTCTTCCAACAAAAGTTTATAAAAATAGGTGATTGGGCTTCCCTGGTGGCGCAGCGGTTGAGTCCGCCTGCCGATGCAGGGGACACGGGTTCGTGCCCCGGTCCGGGAAGATCCCACATGCCGCGGAGCAGCTGGGCCCGTGAGCCATGGCCGCTGAGCCTGCGCGTCCGGAGCCTGTGCTCCGCAACAGAAGAGGCCACAACAGTGAGAGGCCCGCGTACCGCAAAAAAGAAAGAAAGAAAAAAAAAAAAAGGTGGTTGGCAGGATTGGGCCCCTGAGCCAGAGTTTACTAACCCCTGCTTGTAACCACTAGGCTTCACTGCCTTCCTGATGCCAAAGATTCAGACTAAAGCTGAAAACTCCTCCTCTCTCCCACACCTCAACAGTGCTCATCAAAGACACGTCCCTTGACTACTCTGGGCTTCAATTGCTTAGTTTCTAGTGGAAACAGAATATCTTGGCTTACGTTGCAGTTCTGAAATCTAGAATTTTGGATTTTCAAGAACTGAGCTTAGCCACAAGGAGTGAGTGCCGACACTCATAGAAAAGGAAAGAGAGTGTTGATGTTCATATGAGTGGCTGAAGCTGTCTAAAGGAGACATTCAGGTGAAAGTTGTGGAAGAAACTTTTCTTTTACCTCCAAAACAACACAGGTAATGGTGTACCACATCAGAGCCAATGGGAGGATAAGTCAGAAACTCCGATGTTTAGGGGAAAGAGCATGTTCAGTGAATATTAGTATACATCAGACACAGTGCTAGGCTCTCGACAAGACTTGTTTCATTACAATATCCCTATGTGGGTAGGTGTGACATTTTGGGAGTGGAGGAGGAGAAGTGATAAAATATCAATATTCAGAGCATGTCAGGAAAAAGCCTCTCAGGACAATACCTCATTTGGGAACCTGGCAGGTCCAGAAACGAAATATCATTCGTATGTCCACTGATGACAAACTCAACTACTAAATGAACAGGCCATATGCTCTGATGCATAGGCCAGAGTATCAGTGTATTCATTTATCCAGGAGTATTCACACTTATGGAGCACAGGGGTTGGCTCAATAAGCATTTCTGGAAAACCCAACATGTACTAAAGACTTGGGAACGAAGAGCGGGAAGAGTACATGGGGTTTGCATGAAGGAACTTTCAGACTGGTCACTGTGGGTCTGTGAGGGATGTGAGGAGTGCTGGGTGGAGATGGACCAGGGACCATCTAAAAGTGGGCTGCACCCCAATACGGACCTACCTTTTGGGGAGCACTCCTCTAGCGCCCACATATGGGATAGGAAGAAGGACACCAACCTGGCTTCCCAGGAGACAGGTCGCCCGTGCTCTGCCTTATCTCTTTCTGAGACCTTGGACACTAATACTAATGCCTCATACACACTGAGCACTTACAGTGCAGCCGGTTCTGTGTGCTAAGTGCCTTACCTGCATGACTTCACACACTGAATCTGAATTCCCGAGTGTGACAGTGTAGGTTTCCCGTGATTCAGCCCCAACATAACGTTCTAGTTTTTTCTCCTCTACATGCACCCTAATCGGCAGCCACATGACATTACTTTCCGTTAATTTTACTTCCAGCGTTAGCTGGCACCATCTCTTCCCCCGGATTGCCTTCTCCAAACCACTCCATCATAATGCTGACTCTCCTTCTAGGCCCAGCTCACATGCTAACCCTTCCTTGAAAATTTTCCTTGGCAGGGATCTCTCTTGTGAACATTAGAAAACTTCACACCTCATTCCTTAACATTTAAGTGCCTTAAAAAAATCCCTCTTAATATTCTTGGTTCTGATTACAAAAATAAATAAAACATTGATCATTGTAAATAAGTCAAACAATAATGGCAACATTTTGGCAAATGTCACACTTCTCTCATGACCTTAAGTTCCTTAGGGACAAGGACTATATTGCATTCATCTTTATATCCCACCAGAATCTGTCCATTTTAGTTCCAATATGTCTACCCCAGGCTTCATTCACAGTGAAAACTAAGTGGGTCTTTATTTGAATGAAGGAATTATGCTTAGAACTTTTGTAGCTAAACCTAGAGCTGATTTAAATTTTTTTTTATTTTTCAAATTAATTTTATTGGAGTATAGTTGGTTTATAGTGTTGTGCTAGTTTCAGGTATACAGCAAAGTGAATCAGTTATACATATACATATATCCACTCTTTTTTAGATTATTTTCCCATATATTGTAGATCATTACAGAGTACTGAGTAGAGTTCCCTGTGCTATGCAGTAGGTTCTTATTAGTTATCTATTTTATATATAGTAGTGTGTATATGTCAATCCCAATCTCCCAATTTATCTCTCTGCCCTTTCCCCCTTGGTAACCATAAGTTTGTTTTCTACATCTGTGAATCTATTTCTGTTTTGTAAATAAGTTCATTTGTACCATTTTTTAAGATTCCACATATAAGTGATATCATATTTGTCATTCTCTGTCTGACTTACTTCACTCAGTATGACAATCTCTAGGTCCATCCATGTTGCTGCAAATAGCATTATTTCATTCTTTTTTATGGCTGAGTAATATTCCACTGTATATATGTACCACATCTTTATCCATTCCTCTGTTGATGGACATTTAAGTTGCTTCCATGTCCTGGCTATTATAAATAGTGCTGCAATGAACATTGGGGTGCGTGTATCTTTTTGAATTATGGTTTTCTCCAGATATATGCCCAGGAGTGGGATTGCTAGATCATATGGTGGCTCTATTTTTAGTTTTTAAGGAACCTCCATACTGTTTAGAGCTTATTTTTTAAATTTTATGTGAGATTTTTGGTCAGTGATGTTATTGACATGTCTTTATTCCTAGTATTATAATACTGCTCTAAAAAATTACTAATAAAATCATTTTGTTGCTATATTAAGGAAATATCTGTGCTTTCTTGGAGTGCAGGCCAAATCCATCCCCAATCATCTGTTATTGCTAGAAATCCTATTGCCTCTATCTTCAGACCACTTTGGAGATGAATTATTTAATTCATGCTGAGAACATTTCAGTACTTGAGGTTGTTCACCTTTCAAAGTTCCTCAGATATCTGCAAGAATTTGAGAGTTAAAACATTCCTGGGTTGTAGGTCTTCACTTCATTGGAAATTGACTGCACCTTTTTATCATTAAATCATGAGCATCACAGATGACTTTCTTGTTTCTGCTGAAGGCATGTTTCTTATTAGACTAAAGCTTTTCAGCCTGTACAATTAATGGTTCATAGCACACTAGGGAACATTTATTAATTTTCATTTTACTTGTTTTTTTGAAGGTTATGGGGGTTAAGGGTTCTGAGTTGGAGTTATTGAAATTTTAAAAGGTGTAAATAGGTAAATATTATGGTTCCTGGAAAAGTGAGACATTTTTCCCTTTAAGCAAGTGATGAATACTACTAATAAAAATGTCATCAGTCTTCCCCACCAGGGTTATGCAGTGAGAAAGATATTTTGCATGTATGTGTATGGTTTGCTTTCCATATCTAATAAGACATTTCAAGAGACTTCCTTATATAAGAAAATTACTTTTAAAAATAGATTCTTGATGCTTTGTTGATCAAATACAATAATTCTAAATGAAAAATAGTACCCTCCTATGCATTTACTAAAGATTTTTCTTCACTACACTTGATGGCTCATAGCAGTGTTTGAGATGCAGGGAATTTTTTTTTTCTCTTATCAGATCACCTAACATGAATATCGTTCTTGCTGAAGGCTGGATTTCTGAACGGTAGGCCTACTTCCCATACTTTTATGGATAGATTACTTACCTCCTTTATATTTCAATTGAGTTTCATTTATGAGCTAGTTTCCTAAGTAGTTATTTCCTTATGCTACTATTTATAGTCCATGATGTTGGTTACATATGTCAAATATGTAATTTTGGCATATATCAAGCAGTACGTTTACAACTTTATTGAGATATAATTCACATACCACACAATTTACCCATTTAAAGTGCACAATTCAATGGTTTTTAGTTTATTCACAGAATTGTGCACCCATCACCACAATCTACTTTTAAAACATTTTTGTCACCCCCAAAAGAAACCCTGCCCATTAGCAGTCACTTACCATCCTCTGCACCTCACCAGCCCTAGGCAGCCACTAATCTGATTTGTCTCCATAGATTAAGTAGCGATTTTTAAAAAACCAAATTTTAATTATCCAAAAAGTTTGGTGATTTTATAATATTATTAAAGCCAATACAGTCAATACAATACTCCAGTAAGGGCATTTTTCTTTATCTTCTCACCACTTTTATCTTCAAAATGAAGCATCCGGTTTGCAATAATTTCAAATCCACTGGTAAATTACAGTAGTATTATATTTTCCTGCACTGCCCTTCTATTTGGTTGGTACTAGAAAGTTCTATATCTATACCTAAGTCAATGCAGAAATGTTATGTTAGAAAAATGGTGAATACGTTAATGCTTAGCATGAAGCATACTCAGAGCAGAACATTTCAAGCAACTCCATTGTTCCTCCATTTCATTCTCCAGTTCCTTCTATCTTACCAACACATACATACACATATGTGCACCTACACACACACACTCACACACACACACACGTGCCCAGAATAGCCATGGTCACATACTGTGGAAGATGCCAGAGAGCAGACTTTATGCAGTGACAACCAGAGTAGCAATACATGTTCAGTATTGATACATTCTTATGCACCCCATAAAAACAACATGTGTTGTGTATTGTGATTGCATATACATATGATTTATTTCTAAATCATAGTGGGAGTCATGGAACATTCTCCAGGGGTCAGAAATGCTAAAGCAGAAATGTATAAAATAGTATTCTAGGTCGATGTGTAATTTTACTGATTTTGCTCGTGGCATTATCAGGAAAGCTGGTGGTGGTTCATTTCTTCCCTCACTCATGCAACATGTATTTTTTGGCTAAAGACGATGTGAAGGGCACAGTGCGAGGCCCCAGGTAGTAATGAACACCTAAAAGCCAGCTCCCTTGGGAACTGTTACCCAACCTCTGCACATAGAAGGATGGGCTGTCTTCTCAGAAGGAAAGAGGTCAATGAATCATGCATGTATTCCTTTTTCTTGAAAAATTGCAGCCTATATTTTGCAGGAAAATTCAACATAATTGGTATATACCCATCTTTTTAGGTGAATTAGGTCTTAACTGACAGCTAGCCCATTTTGTTCTAAAAGTCAACAAACTCTTGGAAAATCTTATTCCATACAATCTTTTGAATATGTCATTTGCCATTTATATTTGATGGCCTTAAGCAAAAAAAGAGTTATAAGAGGTATTAATGCAAGTAGATAATAAAGCTGCATTCTATAAATCTATAGCAGCTTACAGTAATCATTAAAGCATGCAAAAGTCTTTCATCTATTCAAAAATATGCAGTGCACAGAATGTCTGCTAAGGTGCATGACAAGTCAGAGTTAAATATATATTAATAAATGAATTAGCTTCATAAATAATAGCCATAATGACATTTTAGGAGACAATAAGTCTGAGGATTGTCAGAAAACGGTTGATGTATGAGCTTCACGTCTCAGTGATTCTTCAAAATGAATAGGCTTTGAGAGATAGTTCAGACCCGCGACCAGCCTATTTCCTTGAATAATTTACTTGTTGTCAATTTGTACAGCCACATTACACATGCAAATTGTGCTGCGTGTGCAAACACCACTTGGAGAAGATAAAAACAGATTTACGAAGTCTATAGAGGAAGGATTTATTTCACTTTCTCACCCAGGTCAAGCAATACATGTATCTGACGATTGTGTGTACCCAATTTTGTTGTAATTATATCAGCAAATTATTCCTTATAATCTTATTATTTTTAGCAGTCTCCTTGTGCTTGGGATAATTAGCTTTCTTCACTCAGTGTAAAAACAATTCAACTTGCCAGCCAGGCAGGGCATAGCTCCATTATCTGTTTTGGGTTTAAATTTATTCCCTATATTCTTGGACACTTTGTGTAAATTAAAAATTTCATAGTCCCTAATACTGTACACGCTGTTCATTCAGTGATGAATTAAGGCCCCTAAACCTCTCCGTTTGCTATTAGATATCTAACCCACTTTATATGTTAATCTGTGCTAATGAATTCCACAACCCCTAGCCACAGCGAGATGACTAAAATTATTACCACTTACAGAGATATGCCTTTTTCATTTAAAGTTCAAGTCAAATTGCTCCCATAAACAGTCTGCCACACAAAGATACCTCCTATAAAGGAGAGTTACTTACCTATAAGTAGAGTTCTCTGAAGGTAGTATTATCTTGGGATGCACATTCCTAGGTCACGTGCCCTCAGGTCTCTGTTGTGGGTGGGGAGAGAATTCATAGCTGATAGGTAAGACTTTCTTTCCTTGGAGCACTTCATTAGCTCTGTGGCCTGTATTCCTAAGGGTTATTTGTGCCACACCCCTTCATACCACCAATCTCTTCTCGGCAGAAAACGGGTCCCAGGTGCAGTAGGAGGGCAGTGTAACTCCCAGATGAGGAGTGTAGGACTGGTTACCATAAACAATTGCTGATGATCAGGAAGCACATTTTCCATTTTAAAAGAAGTTATATAGAAGGTGATATGCCTAATTACTAAAAAAAAAAAAAAAAATTAGAGTTTTTGTGTGTAATATGAAATTCAAATATATATGTGCTTTTTATATAAACAACATTTTTTATTGTAGAAAGAATACATTGTCATTATGGAAGAACTAGAAAATATAGATAAACAAAAAGAATAAAAAGCACACGTGTTCTCACAAAGAGTTCCATCATCCAGTGATAGCCACTTCTAGTGTCTGATATCTTTTTTTTACAGGCTAGTTTTCTACTTACATACACTTTTAAGATGGCAGCAAAATCACTAGCCTTATCATGTCCCTCTTCAACCCATTCTGACCAGATGTTCTAGGACAGAGCAGCGCCTGTCCCATTTGCCCCTAAGTCTCCAACTTAACCCATTTTAAGATATTTGCTGTCTTCCTCTAAAGTTGAGTGAGTCCCAGAGTTTCAAGGGATGAGCCCTTCACTCCTTCCATCCCTCTTTCCTCAACAGAACATTCAAGCAAGTTCTCATCCTGCTTCAGCTCTAACATACTATCAGTAATTACTACCTTCCCAAATAAACTTTCACAAACAGCACAGCAAGGCACAAGAGTGTCAGGCACAGTCTGAAGGCTGGGTCCCTGTACTAGACTTCACCGGACCTTATACACGTGGTATCCTATTTGTTTAGGTGCTGCTTCATATTCATTGTTGCCTCTGCCCTTGATCCTCACACCCACCGTGAAAACATGCAAAGCAGGTGTTATTGTTCCTGTTTCACGGATGAAAACATCTAAGGTCCCGGAGTTTAAGCCGCCTGTCTGGGAGAAAAGAGTTAGCCCCCAGGTCTTTGTGACTTCTGGAACAAAGTGCTCTCCATTTTAATTCTTGTCCCTGATTGTCTCGTATGACTTTGGAATTCAGGGCATTCGGTGTGTTTTCAGTATTTCTCCTTAAGGACAGATCATTTCCAAAGGTAAATCTTTGGAAACCTTTTTGGTTAGAAATTCAGATCTTCACACATTATTTTATTTTGAATTTCCTTAATTATTTAGTACCTTAAGAAGGCTATTTACGTAAAGCAAATATTTTGCTTCAGGAAAGTTTATAATAGTCTATCTTTTAAAGTATCCTCTGCTTGAAAGTCAAAACAACTTCTTGGGAATGAGATTTTTCAGTCCACAGTTAAGAAAATACTCACAGATTAACTTAATTCAATATCACGCCTGGAAGTAGTATGATTGAGACTCAATTGAGCCCTTCCCCACTGTTTGTGCTTTTCTTTTGGCCACAGGGTCACTCACAGTGGTAAACACCTGAGTAGTTAGGATGTCATGTCACACATGATATACACGATGGGAGGAACATCAACCTAGAGGAACAATTTAATCATTTGAAAGTTTGGAACTGTCATGTGGATGATAGATTGGGCAGCCTGCAATTAACCTGAGTTAATATTTGGCAGAGCCAGATGTACAGCTCTTAACATCTAATCTCACAGAAAGTGTTCTTTAGTTAATAAAAACCAAATGTACTTTAGTTCAGCATCTTCTCTGGAACACAGTACATTCACCTCATTGTCTCGTCTCCATTTATGAACCTCAAATGCAGGTTTGATTCTATGGTGACCAAGCCCAGAAAAGTGTGAAGTGTGCAAGGATGGGATTCTATGCCTCAGCCATCCCCAGAAGTGTCTCCTCCCTTCCTCCGTCTCTCCTGGCCGTGCCCTTCTCCCTGTGCACCCTGTGGTCCCCAGTCCTCTTTCCTCTTTGTTAAATCCTCCTGTCCTGAAATCAGCTGGTCATTTAGTCACAATGCTGTGCAGTTGGCTATGTTTTCACTCCCAAGGATCATCATTTTGATTGGGACGAACCCTGGAGAAAAAATATTTAGGCACCAGGTAAATGTTCCCAGTGACCATCAAATGATGTGACTTCGAACCAGGTTCTTGGGGATTAGGGATATTTTAGGTGTAGAATTGTTGAATGCCATGTGGAAGATCCGGGTTCCTTTCCTGGTCTGTGACAACTTATTCTCTCTTTTATGGAATGGTTTACTCACATACAAAATGAGGATAAAAAAGAAGTCTCTCTCATATGATTGCTGTAATGATTTAATTAGTTAATATGTGTAAAAGCAATTGGAATTGTGCTGGCATTTAGAAAGTACTCAGTGCATTTTGTAGATATTCTTCCTCTTCCTCTTCCTCCTCTCTTCTTCCTGGGGTAGGCAAGAAAGTGCATGGGACTGGGAATCAGGTGATCCTGGGCTCAGATCTAGATTCTGCCACTTGCTAGCTATGTGACTGTGGGTACATAGCCTTTCTAAGCTGTAATTTCCTTTGCTATTAAATAAGGATAATAAAAGTACTTTATCTTGTTGTCATGAAAATTAAGTGAGATAATGCATATGCTATGCTTAGCAAGGTATTTTGCACCTGGCAGGTGCACATTAATGAATTATTTTTGATGCTAATAAAGGCAAAAGACATACATGTATTTGAGGTCAACAGCACAGTTTTCTAAATATTAAATTGCCTCATAGTCACTTAGCTAAATATGAATGTCAGCTTGTTTTCATTTAAATAGTGGGAGTTTCCAGGTTTATGAATCATAAATATGATTTCTTTATGTAAATATTTTTCCACGATTCAAAACAAATACACAATAACAAAAAACCACAATAATATTATTTGGAGAACATTCTAATGAAGTGCTAAGGAGGTGCTAGCAAGCGGGTTGTTACTAAAAAGAAAAAATTTGTATCTGTGAAAGTATGAATGTTAATTATGTTAAGTAATTATGTTAATAAGACTTCAATGAACAAAAAAGTAGAGAAGAGAAAATATAGAAATTCTATTATTAAGCAAAACTGTGGAGAAAGTTCCTTGAGTTTCTTTTTAATTAAAAAATTAGAAAACTTTGAAAATTATTCTTTCTCTCAATATCATTAAAGTTCCATTACTATTTAAAGGTAGTTTATGATTATATTAATATATACATCAGATAATTGCCTTTATATCAGCAAAAAGGAACCCTAGGTATATACCATACTAACTGTAATCTACAATCTGGTTCTACCAGTTTCCATTAATTTCCCTGAGTTTTCACTTCTTTTTTTCCTCCATAGAATCTGTTGCCAGATTGTTTAAACTTGTACCCTCATTTTCATTTTCTGTTTCAACCATAGCCTTTTTCCAAAGTCTATGGTTGAAACAGAAAACACAGTCTTTTTTTTTCAGGTACAGTCTACTTGCAAGTACTTTTCACCTACATTATTGCTATAGCTTCCTAACGGGCTTCCCCAACTACGTACGATCTACACGCCTCTATCAACCTGTCCTTTAGCCTCTCCACAATTTGATTTCCACTTTATTTCCCCCCCTTTTTTTTTCTGATGATGAAACAGGTTCAGGGAAGTTTAAGGAGTTGAACAGAGTCATACGTATCCTTGTGACTTCGAAGTCCAAGGTCTTATCACTAAGCCATGCTACTCTTCCCTAAACATGACCTATAACGTCTCAAATTTTCCTAAAATGAATTTCCCTATTAGATACACCTATTAAGTTCTTCGCATCTCCTAATGCCAGTATATATATAGGCTACCTTTACCAAGAAACTGTCCTGGAATTCCAACCTGATTTCATTGCTTCCTACTTACTGCAATCATAACACTTTGTTCTCTTCTTGAAATAGCATTTAGCATTGTCTGCTTTATATCAGGATTATTTATATCTGTCTGTCTCCCCAACAAGATTTTGGATTCTTGGGTGGCAGGGACCATGTCTTATCTGTCTCATTTAATCATCCTTCCCTTTCATCCTAAAATAGTCAGTGTTTCCCACGGTGACTTGTATCTAGTAGGTATCAAATCAATATTGAATAAATTGCATAAAAGCTTCATCTTAAAATGTAAGAAAGTAGGTTTCTGTGTTTCTGAAATAAATTTAAGGGTTTTCTTGTTCTAATAGCAATTTTTATGAAAAATAGCTGTTATTAACTAAGTGTTCTTGTATAGAATAATTATTTTCAACAAGAATGTATTCTGTATAGGTAAGGAAAAGTTTATGCTACATTAACTCATTATTCATCATGTAATTATTGACTGAGTGCCTAACATATAGGACAATAGAGTATGCAGATACTGGGTGGTGCCGAATATAAAAATGATCAGCCTTGATCTTAAAAACTATAACCTAAATATGAATAAACTCAGCAACAACAAACAACAATAAGATTCCATGAAAAACACAAGGATGTTTAAGAAGATCGCACCTATCTGAATTAGAAATGCTTTCATTTCCAGTCATGGCCAAGTAAGCTCCTGTCTGACCAACGTTTCTACTGATGACAACTCTAGACTCTGGAAGAAGCAAAATAACTTCTTGAAGGTACTGGAGAGTGAACAAAAGCAGTCAGATACTGGAGAGTTCAGATACTTCGAAGAAGCAGACTGCAAGGGATGACTGTATCATTGCTTTCCAGCTCTTAGCCTCAGGGAAGTTCACAACTAGCATTATGTAGGAAGGCTAGAAATTGAATGGAAATACAGTCTAACTGGGGAAAGAGTTTGGGTCAATCACAACTGCTAAAAAGTGAAGAGGCGTCTTGAAAAGAAGAGAGGTAGAGAGGGTTAGCCTAAATTCTACTTATAAACTATGCCCTAATCTTTGGATGAGCCTTGAACTCTGCAAGTGAAGGACAGAGTCCCAGCAGCACAGCTAACACTAAAATAACCGAACTTAGATTTGAACTGCCACCTATAACAGGGAGACAGAGCTTGTACCTTGGGCTTAGCCAATTAACTGCCTGCTTTAAAAAACAAACAAACAAACAAACAAACAGAAAAATGTTCTTTGGAGGAACATAACAGAATCTAGAGTTTCTACAACATGTCATTCACAGTTTCAAAGATGAAATCCAAATTTTTCATTATATAAAGAGACAGGAAAATAGGAAACATTTTCAAGAGAAAAGAAAGTCAATGGAGACTAACTCTGAGATGACCCCAATGTTGGAATCAAAAATAAGAAGTTAAAAAATAGTTATGTTAAGGACTGAAAGGAGAATACTATACTATAATGAATGAGAACATAGGAAATCTCAGTCAAGAGATATAAACTATAAAAAAGAACTAAACAGAAATTATAGAACTGAAAAATAAAATACATAAAGTGAAAAATTTACTTCATGGCTTAACGGCAGCATGGATATGACAAAAAAAGAGATTCAGAGAACTTGAAGATACATCATTATAAATCATACAATCTAAAGAACAGAAAAAAACATTTGTAATAAATGATCAGAGCCTCAGGCAATTCAATGGATGATGGCATTTCAATAAATTGCCAAAAAATAAACCTTGACTTATACTTCGTACCATATACAAAATTAACTCAAAGTGGATCATAGTTCTAAAATCTAAAACTGTGAAAATGTCTACAATAAATCAGAGGAAAACTATCTTTGCGACCTTGGGCAAGACAAAGATTTCTGAGACATAACACAAAAAGCACAAACCATAAAAGAAAATGTCAATAAATTGAACTTTATTAAAACTGAAAATTTCTGTGCTTTGAAAGACACTTAAGCAAATCAAAAGACATGTCACGGACCTCATTAGTCATTAGGGAAATTAAAATTAATACCACAATGCACAAACCACTAAGCACTTATTTGAGTGGGTAAATTTCTTTTTAATGTCTTTGCCAAGAGTTTGGAGCAACTGGAACTTTCGCACATGGCTGATAGGAAAGTGGTACAGCCACTTTGGAAAACAACTGGCAGTTACTTATATAGTTAAACACAAACTTACCATACAACCCAGCAATCCTACTCCTAGGTATTGACTCAAGAGAAGTGAAAACTTTATTCACACAAAAACCTACATGAGAGTGTTTTTAGCATTCTTTGTTCATAATTCATAATTGGTAAAGATAAAAACATTTCAAATATCCTTCAACTGGTGAATGGATAAACAAACTGTTATAGCTACATAGTTAAATACTACCCAACAATAAAAAGGAACAAACTACTGATACATTCAACGTGAATGATCCTCAAATGCATTATGCTACGTGAAATAGGCCAGACTCAAAAGACTACACACAACTGGATTTCACTTATATGACTTCATTCTGGACAAGGCAAAGCCATGAGGACAGAAAAAACCTCAGTAGTTCCCAGGAGCTGAGGGTGAGAAATGTTTTACTTTAAAGAGGCATGAGGGAACTTGAGCTGATGGCAAAATTCAGTGTACTGATTGTGGTAGTGGTTACATGACTATATTCATTTGTCAAGTCTCATAGAACTTACATTATAAGGGGTAAATTTTATTGTACTTAAATTCTACGTCAATAAACTTGACTGAAAAAAAAAGAATGAAGGTGAGATAAAGATGTTTTCAGATAAAAGAAGACTAAGAAAATCCATTGCCAGCAAAACTTCTCTAACAAGACATGCTAAAGGAAATTCTTTAGAACACAGGTCAATGAAAGCAGATATAAACTCAGATCCACAGGATGGAATGAAGGGCATCAGAAATACTAAATATGTAAGTAGATGTCAAAAACTAATTCCACCTCTTTATTCCTTTAATATACATATATGGTTCAAAGCAAACAAATACCGGATTGTGGGATTCACAATGTATGTGGCTGTAGTGTATGTGACGATATCAAGGTTGTGTCCAGAACAGTAAATGGACCTGTATAGTTGCAAGGTCTCTACATTTTTCATGAACTGTTAAAATACTAACTTTAAGTCGTCTGTGAAAAATTAAAGATGAACATTGTAATCCCTAGAGTGACCACTAAAATATAAGATAAAGAGGTAAAAAGAAAAAGCCAGTATATAAATTAGAATGAAATTCCAGAAAGGACCTAGGAAGTGTGCTTGGGAAGAGGGAAGACATTGCTCTAGGGATGGGCAAGGCTCAGAGCTGGGAGGGCAAGATGGCAGGGTCTGTGTGGCTGAGTTTCTGATTTGGTTGGCTGGACTGAGAACATAACCACAGAGTAAAATGTACTTTTCTTTCTTTTTTTTTTATTGAAGTATAGTTGATTTACAATGTCGTGTTAGCTTCAGGTGTACAGCACAGTGATTCAGTTGTACATTTATATATATACACACACACATATATATGTATATTCTTTCTCAGATTATTTTCCCTTATAGGTTATTGCAAAATATTGAGTAAGTTCCCTGTGCTATATAGTAGGTTGAAAATGTGCTTTTCGTAACTGGAATTAAATAAGTAAATTTACCCAAAGTTTATATAGAAAGCAATTCGAAAAATATCCCAAGACACAACCTAGCAAGGGTAAGATGGTATGGCAGATCATTCAGGATAACCTCAATTTAGCAAGTACATGGTTTCAAGTGTTTATTTCCAAATAGTTACAGGAAATTCAGAATAGTCATTTCATTAGAGACAGACAATATCCTAAATGCCAATTAGATTCCCAGGTCATAGAAGATAATTTCACATGGTAATAAAAAAACCAAACAAAATAAAAAATAATACGGAATAAGAAATGATTCTCCCTTACTTTGAATAGTGGAAACTTTGGAAAACGTTCTGAAGGGTCCTTTTGGACACATTCAAGGTGAGATGCTAGTTCTTTAATTAGTTACATCACTTTAAACTTCCAGCTTCCTTTCTCTTCGCCAGCACATCATCACCTTGTGCTTGGCAATCAGGATGAGCGTGGTGGGTAGCGGTGTTTTATGTGTCACACACACACAAAAAAGATGATGAAGAATAAGACATCCAAGTTATTGGGCTAAAACTGGAAAAGAGGTTTCCAGATGGGGTACCTGTATCTATGAGGAAGAGATTAGCTGACATGGACTTTCCATCCTGTGAACTGCAAGAATCAAAGGGACGGCAGAGCACACTTTTTCTGTTCTCTGCACCAGAGGAAAATGTGTCAAGTCAGCCTCCAAGCAGACCACCAGGAGGCCACCTACATGACCACTGCTCATCTGGAACAACTTTGCTATTTTTTAGAATAAATTGAGGACGTTGTGCTGAAGGTAGAAGGGAGGTGAGAGGTGGCATACAACAGGTTGTTTGAGGGGGTTATTTGAAAGTCAGATTTGATTAAGGGAGTTCCTAGTGAAGGGTATCCTCAAAGGCTGGGTTGAATTCATAAAACTGAATGCAGAATATGAATGGGTAGAAAGCAGGGAGCAATAAAAGAGCAAAGGCATGAAAGCAAGAATGAAAGGGAATAAATGAATGAACGAATGAATGGAGAAAATATTAGACTTGACGATCAGATTTATCTCTTATCCTCCATTACCACTGCTTTTATCCAGATGCTAATCATTTATTCCATAATGGTCTTCTAACTAGGTGTCTTTCATGTTGGCTCAACTACTTCCAAATACATCGTTCATATTCACAAGGCTATAACATTACTCTCCCTGAAGCACCTGCTTTTTCAAATTACTCCCTGATTAGAATCCTTTCATTCCTTCCACTGTATCAAGGTAGAAATTGTGTGTTTGGCTTAGGGAAGTCCCCCAGAGTCTGACCCAAGCTGGTTTCTTATGTCTTACCTAAAGCACAGCATTCCTGCCATTCTGCATTTGTTGACGTGATACTCCTAAACCACCATCCCCATTTCTCTCTTTTTTAAAAAAAATCTGTTTTAATCTTATATTATAAATGTTTTCAACAGATAATTATCTCCTCATAAAACATCATTGAAAATAACTTGCAGTTCCACAAATCTACCACATAAAGAAACTATGCCTGTCATTACAGAGAAGGAATCCAGTCATAATGACCACCTGAATTCACAAAAGCACATAAACACAAATGTCAGGACGGGAGATGGCACTCTCTCTTCAGCAAGGCCTTGTCTTCTCCACACATGAGGTCCTCCTTCCTCATACTCACACAGCACTCCTGCTTACCTCTAATACAGTCCTCATCACACTGGACTGAAGTTGCCCAACTATGTGTTTTCTCATACCGTGAGGGTGGCATTCAGATCTGCATTTGGCAGTAGGTTTTCAACAACTTTTTATTGAATGGATGAATAACCACTGTTGCCAGGGCCATAAAATCATTACAAGACATCAATTCCAAGCAAACAGAATTTGTCCAGCTTGGACTTCTTTACATAGATAATAGACAATTATGGGCATGTTTTTAATATTTTCTATGTTCTCAATAAAGTTGATATTAATTATGATTGCCACATTATACAATGTTTTATATCTACTTTCTCATATATAACAATAGTGTTATATACTGAATTTACTTATAGTACCAAGACAATCTTGGCATTTTGTAAATACTTTTTTTTTTTTTTAAATTTTAAATTTCATTTCATTTATTTTTTTATACAGCAGGTTTTTATTAGTCATCAATTTTATACACATCAGTGTATACATGTCAATCCCAATCTCCCAATTCATCACACCACCAGCCCCACCCCCCCACGGCTTTCCCCCCTGGTGTCCATACGTTTGTTCTCTCCATCTATGTCTCAATTTCTGCCCTGCAAACCGGTTCCTGTACCATTTTTCTAGGTTCCACATATATGCGTTAATATACGATATTTGTTTTTCTTTTTCTGACTTACTTCACTCTGTATGACAGTCTCTAGATCCATCCACATCTCAACAAATGACCCAGTTTCGTTCCTTTTTATGGCTGAGTAATATTCCATTGTATATATGTACCACATCTTCTTCATCCATTCGTCTGTCAGTGGGCATTTAGATCGCTTCCATGACCTGGCTATTGTAAATAGCGCTGCAGTGAACATTGGGGTAAATGTGTCTTTTTGAATTATGGTTTTCTCTGGGTATATGCCCAGTAGTGAGATTGCTGGATCATATGGTAATTTTATTTTTAGTTTTTTAAGGAACCTCCATACTGTTCTCCATAGTGGCTGTATCAATTTACATTCCTACCAACAGTGCAAGAGGGTTCCCTTTTCTCCACACCCTCTCCAGCATTTATTGTTTGTAGATTTTCTGATGATGACCATTCTAACTGGTGTGAGGTGATACCTCATTGTAGTTTTGATTTGCATTTCTCTAATAATTAGTGATGTTGAGCAGCTTTTCATGTGCCTCTTGGCCATCTGTATGTCTTCTTTGGAGAAATGTCTATGTAGGTCTTCTGCCCATTTTTGGATTGGGTTGTTTATTTTTTAATATTGAGCTGCATGAGCTGTTTATATATATATATATATATTTTAACATATTTATTGGAGTGTAATTGCCTTACAAATGGTGTGTTAGTTTCTGCTTTATAACAAAATGAATCAGTTATACATATACATATATTCCCATATCTCTTCCCTCTTGCATGAGCTGTTTATATATTTTGGAGATTAATCCTTTGTCCGTTGATTCATTTGCAAGTATTTTCACCAATTCTGAGGGTTGTCTTTTTGTCTTGTTTATGGTTTCCTTTGCTGTGCAAAAGCTTTGAGTTTCATTAGGTCCCATTTGTTTATTTTTGTTTTTATCTCCATTATTCTAGGAGGTGGATCAAAAAAGATCTTGCTGTGATTTATGTCAGAGTGTTCTTCCTATGTTTTCCTCTAAGAGTTTTATAGTGTCCGGTCTTATATTTAGGTCTCTAATCCATTTTGAGTTTATATTTGTGTATAGTGTTAGGGAGTGTTCTAATTACATTCTTTTACATGTAGCTGTCCAGTTTTCCCAGCACCACTTATTGAAGAGACTATCTTTTCTCCATTGTATATCCTTGCCTCTTTGTCATAGATTAGTTGACCATAGGTGTGTGGGTTTATCTCTGGGCTTTCTATCCTGTTCCATTGATCTATGTTTCTGTTTTTGTGCCAGTACCATACTATCTTGATTGCTGTAGTTTTGTAGTATAGTCTGAAGTCAGGGAGTCTGATTCCTCCAGCTCCATTTTTTTCCCTCAAGACTGCTTTAGCTATTCGGGGTCTTTTGTGTCTCCATACAAATTTTAAGATTTTTTGTTCTAGTTCCGTAAAAAATGCCATTGGTAATTTGATGGGGATTGCATTGAATCTGTAGATTGCTTTGGGTAGTATAGTCATTTTCACAATATTGATTCTTCCAATCCAAGAACATTGAATATCTCTCCATCTGTTGGTATCATCTTTAATTTCTTTCATCCGTGTCTTATAGTTTTCTGCATACAGGTCTTTTGTCTCCCTAGGTAGGTTTATTCCTAGGTATTTTATTCTTTTGGTTGCAGTGGTAAATGGGAGTGTTTCCTTAATTTCTCTTTCAGATTTTTCATCATTAGTATATAGCAATGCAAGAGATTTCTGTGCATTAATTTCATATCCTGCAACTTTACCAAATTCATTGATTAGCTCTAGTAGTTTTCTGCTGGCATCTTTAGGATTCTCTATGTATAGTATCATGTCATCTGCAAACAGTGACAGTTTTACTTCTTCTTTTCCAATTTGTATTCCTTTTATTTCTTTTTCTTCTCTGATTGCTGTGGCTAGGACTTCCAAAACTATGTTGAATAATAGTGGTGAGAGTGAACATCCTTGTCTTGTTCCTGACCTTAGAGGAAATGCTTTCAGTTTTTCACCATTGAGAATGATGTTTGCTGTTGTTTTGTCATATATGGCCTTTATTATGTTGAGGTAGGTTCCTTCTATATCTATACCTACTTTCTGGAGAGTTTTTATCATAAATGGGTGTTGAATTTTGTCAAAAGGTTTTTCTGCCTCGATTGAGATGATCATATGGTTTTTATTCTTCAATTTTTTAATATGGTGTATCACACTGATTGATATATTGAAGAATCCTTGCATCCCTGGGATAAATCCCACTTGATCATGGTGTATGATCCTTTTAATGTGTTGTTGGATTCTGTTTGCTAGTATTTTGTTGAGGATTTTTGCATCTATATTCATCAGTGATATTGGTCTGTCATTTTCTTTTTTTGTAGTCTCTTTGTCTGGTTTTGGTATCAGGGTGATGGTGGCCTCATAGAATGAGTTTGGGAGTGTTCCTTCCTCTGCAAGTTTTTGGAAGAGTTTGAGAAGGATGGGTGTTAGCTCTTCTCTAAATGTTTAATAGAAATCACCTGTGAAGCCATCTGGTCCTGGACTTTTGTTTGTTGGAAGATTTTTAATCACAGTTTCAATTTCATTACTTGTGATTTGTCTGTTCATATTTTCTATTTCTTCCTGGTTCAGTCTTGGAAGGTTACACTTTTCTAAGAATTTGTCCATTTCTTCCAGGTTGTCCATTTAATTGGCATAGAGTTGCTTGTAGTAGTCTCTTAGGATGCTTTGTATTTCTGTGGTGTCTGTTGTAACTTCTCCTTTTTCATTTCTAATTTTATTGATTTGAGTCCTCTCCCTCTTTTTCTTTTTCTTTTTTTTTTTTGCTGTACGTGGGCCTCTCACTCTTGTGGCCTCTCCCGTTGTGGAGCACAGGCTCTGGACGCACAGGCTCAGTGGCCATGGCTCACGGGCCCAGCCGCTCTGCGGCATGTGGGATTCTCCCAGACCAGGGCATTAACCCATGTCCCCTGCATCGGCAGGTGGACTCTCAACAAATGCGCCACCAGGGAAGCCCTCCCTCTTTTTCTTGATGAGCCTGGCTAATGGTTTATCAATTTTGTTTATCTTCTCAAAGAACCAGCTTTTAGTTTTATTGATCTTTGTTATTGTTTTCTTTGTTTCTATTTCGTTTATTTCTGCTCTCATCTTTATAATTTCTTTCCTTCTGCTAACTTTGGGTTTTGTTTGTTCTTCTTTCTCTAGTTCCTTTAAGTGTAAGGTTAGATTGTTTATTTGAGATTTTTCTTGTTTCTTGAGGTAGGCTTGTATAGCTATAAAATTCCCTCTTAGAACTGCTTTTGCTGCATCCCATAGGTTTTGGATCATCGTGTTTTCATTGTCATTTGTCTCTAGGTATTTTTTTATTTCCTTTTTGATTTCTTCAGTGATCTATTGGTTATTTAGTAACATATTGTTTAACCTCCATGTGTTTGTGTTTTTTACGTTTTTTTCCCTGTAATTCGTTTCTAATCTCATAGCGTTGTGGTCAGAAAAGATGCTTGATATGATTTCAAGTTTCTTAAATTTACTGAGGCTTGATTTGTGACCCAAGATGTGATCTTTCCTGGAGAATGTTCCATGCGCACTTGAGAAGAAAGTGTAATCTGATATTTTTGGATGGAATGTCCTATAAATATCAATTAAATCTATCTGGTCTATTGTGTCATTTAAAGCTTCTGTTTCCTTATTTATTTTCATTTTGGATGATCTGTCCATTGGTGTCAGTGAGGTGTTAAAGTCCCCTACTATTATTGTGTTACTGTCAATTTCCTCTTTTATAGCTGTTAGCAGTTGCCTTATGTATTGAGGTGCTCCTATGTTGGACGCATATATATTTATAATTGTTATATCTTCTTCTTGGATTGATCCCTTGATCATTATGTAGTGTCCTTCCTTGTCTCTTGTAACATTCTTTATTTTAAAGTCTATTTTATCTGATATGAGTATTGCTACTCCAGCTTTCTTTTGATTTCCATTTGCATGGGATAGCTTTTTCCATCCCCTCACTTTCAGTCTGTATGTGTCCCTAGGTCTGATGTGGGTCTCTTGTAGACAGCATATATATGGGTCTTGTTTTTGTATCCATTCAGCAAGCCTGCGTCTTTTGGTTGGAGCATTTAATCCATTCACGTTTAAGGTAATTATCAATATGTATGCTCCTATGACCATTTTCTTAATTGTTTTGGGTTTGTTTTTGTAGGTCCTCTTCTTTTCTTGTGTTTCCCACTTAGAGAAATTCCTTTAGCATTTGTTGTAGGGCTGGTTTGGTGGTGCTGAATTCTCTTAGCTTTTGCTTGCCTGTAAAGCTTTTGATTTCTCCATCGAATCTGAATGAGATCCCTGCAGGGTAGAATAATCTTGGTTGTAGGTTCTTCCCTTTCATCACTTTAAGTATATCATGCCACTCCTTTCTGGTTTGTAGAGTTTCTGCTGAGAAATCAAGTGTTAACCTTATGGGAGTTCCCTTGTATGTTATTTGTCATTTTTCCCTTGTTGCTTTCAACAGTGTTTCTTTGTCTTTAATTTTTGCCAATTTGATTACTCTGTGTCTCAGTGTGTTTCTCCTTGGGTTTATCCTGTATTGGACTCTCTGTGCTTCCTCGACTTGGGTGGCTATTTCCTTTCCCATGTTAAGGAAGTTTTCGACTATAATCTCTTCAAATATTTTCTTGGGTCCTTTCTCTCTCTCTTCTCCTTCTGGGACCCCTATAATGCGAATGTTGGTGGATTTAATGTTGTCCCAGAGGTCTCTTAGGCTGTCTTCATTTCTTTTCATTCTTTTTTGTTTATTCTGTTCCACAGCAGTGAATTCCACCATTCTGTCTTCCAGGTCACTATCCCTTCTTCTGCCTCAGTTATTCTGCTATTGATTCCTTCTAGTGTATTTTTCATTTCTGTTTTTGTATTGTTCAACTCTGTTTGTTTGTTTTTTAATTCTTCTAGGTCTTTGTTAAACATTTCTTGCATCTTCTCGATCTTTGCCTCCATTCTTTTTCTGAGGTCCTGGATCCTCTTCACTGTCATTATTCTGAATTCTTTTTCTGGAAGGTTGCCTATCTCCACTTCATTTAGTTGTTTTTCTGGGGTTTTATCTTGTTCCTTCATCTGGTACATAGCCCTCTGCCTTTTCATCTTGTCTGTCTTTCTGTGAATGTGGTTTTTGTTCCACAGGCTGCAGGATTTTAGTTCTTCTTCCGTCCCCATTTGTCTTCATCTCATGCCTTGACATCTCCACTTCCATCATCCATCCATCCTCTCCACAAACATTTACTGAGCACGTACTGCAGGACAAGTACTGTGCCTTCAAAGGAGTTCACAATCCATCAGGGAAGACTCACCTATGACAAATAATTATATTTCAGTGTGATGAAGCCCTAGTTCTGCTGTGTATCAACTGTTATGAACACACAGAGAAGAAAGGCATGAACAGTATGAGTCAGGAAAGGTTTAACTTAGAAGGTAATATTTGATCTAGGTTTTAAAGAATGAAAAGAAGTTCAACAGCTAGGAAAGAGAAAGGTATTCCAGGCAAAGGAAATAGCACATTCTGAATTCCATTCTGAGACTTCTGTAGTTTCTACTTACATCATGGACATCATAATTTTGGTAATTATAGTGTAAAATATATCATTTATAACCCATTATATGTCTTGGACTACAAACTTATTGACATGTCAGTTCATATACTTTATTTGTATTCTCCTCAAACCTTAGCAAAGTGCTAAGCATTGGGCACATAGTAAAGACCACGAAGATTTTGACAGAGTAATCTGATAATCTGTCAACATTTATTTACTCAGTTTTTTGTGTGTGTATGTGTTCCCATAGAACTTTTTGGACTTTGAAATTTGGATTTCATTTAATTTTCACAAGTAATGAAGTGTTATTCATCTTATGATTTTTTAAAACATTATCTTTAGAGCAGTTTTAAGTTCACAGCAAAACTGAAGGCAAGGTATAGAGATTCTTTCCTATATGAATTGCCCCTCCCCCACGACTGATATCCCCCACCAGAATGGTACATTTGTTACAACTGATGAACCTATACTGACACATCGTAATCACCCAAAGTCCACAGTCTGCATTACTGTTTGCTCTTGGTGTTGTACACTCTATGAGTTTGGACAAATGTATCTATCATCATGGTATCAGACAGAGTATTTTCACTGCCCTAAAAATCCTCTGTGTTCTGCCTGTTCAATTCCCCTTGCCCCAACACACACACACACACATGCACACACACACACACACAGTTTTTATGTGTAAGGGAAGGGAACTAATGTTTATTGACTATTGACTACATGCTAGGATGAGTGTCAAAAGCTTTACACGTATTCCTTCATTTAGAGAGATTAATCAGGCAATGGGCTGTTTCAGAGGATGAAGGTGTTAGGAAAAGAGAGAGTAAGATAGATTTCAATGCAGCAATCCAGCAATGATTGAAGAGGATGCCTCTGATGGGATTTGATCACTCACTAGGTACTAAGAGAGATAGAGAGAGAAGACACATTTTGCTCCTGAAGCCTCTCTTTTCACGAGCTCCCACCCGGTACACATCTCACTGAGTATTAATGATGTCTACACTTTATTGACTGCACTATGCTGGGATTTATCAGGAACTTCACTGTAAAAGGGGTAGTGTGTGACAGCAGAAAGAGCAGGAGCTTCAGAGTGCAGTGAAATGTCCCCACCTTAGTTTTGCATGTTACTAGCTGTGTGACATTAGGCAAGTTTCTTAAAACTCTTGAAGCCTTAATTTCCTTGTCTGTCAAATGGATACAATAATAAGTACACCATAGGTTTATATGACATTCGTTGCAAAATACCTAGCACCCAGAAATGCTTCCTCTCCTATCTTCCTATGTACAACCTATTGGACCTGAAGAATTTGAAAGTACCAGACATGATGAATAAGGAAAAAGTACTTTTCTTTGGCAACATCCTATATTACAGAAATTTTGTTTCCTCCAATATCAACAGTTGCTGATGTCATAGTGTTAGTTATTCAACATATTCTTGGAAGATTAACATTGTTATCGATGCTTCAATTTTCAAATTAGAAAAAAATTCAGATAGAGAAATTGTCACACAATTCCTAAAGTTCAGAACTCTCTTGTTTCTATTCTTTCGCATAAGTCACTAGACTACTTTTTCTTCAATGAGGCATTTTGTACAGATGGAAATAACTATTCTCTATCTCAGTTTCAGCAAGAAGCACATTTATCATTTGTTCAACAAAGTCATATTCACTTTTTACAACTGAGAAATATTTAAGGGGTTTCATTATATTTGGGGAAAATTTCAACAATCAGAGATTTAGCAGCTGTCAAAAAAGACCTCCACAATTAATCTTTTATAATATGAGTGTGACTTGTAATCTCTACACTAAGGATAAAAATTACTAAATATAAGGAAAAATGATTCATAAACTATAATATTTCTTGGCAAAGAAAAACTGCTTTATGCTTTTTAAGATGTTTGAAAATTTAAGTGAAACTTACATGTTTGAAATTAGTGCCAGATGCAACACAATTCAAGCACAATTCACTAGCTGCATCACATTCACTATGATTTAGTAAAAGATATTCAATAATTCTATGTTTCATAGAAATCTCACAAATACAAGTATTTCATTCACAAAATGCATGGTTTGGCAGAGTTCCAGGACAGGAATTTGCTGGAGGAAAGGTAAATTTATTGATTAAAATAAATCAAATGACTGACATTTCCTCCAGAAAACTGGCAAAATAATAATATTCAGAGACTGAAAGTCTTACAAGCAAAACTGGAAGAAAGGTCTGAGCTATTTACGTTTATTATAGGAATCCAATAATGTCATACGAGTAAACAATCAGATATTTGAGAATTCTCAAGTTAACATTGAGAACATTTTAAACTACGTATTTTTGGAGTAGGACTTTCCAGAAACCTTTGATGTGAAATCTGGTGGCTGTAAGTCTTTGGAGTACTTATAATTATATTCCCCCTCTCTCCCTTGCACATTTATATGCACTAAACAATGAGTATTCTTTGATGGAACATATGTAGAAACAATCCAGATAGTTCTGAAACAGGCCAACAATATTTCCTTCCTACCCCATGTCTCAGTTCTTCCCCTCTGTGCTCTCTTTCCCCATTTTGGTTACACCTCCACCATCAGCATTTGTTATGGACTGAATGTTCGTGTACCCTTAAAATTCATACGTTGAAATCCTAACCCCAAGGTGGCTGTATTTGGAAATGGGGCCTTTAAGGAATTAAGGTTAAAAGAGGCCATAAGGGTAGGGCCCTGATCCAATAGGATTAGTGTCCTCTTAAGAAGAAACAAACACCAGAGAGCCCTTCCTGCCCCCACCCACCCCATTCTCTCTCTCTCCTTCTCTCTCTCCTTACACAACTGCACAAAAAAGATTTTATGAGCACACAGCAAGATGGATGCTGCCTACAAACCAAGAGAAGAAGCCTCAGAATGAAACCTACTTTGCTGACACCTTGATCTTAGGCATCCCAACCTCCAGAGCTGTGAGAAATAAATTTTTGTTGCATAAGCTACTTCGTCTGTGGCATTTTGTTATGGCAGCCCCAGCAGAGTAAGATAGCAATTAAGAGGCACAACGTAACAGTCACAACAGCATTTTCCTACACATCCTCTCTTTAACCACTGTTTATGGATTGGATTCAGGGAAAAACACTATTGAGGGGCTGGACACATTTGGCCAGGAGAGTTTCATACAGATCCTCACACCACTCAGCCCTGCTTCTAATCGAGCATCAGAGAATGTGAATGTGAGAAAGGACTTTAGTAACCCAAACTTGTCATTTCAGGTTTTGCTATGATTCTGGGGTCATAGAAAACTACTCCATACACCTGGCACATGTTCTGGAAAACAATGGGGGTGAGGTAGTTGATAGTTAAGTATTACACTTAAACATCGGTTTATACTAAATTGTGATATGTTATTGAGTGCAATACAAAATTCTTTCACATTTTTAGAATGCTTCAAAGAAAGGCATTATTAATAAGGCTAATGCCAATACCAACTGAAAATTACTGTGGGCAAGGTAATGCCTTAAGGGGTTTATGTGTATTTTGTTACATAATCGTTACAACACTAGAAAATAGGAATGTATTCTTCTTATTATTATTACAGAACGTTATTTCAGAAAATGGAAGCATTTCTAAAATAGCCCCACTCCCATCACGGTCACATTATGCTGTTTAATTTTCCTCAGAGAGCTTTTTTTTTTTTCCCCTGTTTTTTCCCCCCTTGCTTATTTTCTATGCTTCCCTAAGCCCCTTCTCAGAGCTTAAGACAGTGGCTGCCACGGAAAAGGAGCTCAATGAGCTTTTGGCCAAGGCCACACAGCTGGTCAGTGAAGCAGCTGCCACGATCACCAAACGGTAAGCGCCACTAGAGCAGAAGTAGGGATCATTTTGCTCTAAACATAGGCTGGCAGGGTGCCTGCTCAATAAATATGTACAGAAAGAAAAAAAAGTAAGGAAGGGAGCGAGGGGAAAAGGGTGTATGAATGGAAACGTTCACAGAAGGGTCTAGAGAGCTTCTGCAGTGACTTTCCGTCATTGGGGAATGAACTCAGTTCAAACTCTAAGCCAGCACTTTCCTCACCACGGAGTACGGGAAGGAATGGAGAAAAACAGTCTTTAAAAACGTCCAGAAAAAAGAAGAAAACGGCGAGAGAAAAGCTGGGAGAAAAGAAGAAGAAAGAAGGGAATAACCCCCTTCCTGCCTATTTAAAAGCACAGCTGAGAGCGGCCGGTTTCCATGGCGACCCCAGGCCAGAACGGCCTTAGCCTATTGGCTGAGATGCCGGAGCCAATGAGAAGGCGCGATGTTGACGGGTCTTAAGATGGCTGCTGGACGGCAGGCTACGGACCGGTGAGTAGAGCTGGTGGCTGGGCTAACTTCCAGGCGGCCCGGGCTCCGGTGTGACGGACCTGGGGAGGCCGGGTGCAGGGAGCGAGGGAGCCAGCGTGGGTGGCCTCACAGCCTCTCCGCGGAGCCTTCAAACCCTTTGGCCGGGCCCGCGGGAGAGTCGGCGGAGCAGGCCTCCGCTTTGCTTGGACCCGGCGTCGCAGCGCCTTCCCCGTCCTGTTGGTGGGAGAGGGGTTCTTCGTCCCACCCCAGCCAGAGTGAGAGGGGATGAGGAGACAGACTTTCGATCCGGGAAACAGTCTCTGGTTTACAATTGCTGTACCCGGAAGAGAGCTGCAGTCAATGGGAGTGTCAGCAAGCTAGACGTCCTATACCAGAATCTGCAGCGCTTAGTTCTGTGCTGGGAGGGGATTCTTCCCGCTCGGGGATCGGAGTGTGACCCTGCTGCCGGAGAGCCTGCAGAGTTACGGGTTGTGCAGCCAAACAGGAAAATATGTACCTTTCTAGAGCCACCCTATTGCTGTCTTGCACCTTGTAAGTATTCTCACAGCTGCATCCAATTTGAAATGAGCCTCGAAGTGTTATTGGTTACTTGTAAATCCTTCCGTGTAGGGTTTTGAGTCTGGGGAAGTGTTGGCTAAACAAAACACTCACTTTGATGAAAACATATGCGTACATGCAAAATCCTGCTAAATAGTTTATCTGGGTAATCAGATTGGTAACTTAAATCCGAAGTCAGGCCTGTGATTCAGTTGTATTTTCTCTACCTTTTTGAGAAAAGGGAGCGTATTTATTTCATAAACATGAATAGGACATTTACATTAATGTTGATGACAGCATGCTTAAAAGTATTTCAGGCAAGTAACTAATTCCCAGTCACAGAAACTGATTATTGTGTAAATTATTTAACACAGTCTTCAGATTGGTGGGTGGTGGCTTGTGACTGTCATACAAGTAAGATTAAATTCAGATCAGACAAGATTCAGATTTCTTTATTTCTAATTGAATATAAACTCTGGGAAATAGGACAGCTTCATTTGGTAAAAATGGAATTGAAATTCTGGAATATTAGAGGCAGGAGACATTTACCCAGTAAACTGCTCAGATTGAGTTTTGGTTATACATAGTTGCCTGGACTTCCAGAAAATGTGACATTATTACCCAGACCTCTGAATGTGACTTCGATGTATGCGATTTAGCCTAGCATTTTACATAGCTTTCTGCCCTTAGAAAGTGAGACGAAAATTCTTCTTAATCAAATGTTAACAGAATTACAGGCTGGAGACATTCTTCAGACCCATTTTCTAATCTGTGTCACCAAGAATATATTACTACTTAAGTCTGTTCTCTATAGAGTTTTCAAGCTATAGAGTTCTATTTTCCTAAGGTAAGTGGATTACAGTGCATTAGGTGAGTCTGTTACCTCATCTGTAAAAGGGGTTTAGATAATAATTCCTAGTGGAAGGGTCATTGGTGAGGATTAAGGGTAAAACAGTGCCTGTCACATTGTTTGTATGCCCTGTATAGCGGTGACCTGCTTTGTTTTTCGTTTTGTTTCTGTTTCTTCTGTCACAATTGGGGTTTCTTTCCCTTTCTGCAGAGCATCTTTTAGGTGTTCTCTCTGAAGTGCAGAATCTTACTGAAAACTAGCAGGCTTGCCTGTGGTGGCTGGGTTAGGCGAGAACCCTTATCTTCTGGGGTGCTGAGGTTTAATTAGTATTGTTCTGACTGTGAGAGGATGGAATGTTACAGCAAAGAATGAGGTGATTCTGGGCATTTGGGCACGTATAATACTGAGATCCATAAAGAAACATTTTAGAGCAGCAGGACATCCCAGAGATCTGATCACACCCTTCACCTTATAGCTTAAGAATGAAGACCCAGACAGATGCAGTGGCTTCCCCACAATTTTGTTGTTCAGGACCAGGAACCCATCTTCTGACTTTCAAAACAGTGGGGTTTTTTTTGTTTGTTTTTGTGTTTTTTTGCGGTACGCGGGCCTCTCACTGTTGTGGCCTCTCCCGTTGCGGAGCACAGGCTCTGGACGCGCAGGCTCAGCGGCCATGGCTCGCGGGCCCAGCCGCTCCGCAGCATGTGGGATCTTCCCAGACCGGGGCACGAACCCGCATCCCCTGCATCGGCAGGCGGACTCTCAACCACTGCGCCACCAGGGAAGCCCCAAAACAGTGTTTTTTCCTCTGCTCTACCACTGGTTCCCAATCCTTTCACAACCTAGAACCCCTTTTATTATAATTTGATATCTCCATGGATGCTATATTTTGAAAGATTGTGTCCACTAAACTATATTCATTAATTTTTGTTCTTGTTTTTTTTTTAAAATAAAAATCAGGTCTGTAGCTACCAATCAGAGTCTCTGATGAATGAATGTGTGGTGAAGAATAATGTTTCATTGAATTTAAGTCTCCTGACCTAAAGGTGGATGATATTGTTTGAGGGATAATAAAATATATTGGGCTTTTTGAATATTGAAATTAGCTTAGAGACCTCCATTACGGTCTTCATAAAACTTTGGGAAAACCTAAGCTGAGGAGCTGCTGAGCTGTGTCGTGTTCTTCTAGGTGCATTGCCATCTGCCCAGGTGTGCTAAGTGTAGTGACTGTGTTCGGTTTCCACGGGCAAAAGAAAGCCCAAGCCATTGAGACGAGGATGATACGTAAATATTTTTTGTTCATCATAAATCATGTCAGCCCTGGACTAAAGATGTGTTCTGCATAGCATACACAGAATTTTTTTTGTAGAATAATTGTGGAATTGGAAAAATCTCTCCAGTATGAAACGGAGAGGCTGATACTCAAAACCGTAGAGAAAAAAGGGATTCTGAATGATTTACATCTTCTTTGGGGCTAAATGATAAAACTAAAATATTTGACATGCAAGCTAAAAACGTGAAAATTTATGTATTGATACACGGACTGTTATATAGATCTGGCTATAATCTACATTTAAAAACTTGTTTCTTGTTCTCTGGTATGCCACGTCTCTTGAGAATGGCTGAGTAATTTCCACATGTGAAGGGTAATTTGGCGTGATCTGCTTTAAAATGAAGGAATGCACTCTGAAAGGTATGAGGTGAGCAACACTTCAAAGAACTAGAGCATCACAATCCAGAGGAACCCAACAGAAGTAACAGGGGGCCTAATAGGACCAGTTGGTACCATAGTACAATTACAAATGTATAAATAACATGTGTGTGCTTTGAGTAGAAAGACTGTTTTGGAACGTAAGCCTAAAACAAGTCATGAAGCAGCCACTCCATATTGGCTGATTTGCAGCCAAGCTGCTGTTCAGGTGGGCAGTTTCACTTTGCAGGCTCCTCAGTGAATAATCTGCATTTGTCTGTGGCCACCAAGTTGCCCTGGTATTTGTGTGTGTGTATGTGTTTTATGGTCAGAGGAGAATGGCACATCACTTTACAGATACTTAGGAATTAAGTTCAGAAACACACCTTATTTGAACTTTGCCTTGTTTTATGGATTTGGACATAGAGTCCACTTTTTAAAGTTATTTTAATTTTTTTTCCCCTGTGGGCACACACAAGAAACTATCATACCCGTCAGTGTATCCTGAGGACGGTTCTTAATGCCACATCAGCAAGAACTTATTAAAAATAGGTGATTTTGAGAAAGTCCAAAAGTGATAAAAAATGATTAAGGGCTGATGAGGAAAGGCATGCCCTGTCCACGGCAACTGGCACTGCTTCCCAAGGAGAAACCCATTTGGGTGCCCAGAGCACAGACTCACCCTGTGGAGATACTGAAGCAGTGGCCCAGTGGAGGAACTGTGCCCATCTGAGCGTCACAACTGAAGTCTGGGCTGAGTGGTACTTGGCTGCTGATGGACAGAAGCTTGCCATTTGTATAGAATGTTGGTTCCATGAGGTTAGGCATTTTTGCCTGTTTTGTATACTGCTGTTCTATGTCTTGAAGAGTGCCTGGCACACAGTGGGCATGCGAAAGATGCTATGGACAGGGAAGAGGAACAGTGGCTTCAAACGTAGAATCCCAATTGGTGCTAAGAAAGCTAACTCTGAAACTTGTTACTGTCCTTAAGTCCTGAAATGGGATAGTGAGCCTGAAGGTATATTATATGCCAGTGGCAAAGTCATGATGGAGCTTATTATCACTCCCCTCCCCCTGCTTCTCAGAACAGTAGAAATATTTTTATTAATAGCACAACACCTGTTTTTTAATATTGGCATGTTTTACACTATGTCCTTTGTGCTAACAGAATATCTCAACACAACCTCCATTCCAACTTTTAAAATCCTCAGGCCAGATTTAGGGATGGATCCAGGGTTTATAGGGCTTGGAGCTTATGTAATTTGAGGTCTCCTCTTTAAAAAAAAGGCATACAGATTAAAAATATAGAAAATCAGGTATAGTGCTTTGGGAGGACCTGTGAAAAAGAAGAGCCTTGAAGCTTAGGTTCCACTATCTCCCTGGTAATTTGTTTCTGGTTTTATTGCTCCATTCAGAAAAAGACATCAACATTTTTAATTGAAACTTCAGTCAGACTGTGGGAATCAAGGAAGTAAATGACTTGCATCAATTGCTAAGTGAATGCACCTTAAACATTAGAAACTTCAAAGCTACCTTATGGATGCTGCTACCCATGATTGACATGATAAACATGCAGTACATGGCCACAGAAGTAATAATAATGATGGCAAAAAGGACTTAGCATTGATCAAGTCCCCAGAACCTCCTAAACACTGTGTTGAGCGTTTCAATAGCGTACCTCATTTCATCCTCAGAATAACCCTGTGTGCAATATAGTTATTCCTGTAAAACAGATGAAAAAACTGAGGGTCAGAGGTGTTAAAAATGATTTCCTCATACCACTCATATATGGTTGATTCAGGATTACAGTTGGAGTAATTAGATGTTAGAACCCTTCCTCCTAAAAAGCCAAGAGAATGTTTTGGTGAGGATGTTTCAGAGAGCCAGCAGCTATGAGGCTGGATGCAAACTGTGAAAAGTGAGAGCTGATTCTTTGGACTTGGGAGGAGGTCCTTAAAAGTTATCAGGCATCCATTATTCAGAGTAATGCAAAATTCCGTGATACTTTGTCTCGGAGACAATGCTGGTGGTTTTCTTACTAGGTTAATGCAGTAGGGGACAGAAAGTTTAGCAAAAAGATTTCCATCTTTCTATTTTATTCCTTTAAGTTGGTAGTAAATCTTGAGCAGTACAGCCAACTTCTGTATTCTAGGCCTCTTTTGAATGAACTGGTTTTGGTTCATTACGTATGCTAAAATAGACTGTGTCATGGAGATTAATAGTGAAAATGTACTCAATTATAATTTTAGCAAATGATTACAACCTCAATTTTTAAAAATCATTTTTATTAGACTTAACAATAGTTAATGGTTCTCTCTACCAATGGGCTGTATAACTAATGATAAGAATTACCCTGAACTTTAACTTGTTTCCCAAATACAGTATTATTTTAAAAAACTGTATGTTTTTGTTAAATTGTTAGGATTATACTCCATTTAGTATTACTTTAGCAGGCAGTATAAAATGTAAAACTAGGACATCCTTTTTACCACCATACTTTTCTCAAACTACCTGCACAGCTTAAAAATTTTCCTTTGAGTAATACGTTTCCTACTCTGTAGGTAATAAGTCCCCTGAAGTTTCGTACGTTCAAATACAGGCGAAACATCCAATTTTATTTTCTTCTCTAACTGTTACAGCTTGAAATATAGTATTATAATTCTTAAGTTGCCTGCAGTGTATATTGTTAGGCTCTTAACATTCTTGAGCAGTGAATGCTTTTACTGAATTTCCTCTTTTCTTTGGACAAGATTATCCATATATTAGAGAATCGAGGTTCTACTGTCATTAAGTCATTCATCTGTAGGTGTGTCTTGTTACAAACTTGCTGAAAATACACTTAAAAAAATTTATACAAGCAAAATATTTAAATTGTCTTAATATGGAGGGTACATCCCACTTTATACCAATTTAAAAAAAAGTCTAGATAGACTGTTCCCAAACCATTGGTATAATTATTAGGTTCCTGGGGTATCTTTTAATGGTTTTAAAATTCTTTCCATGTCTACTTTATATGTCTTAATTCAGTTTTTTCCCTTTAGCAGAAAAGATGTGGAGTGGGCTACTACCTCCTGGCCTAAATGAAAGTGATGTTGAGTTGAATTCTGATGATGAAGCCACAGTAGAGAGCTCTGAACTTAACTTACAAGAAGGTAAAGAAGATGGGACCATTACAAACACAGAGGTCTCAGATATCCCTACAGATGGACCAAAAACTGAAGCAGAGGCAAATGTAAATGCGTATGAAGAGTGTCCCTCTGGAATTCCCTTAAATATGTGGAATGTAGGTTTTCTCTGATGTGTTCTTATTAGAGCCTGTACCTGTGTGTTTGTCCTGTGTGTGTCTCTGCTGTGGTCAGAATGTATATGTTCTTGGGAGGTAAATATGTAGGGAAGATTGACTCAGAATAATTTTATTACTCTGTGGGTCTGTGGCCAATTCACCGGCCACTCAGATACTTATGTTCATTTTTGTTTTGTTTTTCATAAAAAGAGGAAGGAAAAAAAACAGTTAGTAGGATTAGCTACTTGGTCTAACAAAATACATGAGGAGTTTCAGTCTTAATCTCTTTGTTGTCTATGAGCCATTGACTTTTACCCTCAGGTTATCAGATTGACTTATTTGGAAATAAATGAAGATAAAAACTCAGGTTGTGAAAGTCTCAGACAATATAGTATCTCAAGAAGAACTGAACTAGTTTCATTAAATTTGTATTTTTATAAATGTTATAGTTTTTTATTACTTAACATGTTATTTTTCAGATGTATGCTTTGCTTCAAAGCATATTTGCTTCTCTTTCTTTCTTTTTACTTTTATGTAGAAATTTCAAGAACTGCATACAAAACATTCTGAACAGAAAACCTCAACTTCAAGATCCAGAAAGAAAAAAAGAAAACGCTCCAGAAAAGGTGTTTTAATTTAGGTTAATTGTCAATAGTGCTAATATTAAATTGTGACCAATTGAGCTCAACAATTTTTAATAACCATAATTTTGAAATAACCGAATACTTAGGTATTGACACTGTGAATTCTTTTTCAGGTAAATTGAAGAATGAAGAAGAATCTCAAAGGTAGGTGGAATTTAAAATATCTGTCTGTCCTAGATAGTATTGTAGAACTTGTACAAATAGTTGAACTACTTACCTCTGAAACGTAAGAACTAGTAGATGTAATATAATTGTAGTAACCAGTTAAAAACAGTAAATGTAAAAATGAGTACATTTTGTGTAAAACATAAGTTATTGTCTCTCTTCTTACAGTGAACAGTCCTCAAGAGAAACCCAGTGGAAGGAGCTTACTCAGTATTTTGGAGTCAACGATAGATTTGACCCCCCTGTTAAAAGGAAAAAAATTGAAAAGGTAAGATCTTTTTTTATTGCATCTTATATTAGCCAGTGGGAAATGTTTGTAATGAACCTTGCCTAAGGTGTTTCTCCTCATTAATTCATTCAGTGAAGAAGTTAATGTGTGCAAGATGCTAGATAAACAAGTAAATATATAGTTACAAATCATTAAAAAAGCTGTTAAGAAAGAAACGAACAAGGTATAGTGAAGAAATTAAAATGGAAGCCCCACTTTAGCTGAGTGGTCAGGGAAGGCCTTTCTTAGAGGGTGCCGTCTCACTAAGACCGTAGGATGGGAAGGAACCATCTGTATAAGGAATGCTAGTGTAGAGATGATAACCTGGGTAAAGATCCTAGGGGTGGAAGAGTCATCATAGAACATTTGAGCAGCCGTAAGGTCAGCCTGGCTGGATGGGGTCAGTGAGGAGGAGGGTGGGTGGCCCAAGGTAAGATTGGAGAGGCAGGCAGGCAGGCAAGCAGGCAGGCAGGGACCAAACTCTGTAGGACCTTAGAGGACAAGGTAAGGAATTGGGTTTTAGTCACAGTGCAGTTGAGAGCCATTCAAGGGTTTTAAGTTAAGGGAGTGATGTGATCTAAGTTATGTTTGAAAAGATTGCATCTTATGTGGAAGATAGACCTTGGGGCAACAAAAGCAGATGAGAAGAGGACAGTTAAGAGACTCTTCTAGGCATGAGATGATGGCGGCTTGAACAAAAATGGCGCTGCTGAAAATAGAAAAGTGGATAGAGTTGAGGTACACTGTAGAAGTAGGGTCAACAGTATTTGCCTCCTGATTGCTTATGAGGTGGTGGGGAGATTTAGGATTATGAGGACAGGGAGAGAACCATTCAGGGTTTTACTTAAGCAATGGTGTGAATAGTCATGTGAATTACAAAGATCGGAAAGCTTTGGAAGGGAGAAGATTTAGAGTGGGGCCTATCCAAAGCTAATTTGGGGGCATGGGTAATATCAGCAAACAGGAATAGAGTAGACTTGGTAAAACGAGGCAGGAGCTTCGAGGAGAGTCTAAGCTTGAGATGCATGCTTGGGAGTTGTCAGTCTGTAGATGGCTTTAATATTTAGTAGAGGCTTGAATGAGTGAATAACTTATACATTCACTTAGGGGAATGTTGACAGACTCGAGGAGCATGAAAATTGAGCTCTGGGCCATAGGGATAGAGGCACAAAGGCCTGCTGGTTGAAGCCCAAGGATATTGTATCCTGCATGTATAGACAGGATCATTGCCGTATACTACTGTGTATAGAGATGATTACCATTTTCTGGTTAATCAATATTTCTTATGAAAAACCTCTGATTTTTAAACCCGCCATTGGGTGGAATTGCCTCATTGAGGGCACATGCAGTAAGAAACTGACACAACAGAGTTTTACATGCGAACCTTTTGATTCCAAGTTTGCCAAGAATTCCTGTCACCTAATCCCTAGAACACTGCGGAATTGGAACCAGGATCACCTTCTGCTGCAAATAATTAGAGCTGTTGAGCAATCTCCTTTTTCCAAATGTTCAAGCAGCTGCAGAAATGCTAAATTTCTTACAAAGAAAGAGCACTGGTAGAGGTGAAACTAAAACCCAGGCTTTATTGCACCATTCTCAGTTCTCCAACTTCACTGCCCAAGGGTCTGGTAAGCATTTTAAAGTGTGATTGCTGTGCTCTTGACTCCTGTGATTCTGGTGGGCTGGGAGGAGGGATCTTGTGAGGAGGATGCTCTTGACTGTACCAGACCTGTTCCAAAGCATGAGGGAGGAGGCTTATGCTGATGGCAGTGGTCCAAGGGCCATCTCTGGCCCACCTGCTTTAGAGTCCCAACCTCTGACTGGATTGTTCTTTTGAGGGAAGAAATGGTTAAATGTTGGTTCTCATAGGAAATATTTTTTAACGTTTTATTTGTGAATTAGGTGGTCTTTGATCTTCAACTGTTTACAGTATTTGTTGTGTTTTCTCATAACTGTATTGACTTTAGAATGTCTGAATTGTTTCTTAGTGAAGTTAAAGCTATGAAATTCAGATTTTAGCCTTTCTAAAAAGTAGAAAGTTTGAAGGCATTTTTTTACAATCTATCTGTATTAGAATATTTTTATTTCCCTACATATATGAAATTGTACCTTCTTGATACTGGCAAGATAAGGGCAACTTATATTCTTTGTCTAAAATTTGGAATTTGTGAAGAGTAACTTTAATGAAGGATACTAGGAGTCCATGTGCAAAATCTTTTAAACAACTCAGTTTTAGGAACTAGTGTTCTGTTTCGCATTGTACGTTAGACGAATTCTAGAAAGAATTATAAGTCAAACAGCATTTTAAAAAGGAATTTCTGTTTAAGGGAAGACCGCTCTCAATCCTTTTATAGTCACCTGTTGATCTGTTTTATAAGTTTGGCTTTTCCTAATGGTAGGCATTCCTCTGTATGAATGACATCTGCCCAAGAAAGTCATGGCATCACCTCAACAAGGAAACTGTTGCTGGCCAGGCTTGTCTCTGCCCAGGATGTTGCCAGCACTTAATATTCTATAAATAAGTGCAAGCATAGGAGGAAAGGAAGGATTTGGTGAAGCCAGATTATCTCATATGCTCTTGGCAGTTCAGCTTAACTGCATGCCAGCAGGTTCACACTCATTCTTTGGTTTGGGATCCACTGTTTCACATGCACCCCTTTTGCTGCCATGCTAAAGTCTCTACTGCGAATCCAACAGAGTAAATAGACATTAAAGAATGTCCACACTGGGGGCACCAAGATAAGTGCTAAGAATAAATGTAAGTTCAGCGGATAATAGCACTGCCCAAGAAATCTAGAGAGGATCCTGAAAATCCATGATGCAGTATGGACAAAACTAGCATGGATTTCTAGTCCATTATTTTACTTCTCTGGAGCAGAGGCTGATCTGTTACTATATCTCAGAGACCCTTGTTAGTCTCTTTTCACTCACTCACTCAACTCTCAAGAATGGTAAAACAAAACAAACTTCTTACATCTGTCGTGTAGTCCTTTTTCTTTTTTATTCTTTTCCTTCTTTTCTTTTTCTCTTTCTTTCTCTCTCTCTCTCTCTCTCTCCCTCCCTCCCTTCCTTCCTTCCTTCCTTCCTTCCTTCTCTCCCTCTCTCCCCCCACCGTCTCTCTCTCTCTCTCTTTCTTCACTGCCAAGCCAAAGCCGTTGCTCAACCAAGGATGTGTATTTACAACCCTGCTGTCACCTGCTTCCCTGACAGTGCAGAGAGACTTATATTTTTAAAATGTAATCTTCCTAATATCCAAAGCTGTTTTAAAGTGTTCTTTGTATTAAATACAGCTATAATTGTGTTTCTGGCAGCAGTTCTGGCACTTGTCAATAATTCTGTAATCATAACAATTATTTTGTGTTTATGTGGGAATTTCTTTAGAATAAATTTTACTCATTCGTTTCATTATAAATGTCTCAAGTATTCTTTAGTTGAATCAATTTGATTAGTCAGCAGTCATTTTTGAAAGTAGTTTTATGAATACTTAATGGACTCTTTTTGGCAAGAAAAACCAGAGGTACTTTTAATAATTTTGAGAGTAACTGCACAATGTCTTTCATAATTTTTAGTTGTTTATGAGAGGAAGCTGCTATTGTATAGTACGGCTTTTTTCAAACCTATTTTTTTAGCAGAATACTCTTTCTTACTAGAATCTTACATGGAGTGCCAATACAAAGATCACAAGCTGGTTGCCTTGAGTGGGCGGGTGTCGGATGGGTAGGGTGGATGGTGGGGTGTAGAGGTACCATGTTGTTCCCCTGGGATCAGGTAGAAACCATTTTCTTGTCATCCTTATGTGATCCCCGTCGGGTGGGTAGTATGGCCAGTATTATTCTCACAATACAGATGAAGAAACTGAAGCCTAGCATGATTTGTCTAAGAAAACAGAGCAGGTTGGAAAGTAAAATAGTCCCAAATCTAGATTTTTCTGAAGTAACAGTCCAACTTAGTTTTTTACTTACCTGATTCAAATAATTTAGGTAGGCGTGATTTTTATGTAAAAGTAGTAGCACTTAATTCTTAGTTCTTTTTTTTCTTCCTCCTTTATGGAGAGATTACCTGATTGTTTCCCCTAGGTATTTAGGTCTAATCATAGAACAACAAACGAGTGGACACTTCATTTGTATTAAGGTTTGAAAATTGAATATATTATCTGAATAAATATTTAGTAGCAAAATTTCTCTAGAAATATATTGTTCCAGATTGACGTTAAGAGCTTTAATCGGTATGTTCAAAGAGATTTTACTACACACATATGGGTGGTTAGTCCTTAATGTTAAACCTAATACCCGTAAATTTCTTAGATATTTATAGTACTGCCTTGACATCTGCAACAAAACTGTTAATTAGGGCTTACTTATTGCCTCATGGGAACCTGTCAGATACTGGCCTTAGATGATTTTCCACCTGGGACCAAATTGCCATCCCTAAGTTTGTCTGTATTGAGGTATATCTTAACCTAAATTTCGATTCCTGCCAGAAGGCATCTTAGGAGCATGCTGAGGACCTGTAGAGTATCAGCAGTGCTTCTGTGCCCCCTGCCACTCCTGTGGTATGAAAGATGCCCTAGATAATTCCAATAAAGGTTACTCTGGGGTCCAACTTAAGACTTTTAGAAAGCTTTAATACTCAAATCTTATTTCATGAGACTACTTACTGACTCAAAGTTGAAATCTTGGGTCTTATACTTGGGTCTGAGCCCTTGACATACTATAATGAGGTCTGTAGTAATACAGAGCTGAACCTTCTTTTTGTTTTAATGGTATCCTGATAGATATAATGTAAATAGCTTATTTATTGAATGACTTCTATGACCTAAAAACTTTGCTAGGTATTTTACTTTTTTTTTTTTTTTACCTTTACCATAACTTTGCAAAGAATGTGGCATTATTCTCATTTTACAGGTGAGATAACTGCAGCCTTATAGAGGTTTAGGGACAAAACCCAGGGTTTCTTGGCCAGTAAGTAGAGGAGCTATAATTTGAACCCAGGTCTGACCTCAACAACCATGTTCTTTGTAAACTATTATTAACTTTTGGTCTTAAGGTGATGGAAATGTTATACCTCAGGGTTTTGTTTTGTTTTTAACGTGAGCATTTTGAAAATATTTGGAATGTTAGTATCTTCTTATAGAAGCAGAGAGTTTGGGTGTGCCTATGGAACCAGAAATTTTTCAGAGCCAAAAAGAACTATTGTATTTTACTTAAATAAATTGCTTTAAAAAAAAGAAAAAAGAAAGAAAGAAAAAAGAAAAAGGAAAAAAAAGAAACAGTCATGCATAGCGAAACTTTGTTGAAATAAAAAAAAAAAACTTTTAAAAGAGCTAAAAACAAAGTTGACCGTGTAAGTGGAATTCTCGGATTTTATTTCTAGGAGAGAATTTTGGTCATCCAAGCTGATTCTCTCATTTTCTTTAAAGAAACTGAGGCTTACGAGTTAAGTACCTCCTTTACCTGGCGCTGTGACCGTGTCCTCTGACTCCTGGTCCAGCACTCTTTCCGCTATATTAGATGCCGCTTGGAATGGCTGGGGGAATGGGAGTTAGTTGATGGTGGAGAGAGAGATTTGTAATTTTAGCTAATTTATTTTTAAGTGAAAATTATACCTATCAGCCCAGCAGTTCATATAAGTTTCCAGAAAAGGGGAATGTTCTTGTTTTCCACTTTGTGACATTAACTGTAAGCTGTGGCTGTGTGGCAACCACAGGGAGTTAAGTTAGCCAGTTGCTGCAGCGAAATGCCTCGCTAAATAAGCAGACCGCTGGTTTAGTTCCTGGGCATTAGTGGTAAAAAGAGATCTGCATTATCGTAGGGCCTGGAGTAAAGGTGTACAGCGCCCAGGTCCTAAATAATCTCAGGAAGCCTAAATAATTAGAGGGAAACAAACAGAGCTATTATGTGGAATAAGCAGGACAGGCTTGAGAATGGATGCTGTTAGGTTGCTGAGCTGAAAGTGCTGGAGAGAGACATGGCGTGCAGGCCCGGCAGCATGCAGGGAGTGGTTAGGTACTGGGCATCGGGGAGGGTGCAGTGGGGTCAGCGGGTGTATAGGCATGAGGGAACCTGCAGAGATAGAGAAGGTGACATTCGACATGAGACTTACAAGGGTGGTTAAGATTTTTCAAAGAGAAACACATCCAGAGGCACAGGGAGTATGAAGAGACTGGTAAATGTGGCCAGAGAATAGGAAGTACAGCCTTGCCCAAGATGGGGCTGAGAAAGCATTTGGGGACCCTGTTGTGAAGGGATTTGGGTGCTATTCAAAACGAGGAAAGAAGTGATCGTGTTTGGAGCTGGGTAATGACACAGGATCTGCTTTAGGAAAACAGAAGACTAGTTTGATGAGGGTTTCAATCTTACAAACAAGAGATGATGAGGCCCTGAGGAAGCACAGAAGGGAGACATGAGAAACACTACAAAAACAGAGCGAAAATAAGAGCCAAGGATCGGAGGCATTGAATATAACGGAGGATTCTCTCTGGGGTGACTAGGGGTGGTCACCTCTGAAGGAGAGTCGGGGCAGGAACTGATGAGCTTGCTTTTCCACATGATAAACATTGAAGACCCTGCCTCTGCAAGGCCTTCCATATGAAGGTAACTAGCAAGTAGCTGGAGACACAGGTCTTCGTACAGGGGAGAGGTCAGATGTTTTGAATTATTTAGAGATATAAAGCAGCTTATATGAAATAATTGAAGCCCTAGGATCGAGTATAATACTGAGGAGAGGGAAGAGTAAGAAGAAAAGGGGGCCAATCACAGAACCTTGAGGACAGCTATAACTGGGGGACAACAGGAGGAGATAAGGGGCATCAAAGGAGAATTAAGTTAGACATTTGGGGAGAGAGTTTTAAGAATGAGGATGTAGTTGACATAAGAGGTGATGGGAGGACAAATGGTATCATTTATGACTGTGGAGGGAGCAGTTTCAGAGGAATGATGAGGACAGGAGGAATGGAGGAGATGGGAGATGACACGGGACGACTGATACACTGCTTTCGAGAGAGATGGAGTACCGACATGAGAAGAAATCAGTTGGAGGGAGGTGAGCTGTGTCGTCTCCTCCAGCCCCTGGTCCAGACTGGGGAGGACAGGCTTATTTATAGGATGCGAGACAGATGGAGAAAAGAGAGAGAGAGGAGAACATTGAAAGAGAAGGGTTCTGGATAACATGTAAGCAGGTGGAATTATGCTGAGCACAGGAGGTGGGATAAGTCTTGGGAAGAGAGACGATTCTTTCTTGGTTGCAGTAAGGATGGAAGAACAGAGTAAGTGAGAAGCGGGTGAGAGGAAGTTATAGAAAGTACATACGTGCCCTTGGTTATCGTCTCCCCTCTCTCCCACCGCCTCAGCCTCTCATGAAGTAGGGGTAGGGTTATAATCTGCTGAAAAGGAAGGAGGTAGGGTTGAGGGTATTTGAAAAAATGAAAAAGACATGCAACAACTTCTTGAGGGAGTGTGGGAACTTTCAAGGGCAGAGCTGAGAGCCCATCCAGCTGAGTTTGGAAAAAGAGCATTTAGTAAAGCCAGTGAATTGAGTCCTTTGAGTTTCTCTGACATTGCTGGGACACCTGGATGTTAAAGGAGTGGAAACAAGTGGTTGGGAGCAACCAAAACAAGATGTGATGTTGGAGAAAGTTGCTTAGTTGCCTAAGGTATTGCTTAGGTCAGTGGCTCTCAAACTTGAGCCTGGCTAGAATCAGTGAATTTCTGGGCCCCAACCCCAGCGTTTCTGATTCAAATTTGCATTTTTAACAAGTTCTCAAGTAGTGCTGATGCTGCTGGTCCAGACTCAGGCTTTGAGAACTTTTGGCCTAGAGTCTAGTTTGGAAAGGTCACTCATGGGTTGCAGGCCAGAGAGGCAGGATAGGAGACTCCAGGAAGGGCTGAAGGACTGTGAGAACCAATACGATGGCGACAGGGCATGAGGTTCCAAACGAAGACAAGGCCGGTTCACCGGCTCCGAGGACTTGGGGTCAGTGGAAGGACAGAATCTTGTGTTTAGAGAGAATCCTAGATCGTAAAGCTCTTACATGGCCTAGAGCAAGCGTATTCAGAGTATTGGGCTTCCAGGAAATAAAGAACTTGTGCCTGAGTGTAACTCAGTGAACTACTTGCTTCTTTGAGAAAGTCTTGTTGTCCCCATCCCATACCCTTCCTCCTCTAAGAAAACTACGCACAAACCTGTGTGTAGTCATGTAATTTATTTGCATACTGGCACAAGGTCAGTTCCTAGACTGGTATCACTCGCAGACCTGACCTGGTACACAGACCACACTTGGAGAATCCCTGGCCTTGAGTATAGAATCTGGGGTGGGGTGTTATTTAGCAGGCCCTGAAAATGAAGGATGTTGGAAGAGTGAGTCCAGGATGTTGTTTGGACTATCAGGAGAAGAATTTTGCAGAAATACAAAAAAGAAATTTCTGAAGACTGGTGGGTGATCACAGGACCAGAATGGGAAAAGGACAGTAGAGCAGCATGGCCTGGGCTCTGAGGCTCTGAGAGGCTATTGAATGCCAGTCTCAGGCTCCAGTCGGGAGCAAGTAAAAGAAGCCTAATCATCCTCCAGCCCCTTGGGTTGTCGAATGAGGGTTCGTGAGAAGGAACAGTCTTCACTTTAACACAGACATCAGTGACAGCCTTGCTGGTCTTTGTTTCCGTAATCGTTTTAGGCAGATTTTGTGTGGGCATTTTTTTTTTTTTTTTTGCGCTACGCGGGCCTCTCACTGTTGTGGCCTCTCCTGTTGGCGGAGCACAGGCTCCGGACGCGCAGGCTCAGCGGCCATGGCTCACGGGCCCAGCCGCCCCGCGGCATGTGGGATCCTCCCAGACCAGGGCACGAACCCGTGTCCCCTGCATCAGCAGGCGGACTCTCAACCACTGCACCACCAGGGAAGCCCTGTGTGGGCATTTAAAAAATCTTGTTTCAGTAAAGGCTACATGGGAGCAAAGTTTCTCTCAGTTGACTGGTCTAATCAAGCAGTACACTGCTGGAAGAGACATTCCCTGGACTCCTTTATTAGGCTAAGGAGGGAGAAGTCCATTAACTGAAAATGTGGAAGATACACTAGATAAGCCATTGTTGGGATAAAATTTTCTTCTAAGAAACATATATTAGACTATTTTAAGAAAGTTATATTTTCTTTAGTAACTATTTCCATAAGCTAAAACTCAGTTATTTAACTCTAAGAAGCATCTTTCCATAAAGTATGATGTATCCTACACAGTCTGTTTGGTGATCCCATGAAAATTTTAATTGTGATTTCCTGAAGTATCTTCAACTAGTAAATAACATTTCCATAGGAAAGTACAGTCATTCTTATATATAACTTTCTTCCCATGTTTAATATCCAACTGAATACCCATCCCATCATCAGAGACTAGGAGGGGCTGTTGAATGAAAGTCTCAAGTTACAAGAATAGGCCATAGTGAAAAGAGGCAGAGGAAAATGGTGGTTTAGAATACAGGCTCTGGGCAAACCTAGATTCATGTGATGGTGGCTTTAACATTTACAGACGCTGTGACCTTGGCCAAATTAGTGAGTCTAAGCTTCTGTTTCCTCATGTTCAAAACAGGGTAACGGTGTAATTTCATTGAGTTGTTATGTGGATTAAATGAGCTTTCTTATAGTACTGAGCACAGGGTGTACCACATAATAAGCATGCCATAACTTCTAACTTATTATCATTAGCATTATATTGTTATTAAGGGAAAGCGTAGTCCTTAGGGTCACAGAAGTTTGGATTTGCATCTCCTTTTTCTTAGTTCAAGAAGTGATCTGACCTTGGCTAAGTCGTTTAATACCTCTGAACCACCTTCTCATCAGTAAATGAGAGTGGTACCAACTACCATATACGATCATCGTGAAAATTAAATAGTCTAAGTATGTAATGTGTTCGGTGTGGTCCTGTGACATAGTCTTTACTAGCAAATGTTTGCCTTTCTTTCTTGCCTCTAACTTTTAGGTTTCTTTTCTTTCTAGTCGGGCCTTGAAAAGAGCATAGACCAGGCTGTGGAAGAGTGGAACATTGAGAAGGCTGAGGAACTCAGCAATCACCTAGCTACTCGAGAGGTGAGTCAGCCCAACTGGTGGCACTCTTTTGTGCTTCCAGATCTTCTAAAATGAGCATATGTTCTTTCTGTGATCATGAGTAAGTTCAGTATTCAAATATTTGACCTAAGATTTTCCTTTCTGTCCGTTTTCTTCTCTCTTAAATCCACCTTTTATTTCAAAATGCTGGGTTTTATTTTTGTCTTTAAAGTTATTAAATTATTCTGATCTAAATCTTATGCTGGAAATAATCCATGATTAATATTCAACCCCTAGATTTCATCTAGTTCAGAGAGCTTTTTGCCAGTTATGATTAAAAGGCTAGCTTTATTTTTCCATTTGCATCTTTAACTCAGTTTAACTCTCCCTGAGGGCAGCCGTGTGTTCTAATGTCACATCTCTCAACATGTTCCTAACCCTTGCTCCCCAGAATGCTTTCTTACTGCATATTCTAAGTAGTTGCCTCAACCTTAAAGAATTTTCAGCCTTTTTTTTTAAACCTATAGTCTATAGTATAAAACTAATAGGTATATTGAATATTCTTTTTCCAAGTACCAAGGCATCAGAAGGTTCTCACTTGCACCCTCTGGGAGGAATATTCCTCCAACTGGGAATGACTGCCAGGTATCGCTAGGTAAAGTCACACATAAAGAGCTCATAATTGGCATATGTTTTTTTGTCGTTGTTTTGTAAGTCTTTTTTGTCCTAGTTTCTAGGAAGAAAGCTCTATCAAAGCTTTCTTTTTTAATATATCCCTACCTTCTTCGCCTCATTCTTAAACTATAACTACTCCATGGTGTTTAATTACATAGAGAACATCATCGGTCACCTGTGTAAACTCTTGGCACGTGCACTGATCTTTCTTATTCACCTGCTGGTGAACATTTTTTCTAAACTGAGACTAGTGGTGAAATTACTATTTCAGTAAATTCTTCTATGGAAACACCATTCCACTCTTACATCCTCTGATGTCAAAACATTTACCATGAGCCCGTAAAGAAAAAAAAAAACCATTTACCATTGGTGGCTGTTTGTTGGCTTGTTTGTTTTCTCTTTTTGGTTGCTGGCCACAAGTATCTTATGGGATTTATACTTTCATGTAGGGGAGAAAACCAGTTCAGAAGCAAGGCTTAGGGATTCACAGGTTGTCTTTTTTTCCCCCCTAAGCCTTAAAATCAGTTGTCACATTAGATATTGATACTTCCATTTATAATGTTTATGTATATGTATATGCATTTATTAATGGCTAATCTAAAGAAAATTAGGAAGCTGTGAGCTTGAGTTTGGGACCTAGGTAAGAAGCAGAATAAATGGCAGTTATGTGGCCTTTCAAAAATGTGAGATTTTAAAAAAGGGGTTTTTTTTTTTTAGTAAGATTCATTCATCCCTCCTAGCCTATGATATTCTTGTGCTTTCAGTTTGAAAATTGCTCTTTTCATCTTTAAAGTAACCATATTTTGATTTCATTGATTATAGCATTCATTGAGTATAATAGCATTTTATTATTCTCTTTCCAAGTAGAAAGATTCCGGTGTTACATTTGAATGCAGTGAATTTGATGGTGTGTTGAACGGTACCACAAACTCAGTAGGATTTCAGTGTTAGCTGTTGGTTATTGTAGTGGCTTCTTCAGTCACTAAGTTTCCTCACATCTTTGCCTTGCTAAAGGAAGAAAGAGTAATGCAAGCCCTGGTCTATAACGTTAGAGTGTGGGCTCCCCGTGATCCATCCATGGCTGGCTATTTTTCTTTTTGTCTTTTTTCTGTTTTTTAGCACCCATACCAGAGGCCAGGGGAATTTAGAGAGAAGCATTTACTTTACTGCAGGCACTGTGTTCCTTTTAGGTAAAGTTAGTAATGCTAAAATTTTAAGAGTTGAACACTTTGATTTTTTTTTAAAAAAATCTTTTATCTTGAAATAATTTCAAACTTTCAGAAAGTTGCAAAATTTGCAAAATGTTAACAGTTAACATTTGCTTTACCATTCTTTCTAATTTATGTACCTTATGTAGATTTACCAAATATGTCACTGATTTCCTTTATAGCAAAAGAAAATTTTCTTTTTTCTGGTCATGTCTTTTTAGTCTTCTTTCATCTGGAATGTTTCCTCAGTCTGTCTTTGTTTCTCAGGACCTTAGTATTTTTGGAGAGTAGGCCACTTATGTTGTAGGATGCCCCTCAGTTTTTGTTTGTCTGATGCTTCCTCATGATTAGATTCAAGTTATGCATTTTTTGGCAGGAAGATCACAGAAATGATACTGTGTCCTTCTCAGTGCAAGATATCAGGAGGCAGGTGATATCTTTTTGTCCAATTTATTGCTTATGTTCCTTTGATTATTTGGGTAAGGTGGTGTCTCCAGGTTTCCCCTCTATAACGTTACTGTTCTTCCCTATATAATTAATGAGTATCGCATGGAGAGGTGGGAGATGATTTGAGACTCTGTTAATATGCTTTTCCTCACTGTTCTTTACTTGCTAGTTTTAGTATTCACTGCTGATTGTTTTCCTGCTCAAGACAATTATTATTACAGTAAGATCTTGAAAACATTATTTGATTGTACTTTTCATCTTTACCTGGCAAATCAGATCTAAAATGTGCCTTCAGTGAGGTACCAGATTCTAGAATCTTTTATGTATCTATATTAAATCTCTCAGTAACCTGGTCAATTGGGAATTGGATATAGTTTCCCTAAGTGATGCGCTGGGAGGGCTGGGGTTGCAGTGGCCTTGTGTCCACCAGGGTTGCGTGTTCACTCCCTCCTTGTCTGCCTCATCAGTTGGCCACGCGTGAGCTCTCCTTTCCCTGCTGCAGGAAGCTGCTTGTCAGAGGGAACAGAAGTAGTGCCTCCGAGGCCTCAGAAATCTGTGTTTCCTTTTTTTTTTTTTAATTATTTTTTATTTTTATTTATTTTGCTGTATGTGGGCCTCTCCCGCTGCGGAGCATAGGCTCCGGACGCGCAGGCTCAGCGGCCATGGCTCACGGGCCCAGCCGCTCCGCGGCATGCGGGATCCTCCCGGACCGGGGCACGAACCCGCGTCCCCTGCATCGGCAGGCGGACTGTCAACCACTGCGCCACCAGGGAAGCCCTGTGTTTCCTTTGAGAATATTAAGCTTCTGTGTTTTGTTTTGTCAGACTGCTATTTTAGAAATGGGAATTGCGTAATACTGGCTAGGTATTTTCCATTTTAAGAGTTATTTCCTGTCACACTTCATGACATATGAATGAGATTGCTTTAGAAATGTATACTATTTTTAGCACTTGTAAGGATAGTAAACATTTTTCCCAAGTGTTCTTTTTACTTCCATACAAGTATAATGCTTTGTTCTAGTAAAAGAAATTTATGTAGTGTGGGGTTAAAGAATTCTGATTAAGAGGAAAAACAATAATTTGGGCCCTATTTTACTTGTATAAGTGGAAAAACATCTGGAAAGTTTTTGCTGGTCAGACACAGACATTGGAGAGATACGGATGCCGTGTTAATTAAACACCCGCGAAGAATAACTAAAGTAATCAAGATGGAATTCTTGAATAAATAGTTTAGTTTGAGGTTTAAATTCTCATGTTTATCTCCTTGGTGCGAATCACTGTGGATATGAAAGATGGGATTTTGCGAAGTAAGTAATTGTGAGTTTGGGGCAGAAACCCTTTATGAATTAAATGTATATGTGCATGGTAGGTGTCCTTTTGGAAATCAGGTATATGGGTTTTTAATCAGTACCGTTTTGTTTTTTTTAAGAAGCAGTGACTGGGACTTGCTGATAAAGCCTTTGCTCAGAGGCACAGACCCCAGAGTTCTAAAGCCTTCTCCAACCATAATAAGTGAAACTAATTTTTGATATTTAACATTTATAAGCCTGTGAAACCAATAGGGCAGCATCAGTATTGAGAAAAATGAAGCCAAAAGAAGAGCCATGTCTGAGAATGGGCCTTGAAAACAGTTCCTCAGAACAGGGCAAAACAAAACAGAACCAACTGGCATGCCAGAACAAAGCTGTTAGTGCACTAGCATTATGACACAGCAAGCACATATTTTTCCAGAATCATATTCCCTTAAATTAATGATGACACTAAAGACGTACTTAATCTGGTTTGGGGGATGGCTCAAGTTCACATGGTGGAACCTAGATTGTGCTATCAAGTTTGGTTTTGCCGTGTAGTAATGTGGTTGCTCTGGGACTGTCCCTCCTGCTGATGAACTCCTTCTTTGTTGTTAACAGTCTTGGAGGAGAGCTAAAGTGGAAAAGTACACTTGGGTTTGTGTCCTACTGATGAAACTGTTCTAATTTGAAAACCAAAGTTCTTTTTTTAAACAATACTATTTATGTATACGTATATCATACGAGTACATTCACACACGTACATGCACACAGGTGTTTGAGCACATTTGTAGCTTGTTAACCTCAGGCCTGAATTGGAAGGACATTCCATTCATTGATAGTGATCCCCGAAAATGCCATCCTTTGGTACTTGCCTTTTCTGGCACACCATCTTTGTTACAATTCAGATCATACCAATTTGTAGAAACCAGGAGAAACAGGTATTTCAAAATTAAGTGCTAAAGCCTAGATTTAATAAAGTAAGCTGCACTTCAGCTGAGTCTCACATTTTGGAAAGAGAATTTTTCTCTAGGTGTCTTCGTGTTAGCCTGCTGTAGATAAAAACCAGCTTGGTTTGGCAGCAGACAGTGAGTTTCTCCCATCGAATGAGTCACACCTACGTGAGCTAGATATATTGCTTTCAATTATAGCTGTACAATGTCAGGGCAGAAATGAGCGGGGAAGGGAGGTGGCCTGTGAATTTGGTTTGCGCTTTGTATACCTCATGCCCTTAAAGGTTGCCTTTTCTGTAAGTGACTCAAATAGGATGGACTTCGGCAGCACCAGCTAAACTTAATTCCTTGAAAACATCGGTACATACTTCATGTTGTAATGTTATAACCATTTTCTATAACTTAGAATAGTCATTAAAAAAATAATTTGCAAGGTTTTAATATTCACATCTGAGATATTTTGGTTATAACCTGCTACCATCTTTGCTAAGGCCAAAACCTTTCAGTTTGGAGTAATGATACAAAATGATACATTTTAAAGCTCTTTTGCTCCAACTTCTGAATGGAGGCCCAAGGCAATGACTTCAGCCTTTAGTGCTGTTAAGTATAGTATTTATTTAGAACCTAACCAAGGTATCACAAGTATAAAATGATTAAAAAAAAGTATCTCACTTTGATAGTATTCTTTTTATAGATATAGATAAATATTACATTGGCAGTATGAATTAAACTGAGAATTTAATTTTAACTTTATTAAATTTATTAAATAGAGTACCTAGATTTTTGGATTCCAAACATAGGTAAACTTAAGAATGTTGAAATAGTAATAGTTTGTTAATATTTAAATAACAAAGGTAGGAATGGCCTTTTTAGAAACTAATGTTTCAATTTATTGAGTTGTATTCTTTCCTAGCTCAATACATTAAATACTCTCTAAATTTGGGCAGATTATTAATTTGTTGCCTAAGTTCTATTTTTAGAGCCATTTCCTAGAAAATCTCAAGGCATTCTCATTGGAGAGGGATACACACACACACACACACACACACACACATACACATTTGAGGAGATAGCGTCTGTATTTTATGTTAACATGTGAGAAGTGGTCCTTTCTCAGAAATATTTCAGATGCTACAGCACTTGGCCCTAGCATTCAGAACTTTCCCAGTACCGTTCGTTGTTAGGCTTTAGCTTCCCTGGGAGGATTCTGGCTACAATTCACCCTTTTCATTTTGGTTATTTATTTTATGTCGATGTACATGCTGTGTTGTCTGATGGAAGGAATAAGAGCTTGAATTCACTGCCCACCTCCCCCGCTACAAAAAAACCCTGCCCCAAATAGTACAATTTTGACAGATTTATCCATCAAAGTACCTGGAGCATTCTCATATCTAGAGTTCAGAATTGAAACATTTGTTTACATTTTTGAGATAGAGATGCTGCCAAACTTGATCAGTTTGAAGTTACTTCTCATCAGTGCTGTTTTCAGAGCTTCGATATTTTAGGAAAGGTGTTTGCATCACATACAAAAAAAAAGGCTAAATTGAAAGGTATTATAGTGAAGCAAATCTTGTGGTTCTAAACTCTTTATTCTGTATTCCGGAGAGCAAAATTATTTTCTTCCTGGTTTTGTGACTACTTTTAGAACTATCTTAACAGCCATGATTGCAAAGGTAAAACGATTTGTTCAGGTATGAAGCTGAACATATATTCCAATTAGCTATTGTAAGAATTTATCATTAGAAGCCATGACTCTAAGAAGGCTGGCAGGTACTTTCTATTTTCTCAATTATTGTGTTTTCTAGCCACTGAAGGTAAGGTGAACAAGGTAAAAATACATTAAACAGTACTCATTTGTACATATTAAGAATTTAAAATTAAATATCTCCATTTCAACATTTTATTTTTACAGAAAGGAGATTTCCTTTTTTGCTAGTACCAGGGGTGTGTGTATATGAAGAATATATTATTTCATACAAAGTCATCTAATGCCTGCAAACTCTGGCAAAATTTGTTTTATGCCCCTATTTGAAATTTTCCTACGCTGACTTCCATCCCTTACTTTTTCTTTCTTTCTTTCTTTTTCTCTTTCCAGTTAGCAGAGTGTAGGACCAGTTTCTTTGTGGTATATTTCACTGATTAGCATTGGGAGAGAATCTAGGACACTAGGGAGAGAAAGCCCTCACTGAACAGGCTCTTGCTAGTTGGCAGTGACCAGCCACCTGGGGAAGCCGGCTGCGCTCTGCCTGCCGCGGAGGGAGGGGTGTGTGCTTCCATTTAGGATCATCTAGAACTGACTCACTTTCATTAACTTTGGTCATTTCTCAGTGGTTTTTTAATTTAGATGTTCCTCTGTGTGTCATTTTGTAGTCTGTGCATAGTATGCGGGACCTTTAAATGGTGATTTTAATTCTTTGAAGCCTTGTTCTCCTTAGTTCTTAAAAGTAATTCAGTTATTTCATATAGATGAACAATTAGCACATCGTATGGAAAATAAGCTATGCCTATCCAGGTGAGGGAAGGCCTAGTTGAATTCCTTTACGTGGAACCTAAAGATATGTTCTTTCCTATAAAAAATGGTGTACAGCCTTGAAGTTGGAGCATTTTAGAAATGCTCCAACTTCAAGAGAAAAATAAAAATGGTACCGAGGGATGGGTTTTCCTCTCAGGCTTCTAGGTGTGCTTTTTAGATCTCATTGCACTGAGGACACTTTCTTTTAACCTCTGGGGTATGATTGGGTGATCACCTAGAATGGTGTTCCTTATGCTCTCCTTTAATTATGTTTATCTGTGCTTTTAACAAACCTCAAAAAAAAAATTCAGATGTTACAAGTCTAATTAAAGAGACAGACAAAGCACAGTTTATACTGTAGATTTTTTCTGCCGTTCAATTAATCAGCATGTTTTCTCTTTTAATTAAAACCATTTTAGTAAATTAAAGCCCACAGCAAAACACATATATAATTTGTTTGTAATTAGCTCTTAATTGGTGGTAGTTGAAGCTTAGCACCCATGGTTTCTTTCTTCATGATTGCCATTTTATTAGCAGCCAGTCATTAATTAATCTTTTTCTAATTAGCTTATAAAACTGTTGATGGCACATTATTGTAAATGTGATTTTAAGTTCAAAGCTTGTTAATAAGCTTTCTTACTTAGAAGAACAGAGATAAAGAAATTGCTGAAAACAGTACTACAGTTTTTTAAAAAAACTGTCTTTCTGCTGGGGACTGTGTAAAGCATCTAACAGCTTATGGTTAATTTTTTAATGCTTTTTTCCCTTATGAATGGAATAAGTTGCTTGAATATAAATGTCTCTATCCAGGAGTGATTTCAACAGTATAACATCTTTTCTCCCCCCTTTGGAATACTGTAATCTACGTATAATTTGAAGCCTTAACAGTCATCATTAAACCAGGTGTTATATAAACTATTCCACTATGAAATCAGAGTTGAGAATATGAATCAAAGTCTATCTTCTCAACCTCATGGACCAAATACAAAATTTTTTTATAAATTGCAAGGTGAATCATATACACGCGCACACACACACACACACATATATGTAATATGTCTATACAAATATATCTTATAATGTATTTTAAAAACAGGGTTTGTTGGGTTATGCTTTGAAATAAAAACCATTTGGATTTAACTGATAATGAAGTTGTAGGTATAAAAATAAATAATAGGTGTTTGTACAGTTGTGCACACAACATAGATGTAAGTAGTACACAAACATGCAAACCTGTGTGTGCACATTTTAAGATGACAGTGAAATTGGGCTGTTTCCTCTAACAGAGAGAAAAAGACTTGATCTACAGTCAGTGTTTAAATGACTGGATATGGCAGAGCTTATTTGCTGTCCTCAGAGCTTTGGCATCTCAGGTATGACTGTGGAGAGAAAGGTACCAATCCGAGTGGAGACATCCTGAATTTACTATAGCACCTGCCATGTTAAATTGTGATTTGAGTGAAATACATTAGCCACCTCATCTTCTTTATTGAAATATACTAGTGATTTCATAAAACTCCTTAACTGCATGGTGTTCTGAGCTGTTAATATTTTTGCAAAGTTTTGAAAGTTACTAAAAAAAAAATAAAGCATCATCAGTCCTTGGAAGTGCTTTTTCTTCTTTGCTTTTTGGACTTTGCATGTTATTTCAACTTTGGCTATTTCTCTGCTTGTTTTTAAGAAGGCATTTTGTGATGCCATGCAGGAGACACTAGAAAGGGATAGCTGACAAGGAAAAAATTAAAAATTGGATAAAAAGTAAATGAATAATGTCATATTACCAAAAAGATGAGAGGCTAATTTGTGCCGACTTTTTGCTAATTTTGTTCAAGCCTCAAAATGAGGAGCTGTCACCCGTTCTGTGTAGCACTGATGACAGTGCCAATGATCCATGAAATAAGCTGCCGCTGGCTTTGTTCTGATAAGAATGAACAAATCTGCACAATGTTCGGCTCCCAGAATCTCATTTTCATACTTGCATGCAGGCGAAAAGAAATAAGCTGTTTGCAGGCTTGATTAATCAGACATTGGAGGGGTTTTTGTCTCTTTGATCTCTTTCGTCTCCTAGGTAACTTGCTTGACATTAATGTTGAGCTCGAGTAAAGACAATCATGAATTGTCGACCAAACTGATATAGAAATTAAAGACCTTAACACTTTAAGTGCTCCAGTAATGGTTCCGCTTTACTTCAGAAAACATCTGTTTTCATTTAATTAAAGAACAAAAGAGAATGGCATAAATATTTTTTCATAGAGACCTATTATTCCATCAAAAGTTAAAGTATGATAATTGGTATTTTTAAATAAGTGCCTTGAAAGTGTTCAGAGGGGAGGAAAACTTCATAAATCTGTTACAAGCTAGTAATTCAAAGACGAGTAAAGTATTTTATGAAATGGATAAGAAGTTTACAGTGATGCTAGATTAAGCTGTTTGAATCAGATGCTTCAAGTGATTATCGGCATACTTTAGTAGGGCAAGGTTTAGTGAGAAAAATGAACTTTATTTTGCAAGTTTGTCTTTTAAAAATCTCTACTGTGTTACAAGATGTGCCATTATATCTATTTTACAACCCAATATGATTTACGCATGCTAAACCTGTAAAATTGAAAGGAATTAAAAAAATGTCGCTGGGTGCATTTGCTTGAGGTTATGCAGACGCTTTTACAAATCTTCCAAGTGGCTGTAAAGATGAATGCCTCAAGGGTCCAGCCAGGGCCCTGCTTTTCCAACCAGCTAAAGCCCTTATCTTAAATCCAAGCAAAGTACCATTAATCTTTTTGAAAGACCTTTTATGGCTTTTAATATATCCCAAATTAGAACATTTTACACCCTTGGTTCCTGAAATATGGTGATAAAAAGCCTTTAGAGCTTAATTTTCCTTACCGTTTGCTCTGACCAATTTGCAGTTCTTTGTGATAATGTTTAGACACCTTAATTAAAATGCAGCAAAATATTGGATGTTCTATATGGAAAATGCTGATACTTTGGCTACACATACAAGAAATTCTGTATATATTTTTGTTCGGTTAAAAAAATTTCTTCCCACATTGTGTTGCTATAGTTATCTGATGACCTGAAACCGTTTTTTAATATAAAAACCATTGACCAAGCTTTTGTGATGTTTACATTGGGCACGAAGATGCATTTTTCTTTTTAGAGAAGCAAAAGGGGGATTCTTGTGGGCCTATATTGTTTGTTTGTAATACGGAAACGTAGCACGGTATTCTTTTATCTTCTGGAACTTGGGCTGGTCATCTTGCCTGAGAAAACATGTTTCTTCTCAACTGTCTCTTCTATAGAAGATCTCATGATCCTTTCATATTTCCAAATATTTCCATTCTTTTTACTTTCTCCACAGGAATAAGTGAAACATTCATTTTAAGCATGGGAAGGACACAACGTTGATAAGACTTTTCGTCATCATTACAAGCTAAAAGATTCTTTCTGTAAAATGCATAGACCAGGCTTGTTTAATGTTTATCAGTTAAAGAACATTTCATTGAACCTAACCCCAGGCAAAATACAGTTAGAAAATATACCTTTCCTACAAACAGGTCTGCTTGAAGGTATTGCCTACGTACCTAATCGTTTACCATATTTAATTAGTCTACAAAGCGATGGAGCCCTCTCATGTAAATACATGTTTCTTACATTGTAATGAATTCTTTTTAACAAGTTTATACTATGTCTTATGTGGCATATGTGCTCTCATTCTTCACTGTGATGCTGATTGTGCTGGGTTTGTCCTTCGTGTTGCTAGAAAACTAAAATCTTTTACATTGTAAGGGTATATGACCATGTTGAAGAGTCCCCATTTAAATCACATGACCACGGTCAGTGTCCAGACACACTGAGACGCTGTTTGGTTTGTCTGTCCCCAAACCAGAAAATCCATACTGGGAAATTTCAATAAGCTAAAAATGTAAGCTGCATCTTAATTTACAACAGTTTTAGGAAATAATTTTGTCACGGGGTTAATGGTACATGGCAGATATAGTTCAGGTCATTTTTGTTTCATGCTCAAAAGTATAGGCTCAATTTACATATAAGATAAACTAGCTGAGCGGAACTTTTGTTAGGGGGTGGTCCTGGCAAAACTATATCATATTTCAAATTTGCATATGCTATCTAAAACATAGGAATATAATTAGACAGGCAAATACTGAGTTCTGTGTTTTATCTTTTGGAGGTGGGGGACAGAGAAGTGACTAAATATCCTACACAAATGTGGAGAGACCCAGCGTACATCTTAAACCCAGGCGGCAAGCTGCATGTTATGACAGTAGACAGTTCATTAGGTGCATTTAGTGTTCCCCTGATGTCCCCCAGCACCTCGCAGCCAGGTGGAATTGTGAGTAGTTCTGACCAGACGGCTTTGAGCAGAAGCGCTGTGTGTCGCTTCTGGACTAAAGCATTAAAGAGCCAGTGTAAGGGGGCTTCCCTGGTGGCGCAGTGGTTGAGCGTCCGCCTGCCAATGCAGGGGACACGGGTTCGTGCCCCGGTCCGGGAAGATCCCACATACTGCAGAGCGGCTGGGCCCCTGAGCCATGGCCGCTGGGCCTGCGCGTCCGGAGCCTGGGCTCCGCCACGGGAGAGGCCACAACAATGAGAGGCCCGCGAACCACAAAAAAAAAAAAGAGCCAGTGTGAGACCCTCTGGCCGTCTCTTCCTCTGCCACAGTGCCTTGAAAGCCACGTGTTGAGATGTTGGCACCACAAGATGGAGAGACCTGCCAGTCCACAGCTGACATTAAGTGAAACACGAAATAAAAGTTCAGCCACTGAGATGTGGGGGTTTGTTTGTTACTGCAGTTTTGACTGGCCTAACCAGACAGGCGTAACTTGATGTTTTTACGTTTATGACAAATGAATGGTGTTTCAGTCTATAGGAAATCCATCTTCGTGATACATGATTCCAGAGCATTCTTCCAGAGCTTCGTTTTCTCCTTAGATGATGATGCTACAGCCCTTTTGATTCTTAACCTTTTTTTTTAGTTGACTTACATGAACTTTTCTGTAATAAAGAACTGGAACTGAAAAGAGAGCCAAAAGAACAGGTCGGGGATTGAAGCGGTCAGATGTAACTGGCAACCCCCTCTCCCCAGCTGCCCATCCCCCCACCCCCCCGCCTGCCCCCGAAGCCCTCTTTTTAACAGCTGTATCTGCAGCGCCTGCAACAGTGCCTGGCAAAATAATGCATTTGTGCCCGCGTGATATTGGTTGAATGAATGTCGTCCTTGTGAAAAAAGATGCTGCTGCTAGTGTTGGCTTGAGTGTCAGGAAGGCTCCGAGTTGGTCTGCTTTCCCAGGTGGGCTCACAGTCACAATCGACCCTCCTTCCTTCAGTGGCTTTCCTTTTGGTGTCGACTACCTCAGCACGCTGGCTTGATTGTCATATTGCTTCCATTTTGTCATATTGCTTCCATTTACTTACCTTCTTTATGTGTATTCTTTCCTAGACTGAAAAATCAGATCTATTTTTGTTCTCATTTATAAACCCCAGTCAGTGCTTGATGACTGCTTGTTTGTTTCATTCTAAAGGAAACTGTTCTGCAAGATGAGCTGGGCATGTCAAACCTCACTTTCCTAAGTCGGCTTCTCTCCTTACACACAAGCCCCTGACCGCCTGCCGTGCCTCACTGTTGGCCAGCAGGTCTCTAAACCTTGGGCTGTAATACTTTGACTTGAGAGTAGCTTCTGGGACCTTGCCTCTCGTCCACAAGTCTGCTGGCTACTGAAATGCAGTAGGCTGTGTACAGAGAGAGAAAAGGAAGGAAATACCAGGAAGAGATTTTTAGCCTTTGTTGTTTAACCTGGGTTCTTAACAGATACTTTTGAGCCATCCATATAGGTGGGTGTTTTTAAAATCAGAGCCCACCAAAACTAGGGGACTATCATGCCTGTCCTGGAGACGCTCGCCGAGGAACAGCTCTGTGGCCAGAGAGCTGTACCATAGGTTATGGCACAGAAGCTGAAGGGCTAGAGAAATACAGAAATAAAGACTTTGTTGGGTTGAGTTAGAGAAGTCTTCCGGGGGTGGGGCTGAGAGGAGGCTTTGTTCTGCTTCAACCTCTAGCACTGGGGCAGATGGGTGTAAGGGGGGAGCATGCACGCACGGGCGACTGGCAGAGGGAACACTTCGGTACTGTGGTCCTGGTGCCCCGCCTTTTTGCCTCTTGGCACCTCTTGTATTCCTTTTTCTATCAGTGAGTGACAAGCAATTGCCCATCACACAAACTGTGTTTATGAAGTAGTAATTAGCTTTCCTGTGTTTTATTAATCACATCTATGACTGCCAATCTGAGCTTCTGATCAGCGTGAGATAATGGGTACACCCATACTGAGTTTCTGTAATTCTAGCCCAGAGCAAAGAAACTGGATGTCTCTGTCAGCCTGTGCAGCCTTATCGGGGTAAATTCCTGTCTGGCCTACTGAAATGCTGAAAGCGCTTCAAGATCTTCATCCACAGCCCTCGTGGACCCTCGACGGGCCTTAGTGTGGGAAGGAGTTCCATCTGGGAGACTGGGAGGCTGGTACAGCTGGGATAAAGGTCTGTGGGAGGTTAGGAGAATAGGGGCTAGCTACATCTTTGCATTTGTTGTAATTCGGTGGTTTTGGGGGCCGAGCATAAGAATTTCTATTCTTAGCATGTCTAAAGCAACGCTGACATGGGTTTCATACCCACAAATTCTCGAGTATTTGTATCACTGTAATTCTTGTATCAGCTAGAATATTTATTTTCACTTTTCCTCCTGTGTAACCCTTAGCTTGGTGTAAAAATTGCCAAAGCGATTGCCTGCCACAACTTTGTAAAAGCCAAAAAGGATGCTGAAAATTCACAGGTTGCTCGAAAAAAGAAGAAACTTGCCTGGGGGTGAGTTCAATATTTTTTAAATTAGTAATTCTACTAAATTCATAGGAATTACAGAAATCCTGTGATATATTTGTTGAATCCAGTTTGTGTGTAATTGTTATTCATTTTATTCTTTGTATCTTTGCTGAATGTTTATCAGATTATAAATACGGAGGCATTTCTTCCTCCTGTTTGATGTTTATTTTGTAATTGATGGAGTATGTGAAAACTTTTTAAAATTTATTTTACTTTGGCGCTTAGTAAACATGTTACTTCAGGAAAGTATTTAGAAATAAATTGGGATTTTCATATTCTTCATTTTAGGTTTGAAGCAAAGAAGAGGTGGGAAACCAAAAGCAACATGGGATATATGTGACTTGCCAGAGTTCTTCAAGACCTTTGAGACTTCACTTGAGTCTTCAGTTGCTTAATTTACTGAAAAGATTTTCCTGTTCATGTTAACTATGTCGGGGAATTGATGGAAGTAGAAAAAAATAAGCATAAAATTTGGAAGTTGATTATCAAATCTTTTTTTCAGTCTTTTTCTAAAGAGCTCATCCTGCTGAAGTGAATGAAATGGAGCATTCTGTTATTTGTACAAGAAATCTAAGCATACATACAGGGAAAAAAAAGATAGGATTTTATTTATTTATTTATATAGACCTCCAGTATAAAATCAATTTTACTTTTCATCCACTTGGTGTAGCATAGCCAATGAGCTCCTTGTACTTTCTTATCTGTACTCAGTGTAACTGCACTTACTCTGGAGCTGTGTTTTTAAGATTGGCATTTGTTTATAATGGATTAGTCATAAGTGCAAGAAAGATACTGTCTTTATAAATGACTATCTTAATGTTATAAAAGTAATTATTGGTTCTTTATTGGAGACAGTAGAGTTGATATTTCACAGTCACATAATAAAAGGAATTGATTAATTTTTGGGTACCTTCAGATTAAATATCACAGTTTTTAAAAAGGACAGAATGTAGTATTTAGAGGATGATTTAAATTCAAGTGTTCTGCCTGGACGTGTCTTCCTAAATCTCTCTCTCAGCCATGTCATTCCTTAAATTGTGAGATAGTTCTTAGGAGAGAAATTGGTTTAATAGTATTAGACAGTTATAACTCAAGACAGTGTAACTCTGAACCTTCTAAGAACAAACATGGTTTGATTATTTTTATTCCCCTCCCCGTTACTCCTGGAGAGACTGAGTGAATGAATGAGGATAAAGGGGATTGGTGCCCTGGGAAGTGGTTTTCACTGAAAGTGTGTTTCGTAGTCCTAACTAGAAGGGGCTTTGAGAAATTGTCACAAGCTGGTGGACAAGACCACAGCTGGATGTTGTGATTTTCTGGGTAGGCCTAGGTATTTTGGCACCTCCTCCTGGTGCTCAGTGGAGGTAAAGAACTGCTAATTGTGCTTTTCATCAGGTCTCTTCCCTTCTTCAGCCTTCATCAGAGGTTTCTAGCTGTCCGATACAAACTTTCTCTAGGCTGATAACATAAATTCAGGAACATAGAAAATGAGTCATGATGATATTATTATTAGTATTATTATTATTTTTTAAAATTTTATTTATTTATTTTGCGGTACGCGGGCCTCTCACTGTTGTGGCCTGTCCTGTTGCGGAGCACAGGCTCCAGACACACAGGCTCAGCGGCCATGGCTCATGGGCCTAGCCACTCCGTGGCATGTGGGATCGGACCAGGGCACAAGCCCGCGTCCCCTGCATCGGCAGGCGGACTCTCAACCACTGCGCCACCAGGGAAGCCCTATTTTGTTATTTTTAGACTTACAAACAGTAATCAAATTTTACTTATTTATGGTGGCATTTTTTTTTTCTGTGTTCTGGAATAAGTGAGCAACTAATTGCTATTTACGAGAACAAAAATAATATCTTGCTTCCACTTAGGTGACAAAAGCCAGTATAATAGAGAAAGCAAGATTTTAGGAGATTGTGTACCTTCTTATAGAATTCATAATGGAGAGATAGTCAGACTAAATATTGGAAAATCTAACATTATTATGATTTAATATTCCCTGTTGGGTTCTGTGGATATAATCACACCCTGCTTAGCTACAGCATCTTATTTCAAACTCCTTATAGGTGAATACAGACTTAGAGTATAGGAAATTTTCCTCTAAAAAAATCCTTCATGGGGGAAGTATCCACTACACAATCCAGTGGTTTTGTCTGAAACATGAAAAATGTTCACTTTGAGCAGGCAGGTAGTATGAGTATTCTTATGCCTAGGGCCCCAGCACAGGCATCTCCCTGCAGTCTCTGCCCCCCTTTCCCCCGGATCCACTTCCTTAGAGCAGTGAGTGACCCCTGCAGGCACATCCCCACTCTGCTCGTGCTGAGGCCTTGCCAGAGTGGCCTCCCTTAGGGTCTGATTTGGGAGCCCCTGAACCCAGAGTTCCCCTGACTCTTCTGCCTGCTCCGGGGCCAGCGGTTGCCCACTTCCCCCACTCAGAGGTCCCACGTGGATGGAAGGTTTTCCCCAAGGAGATGGCATTATGGTGGAATCAGGTAGCAGGGGATTCATTTGATAAGAGGAGCCATGACTCCTAAGGCCCCACTCTTCGGGGCCTGGGTTGTGAAAGGCTCTAAAACAGTGCAGCCAAGGAGGGGGTGGGAGAGGAAGAGGATTTGAGGGAGAGGAAGGGACTGGTTTTCTTGGGTTAACCCTGCTGGCATGTCATTTGGGAACACTTTACTTTTAATCTGTTTTAATTTGAATTAGACATTTTACTCAAGAAAGCATTAAAATGGGGACATTATTCTTAGAAAACCCAGGTTGCCCCCAAAGTGTAGTCATTTGTCCTCTCTGTCTGGTCACAGTGAAATAAAGATTCTTTTTGGATCAGTAATAACTTCAGTTCCTGAAGCTTTAACATGTGCATTTACTACCACCAGAATGACTGAATTAGATTAGTAATGTAAACGTCAGGTATTGTTAACCGAGATTAATGTGTTTCAGGCCATGGGTATGGCATTAATGTAACTACAGTTTACTGTTTGAGTACTTCAGGCTAAAACACTTTACTAAAGAACAGTAATTTTGAGCTTTGCAGCACTGGTTCTGAGAAGTAAAGTTGATAGTGCATTCTTCTTTGGGAGCCCTCAGGATGTTTCTGATTTTCAGCAGAACATTCTATTCTTTCACCAAAGGAAGAGTTTGAATATATAATCTCAGGTTTGCTGTAATTAGCTCTGATGACAGACTTAAATACCTTGGCCAAAACTGTAAATCAGTAGTTAAGCAGGTTTTTGCAACTGATCATAAATCTCAAAAAAACTCCATATTTTAAACGTGCTTATTGTTTTTTAGAGAGACAGCTAAGGGAGGAGCAGACCAAGGACAGGAATAAAATGTTACCTGAACTTGACTAACAGCTTAAAACCTCACCTTTAAAATCTGATTTCCCTGATACCTATTGTCTAAAATGTTATCTAAATATTTTAATAACTTAGCTTATTCTTTGGTAAGACAGGTTTGAACTTAATTTTTAAAATGTGAAGGTTGATTTTCAAATGTTCAAATTTTCATTTGTCAGGTAAAGATATCACATTTTTAGAAAGGTATGTCCTGCTAAACTATAAAAAATATATGAGGTTAATATTTAAATAAGATGCCAATTGTCAGTAGTATGTTTTAAGAGGTAATGTTTGAGGAAACAAGAGTATAATATTAACATCAGGCCCCATTTTGGAAAATTAACTTAGTGAAACCTGGTAGTCAAATTCAGAACCAACCAAAATAATTCAAGTTTTTCCATGTTGGCAGAAGTCGCTTTTATTTTTAGTATCTGGCAGAGCAACAAATGCTTTGCATGTCAGTTTAATGTTTTTTGAAGCCAACTGTTTATTCATTGGCTTAAAATTTACACTCTAGTAAAGTCTTAGCCTTGACTTTCATGAAACAAATAGTAATATTTGGACAAAATATGTGCACGAAAATCTTTTTCCAAGACCAAATGTAGATTGGTGTTTGTGGCATCAGTGCTTTCTAACATGGTAATGGATCTGAAAATGCTTTGAAAAGTCTAAGTCGTTATAAACCCAGGGCATGTATTTCAAGGAATTGATTTTTATTATGAAATAATCAGAGCATCTTTCTAGGTTTTCAGATTTAAATTAGTGAGAGACTTTCTGCTAGAAAGTAGAATCTATATGGAGTAAATTTCAATGAACTATCAAAAGATTCTTTTACCAATTTGTTTATTCTTGACCTTAGTAGCATACTGAGACAATGAGATCCATTTTTCCATTTTTGAGGTTGGGATGCTCTGTAGATTTTGTTAAAATGAGTAGAGCTGCATTTTTTTTTTTTTTTTTTTTTTTTTTTTTGGTATGCGGGCCACTCACTGTTGTGGCCTCTCCTGTTGCAGAGCACAGGCTCCGGACGCGCAGGCTCAGCGGCCATGGCTCACGGGCCCAGCCACTCCGCGGCATGTGGGATCTTCCCGGACCGGGGCACGAACCCACGTCCCCTGCATCGGCAGGCGGACTCTCAACCACTGCGCCACCAGGGAAGCCCCATTCTTTAGTTTTTATTATTTTATCCTCCCTCCACTCTACTCACCTTAAAAGACACACGCGCGCGTGCACACACATTCAGCATTGTAGCTGTAATCAGCACAAAGACATACTGGGAAAGGGATTCTCAACTCCAGTCGAGAACATGGCAGCCTGTAAAAGATCTAGATGTCATGAAGAAACTTAGAAAGGAGTCAAACTGTTGTGCTCTCGTGTTAAAATGAAGTGTGCAGTTTCTTCAACAGCATCTCCTCCTACTCTCCTGTGAGTATTCTGGAGATATGTGTTCATTTTGCTAGAATTTCTTCAGATACAACAGTGGTGCCCCGCTAGCTCTTGTGACCATGATCCCTGGAACACGACTACAGGCCTTTGGTAGGACTATCTATTAAATGCCGTGTAATACGCTGAGTTTTTAGATATGCTTGTAAAATCAAGAATTAGCTGAGGGATAATTATCTTTTTATTAATATTAGTAACTCCCTTTTTAGATTCAAGTAAAACATAAGAATTTTCCAAGTAGGAGGAAATTTAGAAAAAAAATTAATTTCGGTACATGCCTTTTATATCCAGACCAGGTTTCTTAAGGAAACACAGAATAAAAGGGACTGAGATGGGAACGGAGGGTAGTATCCAAGAGAAGCCTCGGCTCCTGGGTGCTCCTGCCTGGGGCTCCTCCTGTGTCCTTACTGGTGTCATTCTAGAAGGCCCAGCCCACATCTCCTCCAGGGCCCATGGGCTGCCTCTTGCTGAGTTGCTGCAGGGGGCCAGCTATGTGACGGGTATGGAATGAGGTAATCTTTTCCCACTTCTAATTTCTGAAAGGTGGGTCTGTCCAGTTATTACTTGTTCTTTGAACTGAAACGTTTAGAAACCAACACCTGTGGTACAAGCTGTAATTATTGATATCTGTTTCATATTCATCTGTAAGTTCTGACATTTGATTAAGAAGTTAATATATCACTTCATCTTCAGGCTGCATATGCCTCAGCTATAAACGTTTTATTTTTTGATGGATAGTATCCAGTTATGACTGCCCAGAATAAAAAGTGTTTGCATTTGTAATGTGAGTGATACTAGAAGTAATTATGAATGTCACAAGGAGTAGTGAAACAATGAAGCCTTGCGTTTCTTTGAATTCCTCCCTACTTGATATCTGAGAGACATTCACTGAACACCTACTCAGTGTTAGACACTAACTCGTGCTGATGCAAAAATGAATAAGCACAGTGTGATTGGGAAGCATATGGGAAACATATATAAAGCATGTTTTGGACAACTTGATTTTTAGGTAGGCTATTAACACAAAGGAATAATCTACATGTAATAACTTAAATAACTTAGACGTAAACTTTTTAGTTCTGTGGGTATACGTTCTCTCCAGGGTGTGAAGTCTCGCTGGGCAGCTGCTTACGGTCACTCACTAGCTTAGCACTCACCTCACAGTGAGTGGGATTGACACCCTGACTTTCACCTTATTTCTTAGACTCATGCAGAGGTGAGGGTCACCGATGGGGTGAGACTAGGGGGTGAATGCAACTGTTTTGCACAGTACTCCCTAATTTTAAGCTTAAAGTTTTTCTTAGGCTGTACCAACACGTCCTTTATACTACAATGGCTGTGTCACAGTGCCTGCCCATGTTAGGGAAATGTTAACTACTATAAGAAATATGTCCCCAAACTACAATGACTCAAACACTATAGAACTTTATTTCCTGCTCATGGGACGAAGGAGGATGTTCCTGTCACCGGAGGGCTCTGCTCTGTGCACTCATTCAGAGGTCCAGGCTGACAGCAGCTCTCTGACTTTCTCTTCCTAGCAACCCTGGGGGGTCAGCATCCCAGTCAACTGGTAGGGACGTAACCATAGAATAGCACTCAGGGGAGGTGATGGGCCTGGCCTGGAAGGGGAATACTTTACTTCTGCTCACTTTGTACCAGCTAGAACCTCATTACCTCACCTAACTGCAAGGGAGGCTGGGAAATGTAGACTGTTTCCCAGGAAGGGGAGGAAATACATTTAGTAAAGAGCTAGCAGTGTCTGCCACGTGTGACCATCGCATGTGCCCTTGACTTGTAGTAGCCAGGTGTTACTGAGGCATGATGTTGAATACCACAAACTGCTATTTGTGGTTTGATGTAAGCATTTTACTTGGATGTGTTGGCAGAACTGATCAAAATAGCCGCTCAGATTGCCAGGTAATGTGCATGGTAGAGGTCCCGAGCATCTCCCACAACGTATGGTAAGTGCTGAAGTAGAATCACATTTCAACAAGACTCAAATGAGAATGTAGTTGCCACCCGTGGAAAGTCAGTCAAGGTCACGGCAGAGGCGATGCTTAGTTTAAGTCGAAAAGGGTGGAACTGGGACTTCATACAGGAGACCAGTTGAAGCAAGATCATCCCAGGCAGGAGGAGCAGCCTGACACGTTGGAGGCACAGCCAGGAGTTTAGCAGTGGGGTCGTGTGGGAGTTTGGAGGCCCAGCCGGAGAACGATGGTGCTGGAGAGGGTGGCCGGAGCCCCCTTGCGCACAGACAGTGAGACGCGTGGGGGAGTTTGGACTTGTGTCTCTAAGGAGTGAGGACACATCAACTCATATTAAGCAAGAAAGAAATGCATGTTCGCATAATGAGAAATGGGTTGGGAGGCAAACCTGAAGGTAGGTCAGTTAGGGTATTTCAATAGCCCAAGGAAGAACTGATGAGAACCTAAACCAAGGCTGTGGGAAAGGAGGGGAGAGCATGAATGTCGGGGGTGTTCGGGGGGAGCCTTGACGAGACTTGCTGACTGTTTGCACAGGGGTGCGGGAGGGTTGGATGCCTATGGACGGTGATGTGGGATGAGGGAGGCAGGTAGCAGAGAGCAGGAAATGTAGGTCGTATTTAGTAATTTAGTCGTATTTCGTCGTGTGAAATCAGACATTTAGCAATGCTGGTGATACTTAGACTCACTGTGGCAAGGTTCATGTGGAATTTCCTTCTGGAAGGTCAGAAGAGAAGGTTGTTGCAGAAGACAGGAAAGAGACTTATTTAAAAGGAAGGAGGCTTATTTAAAAGGTGGAGTGTCAACAGCAGCAAACACTGCTGAGCCGTCGAGTAAGATGACAGCGGCTTCAGAAGGCCCTGGTCGTCTTGGCCAAATCAGAGATTTAAATCTGGATCACAATAAGTGGCACCTCAGATCAGGTTTCTGAGAAGCAGTGTCTCAGATGTCTTCTGAAAGTGACGTATAAAGGTGTGCATGTCTGGAAAAACCTGTAAGGGAGAGAGTGAAGCCGATGAGGAAGGGAAAGAGCTGGTTAAGCCTTGGCCCCTTATGGCAAAGGAGACAGCCTCTCCTGCCCTTATCCCAGTCGGCCAGTGGCTGTGGGCCTTCCCTGGGGCGTCACTTCCCTGGGCAAAGTGGCCTCCCTCAGTGGAGGGCAATTCTCTCAAAGAGGGACAGCCGGCCACTGTTAGCAGCTGAAGCAGCAGCTGGGGGATGGATAGGCCCACCCAGTAAAGGGAGATGCGGGGAGTGTGGATGTGTGTGCGGGACAGGACACACAGTCCTCATCGTGGCAGTTGGGCCCAGCTCTATCGGGGGAGATTATTTGGAAAAACGGGGGAGGGGGTAAACTTGAGGTCAGAAGGGTTTAAGTAATCCCCACCTTGCCTGATATCTTGATTACATGAGAAATAGAGATGCCTGATAGTGCTGGGTAGAAAGAAGCCTGCTGGATTTGAAATCATAGGTGTTGTGATTATTGATTCCAATAATAACTGAAACCCCTTAATAACGCTCCCTGAGATAGTATGAAAACTGAGCTGCTTAAAGATTGAAAAAACTCGTGAGCGCCTGCAACCGTGAGTACACGGTAGAAATTGAAACCATCTACTACTATAAGATATGTGCTTAAATATCAGTATATAGATAAATGTATGTACATATATTGATACATATAGAGAGGAGGAGCTCCCATAGTAAGTTCCGTGGCATCTTGGCCCATTAAGAAAAACAGGTTTCTGCGGTTAAATACATTTGGGAAACACTGCATGTTAACACCACTGTGACCTTGACAGTGCATATCATCAGCACATTAAGGCCTCTGAGAAGTCAGTAACCTCCTGCTGTTGTTGATCACAATGCTTCTCAAGTTTGTTTAGCAATGTGATCTTTTTTCTTTTTCACCTACCACTTATTAACAATCCATGTGAATGAATCCACGTATTTAAACGCTCTGGGAAACACAAACCGAACTGTACAACATCTAGAATGGTAACATTTTAGACTATCTAACACTGCTTTTGCTTCCGGGAACCCTGTCTGGGAAGGGCCTCTGTGCTTTCCCCCTCTGTGTTTGTGCTGAGCCCCTCCCCTCCCCCTGTCTAGCCAAATCCATCCTTTATTTGAGGCTCATCTTATATCCTCATTCTCTCAAGTTTTCCTTGGTATCTCCCCCCAGGGTGTGGAAATCACATCCTCTGAACGCTTATATTATGTAGATTTCTGAGTTCAACCCAGACCTACTGGATCTCTGAGCATGTGGTTTGGAACTGTTTTGTTTGATTTTCAAGGTCTCCAGTGATTCTAATGCAGCTAGACTGGCACAGGATTACAGGCCAACATTTTATGTGAATGGAAGGATGGTGGATGGATGGATGGGTGGATATACATACCTGGTCCTTCCAGTTGAACCATTTGAAGTCTTATCTTGATGTCCGTATTAAATATTCATGACTCATTGAGAATATAAGCCTTGGAACTATGGTATTGTTCTACTGAAAAAAAACTTTTAAACATGCTGAGAATCAGTATTGTATATGCTCCTGCCTCAAAGAAACACCTTAATTCTACATACATCATATAAAAGTCTTGCCGGTTGAGAAGCTAAAATGTTTTCATTACACGTTCCATACTCTTGGAAGCATCCCTCTAAGGAAGCCAACACATATTATACTTTTTTATAGATGAGGAAACTGAGATGCCGGAGGTTAAGAGAGAACTCCAAGCCTGTCCCTCTCTCTAGCCTACAAGAGCTGGGGTTAGGGCCCAGGCCAGGCCTTTGCTCTTTACCCCTCTTCCAGTGATTCTTAAAGTGTGATCCATGCACTACCAGCAAGCAGAAGAATCACTTGTTAAAAATGTGAACTCCAGGGTCCCTCTCTGGGGGTGGGGCCTGGGATTCTGCATTTTAATAAGCTCCTCTGTGATTAATGCACATTAATTCTGAAGGATTGTTGTCTTGGAGTAGCACCTCCTTCCTACACAGGTAAGCTGGGATGGGAAAGACAAAAACAAGCCAGTGAAACTTGCATGTCTTATCACAAACCATAGGGAGGGAGGGATACCTCAGTATACATACTGAGTCTAATTCCATTAATATAAATGCTCATATTCCCAAAAAGCCTGGCTCTACTCATAAACCATATTCATTAACAAAAAAAAAGGAAAAGAAAAAGAAAAGTTCCGTGTCAAAGAACTCGATTGGAATCCTCAGTTGGGACTCGCTTCCTTACCAGCAGTGCTCAAAAAGAAAAGAAAAGGAGAAAATCCAAAGTCTGTGTGCATAAAAGTTCCATTCCCCATGGCGGAAGGCTTAATTAAAGTTCTCAGATGTTTCTCTGCAGCTTGGAAGACATTTTTATGAAATTCACATATTACTAGAAGTGGCTCCGACAATTCTCGAGGTCAAAAGCTTTGTAAATGGCCTCGCTGCATCAGGAGCATGCCGCCCTCTTCAGGATTCCTGTCCTGGCTCCTTTCCCTCGAGTCTCGTGGTAGGAAGCACTGACTGCTCCAGGATGGCACTAGAGTGTTTTCCACAGTTACGGTCAAATGACAGAATCTGGAAGAAATGGACTTCCCTGCATTTTCTTTCCTGAGTCTTTTCAGTAAATATGTGTTGAGGGCTTGTTATACTCCAGGTACAGTTGTAAGCACTGAGGATACGGCAGTGAGCAAAACAGAAAAATCCTGAGCTTCATGGAGCCCATATTTCAGTGGGAAAGACAGATCATAAACAAACTAGACAACATCACCGTGGTTCCCAAGGTGAGATCCTGGACCAGCAGCACCTGGGAGATGGAGAAATGCATGTTTTCAAGTTCTAGGCCAGACCCGAATCAGAAATTGGTATAACAAACCCTGCAGGTGAGTGACTTTCATGTACACACAGTTTGAGAACCACTGTGCTCTCGTGTGGGGAGAAGCTATGGAGAAAAAGACAGTGTCCAGAGCAGGTGTTGCTGATACCAGCAGATGTTAAAATAGTGAAGCAGTTACACCCTGGACTCTGGAGCAGCCCAGATTCAAATGCCAGCACTACCACTATGAACTGTGTCACCTCAAGCAGGTCACTTAACCTCTCTGTACCTTGGTTCTCCTACTGAACAATGGAGCTACTAATAGTACCTATGCAACAGGGCTGGGGGGATGAAAGGAATTGATGAATATGAAAGTGCTCAGATCCTGATACATAGCAAATAATATCCTCATGGGGAGACAGTTCTCTGGGGTTTCTTTTTTTTTTTTTTTTTTTTTGCTGTACGTGGAGCCTCTCACTGTCGCGGCCTCTCCTGCTGCGGAGCACAGGTTCCGGACGCACAGGCTCAGCGGCCATGGCTCATGGACCCAGCTGCTCCGCGGCATGTGGGATCTTCCCGGACCAGGGCACGAACCCGTGTCCCCTGCATTGGCAGGTGGACTCTCAACCACTGCACCACCAGGGAAGCCCTCTCTGGGGTTTCTTGCATTACTCACATCTTGCAAGCAAGGCAGAACTACCCTTTTGTTGCAAACTATCTTTGCGAGGATGTTTGTGTATAAACAGCCTTGGAAGATTGAGATAGTGTCTCCCTCTGGATCGAAGGCCATGCTTACTGTCCAGTATGGTAAAGAACGTCTTCCTTTGGAGCTAAGGCAGCCATGCCTGTTCCCATTATAAAGATCTGGAGCAGGTGTCATCTGGCCCTCTTAGTATCACACTATTGGAATCAGTGCAAAATGTGCTGAGACAATGGCTACTGCTTGTGAGTAATAAATTGTCCTTTGTCTCTGATCCAGGAGTCTAGTATCCCCTACCAGCATTCATGAAACAGTGGCAGGCTGACTTGCTGACTTTAAGTAGGGCGAGATCTCAGCCCCTTCATAGTTCTTGATGATACTTGTATGAATGTTTGGGTGTGTGTTAGTATTACTGTTATTACTCCCCACATGTGCCAAATTTCTGGAAGAAGCAAAAATACAACTGGTGACTCCAGCCTTCAGAGAGCTTCCTAATGACCCAAAGAGGTTAAATATCCGTATAAAGATGACAAGAAAGACAGTAAAATGGGTTTGAATCTAGGCTCTGGACTCTCACTCTCTATGGGAACTCTCTAAGCCTCAATATCTTATTTGTCAAGTGGCATTAGTAATAACGCTTACCTTGTGAACTTGCTGTGGACATTAAGATAATGCACGTAGAAAGTTTAACCCGAGACCTGGCATTCAGTGAGCACTCAATTACCATTGGCTCATATTACTGTATTAATTTTGTGTGTAAAATATGGTCAGAGCATTTTCTATCCTCTCCCTTGATCTTTCGGGAAGTCAGACCCAATACCATACTGTACTCCAGGCAGAAGCTGCTTTTCAACTACCCAAACCCCAACTCAGTGTATTCCTGGATTCTGCCCCCAGAATTCTCCAAATTAAGCTCCTATAGGTGGGGTGGATAAAGGACTGACTTTAGTCAGAAAGCTCTCAGTTCATATATAATTTGAGTTCATATATAATATGATAATAATTTGAAGTTTATATGGTTGTTTGCAAAGATTTTATTACTGTACATAAAACTCTAGCACATAATATATATTCAACCAATGTTATTCAGCCCCCTTGGCTGCAACAGCATGGTTTAATGGACCATTCCTTTTTCATGACTTCATCCCTAGGACTTTTCACAATGACTAGCACATAGTAGGTGTTCAATAAAAAATTTTGACTGACTGAATGAACCGAAGTACCTGCTAATTAATAAATTCTTATTTTCCCTTCCTTGGAGACATTTTTGCTTTAAAATGTCCTCGGTATATTTTTCTGAAACCAAAAGATTTTTGACAAAGATCCTCAGCTTCCTCTCTGCCACTGGCTTTTAAACTTCTGGAGGCCACAGACAGACCCTCTCTCTGAAAAGACACACATGTGAACATATACACTGTATTCTGATATGATTCCAGTGGTTCTTGGATCTCCTAAACACTTCCTATATAGAGGACCATACTTAAAACTCCTGTTCTAGAGTACCCAGCCCACTAAGATAAGAAGGCCAAGAAATCCCATCCCCTCTGTCTGTCCCAAATCAGCAAGCTAGTATGGACAACCTATAACACAGTGGTTATTTCATCCCTTTAGTCAAGGCCACATAAGACCTACTTCCAATTACTTGTGTTTTAGAAGAGCAAACCTTAAAGCACTTCAGATATTTTGGGTTCCTTAAAATAGATTTGTGGGTTCTGAATAAGCTCAGGGAAATGTTATTGTAAAAATAGTTTCATTCAGTCTTACTGATCATGCTTATCATCCTGAAAAGTCTTAACATACTTTCTATAACTATGTTTCTGCTCTCCCTCCATTCTCTAGTTGTGAGAATACCCAGTGGTCAAAGATTTACCAACCTTCTCTGGGCCCTAGAAAACTGGGCAGTCAACACCCTCCTGGAAGCAGAAAGGAGGACTGGACAGGAGAAGACTTTCTAAAACTAAATCATGTCAAGTGCCTTGTTTGACCTCAAAAAATACTTCACCAGGGTTGGTAATTGATTGACAGGGAAACTCAAAGGGAGAAATGGGGAATGGATGAAAATACTTAAGTAAAACTGCCCAGAGGAAGAACCTGAAAAGTTCAGGCATAGATTTTCTGCAAAGATGAAAGTATAGGCTTTAGCGTACTCAAGAATTAGGCAGCGAGTTTTCTCCTTTTGGAAGCTAAAAAAAAGAATGATCTGCTGCCCAAGACAAAGAAGAAAATGATTTGGGCCCAGAGGGAACTGTCACTCATACCTACACTGTCCAGGGGGCTAGAGAAGGATTATAGCCGCTATTTTGGCTTCTCTAGAGTGAAGCAGCAAAACAATGTCTAGTAGTTGCTAGGCAACCATTAGCTCATCGCTGCCCTTTTCCATTAAACATTATCTCCCTTCTTAGATTGTTTTAATTTATTTTTTTAAACAGGAAAGGTAATGCAACAGAGAATTATCAGTGTGACCTAACAATAAAAATGCATTTGAGGTAAAGGTTTTTGCAAAGGTTAGATCACTCTTGGGTGGGATGTTAAAAATAGTGACCGTTGACTGAAACCTCTTCCCCCAAATATTTCGTCACTTGACCTCATGTTTCCCAATGCCAAAAATAACACTGGAGACATAACAATAATCTCTGAACGTTGTAAAACTTAAGGTCAGACATTTTTACATTGATCCAGTTTGAATAACCCTCTCGGTGCTCTGCTATGACCTACCCCAAGCTAGAGCTTGTCCTATGGCAAGTTTCTCTACCGGAAAAGAATGGTTGTTAGAGGTGGTGAAATGGAGTTCTGGCTCTCATCAGCTTTGCAGACAGCTGAAAGCATATTATTCACAGTATCTGAGCAGAGACAGGGAAATACCTCCTGTTTATGTAAGGAACAATTTCTGGAACATAAAAATGAAAAGTACCTGAAAGGAGACAGTATGAGTCTTTGTTCAGAAACCCATGTGCCTTCAAGTTTTAGAGATACATTTGTGACTTTTACAAGAGGATGAGGCGGTACCCAGCAAAAGGGTATAAAGTCAGGATTAGGGGAGTTACTGGTAGCCTGCCATGCACTACGCACATAGGGTCTTTTTTTTAAATTCCAGTGGGTTCACTGTCTGGCTCAGGGGACCTGCCTGGGAAGGGATTCAGGGAAAGAAGATGGGCTGGTTCCATGGACTGGGGCTCAAACACTTAAAGCCGCACATATAAAGTTAGTTCTCTCACTTCCATACACACCCCAAGATAAGGAGATGAGAACGGGTGTAGGGCCTGGGAGAGTCAAATATGCAAATAACTAGGTTCCAAGCCTGGTTCTCTTGCTCACAAGTTGTGTGACCTTGGGCAACTTTCCTGTGTTCTTTGTTTGTAAGTGAGGGCAATAATATCTACTTCATCAGGGCTGTTATGAGAATTCAACAATATAATGGATGGTAAATGGCAGCCACCATTATTATCATTATTACTTTTTGTTGCTACTAACACCACCTCACTACCAACACTGTTCCTCTACAGTAGAGAAACATGGCTTCACGCTGCCCCTTTCAGATGTCTGTTACTCCTCCAGGCTGCATTTAGTGTTCTAAATGCAACTCCATCTGGACTAAAAGAGTATATACACCATACAATTCCAACTATATGACCTTCTGGAAAAGGCCAAACTTTGGAGACAGTAAAAAAGATCAAGGGTTACCAGGGCTGGGGCTGGGGGGAAGAGGAGAGACAAAAAGGTGGAGCACAGAGGATTTGGGGGGCAGTGAACATACTCTGTATGATGTTACAATGACGGATATATGCCATTATACATTTGAATGTACAACACCGAGAGTGAACCCTAAGGTAAACAGTGGGCTTTGTGTGATTATGATGTGACAATATGGGTTCATCCTTGGTAACAAACGTACCACTCTGTGAGTGATATTGATAAGGGAGGAGACTATGCCTGTGTGGGAACAGGGTATATGAGGTAGCTCTGTACCTCTCAATTTTGTTGTAAACCTAAAACTGCTCTAAAAAAATTTGTCTTTACATTAAAAAAAGAAAAGAATGTAGGTTTCCCTCTTGCAGTCACTTTCCTCTTAAAGTCCAATGTAGGAGAAAGATGTGATCGGAGTCACCCAAATAGATAAAAGTAACTGGGGTAAACGGTGTAAAGGAGTTCTCAATTCCAGGAGAGGCCACGATAAGTGGACATGACTGGGTCAAGATGCAGGAGGACCAGGGAGACTTCCCTGAGGACAGGAGAGTGGAGCTCAGCTCTGAAAAGCTGAGAGCGTGGAAGCATGCTCCACACCGGGAAACAGCCCAAGGTCCTCTGGTGAGGGGGAGGTGACACTCTTAGAGGCTTAAGAGGATTGGGGGTGGATAAGAGAAATCCAGGAGTGGGGAGGTCAGGGGCGAAGCTTCAGGTCAGGAGTAGAATAAGCCCAGGCCAACCACACAGCGTGTTGAAGACCCAAGTACTCCTGCGATCACTAACATTGGTCGAGCCCACTTGCTGTGGAGGCCCAGGGATCTCAGGGGCTGCCAGCTGCAGGGGCCACCCCTGGACCCAGCCTGCCCCTGCTCCCCGTGGCAGCCCCCTCCACCATGGTCTCAGCCTCTGGGACCGTTGCTGGTGGCCCTCTGCCTTTCTGCACATCCATCATCCACTCTTAGGAGCTTCACTTAGTCATAGCCTTTCCCTCTATGGTTGAAGAAGTTTTACTTGGTGCTTTTACACATGCTGTGATCCCCCATTGTCCCAAAGGGGATAATGGTTCTGGAAGAGGCTATAGTGTGTGGGAAAACCATGCTTAGGAATGCAGCAGCTGGACTCCTGGCCGTCCGGAGGAGCTGGCCCTTCCCATCTCAGGACGACTGGACTCCTCACAGCCTCGCCACCCTCCTCCTGGGCTCTTTGGGAGGATGATTGTTCTTTGTCCTTTGGTGCCATGCAGACACACAACACTTTAGGAGAACATCAACAGAGCGCCGGGAAACACCATGCTACAAAATAACCTGCACTGTCATCACGTACGTGTTTTTATGATCATCAGTTATTTAAAAGGATGTACTCTAGGTACCTCCTGAGTGATTACTGGGTGGGCCAAAAGGTTCGTTCGGTTTCTTCCGTAAGATGGCTCCAGTAGCCCTTAGTTGTCTCTAACTTCATTCAAGACAGTTTTGTTAGATTGTATGTGACGGCTGTCATGTCAGCGTGCATTTAAAAAAAGACTTAATCAAAATGGGTGAAGTTTTGTGTAGCCATTTTAATATTGAAGACGGAAGAAAAAAAGCAACATTTTCAGCGTATTATACTTTATTATTTCCAGAAAGGTAAAAACACAACCGAAATGCAAAAAGAGATTTGTGCAGTATATGGAGAAGGTGCTGTGACTGATCGAATGTGTCAAAAGTGGTTTGTGAAGTTTTGCGCTGGAGATTGCTTGCCGGGTGATAGATGCTCCACGGTCAGGTAGACCACTTGAAGTTGATAGCGATCAAATCAAAACAATAATTGAGAACAATCAATGTTATACCACGCGGGAGACAGCCGACATACTCAAAATATCCAAATCAAGCGTTGAAAATCATTTGCACCACCTTGGTTATGTGAATCACTGTGATGTTTGGCTTCCACATAGTTAAGTGAAAAACACCTTCTTGACCGTATTTCCACATGCGATTCTCTACTGAAACATAATGAAAACTTTCTGGTTTTAAAACAAATGGTGACAAACAATGAAAAGTGGATACTGTACAATAATGTGGAACAGAAGAGATCGTGGGACAAGCGAAATGAACCACTAACCACACCAAACGCCGGTCTTCAGTGAAAGGAGGTGATGTTGTGTATATGGTGGGATTGGAAGGGATTCCTCTATTATGAGCTCCTTCCGTTAAACCAAACAATTAATTCCAACAGGTACTGCTCCCAATTAGACCAACTGGAGGCAGCACTCTACAAAAAGCATCCAGAATTAGTCAACAGAAAACGCATAATCTTCCATCAGGATAACGCAAGATCGCATGTTTCTTTGATGACCAGGCGAAAACTGTTACAGCTTGCCTGGGAAGTTCTGATTCATCTGCCATATTCACCAGACATTGCACCTTCAGATTTCCATTTATTCCGGTCTTTACAAAATTCTCTTAATGGAAAAAATTTCAATTCCCTGAAAAACTGTAAAAGGCACCTGGAACAGTTCTTTGCTCAAAAAGATAAAATAGTTTCAGGAAGATGGAATTAAGAAGTTGCCTGAAAAATGGCAGAAGGTAGTGGAACAAAATGGTGAATACGTTATTCAATAAAGTTCTTGGTGAAAATGAAAAATGTGTCTTTTATTTTTATTTAAAAAGCCAAAGGCATTGGGACTTCCCTGGTGGCACAGTGGTTCAGAATCCGCCTGCCAGTGCAGGGGATGTGGGTTCAATCCCTGGTCCGGGAAGATCCCACATGCCGCAGAGCAACTAAGCCCGTGTGCCACAACTACTGAGCCTGTGCTCTAGAGCCTGTGAGCCACAATTACTGAAGCCTGCGTGCCTAGAGCCCATGCTCTTCAACAAGCGAAGCCACCGCAATGAGAAGCCTGTGCACCACAACGAAGAGTAGCCCCTGCTCGCAACAACTAGAGAAGCAAAGAAGCAACGAAGACTCCACGCATCAACGAAGACCCAACGCAGCCATAAATAAATAAATAAATAAATAAATAAATAAATTAAAAAAAAAAAAACAACTGAAGGCACTTTATGACCAACCCAGTATTTTATGAGCATGGTTCAGTTGATGATCCATTAGCAAAATTATTTTAGAATAATATTACACTTGTCAGCAAATATAAAAATTATTAATTTGGTCACTACAGTAAACCACCCAGATCATGGGTATCTATCAAGCCATTTCATTAGAGCTGAGATATTCCTCTGGTTTCAACTTCTAATCAAAAAGTCATTGCTATGAAAAGCATTTAAACACGAATCCCTGTCATTTTTTGGTTTTTTAGAACTTTGATACATTGTCATAATAATCTCATTAAATAATATTTTGTTAGGAAAGGATAAAGCATTTTTGACCAGGGTAATTTGAGGGGGATAATAACCCAAACAATAGGATGGCAATAAATACATCTTGCAGCCTGAGAATTTGGCACTAAAGATCAATATTTAATGTTCATTGCAGCATTATTCACAATAGCCAAAAGATGGAAACAACCCAAATGTCCCTCAACTGATGAATGGATAAGCAAAAGGCCATAGATCCACACAATGGAATATTATTCAGCCATAAAAAGCAACTAAGTACTTATACATGCCACAACGTAGAAGAACCTTGAAAGCATTATGCTAAGTCAAAGGAGCAAGATACAAAAGGCCACATATGATTCCATTCATATGAAATATCCACAAGAGGAAAATCCATGGAGACAGAGAGTAGATTAGTAATTGCCAAGGAGGGAAGGGGGTATGGGGAGTAATTGCTAAGGGACACAGGGTTTCTTTTGGGGGTGATGACAATGTTCTGGATTTAGACAGTGGTGATGGTTGTACAACTCTGTGGATACACTAAAAACCACAGAACTCTATCTAAACTTTAAAATAGTGAAATTCATTTATGTGAATTATATCTCAATTTAGAAAAGAGTAGATACACTGGCAGGCCATAACCATGTTTACATTTACTCAGCTGTTAGTGTTATTGTTTAGACAAATGTTCTGCAGATGTGGTCATGAACCATCTGTACTTTACTGAAGTTAACTGGTCAAACTGCATTTTCCTGGTGCCCCAGTGGAATGGACGCAACAGAATCTGCACTTCTAATAAGCTCTTGGGTAATTTTTTTTGCACAAAAAATGCCTCAGAGGTTAGGATTTTGGTTTTGGGCTTTTAAAAAATCTTTTAATAAACAAGAGATACCATTTGGGCTGTAAGCTCCTAATAGGAAAAACAACTATGAATTGCAGACCAGAGGTATCATTCTGAAATCTCCCCACATCGTCATCCTAGGAATTTCCCTTATCTCCCTCCCATGTTGAGCTCTTATTACCTGCACTCCACATCTTCCTCTTTCTTAATCTCTTGTTTTGGTGGCACTCATCTTCGAGACATTTCTAAGGAAGGGTGCAGAGAAGAAAAATTTTTCTGAGAACTTGCCTGATTGAAATTGCCTTATTCTACCCTGTAATTGAATAATAGACTGAGTTTGAAATTATAAATTGGTATTAATTTTCCTTCTGAATTTTGAAGGCCTTATTCCATTACTTTCTGTCTTCTGGTATTGCTGTTGAGAAATCTGAAGGCATCATGATTCTTGATTCCTTGTGGGTGAACTGCTTTTATTTTTCTTCTTTTTTCATTCTCTCTGGAAGCTTGTAATCTCTTCTCTCTTTCTCCTGTGTTCTGGAAGCTCATGTTGATACGTCTTTGCAAGGTCGTTTTTATTCATTGTCCTGGGCCCTTTCAATTTTACCAACTAATGTCTGTCAATTATGGGGAACTTTCTTAAAATATTTTATTGATATTTTTCCCTTTCTTACAGAAAAAATCCACCTCTCATTCTAGAATCTCTTGTTTTGTTTTTGCTTTCATTCTGTTTTTAAGATAATATTATCATCTTCCAAGTTTTCAATTGAGGGTTTCATTTCTGCTCTATTTAAAATTCTTGGAGCTCTTTTTACAATTCTCAGAATTTCCCTTTTTATAGTAATCTGTTTTTGTTTTATGGTTGCAATATCTTAGGTCTCAGAGGTTTACTTCTAATTGCAAATTATCTGTTTCCACCAAATTGCTTATTTATGTTCATTTGTTTGGTTTTCTTCTTTTTCATTATAATCCTTGGTTGTCTGGTTATATTTAAGAGTGGAGAGATGACATGCTGATTTAAAGCTCTGAGAGCATGAGGGGAGCTCAAACACCACAGCCTTATCTATGGTAGGATGACCTAACTGGGCTGTGATTTAAATGACAGTGTTTAGGTCTTTCAGACCAGTCAAATTCTCCATAGATGCCACCACTTTCTCCTTAAAGGTTGAAGTCTTGGCTACCAGCTTTCTGGGACCTAAATGAGTAAATGGGTGGGCATCTCAACTTCCAGCATGTGTACCTTCCCTCATCACCCTGGCCTGGTATGTTTTCCCTCCCTCTACCATGTCTAATATCTCTCAGTCCAAAGACATCCTGTTCGTCTTCTCCAGGGAGAGGGTGGGGAAGGATATCAGCTTAAAAGCCAATATCCTTGGACTTCCCTGGTGGCGCAGTGGTTGACAGTCCGCCTGCCGATGCAGGGGACACGGGTTCGTGCCTCGGTCTGGGAAGATCCCACATGCCGCGGAGCGGCTGGGCCCGTGAGCCATGGCCACTGAGCCTGCGCGTCCGGAGCCTGTGCTGCGCAACAGGAGAGGCCACAACAGTGAGAGGCCCATGTACCTCAAAAAAAGCCAAATGCTTATAAACAGATTTTCAATCAATCCTCCTTACTTTTCCAACCTCCCTTCACCCCCACGTCTAGAGGTAACTGGAGCCATTAGAATTTCTTACCGTTTGTGCAGTGAGTGGGTCTTGGCTTTTCCCATCAGCCCCTAAGGATCCAGTCATCTCAGGTTTCTTCATTGTTTCCAGCTTCTATTAACTTGGTTGCAAATGACTCTTTTTCTATTTACTGTCCTTGTAGATATGTGCCTTTAAAAGACGGTTTTAGTATTATGGTGGAAGGAATGAAAGTAGATAAGTTCCATCCACCATTTTTGTCCGGAAATCTCTCTTAGTTTTTTAAATCAACTTCACGAAATGTGATATATATATAATAAACTGCACCCGTTTAAAATGTGCAATCCATTAGTTTTAACAGAAGTATATGCCTGTAAAACCTCTACCACAATTAAGATACGAAACATTTCCATTACCCCAGATATTCCTTGTGCTCCATTCGCAGTCCGAGCCTCCTTCTAGTGTCCCAAACAACCACCAGTTTGTTTTTTAGCACTATAAATTAGTTTGCATTTTCTAGAATTTTATATAAATGGGATCATACAATATTTACTGTTTTGGGGCTTCCCTGGTGGCGCAATGGTTAAGAATCTGCCTGCCAATGCAGGGGACATGGGTTTGATCCCTGGTTCGGGAAGATCCCACATGCCGGAGAGCAACTAAGTCCACGCGCCATAACTACTGAGCCTGTGCTCTATAGCCCATGAGCCACAGCTACTGAAGCCAGCGAGCCACAACTACTGAAGGCTGCGTGCCTAGAGCCCGTGCTCCGCAACAAGAGAAGCCACCACAATGAGAAGCCCGTGTGCAGCAATGAAGGCCCAATGCAGCCAAAATAAATAAATAAATTTATTTAAAAAAAATTTACTCTTTTTGTCTGGCTTCTTTTACTCAGTGTAATGATTTTGAGATTCATAAATGTTTTGCACATACAGTTGTTCCTTTGTATTACTAAGTAGTGTTCCATTGTGTGGATATACCATAATTTGTTTAACCATTCTCTGGCTGAAGGGCTTTGTTTCTAGTTTGGGGCTATTGTGACTAAAACTGCTATGAAGTTTGTGCACAAGTCTTTGCATGGAACCCCTCATTCACTTTTAATTTAACTATTTCAATAGCCACATACTGGGTCTTACTGTCCCAACCTTTCCCTGTGCCAGTACAGCCTACACATTGCTTCCAGAACATTCTTCTCAAGGCACAACTCTGATCCTGTCATACCTTTTATGATGTCTCACAGTCTATAATTAAAAGTCAATATTATTTTATTGCCAAGAACATTCACATATCTTTTCACATCACTCATAATCCACCTTTCCTTTGGCCACAGCAAACCCACTCTCATCCAGAAACCCCCTTCACACTCCTGGACTCCTGGACCTTCCCCCTATTCTTCCAGGAGAGCCTCACCCATCACTGTACATGAGTTGCTCTGCAGCTGTTACAAGTATGGAGGATGGGCCATTGCCTTCATGAAATTCAAGTTGGCCGTCTATCCCTCCTTTAATTCTCCATGACCCTTTATATACCTCTCATGGGCTCACAGCACTTCACACGGAGGTGGCGTTCTACCTATTGAGTAAATAAGTGAGTGCATTTATAACTCTGTATGTAGGACATAGTCGACAGGATGCGGTGTATCCTGCATCACGGGGAGATGAAACAAAACATATGAGTTATCCAGGTGACCTAAGTGTAATTAACATTGAAAATAAACATTTTATGGAAATATTTCTCAAATGAGTTACAAATGCCTCTCTCTTCTTAACCAGATTTAACTGAACATAATTGAGACCTTGTAATGGTTCAGAGTAATCACTAGAATCATCATTTATAGATTCGTATGGTGGTGCAGATGTCCACGGGGCAGCTGTGTGTAGAGCTTTCACACCTTCACTAAATGTCCCCATATGGCTGCACTTTTGTACTTTTATTTCCTTTCTCTATTAGGCTGTCATTTCTTGCCACACACTGTCTAGTTGCTGCCTTATGTTACTTGTAATTACCAACCTGATGGCCTGCAGGGTAAAGAAATGGGGTCTGTTCCACTGCATAGACTTATCAATCCTTAAAGATGGCGATCATGTGGTTGTGATAAAATCATCCCAGGCATAGAATAGAGAATGGCTCAGCAGTGAGAGCTGTTTGTTAGTTTACATAGATTATGTCCCCAGCAAAGGAAAGGAGGCCCAGAAAGGAGTGAACTGATGGAGATGACATGATGGTTAGGATGACATGATGGTTAGCTACAGGGCTGAGACCAGAGCCCAAGCTCCCTAACTCTTGTCCCAGGATTCACTTTTTCTGCACAGTATATTTACAGAAAGTAGAGTTACACAATTCTACTCTGGTTTATACCTACATTTTGGGTGACTGAGTTTCTGGAAGCATCACCATTGGATAGGTGTAATTTGACCATGTAAATATTCACCAATATGGGTCTTCCCACCTTCCAATGAACTTTTTGAGATAACAAGATTGAGAACAGGACCAACAGCTGTCAAAGGGGGAAAGGGGCTGTTCCTCAGTCCATCTGTGTCCCTAAAGAGGACAGCTGCTGAATGTGCCAGAGGTTAAGCCATCAAATCGTGTGGGCTCAGCCTCAAGGGCCCCCCATCGGTTCTTCCACATCAGTGTTCAGCTCTGGGTGCATCTTCAGGTAAGAGAGGTAAAAATTCTAGTGAAGCCAAACCGTATAAAGAGCTGTGCGTTCTGTGCAGACACTGCTAGTTGCCTGCCCAGTGTCTAGTGCCATTTCTTTCTTACTTATGCAACCTGATTTTAAATACATCATCTCCCAGCCTTCACTGCAGCCAGGTGGCCATGCGATGCCTTTCTGGCCAACGAATGGACAGGGTAAAACCTCGTCAGAGGAAGGTGTACCAATGTCTGTAGTTTACTTTGAAATGCCTCAAAAATCAATCCTGTGAATTGATGGATGGATAGAGAGCTGGAGAGCTGGAAAGATATATGATAAAGCAAATACGGGAAAATGTTAATGGTGGAACCAACTGCTGGATATACAAATGCTTCCTGTAAAATATTTCCAACTTTGCCATATGTTAGAATTTTGTCTTCAAAATAAAGTGTTGGGAAACAAACCTCCCATGGAGAAGGCTTTTGGTCTTCAGCCTCTCATCTTTCTCCTCCTATATGTGGAAAGTGCCATGGCTATCTTGTGACAGCGATGGCTGGTTTGATGTCTACAGGACCGAGGAGCAGAACGACAGAAGGATGTGGACCCTTGATGAATTCGTTGAGCAGTTACACCAGGAATTTCCTTCTACACCTGTTGCTCCATGGGCCACATAAATCCTCATATGTTTGAGACCGTGTTGGCTGAGTTTTCTGATATACTTGGATACTTTAGAAAATAACACTTGTTTGAAAATTTCAAACACGGAGTGCAGTAGTAGAGGGAGACAGCCCCACACTGCTTTTTCTCCCTGTGCCATTTGCAATGTTTGCAATGCGTATGTTGAAACTTTTCCTCTGTGGTCCAGAGTCTGTGAACCTTGTTCTCTTTACATGGACTTTGACAGCGGTGGCCTGATTCCCAAGGGAGGGCCTGAACTCTTGGGTGGACAATGGCAGCACAGGCTCTTGGGGTCAGAGATGGCCAGATTCCTCATTTTGGAGAAGCAGCCGAGGGGTCATTACTATGGACACGGCTGTGGCTCTGCACGGGGCAAGCCAAAATGGAATGTGAAAACAGAGTTGTGATCCTCCGTCAAGGACTGACCTGGAGCTAGGGATTTCCCAATCAGGGTGTTAACTCGAAATGTGTTAGTGTCCCTGGGGTTCCCCGACGTATTGCCAACATGGGCTAATGTCTAACTTTGAAAGTGAATTCCAAAAGTATGGTCAAATAGCAGAACTCCAACTCCTCTTGTTAAAAACCAAATTACATTAAGAGTTCTAGTTCAGTTATAGACTGATTAAAATATATATATATATATATATATATATATATATATATATATATATTTATTAGATTTCCAGTATATTTTCTAGAAATGGTCCAGCAGAGCATTTCTTCTCTCTCCCAGGCCAGGTAAGTTTTTTCATCTGCCCCTGTCTCAGATCTGTGTCTCTTAAAGCTGGATTCACCCTAAGGGAAAAATACCACTGGCCTTTGATTGTTTCCATGTGGATATGGTCGTCTTGCTTCCTGTTCTAGCAAGTGTTGAAGGTTAATACTCCCATCTTCCAAGTCAGAAGTGGTTCAGAACCCTGTGCATCTCCACTGCTCCTCTCTAGCCCCAAGAAAAGAGCTATTCACATGATGTTTCAGGTCAAGAGCAAGAAAAGGATCTCAGGATTGAAAGGGCTTCTAGGATCTGGTCAGGACTGGCTCTGTTCTGTGCCTGTTGTTACAGCCAGTGAATGTTCTTCCCTTCACTCAGGACTCTTGAACTATTGGTACAGCACCACAGTGTTTGCTGGTGTGTGATCCAGAAGACAGCATCATGTCAGGGCACTGATGCTGTGGGAAATGCAGCAGGACACAGCAATTGTTCTTCCCGTCCTGGGACTATGGGGCCTCCAGAGCAGCCAAGGCCATGGTCTGACTCTATGTAGGTCATGTAGAATGGCTCTGTCCCCCAGTCATGAGGCTCTGGGATGAACCTCTTGGACACTGGTGGGTGTGGGTAGAGAGATTCCATCCAGATCCCCTCGGAATTGGGTGGTCAGACAGTGGAGGGACAGCTGCAGCTTCTAGGTCATGAGTCCCACCACCAGCCTTAGAGATAGCAACCCTGGCCTCCAGGCTAGCAACCCTGGCATCCAGGCATGCAACGGCATCTGATCTGGGGTGGGGGAAGGCCAGGGTGTGAGCGCTCCTTGGGAAAGCCTCCTTGCCCAGGGAAAATTCCCTAATTTACCTGTTACATGCTTCTGATGGCCAACTCACTACCTTTGGCTCAGACCTCACCCTTTTGAGCTCAGACCCTACTATCCTGAGCATTTTCTCTCCACTTTCCTTCTCAATGACAAGGTCCAAGGAATCACAGGGACTTAGCTTCCTCCTACTCATCCTCCAGAACTCAGATTAGATGTCCCTCCCTTGAGAAGCCTTCCCTGACTCAGTGTCCTGACCGGGTGCCCTGTCCTGTGCACCGTGTGGTTCTGCACCACCTCCACATGAGCCTTAGCATATTCCGCTGTCACTCCTTGCTCTGTGTCTGTCTCCCCAACTGGACTGCAAGCATAGTGGGAGCAGAACTGGACCTCTGTAGTAGACTGTATGACCTTGGTCAAGTCACTTCTGTTCTCTGGGCCTCATTCATTTATTACAACTGCTTTTCTGCTGTATCAAGGGCTGAGCTGGGAAGTCACTGAGGTTACAAGATGGGTGACTCAAGGTCTCCAGTCTCAGGTTGCTTTTGTAGGAAGTCTTGAATATAAACAAACAAACAAACAAAGAAAACACAAGCAAGCATGATATTTAAGCTATTTAACCACCAGGAAGGTATGGGCATCCACCACTCGGCACACTCATATGGGGGCATCCCAGCTGAGTGTTGCCCCTCCAAGAAGCATGGCACCAAAAGCCCACGGCCATGGTGTAGATGTGTGCAAGATTCAGTGATGATGGAAAAAGTAGCCCCAAGGTCTCAGTTTCCACATACATAAAATGAGGGCTTAGATTCGAGCAGAGGTCAGCCAGTGCTAGCCTGGCCCGTGGGCCACATTTGACCAACCTGCTGTTTGTGTAAACAAACTTTTATTGAACACAGCCGCGCCCACTTCTTTACCTATTGTCCATAGCTGCTTTCATGCCACAACGGCAGAGTTGAGAGGTTGCAACAGAGCCCGGATGGCCCACAAAACATGAAATATGTACTATCTGGCCTCCTATAGAAAAGTTGGCTGACTCCTGGATTAGATAACGTTGTATTTTTCTCTGTGATTTCCTGAGCAGGTAGAACACACAAGTCGCATTAGATGTGGTTTTCTTTGAAGAACTAGGCCAAAAGTCTGTGTGTCCCAAGCAGACAGTGAATGCCATTCCCTGGGATGATGGCGAGTGGAGACCAAATCCTTGGGATACAGAATGTAGGCTGAGCTCTGTCCTCCAGGGAAATTATTTTTCTTCTGTACAAAAAATTCTGCCCATTGCCATAATGAAGCCCATTAGGGAGTTGCTCATTGTACCAGTTGGGGAGCACGTATTTGCAATTAAAAACAATGAAGCTTCCAGGAAGTCACAGTCAAGAAATGTGCTCAGACATGTAAGAGCTGATCCACATGCAGACAGAAGGGTCTAATGGGCTTGGTTGGACTGGCTTGGAAATCAACACTGCATGGTTTTTCCTTGCAGACTCCAAGAGAAAGAATCAGTAGGTTGGAACCAGGTTGGCTCCATGAGAGGCTGTGGTAATAGCAGGCTTGAGCAATTCTGGGAGGATGGGATGAAACCCCAAGCAAGGAGAGAGACTGGTGGAGCTCAGCTGGGCTGCTCTTCACTAATGTCTTCCCCTTGATACCCTTCCTTCTCTCATACCATCCCTTTTCAGTCTTTTCTGTTGAATCCTTAAAGGCAGACCCCAAGTCAAGAAATCTCTTGTTTATCTTTGAACCACTGTGGGTGATTGAATTATTGGCCCCAATTCCTTACCCTTCCCTGCATTCACCCTTTCCTAGTGATTTTGTAGCTCTCCCACCATCTCCAAGGACAGAGTGGGGAAATATAGTTTCATGCTCCTTGAATTTTGGGTTGGCCATGTGACCCGTTTTTGTTATATATGGGTGAGAGGACAGTGTGATAGCTCTGATCCTGAGCTTGTGTTCCTCTGTGTTGTTTGGTACCTCTACCATCACTATAAGAAAAACATGCCTACATTAGGCAGGAGGTCAAAGGAGGATGAGAGACGTATGGAGTGGGGTTGCTCTAACCAACCAACAGTCCTCCAATGAGAGCTGCCGAGATGTCTGAAGCAGAGGCCTCAGCTGAGCCCAGCCTAGATCAGCCAAATCCAAGTAGATCCACAGATGTGAGCAATTATAAATCATTGATACTTTAAGCCACGGAAAGTTGGGTGGTTTGTTACACAGCAGAACTAACTGATACCAACCTCCCACAAGCTCTGGAAGAAAGGGTCTATCAGAAAGCAAGAGAGCTGTTAAATGAAGGGTCAGGACAAATCCACCTACTGTGTTAGAAGCAAACATGGATAACAGCTAAAATGGATAGAGCCTTTCTTTATTCCTGGGTAAGAAAGGAGGAGGGGGAGGAGCAGCAGGAGGAGGAGGAAGGAAGAAAGAAAAGAGGAAGGAGGGGAGGAAAGAAGGAAGAAAGGAAGAGAGAATTTGGGGCAGTTGATTGAGAAAAAAGAAAAAGACAGGGCTATAGCTTAAAAAAAAAAAACAGTAGGGAACATTGCCTGAAGATGCAGAAGATAATTCTTTTGAAAAACATTTACCTAAGGAAACAAAGCTTTTAGATAGCTTCTGCTTGATACTTGTAATACAATTGGAGAAAATATGGACTTTTGAGGATAAGAAATTAAGTGTAAGATAAGACAACAGTATTAGCCATATGCACTCTCTTGGATCACTTACTCAGGTTAGCTTGCCAACTGCCATGCTGTGAGGACACTCAAGTAGCCCTATAGGGAGGTCCATGTAGGGAGGAGCTGAGACCTCCCGCAAACAGTCAGCATTAATTTGTCAGCCATGTGCATAAGCCACTTTGGAAGTGGATCCTGCAGCCTTCATATGATGGCTGTTGGAAGAGAGTGCAAGGTGGAAGGTGCAATGATGTTTACAACCTGCCCTCAGAAGTCACACTCCATCATTTCCTCAATGTTCTAGTGGTTGCATCCCCATTCAATGTGCAGGGAACCATGCAAAAACATGAATGCCAGGAGACCATCTTAGAGGCTTTGGGGACCATCTTGGAGGCTGACTACTACACTCAGCGTATGAGATACTTGCCTAGTGGAAGAATTTTTTCAGTAAACAATAATTGCTAACATTTATCCTGCCTTGCTATGTTATAGACACTGCTGAAAGTGCTTTACATGTATTTAAACTTCCCAACAACCCTATGAGGTAGGTGCTAGTACACTCATTTTATAGACCAGGAAACTGAGGTAGTAAGAGTTTAAGTAATTTGCCCAATGTCATTCACTTAGTATGGAGAAAAGCCAGAATTGAAACTCAGGCAGCCTGGCTTCAGCAGCCACACTTGTAAGCACTGTATTATCCTGCCCCTTGATCACACTAAATTCTGCCACCACGGCTTTTTGCAATTGTTTTGTGGGAGTGGGTGTGGAAATATGAAGAATAGGAGGAAGCTAAAGAGGTGGGGGCAATTTGTTTGCTACTGTGCTCAGAATAGCAATTCCAGAATCCAGAAGCTTCTGCCCTACTGGAATGATCCTGATCTACACAGTGACCTACTCTGCACAACATGTGGATGACAGTTGGCTCCCTGTTTCCCATCACTGCTTGAGATCATCCTCAGGATGCTTGCTGATGGGGTGTATATGCCACAACCAAGCTACCCAAGCATCTTCACACCTCCCTAGAAAAGAATACAATTAACTTTCCTTTTAAATAAACTTCCCAAGCCAGTCTATTAACAGTTATCTGCTCTCTGCTGCCAGGGAATGCAGACGGGTGGGGAGCATCTCACTCACTTGTTTGAGGAGTGTTGGGTAGTAAATTATGAACGAAAATTCAACCTGCTTAGAATAGCCCTCCCTGTACATTTGACCCCAGGAGAATGTGGTGAATTTGCACCAGAAGAAAGCAACTGGATTTCCCAGGAACAGCCTGGGGCTGCCTCTGTGGCCCCCAAAGTGGAGATGGGCTGGGGTAGACCAGTTGTATATTGAGACACAGTTGAGGTTCTGCACAAGGCCACCTGCAAGGTCAGGCCACGTCCTGGGGCTTCAGTCATGTCTCAGAAGATGCTGCAGTGCCAGCCTTGGAGAGGGAAACCAACAGGGTTTGTCACAAAGAAACAGAGAGTGTGACTCAGAGCAGGGTGGTGGGTATGAGAGAATAGCCTGCAGAGGACAGTGAATGGGTGCGCTGCCATTTTTGCTGCTCTAACTTCATACTCCTTCTTTTCTTTCTTTCTCTTTGGCTCGGGAGATGACTTAACATGTGGCTCACAGCTGACTCTTTGCAGGGATCTCAGATAAACGATGAGAAGAAAAATAATACCTGAGCACCTTTGTACTCTTCATTCTGTGTGGATTGAAGACAGAGCCAGATGGACTGCCCCACCTCCTTTATTTATGGAAAGCTTCACTCGCTTTTCAACAGGAAGAGTGAGTGAGGGAGGGACACTGGGGTTATGTGTTCAGGGACAGGAAACAGTAGGTATGAGCAAGAGACCCTGGTAAGCCATTGAATATGGACGTGGTCACTGGGGCCCACCTCCCTCTTCCAAAAGCCCTTGGCTTGTGGTCCAACCAAGGACCGCTAGAGATCATAATAAGAAGAAGCACTCATATAGTGCTTACACTGAGCCAGGCACTCTTCTAAATGCTATATGTAGCAACCTCTTGCTGTAGGTGCACTCTTACTCCCATTTCACAGATAAGAGAAGTGAGGCACAGAGAGATTAAGTAACCTGCCCAAGTTTATCCAGGTGTAAATGGCAGAGCCAGGAATGCAGACCCAGGCAGTTCAGAGCCCATGTTCATGACCACCATTCTGTATTGCTTTGCAAAGTACAAGAATCCTCGGGGCTATCTGACCCAGGTTTCCCAAACATCGCTCACTCCTAAACTACACACATTATTTTGCAACATCTGTGTCCCGCTTATAATGTTATTTACCTAACATTTTTCTCTGAATAAATCACTATGTTTAATTAAACCCATTTATTTTGAAAGGAATCTTGATATTCCTATTAAAGATGAAAAATCAGCATCCTTTGCCGTAAGTAGAAAGAAAATGTAAACATAAATTCAGTGAAAATAGTGTTACTGAATGTTAACTGGGTACTGCTGCCCGCCTGAATTGAGGGATGGAGAGAGAAGGGAAGGGGGGAGGGTCATGCTCACAGATCTTGCCTCAGCAGATGCTCTGTTCTCTCAGGGAACCGCCTAGCTTCCCCCCCCCACTCTGAGAAAGCTAGTCTAGAACACCTCTCTTCTTATAGCTGAGGAAACAGAGGCTCAGAGAGGGGAACTGCTGTGCCTTCTCGCACATTGGTGGCCGAGCCCAGGCCAGCACTCTCGACCCCCGATTCCCCAGCACCTCGGCCCCTACACCTATTTCTAGAAACGTTTCACATAGGCTGCACCTACCAGGTTCATTCCTGAGTGAATTCTGGCAATTTACGTTTTGACTGGAGCTAAGCTGGTCCTCCAGTTCCCATATTTCTGGAGGAATTCCAAGCCTCTGCTGTTGTAGCTGTCATTGTCCATTCTGGAGATAGCCCCAGGCCACGTGTGAACTCAGGACCCCTTGACCTAGTGGGGTCTGCCTGTCACTGTGGTGTGGGTCAGTCACTTAGTTTCTTTCCATCTGCCAACCCATCTAGAGGTTGCTGCTAATAGCATTTTCTCCATGTACTTCATAGGGCTGTTGTTAGAATCCAAGTGAGGTCATAGATTGGAAAATGCTCTGGTGAAAAACGCTGCTCTAAACAAGCACGCTCGTATTCACCCCAACACTCACTTATCTGGCATCCACAAGTGATAAGAGCCATGAAGGAAGGGAAAAAGCATTTGAACAGACAAAAAGATATCTCAAAGTTGACTCATGCATTCGTGGGGCATCTACTTATCCTACAGCACAAGGTGCCAGTGCTAGGAGGGTATGAAAGAACACAGACAGGGTACCACGTGGCCCCAGCTTGAAGAGATTCACAGTGTAAAAGTCAAAGGGACACCCAGTGCACTAAAGTGATGGGGTTCTTTGCGATACAGACAGACCCTTACCCTGGGCACCACCAATCTTCCGTAGACCCAAGTCTAACAGGTTTGTTCATCTGTTTTCCTAAATCACATGACTTCAGATCTAACAGATGAAAAGGAGGCAGGTACTAATTTCTGGGGCAGGGAAAGATTGATTTTGATGTAGAAGGGGGGCTGACCTGGAGGAAAGAGATAAGGAAACTCAGAGTCAGGTATTTATACAATGAAGCCTGAGGTCTCTTAGTAGAGGAGCTCAAAACCTTACACTGACCCTGAGGTTTGTTGTTTTGTATAGTTATGAATAACCCAATATTCATAATCTCCTCCTGAATTGAGGGCTTTGTTTTTGCTGTTGCCTCTACCTGGAATGCTCTTCCCCAGACCTCTGCTGGCCTGACTCTTCAACTGCTTCATGTCTCTGTGCAATGTCCCCAACTTCAGCGACACCCACCCTAGCAACTCTATTCTCAGTTATTTCCCATCCTGGCTCCTAGAACTTTCCCATAGTACTCATCAGCTTTGGACATACTGCTTGTCATCTATCTATCTACCTACCTATCATCTATCTATCTACCTACCTATTATCTATCTATGAATTTATCATCTACCTATTTATTATCTACCAATTATCTATCTGTCTATCTACCTACCTATTATCTATCTACCTATCTATCTATATCTATTATCTATCTACCAATTATCTATCTATCTATCTGTCTGTCTGTCTATCTATCTATCCATCCTCACTTTATCTATCTTCTATCAATTATCTATCTATCTACCTGCCTTTCAATCTGTCAGTCATCTTTCTATCTTGTATTATAGCTTTTGTTTGACTACTCGCTTTGGAATATAAGTTCCATGAGTGCCAGAGTGTTTGTTTTTTTTTCCCAATAGAGCCCGTGGCCAGAGCATGTATTAGACACTCAGTAAATTTCTGTTGGTTAACCTCCAACTCTGAGTCATTAAGGAAAGGTCAAATTGTTAGTATATTTTAAAAAGAGAGCTCTTGGTAGCTGCTTTCACTCTCATCATCTGCCACATTATAGGGTGTCAATGTGCACACTGTATTCATTCCAGGAGAGTGGACCCCATCTTCCTCAGCTTTATATCCAGCCTGGAGCCAGGGTCAACACAGAGAAGCCACCTCCCTTCTCCAGCCCCACCCCCTCTCATGGGCTTCCCATGATGACTTCCCTGAAAGAGCTTCTGCAGAGAAACAGGTTTATTTTATTTTATTTTATTTTTTGCCATTTGCCCAATTTTCTTCACAATTTCCTTATTTCTTACTAGTCTTTAAAGAGTCATTTAGGAGATAAGTAACCAGGATCCTTATGAAATACCTGACATAAAGAGAGAGAAAATACAGTAAATTATTGCAATTTACTCATCTATCCTCAGCCACTTAAAGAAAAAAAAAAACTATAAAAGGCAAAAGTTTCAAATTAGCAACCAAAAATGCCCCACTTAACTTAAGTACTTTTTAGGCTACCTTTGTCATAGCAACTTGAAGCCCATCTTGGTGGTCACTGCGACCAATTCTATTGAAGCTAAAAATTACCTTAACTGTGTGCATATGCTTGGCCAGCACAGTAAAGTCTGCGTTACAGAAAATTAAAACTTTATAAATCAGTGAAATTACTTTTACTGGAGCAAAAGAAACCTCTCAAATCTAAGTGTTTTTCTTCTAAAAAAAAGCATAATTTGTCAGACATTAAAATAACAAAAGGGCTTTGAGAAAGGATTATGGGTTTCTGATGTTTCACCACTAGAATAGATTTACTTTATATCCGACTGATGTTGTAATCTTGCATTCTGAGGTAATGTTTTAGCTCTTTCTCTTCCCATAAATAAAGATTTCAATGATAGCACTTCATTCCTTCTCTAGAGCATTCCTTTGGATTTTTTTCCTCTCAGACTTGTAAACCATTTCACCAGGAAGGAGTACAAATTGGATGCAGGACTTCTGTCGGGGGCAGGGAACTCATTACCAGAGGTTTTCATTGCTAGGAGCTTAAAATGGAAAATGTTTAAAGTCTGGAGAGTTTGAATGGAAATGCTTTGCATCAGATGCTTTTGCTAACCACGAAGAGGAGGAGAAACTCTGCTTTTGAAACGGAGAGTTCAAAGTTCTCGTCTTAAACCCAAAGGCGCCTGGCCCTGGGATTTCTCTGAGCCTGAGACTGTCGATGATGAATACGAACTCAGGTAATTCTGATTTCAGAAAGAAAGCGCCTGTTTACAGCACTGACCCGCCGATTGCATGTGTCTCCTTTCCCTGTTGCAACCTACAACTCTCTCCGGACAGTATAGATTTAATTAGGGTGAAATCCCTTTAAAAATTCACATACATATCCCTTCCCCTATAAAGCAAACGCAGAAACTACCCAGGCTTTGAATATCTTTTGAAACTGAACAACTGTATGTAAATAAAGGGCTGTTGTTTACCAACAAGAGGACAAAAACCCGGGCACCCCTTCAGTTCCAGGCCACTGCAGGACACCTCTCCCGGGCAGCTTCATACTTATTAGCGTGATTGCCAACTTTGGTTTGTTATTCACAAATTCACCCTGAGCCCGGCCTTTGAATGCAAAGAAGAAATGGTGTTTATGTTCCAGATTTTTTGCTTTATTCTCAGGACTGAAGTAAATGATGAAGTATTTTCTGCCTCAGCAGAGCCAGCAGGGAAGAAACGCATGGTGTAATTACCTTAAACAAGCAGGCAATGGAAATTGCTTCTGGAGCTGCCTGCTAGGAGCCCCGGGGAAAAGTGGGGGACACCGGATGTCCGTCTACACTCAGACTTCCACGTGTCTACTTACATGGGGACTTTAGTCTTTCCCCTTTAGGAGGGACCCATGATGTATACCTTCAAAGGTGGCCTGTGCCCAATTTAGAGACAGAAATGCTCTCTCCAGCCAGTAAAACACATACTATTAATTGGGTATTACTTTGATTTTTCTGAAAGATGAAAATTGATGAACATGTTTAAAAGTTTTTAAAGAAAAATCATTGTAGTCAAGCCACACAAAATGACAGGAGCAAATCTAAACTTTATTAAAAATAATCTATTAAAGGGGCATCACTTATGATAAACACTTATGGATCTGAAACAAAGATAGCTTCAGACAAAGATTTTGATCGGGACAAATCAATCAATACAATCAATATGTACTTTATCAAAAGTACAAATGGTATTCAGTGTTTGACCTTAAATAATCTCCAACTCTGATATCTGGTTTGGGATCTGGTTCCAATATAATCATCTTCCTTCATAATCACTAAAAAGAGCCTATCAACTATGTCTCTGTTTTAAGCAATTGGGGTTATCACTGGGGTTTAGGCTTAAAAGCAATATTTTTATTAAACAGTCTTCAGAGCTTCTCTACCAAATAATGATGCCTGATTGTCCTTGCAGAGGTCTGGGGAGGGCGGTAACTACTGCAAAGGCTTGGGCAGTGCCCCCTCACCCCCGCCCCCATCCCTGGGGAGCAGGGTTGCGGGGGGGGGCGGGGGGGGCGGCGGTGGAGCCTGTCTCCTGGCTCCCCTCCCTGTTTCTCTCTCTGGAAAGGGCGGGCAGATTTCTTTCTCCTAACTTCTATACTTCTCCTAAGTGTGTGCGGTGTTCCTTCTACTACTAAGTAATGTGAGAATAGAGAATCAAAGAGGGTTTTTGAAGGGGGACAGATTAATCCCCTCGGATATGCCTGGAGGCAGGCAAGATATCTTCTGTTTTGTTTTGCAAAATTCTGCAATTAGATGTGCAAAACTTCCATTTTTAGTAAAGATTTTGTTGACAAATTTCATCCACTTCAGAGAAAGACACACACACACACACACACACACACACCCTATTTCCAGGAAACGATTTTGAAGAGAATGTATTTTTGGACAACTGAAAGATTCCTGTGCCACCTCCCCTACCTGGCGGAGTGCCCTGGTCTTCAACGTAGAGGGTGAGCCTGGAAACTCCTCAGGGTGGACACTGCTTTAAACACAGAACTTGGACATCCCCTTCTTCATTTCAGCCCTAAAATGACCCTGGCAGGTGTCATTATTGCCCCCATTTTACAGATGAAGAAACTAAGGCTCAGAGCAGTTAAGTGATTTACTCAGGTCACACAGAGAGTAAGTGTTGGAGACAAGATTCAAACCCAAATGGCTTTACTACAAATCCCAACCTCTTTCCTCTGGGTTCTCCTGACATCCTGCAGGTTTCATGGAAAAGAAAATGCAAGTTGGACATGTAATGCCACTTCAAGCTTAATTGTAACCCTGATGAAAAGAAGTCTGTGTCTCTCTTGTAACTCAAAGATCGATATGTGAAATGGAAGATAATTACAGGTCATGACTTAAATATTTAGTTTCTGCTTAATGTGCACAGAATTCAGATATTAGTTTCTCATAAATCAGTGCCCTTCAATTTATGCTCCTGGTCACAAATAAACCCTGGAGGTGAGCTGTAATCAGTCAGGCTAAATACGCTGTCCCTTGAAGTACTTTTCCCCTTCATGTGAAGAAAGGGACTTACTTCTTGAAATGTCACTGACACCAGAACATCTTTTCCCCTCCCTCCACTACCAGTTCAGAAATTGGTGCCCACACTTTCCTTTTCTAATGTTGTTTCTGAGGGTCAGTTCTTTACATCATTTGGCCAGGCTGCATAAAACAGCATCAAGTTGTGCTTTCTCTTTTTAAAGCCTCCAGGGGAAGGGAGGGGAGTGGACATGTCCTGGGCTCCTGCCCCACGCCCACGTTGTGAGCTGAGTTACGGCACTTGGTCTCCCCAACAGCGCTTGGTAGGATGAATTGTGATTCCTGTTTCCTGGATGCACAAACTGGTCTCCAGGAAGTTGAGAAGCTCATGTGCCGAGGACACTGAATGAATGAACTGCTGTGCCCTTCCAGCCTCCCTACCATCTCCCTAACAGGTCAGGAAATTTACATCTTGATGCAGAATGTCCTTGCCAGAGCCGCCTGTCACAATCCTGGAGGATAGGCACTGCGTACAGTCACAAATCCCTTCCTCAAGCCCATTTTGAAGGTGGGACATCTGTGAGAAGGTGAATGATTTATCCAAGGTCTCCCTACATTTACTTAGTGGTGGAGTCTGGATTCAAACTGGGGTCCTTTTATTCCTCATTCTAAGCTCTTGACACTTAAAACCATATTTCTGTCAGTATCACTTACATTAATTAAAGTAGAATAGGTTAAAGAATAACAAGATTATGGCTGAAGATGAGGGCTATTTCACCTCTGAATCCAGTACAAGCCTATGAGAAGGAAGGTGTCTTCAGAGCTTCATCGAATGCTAGACATTTAGTGTTAATTCCTTACTGATCAATGCATCAGGGTTCTTCTCACCCCAAGCATCCTGGTGAACACTGACTGTGTCCCCACTTGCAGCCCCTAAGTTCCCCATGACTGTTAGGGCTTTATATATTTCTTGAAGTCACATAATTAGGCTTAAATCACTAGTCCTCAGGGGTTTAGCTTGTGCATGGCTAACACGAAAGAGGAAGCTGACAGGATATTTAGCCAAGAACAGAACACTTTTCCGGGACTAAGATGTTATAACCTCGGCCAAGCCTGGACCTCAGAGGCCGCCTGGACAGCAGTGGACCAGAGCATTTATATTGTCCAACCACTGCTCTCTGCCACGCCTAGTTTGAAGAGAGAACAGGCAAATGCAAGAAGATGGGGTAGGGGCCTGGCTGTCCCAGGGACCATGCCTCAGGGCACTTGTGCCCCAGTCAGGCTCCCACAGGTTGCTGGCACTAGTGGCCAGGATGGAGCTTGCAGGACTGTGAGGTGATCCAAGTTTCTGTTTTATGCCCCCCTTCGTGGGTCTTCTCAGAGCTCACTGGGGTCCCCGTAATTGGCTGCCTGGCCATACTCCAGCTCTTTGGTAGCTTATTATTTTTATTAGCTGTGTATTTTGAATATACAGCTTAAAGAATACTAGGCTTAAAATTGTGTAAAGAGCTCTGATCCATGCTACAACACTGGATGAACCTTGAAAACATTATGCTAAGTGAAAGAAGCCAGACACAAAAGACCACACATTGTATAACTCCATTAATATGAAATGTCCAGAACAGGCAAATCTATAGAGACAGAAAGTAGATTAGAGGTTTCCAGGGGCTGCGGGGAGAGGTGAAGGGGAGTGACTACTTAATGGGTCCAGGGTTTCCTTTTGGGGCGATGAAAATGTTCTGGAACTGGATAGGGGTAATGGCTGCACAACATTGTGACCGTACTAAACAACACTCAACTGTATACTTTAAAATGATAAATTTCATGTGTATTTTGCCACAGTTTAAAAAAATTGGGTAAAGCAGCAGTCCCCAACCTTTTTGGCACCAGGGACCGGTTTCACGGCAGACAACTTTTCCACAGACGGGGGGTGGGTGTGGAGAGGGGGGAGCAGGGAAATGGTTCAGCTGGCAACGCGAGCCATGTGGGTATGGTTCAGGCAGTAATGTGAGTGATGGGAAGCGACGGGGAGCAGCAGATGGAGCTTTGCTGGCCCGCCTGCCGCTCTTCTCCTGCTGTGCAGCCCGGTTCCTAACAGGTCTCAGACCCACACTGGTCCGTGGCCTGGGGGGTTGGGAATCCCTGGTGTAAAGAACACCCACTTCACACATGTCTTTATCCAACTGATGTTTGGTCACATGTTTACCTTGATAGTCATAGAGGCAGGATCAATCTCTGTACTCATTTACCCTAAAGATTAATTTGTCAAAATCAAAAGCCTTCACATTTTAAGTAGAGCTTTATCATTTGCTCACATGAAACCACATTCCCCACCATACTGTGAGGTAGGCAACAAGTAAAACTGCCCCCATTTTACAGATGAGAAACTTGAGGATCAGTGGAAGTAGGACAAGTTGTGGTTGTTATAGGTGCTGTTTTATAGCATTGACCTATTTTTGGAGGTCACAGAGCTAATGGCTGTTGGAGGCTAGACTCAAATTTTTGTCTTCCGGTTCCTGGGTCAGTGTCACATTTCTTGACCATACATTGTATATTACACATACTACTTTATTTTTATGTTAATTATTTATAAATGATACTGTATTAGAGCTTATTCCTGGCTGACTCACAGGGAAGGCAGATTTCATCTTTGCGGAGAGTTCGCATTTGGACTGGTGGCTTCCCTTATTTAACTGAAAATTACCGCCTTCACTCGGGGCCATTAGCACATCAAAATGGTGTTTGTTGAGCCAGGAAAAGTGATACATTATGCTTGCATTTATTCTTTGGTCCCCAAAGACTAATTGTTGGTTTGTGTTTTTAAACATGCTTTCAAGTGCTAAGAGCCCCTAATGAGTTAAATTAACAAACCGTTAGGGTTAAGAATAATGGTGTGACTGCACCAGGATAAGACAGTGACCCAAACACTACAAACCCCTCTATTTCTGATGCTATTTGTCACATGACAGAGTGTTTCTTCTACATTGTTATTCAATCCATACATCAATCTTTTGACGTGGGGAACTAAAACTGCCATTTTACAGGTGAGGACATTGAGGCTTAGAGAAACGAAGTGGTGCCCATTCAGAGCTCGTAAGGGGCATTCAGTTGTGGGTTGTGATACCCCCAGAGCCCACCCCAGAGAGCACCTGTTTGCTGATGGTGTCACACATTTGGTCAGGTTTTGGACATGCATGGCACTTGTCAGGTTTCTATTATAAACTGCCCAGAACCCACCTCAATACTGTCTTGGAGGTGATGTCCCCTGATTCCACTTGAAGACCTGACTTATTAGCAGAGGGCAATCTCTTCATGCAACTAAGTGACCCATGGTAAGCACCCTAGGAAGCTGTTAAAAGAAATGTTGGGGGGCTGCCCCTAAAATCTGCTGAGGTGATCAGCTGATTTCTCTGAGTGGATGGAAACCCAGCCCTACTCCCCAGTGATAAAGCAGCAGCCATGTTTGGAACATCTGGAGACATCCTCTGAGTGGATCTGTTCCCAGGGGGCCTAGGATATCACAGTTTCAGGATGAGGTTGTTAATCTTAACTACCACCATCATTTCAGCTTCCTTGGCATTGGGTGCTTAGCGCTCCATGTATGTACGATATTGAATCATCTCAGCTGTCTCATGGGGTCAGTACTATTGTTTTCCTACCTTGCAGAAGAAGGTATTGAAGCTCAGAGCAGGTGAGTGGCTTTCCTGAAGGTACAGTAGCCACTGCTCATGTGTCTCCTGCCGTACTTGCTAGCTTCCTCCCTTGGGTGGTTCTAGCATCATTGCTTGTTCTCATGATCTGCTCAGCTGAGCTCCAGAGGTATCAGATTCATCACACCCTATCAAGCCAGGGCCAAAGCTAAGCTGAGGAGGTGGGTGAGAATGAGTCAGGAGGTTCAGGTCACTGGCAGGGCCTAAATCAACCACACACAGCCCTCATAGTTTAGGAGACTGGGGAAGATGGGCCAGGAATCACTCAAAATCAAGGGCCTCTGCTCTGAGGGAGGTGTGTTTCGTTGCACTTAGCAAAATAGATCATCTGGCCCTGTCTGAAGTTTTCTAACCAAAAAGTCTCGCTCCCCAGATTCAACCTCAGCATGGCCTATGTGCTATTCTGAGCCATACAGCACTTACGGGGTCTGCCTGGTGCTAGGGGGATTGCGCTGCTTCTTAATACGTAATAATCATCATTACCTCTCAATTACTTAACAAATAGACAAGCGCAGGGCCATGTTATTTCAAAAGAGCCTCCTGGGAGTAGGGCTGGAGATCTCCAAGTGCTACCCAGAATTAGCTGGGAGAGGGCAGGCGATCAGATCTTTTAATATGTACCCAGGGGAAAGTGCACATATTATGTACTAATAACTTAGGCAGTGTCATAAGTGTTCCATGCCCTTTCCCTCTAAGCTCTGACCTGGGAGACACCCTGCTCCTTCTTTTCTTGCTAAGAAAGAGCCAGTCCATGGATGAGGATTCAATCAGGACCCTTCTGTTATTAGCACAGGTGATGAATGGGCTACCTTGCTCTCAAACCTAGCAGACCCACCTCTAAGTTGGAGACCAAGTAGCCATTCAGGAAAGATGAAAAAAAAAAAAGTGAAAAGGAAAAAGAAAATCAGTAAATGAAATAGTGTGGAAAAAAGAAATTAAATTGTCTGGTGTTGTGTAGACCATTAAAAAAAAAGTAAAAAAATGAAAAAAACAACAACCAAAAAAACTGGATTGTAAGACATCACCCTCCCCTTTTTGGAATTATAGTAGCTACCTTGTGTTTGAGTTTGCCAATAAGCGAGTACTGCTAAAATTCTATGAAACAGATGCTTTGGGCAAGTTAAACATAGCTCATTTTCTTGAGAAATATATTATTTTCCAAGGCAATTTTTAGTGTCTTAAACAAGCACTGTTTCCTATGAGAAAGTAGGAACAAGTAAGACCTTTAGTTTTATATCCAAGAATTGATTTAGATTTAATGTAGATTGCAACTCTGAAAGGAGCTTTGGCTTTTCTGGTGCCACGAAAACTAAAATTAAATTTGGCTTTAACTAAAAATCCTCAATGCACAATGAGGATTAAATGTTAGGGGTCTGGCTGCCCATGAAACTTTTGATTTTGTTTTGATTGGCATCTCTGAACACTCAGAGCAGAAGGCACATATTTAATTTACAGGAATATGGAGACTTCAGGTACTCTGCTTGCTAGCTTTGTGTGGGTCTTTACACCGAGTGAATAGCTGTGCACTCCTCGTAGAATCAAGGACTGAGGAAGTAAAGGGGAGAGAAGAGATTACCCTTTCAGAACCCCGATTCCCACTAAACCAAAGGTAAGCTCTTTGTAACTATTGATCAGGAAATAAATCCTCTTTAGTATTCCACAGATGCAGGAAAACCTCTTCTCCCTCTGCTTTTCTTCAACTCTTCCTGCAAACACATAGTTCATACTGACCTTGCATTTCTCCTCACAGACTGCCAGTTTGGAACTTTCTTGACCTTAATTGCTGAATTTTTTTTTTTTTTTTTTTTTTTTGCCTCCTCAAAACAGGAAGTGAAAATACCTCAGCTGGTGAGTTAAACTTTTCTGTCCAAAAAATGTTCCAAACCATTTACCATTTTCAATTCACCCGGTAGGTAAAACAGTAATATATTGCAATCTTAGTCATGTCATTGTAGCCTCTCAAATCTCACATTCAGTATCTTAAAACAATGCTTTTTATTATATTCAAGGAGTAACGATGTAAGTACTTTAGATTTTTCTGTTAAGAATTAGATTATGACTCTACGTGATTCTAAGGAACCCATCAATATTTTTGAGGATATATATTTTTTTCTTATTAATGCTCTGCCCAGAAATACTCAACTTCACTCAACTCACAAGTCTTTGCCAGCGGTAGCTAATGATCAACCACTGCAGAGGTGGTAGAGGGGGAGTGATGATTAGCACATATATGTTTATGTTATTTAAGTAGAAAATCCATGTGCCATTGGTAATGAATTGAAGGTTAAGTGACAATGTTTCTTTACAACCACTCTTGTCGTATAGCCTGTGAACTGAAAACTGGATTAACCTTTAATTACCCTCTACGATCTCTCAACCCCAAGACCACATTCCCACTCCTACCAGTAGTATTTGCATATACAATTTAATGAGAGAAACATCTGTTTGCATATTTGGTATCATTAATATTATGCAGATAAATAGAGATGCACAGTGTGATGGGCATTCGTGTTAATGTCTCATTTTCTTTCTTCATTTCTAGTCTTTCTTCCTCCACCCACTGATTCAGCTAGACTTGTATTAATTAGAAGTAAAGCCTGTCTAGAGCCAACAGCCTTGTGCAGAACGCACAGACGCACTAGGATCTGAACGCCTGCAAAGCCACATTTTATTCAACTGGGGAAAACACTGCTGGGTTTTACGAAATGTACACTTTATAGGCTTGTGTGAGTGTCTGCATGTGTGCGTGTGTGTGTGTGTGAGATTTAAACAAAACTATGCTTTCCCCTCTTTAATCAAAATTTTAAAGAAATCCTTTGTATGTCTATCTTAGGAAACATTTGCTTTCATACACAGCTTTCCTCTTCAATGACTGTATCAAAAACTTCCTATATGGAGTTTGACAATTTTAGCACTGACAGAGCCCTTGGAGGCCAAGCCAATCAAACCTTTATTTTTGAGCCAGGCTAAGTGACTTGCCTGCAGTCACCTTAGTGGCTAGTGATGTAGCTGGGCCTGGGCAGGGGTCTGAGCCTCTGGACTTGAAGCCTAGTGCTTTGTTGACTGAAATGTGCTGCCTCTCTATGTCAATGAAGTTTCAAGACATTTACAAAAGCCAGTAAACCCATTTCAAACAGTTTTCTAGAAATTCTATGTGGTTATTAACTGAGGCCATTTTAAAGGTGTGCACATATGCATTATGAATATAAGATGCACTCTATAAATACAATCTTTATCAGTAAAGGTTATGTTTTGTGTATAAGTGTTTTGATTTTTGCACGTGCAACGCTTCTGTTTTTGCATTGATCCAAAGATAATGAAAGATTCCTTAAAGATTTTCAGGGCTTTAATTTCACGGTACATTTTTCAATACTTCTTTCAATATGAAAATAAAGTGCTGCTTCTTTATGCTTTTTAAAGTAGAAAAACTCTCAGTTCTAACTTAATTTCACCCCCTTCTGATCATAAGCCTTGAGCCACGCACTATCCCCTTTAGTACTTCCAGCTTCCCAGCATATGCCGTGGAAATTATTTGATAGAGCTACTCCCCATGACTGTATTGTCTCATCAGAATGAAGAAAATTCTTGGCTTTCATTAGTGAATCCATCCTCATTAATTCAAACTAAGTGGTGGTGGTGGTGAAGGGGCAGCCAGATTAACTAGTGAATACTTTGAACCATAGAGATTTTTTATGGGAATGTACTATGCTTACTTCCATGGATGTTCTGTAATTAGAGCTGGGCTGTGACTCCAAAGGTCTTTAGGATACATGATTAACTCAGTTGGTTTGTGATTTCATATCCATTATTTGCAGGCAAAGGTGCATTACTAGACTATTGGAAGCAAATTGTTCTCTAAACACTTTCAAAATTCTCCTTGTACCCTACCTGCTCACTTACACTATCTGTAAAATAAAAAGCATTTCTAGAAAAGAAAACAAGGGAGAGCTAGTTCAGATAGAATATGGGTTACTGTCATTTCCAAATAAGTAAGATATTTACCACATTCTCCAAGTAGAAATGGATACAATGTCACAACTTGATTTCAAAAGACATTTTGAACACCTGATGTGAAAAGAACACTGATCGAGAATTAAGTTTCTGTCTGAAGAATCGTCATTCTGTACAATCATTTTAGATGCTCTGTCTTCTACTGTTGTCTGGCAAGTAACATTTAAATACTAGGTGAGAATGTCTCCCTGCCAATTGTGACTGTGAATGCCTGACACACCAATAATAACAATATTCAATGTTCATTAACAATAAACATTTGTTGGATGGCTGAATGGATGGATGGACGGATGGATGGATTGTGGTAGCGTGAGGCATCCTGACTCTGTTAGCCATTTCTAGAATCTGAAGGAGCCCACTATTTCCAATGACCTAAGTACAAATTCTAGTCCTCGGGCAAATTTTCGTAAAGAGAGGTGTCACAATAATTCATGGCTTCTAGCAATAGCTGTTCTATTATGTATTTCACGGGTATCCAAATATGAATTCCTAATCACTCTAGAATTGCTTGGGTAGCAAAGTTAAGGGGTGTGTGTGTGTGTGTGTGTGTGTGTGTATGTGTTGGGGGATTCATAAGGAATCTACCAAAAATTGCATTTAATAGACAATTAGAAAGTACAAATTAGATTCCAGCTTCCTGGTGACCCATATATTTTGAAATTTATGCTACAACTTATTCTTGTTTTTATTTTGTATTAGACTTGACTTATAGATGCTCTTATTGTGTTTCTGGCTGTGTTCTAAAATCTAGAAGTTATAGTATATGCTCTTGGGTATGCTGATTTATGGGTCATGAATACATTTACTCCAAGACAGGAGGGAAAAGATGTTAGAAGGTTCAGGGCCAGATTTCCATTGTGGGGTGTTAAGGGTGCATCTGCTGATCCACTGGTTGGAACTTCTTTGGCTCCTGCCGTAATTGTAGTTCACCTGTTTCGACTGATTTAGGACAGAACTCTTGGCAGGTGATCAAGCTTCTGGTTGCATTAGGAATTGGAAGCACGTATGCCTTACTTAGATGCACTAGAAGAATCTCTGGGTTCCACGGGCCCATCAACTCTGGGGCATTTGTCGCTGTCAGCAATACACTGGGGCGAGGGAAGAAAATACTAGAACTTCTATTAACATATTTTCATGAAAAAGATAAGAAATAAAATAAGCATGACTAGTACTTATTATAATGGATTAAATCGGTATATACATATAATTTAATCATGCATATACTGAGGATGATCAAATCCTTTTTTCAGGGATGGGGATACATGGTCAGAAAAGTTGGGAGACCTCTAGTCTATGGGAAGATACACTGCATTTCCCAGGACAGCTGATCAGGGCTCTTGTCTACCTTTCCAGTTTTTTTCTCCCACTCCTTCCCGATCATTTCCTGTAGCTCTGGACAGTCTGGATACCCCACCCAACATTCAGATCTGGGTTATGCTGCTGTGTCCCTCAGGGCCCTTGCACCTGCCTTTTTTTTAACCTTAGGTTTTCTTTTCCCTCTGCTTAGTGAATCTTCATTTTACTTTTGTAAACAGTTTCCCGTATTTTTTGGACTGTGTGGGTCTTTCTTTTCAAGGGCCCAACCATCCCCTCCTCATGTCTCTGTTACAGCTTTATGAGTTTATTGCCCTGACTGTCTTCTGAACAGCATGAGGGCAGAGATTGTTTCTTGTGCCTTGGTGCATAAATGCTTGTAGGATGAATGAATGGAAGACGTGAAACTCGTCTTCACTGACAACTAGCTGCACTGTTTGGACCCTGTGGCTTGTTCAGGTCACCAGGAGGGGTCGCTGTTGGCACTTCTTGTAACGGGGAGAGCCTAGCTGTCAGATCTTGGCTAACAGTGAGTTCCTTCCCAATATGGCAGAGTCTAATTTCAGGTTAAGTTCTTCCCTACCCCTTCTCCCACACAATCACTTAGGAAGCGGAGAGAGACTAAGCCAGAAGGCAAAGCAGAGCCTTGGACTTTATGATGAAAGTTTTTTTTGTACCTGGGATACCCTGGAAATTGTAGTCTGGGAGCCCCTGACATGTGGGTCCATCCTTGGATGGAGTCACAAATGCTACCGGAGGAATTGTTGATGCTGTCTTGCTTCTTCTAGACCAGAGAAGTTGTTCTGGAACAAGCAATGGAATATTAAAGAGGGTTTTGAAAATATCACTGGCTGAGAAACAGCAACCAACACCCAGGAGCAGATTTTGTGAGGCACAAAATCACTTCGCTGCCTCTGAATGCAGCTGGGTTGGAAGGTTCATTTGGCTTCCCTTGGTAAACTGGATAGAAAAATGCACCAAAGTAGGCGAGATCTTTGTATTAGCCATAATGTCAGAGAATGCATTGCCATTTGCCATGACAAACTGTGCTTTTAAGAGGCAAGCAGGAAGGAGTTGCTGCAAATAAAAAAGGGGTACAGGATGTTTCAGTCCCATCCTTTAAAATTGCTATTCATTTTTTCCACTTTATTTTAATTCCAGGACATTTTTATACCTTGGTAATAAATTAACATTTCAAAAGTACTTTTACCTGCTGAGATGGTTCATTCTGCTAATATGGGTAACACTGTGGGCTCGAATAATTAGTGTAAATTGCCTTTGAATAACACAGAGCTGGGAACAACTCTAACTTGCCAGGGCTTAATGCCCCTTGCTGTACAGGATGAAGAGTCCTTAATGGGGCCTGGAAAAACAACTAATACCTACAAATCAAAGGAGAAAAGCCGTTTTTGATGCATTTGTCTGAGAGTGTGAGTTTTAAACTAAATTGTTAACACTTCCTCCCCTGCTGAGGGTCATGGATTAGCTAGGCTGGGAGATTCTTTGAGAATCTTTCACACTGACCAGGGGAGGTAGGGGGTTCCAAATACAAGTGTTTTCTTAACCCTAATCCCCACCTCCCTGACCAGGACAGCTCTGCATTTCCCTCTAATTAGGTGAAGAATTAGGAGGTGGATAAATGTGCTCGGGGATGAGGATAAAGTGATTAGTTCACTCCAGACCATGATAGCGATTTTGAGGCGCTACTTAGTTCCTTTCAAGATGATAACTTTTCTCTTTTCTATAAAAACGTATTCGAGCAAACCTCAAACATGTATTTATAAGCAATGATAATTATCTTCGGGCAAGTTTGGGACAGCGTGTTGACAAATGATTTTTACTCCCCTTTGCATTTATTTGCTTTTCATAAGATTTTTATCCCATAGAGGAAAATCCAGAGCAGTTTCTAATCGGACTCAAGTTTTATAATTATTTGTGCAATCTGAACACAATCTAATAACCTAACCAAAAAATAATGCATTCACATTTAAATGATCCTTTCAATGAAAGGGTGGAAAGGACACATTG